>NC_055678.1:6573218-7173218 GCF_017976325.1 Chelmon rostratus | reverse complement strand
CCCGCTGTGCCAAAAGCTTTGGACGGCTTTTTCTCCCAGTAGGCTTGAGACACCTGTTCCCATAGAGAGAGAGAATGTGGAGGATAAAAGGGAGTGAAGGCTGAGTTGCTGTTTGTACAGTAATGCTGAGGAATGTCGCAGCACGAAAAAAAAAGTGTAGAAAAATGTGTCAGGTCGTTTATGCACTTTTCTATTTTTAACTAGTAAGCTTGTGCAAGGACATAAAAGGGAAATATAAAGGCGGTGAGAAGATATTTGAAGGTGTATAAAGACGGACGAAACGTTTGATTTAAACCTCAAATTAAAGGTTTTAAAGGGCAGTTTAGTCTAATGTCTTTCGTGAAGCCAATATGAGTTGTGGTCACCTGTTTCCACATGACAACATAGAAGCGTCGGCTGGACTGGTAGGCGAACACAATGCCTGCATAGTCGTCATCTCGGTTGGTGTTCACGTAAAATGTCACACTGAAGTCTACAGAGCTGAACTTGTCATATCCTGTTGAAACAAAGGGTCATTCATTTTCCAAAATAATCATTTTCATAATACTTATGTGTATTTTTTTTAATATGTATAGTTAATCTGACCTAAAGCGATGCCAGGGTCCGAGTTGGCTGCCTGCAGCAGCTCAGTGCCTTGGCTGCGGATCACCCACAGAGGGTCGGACTGCGTGGTGCCTTTAGGGTCCAGCAGGACAACCTGGAACTTCCTGAAGTCTGTAGACCCGATATCCTGGTTCAGCGGACAGGGATCCAGCGCATCTGGAATACTGTCGTTGTCGAAGTCGTCAAAGCATGCATCGCCGCTGCCGTCACCTGCAGGAGAGAGGAGTAAGGACAGAGAATGCAACCATGTGATTTCCTGTACTCATTTTTGCCAAGACAGGGGAAAAAAGAAAAGAGATGTGAAGATGTGCAAATGTAGTGAGAAAGTCTTCTATGATGGTGGATAGATTGAAGAATCTTTTATGTATGATTAATGGCCGTACTGAGAGCCATAAACTATTTATGTTGATTCCAACATTAACATGACCTGGGTCACTGGAGACATACTGAACTGAACTGATAGTCACAAGATTTTGCCGCATGACTGCAAAAACTATTTATCATGAATGGTATGAAATAGCTTTTCTTCACATCTGCATCATGATATTCTCAGATATTCTCAATTCTTTTGATTTATCTTCGGTAGATCACGATTGATTATGCCCGACACCTTTTTTCTCTTGGTTTTGAGAGCACCCATCTGCCACCTAAACTTTAGAGAAACCGTAGCAGTGCTGACCATCAGAGTCCATCTGGTCCCTGTTGGGCACCAGTCTGCAGTTGTCCCGGTCGTCAGGAATACCGTCGTTGTCATCGTCATGGTCGCAGGCGTCTCCCTTCCCGTCCTTGTCGTGGTCGGCCTGGTTGCTGTTGGCGATGTAGGGACAGTTGTCTAGAGAGTTTTGGTGGCCGTCCTCATCGATGTCCTGGTTGTCGTCGCACATGTCCCCCACCAGGTCGCTGTCGGAGTCAAGCTGTACACACAAACACATTTCATATATTTAGTGTTAAATCACAAGTCTCCATGCTCAGTTTTACCTCATCAAGCACACCCACTCCCTACATACACACTAGCACCAATGTTGATTTCAGTGCATTTTTCAGTAGATAGGATGAGGACCTGCTGTGGGTTGTGTAGGAGGGGACAGTTGTCACACTGGTCTCCAACACCATCCAGGTCTGTGTCCCTCTGGTCAGTGTTGTAGACTAGGGGACAGTTGTCGCGGTCGTTCAGAACCTCTGGAGAAAGACACACACACAGATAAACTGTATCTCCTTTTTACACATAAAAAAAAACTATCCAACCAATATTGATCAAGACTTTGTTTGGATTAATGTAATCTGATCTATATTTAAAGAGGCAGTAAATTCAAAAATTCACAAAAAAAAAAAAATTGTTGCCAGGACACTCCAGCCACAGATTACACGGCCATGCCACCCTTCACCCACCACTCCCATTCAGCAATGAACTGTCAAAGTGTGACTGAGAGGAGCTGACAGGAGTAGCTGTAAGTGTACTACATAAGTAAAAGTACTACGAGTCCTAATGAAGTAGTTTACAGTATTGAACAGTGTTTTAGTTGTTGGGGCAGATCTACAGACTCATGTGTGCCCCCCTCTTCTGCTGAATCCTCGCTATGCTAACATCAGCTAGCAGTTGCATTGACTTTGAATCACCTCTCCCGGCCGCCAGTGAAGGTGGAGACTCGTGTGGAACTACAGTTAACGTCACTGCTTTCAGTTTCGTCCTGCGATCCGTCCTGCGTTGTTTGTGAATGGAATTAGCAAACTTGGGACGATGAATTGCGCTTGAAACGCACTGTGCATAACTTCTGATCTCTCAATCAAAACAATAACAAGAGACAGAGTTTGATGATGTCATGAAGTAGCGAGGGTCATGAGAGTTTTTCGCCATTAAGTGGCCACCAAGAGGGGGGTGTTCATATGGATTCCTCTTGTCAACGAGGTAAACATGACCTCATTTGAAGACAGCATTATAGCAACAAGGGGGCAAAGGAGACATGATGCCACTGACAGGCAACCAAACCAAATGCACCATTACCTCAAACAAAATATTTGTTGGAAAAAGAACTTGACTCAACAAAATATATGACATAGGTCTACTCATTTTAAGACATTTTTCATTTGGAAATGTTACATATTACGCCTTTAAGTTTAATCTGTTTTATCCATGTGATGGATAAATACATATAAGACACCACTCAAATCTGACAATATTAGCTGAGCTACTGTCGTAGCATAGACATTAACCTAATAAGTTTGAGAAAAATGGGATAAGTAACTAAATGTTCCCGGCATGGTTTAGTGAGCAGCTCCTACCGTCTCCGTCAATGTCGATGCTGCAGGCGTCTCCTTCTCCGTTGTCATCAGTGTCTGTCTGCAGCGGGTTGCTATCAAATGGACAGTTATCACAGCGGTCCCCGACCCCATCTCTGTCAGAGTCAAACTGCCGGGGGTTGTACACCAGCGGGCAGTTGTCCTATGCCAAAAGCACACACACACACACACACACACACACACACACACACACACACAGCTGATATGAATATTTGCCTTTTTTTTTTACTCCTCATCAAAGTTATTCCATGTCTGAGCCACAGTCTCACCCTCTCGTCTATGATGTCATCGTTATCATCATCAGGATCGCAGGCGTCTCCCTGCCCGTCCTTGTCCAGGTCTTCCTGTCCAGAGTTTGGTAGCATGGGGCAATTATCCTGCAGCCAATCACAACGCGGTTGAGTGAAATCCAACCAGACCACAGCCAGCCAATCAGATTAGATGTTTTGTTCTTTTACCTTTTGACAATGATAGGTTGCATTCTTTTTGCAGGGTAGTCTGTAGTTGGGCCAGCCATCCAGATCAGAGTCTTCACCACACAGGAAGCCGTCGCCCGCGAACCCGACTGCACACACACACTTGAACAAAACCTCGGACGCCAGGCCCAGGTACACGCACTCAGCATACTTGTGGCAGGTGTGTGTGTTGTCTTTGCAAGGGTTGTATGGCTCACACACCTGCAACCAATGCAAGCATTTGAGAATAGTTGTAGTTCAAATTGAGGATAATAGTTCATAGAAATTAAAGTTAATATTTAACACATGCCTGCTTGATTTTCAGGGCTTCCTCCAGTCCGAGGCCATATGGCTGGGTGCCTTTATAGCGAGGAGGACAGGGCAGGCAGTAGTACCCAGGGTCTGTGTTTACACACTGTGTGACACACACATCCTCCACTTCACACTGCAGAGATAGAGACATTAACCATGTTCAGCATATCAAACACTAACTGTGAATACAAAGGTTTGACCCGAGGGGCTCTCTGCCGGGATCAGACTATGTAACATTTATTGCTTTGGAGATGGTCATTATGTCAGAGCAGCCCAGTCACCTGAATAAAATGCACTGTGCATCTCTGCAAACCACAGGCACGTTCAGTTTGTATGTTTCATATGCATCACATCAGCATTTCTACAATAGGCATTAATGTGATGTAATTCAGAATACAGGAACATTCATGTGAGCTGAGCTTCTCATCAGGAGGAAGGAAGGATGGTGGTGGTGACAGCTATGCGAGACAACAGCCAGCAGACCTCTGTTCCAACTGTGTTTGTGGAAATAAAAACATTTTTTTACCGAGAGGTTGGGACATTTTCCAGCCATGTTTGTGGCGACAAAACCAGGTATTTGAAGCCAAAGCATGAACTTTTCGGGACCCTAACCATGTGATCTTTGTTCCTAAACATAACCTGGTTTGCAGAACCGTACAATACCAACATTCTGACGATTGGGTTGGTCAGATTAGGTGATCACGGTGCCTTCAGGTACAGGCTAGATGTTGAACTGACCAACCATACCTTTCTAAACCTACATGAAGTGCAAAGGTGATTGGATCAGAGATCTGGGATTCGGGATCTGGAAAGTCAGTGTCAAACTAGGCCAGATGCAGTAAAAATCAAGAGCCTGCAGCCATGCTAACAGCTCTGTGAGGCTGTTCTTCGATACAGCCACGTTTTGAGCTACATGTAACATCAACATGCTGACATGCTTGCAACTGCAATGCCAGCACGCTGACATTTTGTAGGTATGATTATAATATTTAGTGTGTTTGCATGCTAACATTTGCTAACCACTAAACACAAATCTAAAGGCATTGTCAGGCTAATGGGATTATCATTCGTTTGTCAGTTTGAGCATTTCTCATTTGGAATAAAACATAAAACTTGGACACTTAAAAAGAAATGTCCTGATGATGGCGCTAGATGAAAAGATAAGATAAGACCAAAGCAATAAGAATTCATCCTGGGGGAAACTTTCATGGCAATCAATGTAATGGACGGTGGTAGATCGTCAAGACCGGAAAAACACGTTTTGCCTTTATGCTGAGGCCTCACAAGTCCTGCTGTCAATGCAGGATTAGCTGACATCAGCTGTGACATTAAATGGGAAAGAAATCATCAAACTGTTGTTTCCAATTCCCCACATCAGTGATATGGAGTCATTAACTGGCTGATGTAGCCTGCTCCTATTACCTCGTTCTCATCCTCACAGTGCGTGCCGTTGCCTTTTAAACCCAACGGACAGCGTCCACATTCCCACGATCCATCGCTATGTGATGTGCACGCCACACCAGGAAAACATGGATTTGACAGCAAGCATATATCTGAAACAATACACATGTACACACAAAGGCATTCATACACAATCCAAATAATCCCATTGGTTCACAGCACCTTATTATTCTGACAAAGTTTATATTTGAAGCATTTGTCTGTTCTATTCTAAGCCTCAATAATTGAATAAAGGCAGAATAAACCCTGTAGGACATTCTTTTTTAATCCTCTGAAAAATATATGTTTCATTTCATTCAAGGTTTATCCATGGATGCGAGGCTTAGCCCTCTTTTAGAGTAATATCTGCTTACACAGTTTAAGATGTGCCCATAGCCTGAGGTTTGTGGACAGGGTTGAGGTTTACCTATAGGACATGGTTGTTTGTTACATGCTTCATAGTCCACGGCGTCTCCAGCACAAGGCTTCCCACCGTTCTGAGGAGCAGGGTTCAAACACTCCCGCTGACGACTGATAAGACCTCCCCCACACGACTCGGAGCAAAGTGACCATCCAGTCCAGCTTGTCCAGCCTCCGGCAACTACGCACAAACACATTATTTTACCTGTGCACCAGTGAAGTGCTACAGTGCAGACTGTATGTGCATTTGTGCTCATATACTCACCGGGGCAGAGCGTATTGTTGCAAGGTTGTGTCTCCCTGGCGCTGCCCGTGCACCCTCTGCCCCCCTTCTGTGGCTGGGGGTTGTTGCAGAGACGAACCCGCGTGATGTTGCCTTCGCCACATGTGGTTGTGCATGCGGACCAAGGAGACCAAAGGCCCCAGTTGCCGTCAGCACGCGCTAGACATGAAGCAAGGACATAAAGATTGGAAAAGGCGCATGTTTTTTGTACAGTAGCCTTGAAAAGAATTCAACACAGACCACCAACTCCAAACTGCGTATGCTTTTTACAGAACTGCAACATGCTTCCAATTATGATCTGAAATCCAATCGTCTGAAGCCCCATACTTTTGATCTTTGAGGAATATTCAATTAATTCCCTTGAACCAGCCGTGCTCAATCAATCTCAAAAAATAAATTAAATCAGGACGTGACAGATCAGACATGCAGAGTGATGTCCTACCCTTGCGGTCACACTTTGTCAGCATGCAGCTGCGGGTTTGGACTGACGGGCCGGAGCAGGACGGCATGATGCCATTGCAGGATCGGCCCCTTTGATGACCTCCTCGTCCACAGGTGACCGAACAGTCGGTCCACTCAGACCACGGGGACCAGCCGTCTTCATTATCTTTACACACACATACACTGTTGGTATACCTTTATCGAATTTTGCATCTTAGCACACATTTTCTGCACTAAATCAAATTTTTAGACAAGCTGAACTCACTGAGACAGACAGGACAGCACTTTCCATCGATAAAGGAGGGATTGATGCAGGACACAGGAGGGCAGGACACCTGTTGACACACCACCTTTCCATCCTGCACAAGGTGAGGAAGACACAAACCAGTGTTCACACATAAATAATTTGTACAATATTTAAGTCAAGCCATGTTAGTTTGAGCCAGATGTTTTGCTAAATGCCAGTCCTCGTAGAGGAATGGTCTGCTGTCATGACTCAGAATGAGTCTGGCAACTCCCTCAATCCATCCTTGACAAAACTAATGATGTTTTCTGAAGAAAAACAGACTCAGAGCGGAGGATGAAGCAATCATAAAATAGAGGAGACAACAAAGGCTGCACTGGAAATAAATGAAAACACATTGGATACAAGTGAAACTTAAGTATCTCTTTGGCTACAGCCAGGAGACCGTTAGCGTAGCGTGTAACTATCTGTAAAGCCACAACTTGTTGTTTCTACATTTCAGTTTTTGTACTGATCAAACAAAACCAGACATGAGCTTTAGAGGTGCTGGTACATTGATTTTTTGAACCTCTGAACAGAACCAGTTTTTATGCTCACCTAATCCAACAGTCTCCTGGCTATAGCTTCACATTTAACAGATATGAGCTATGTGCTATCTTATCTTCTTATCTAAAGCTCAGCAAGGGCGCAAATAAGCCAATTTCCCGAAATGTCAAACTATGCCTTTGAGTTTAGGCTTCTTTACAGCCATTCTAGAGGATACTTGTACTTTTTTGATTCAAGGATTTTAACAAGTAAAGACTGGACACTTAACGTCACAGCTCTGAAGTCCAGTTTTTAGTCATGTCCTTAGAGTCAAGTTGCAAGTAATTCAAGTCATGCAGCAGTCAAGTCCATGTCCAGAGATGTTACGTATTTACATAAATCAAACAAAATAACACAAAAACTTGAGACTGGACTTGGACTCCCCCCGAAAGACTTAAAAACTGATCTAGGCTACGTACACAACAGAATTACAGATAAAGATGGGAGTGATTGCAGTGTAGATTTACCAGTTAATGTAGATGATGCAGGCTAATCTATGACAGATCTTCCTTTAATTCAGAGGCTTGCATGGCAGCCTCCCAGGAAAGACTTCACTGCTGATATTCTAGATTGTAGTTACATAAGACAGTGCTGACCTGGCAAGTACAGGAGGTGCAGCTGTCAACCTCCCAGTCGTCGCCCTGCTCGTACACTCGCCCGTCTTGGAAACACCAGATCTCCCCGTCCCTGTCTCTGTCAAGGTCGTCAAGATCATCGTCGCCACCATAACCATCACCTTGGCCATGGCCATCGCCAGGGCCTCCATGGCCATAGCCATAGCTGCCACCATGCCCTTCGTCATGGCTGCCACCATAGCCATCTTCATGACCATAGCCATGGCTGCCACCACGCCCGTTGTCATGGCTGCCACCATGGCCATCTCCATGACCATAGCCATCGCCACGGCCATTGCCATAGCTGTCACCACGCCAGTTGTCATGGCTGCCACCATGGCCATCTCCATGACCATAGCCATGGCCACGGCCATTGCCATAGCTGCCCCCACGCCCGTTGTCATGGCTGCCACCATGGCCATCTCCATGACCATAGCCATGGCCACGGCCATTGCCATAGCTGCCCCCATGCCCGTTGTCATGGCTGCCACCATGGCCATCTCCATGACCATAGCCATCGCCACGGCCATTGCCATAGCTGCCACCACGCCCGTTGTCATGGCTGCCACCATGGTCATCTCCATGGCCATAGCCATAGCTGCCACCACGCCCGTTGTCATGGCTGCCACCATGGCCATCTCCATGGCCATAGCCATAGCTGCCACCACGCCCGTTGTCATGGCTGCCGCCATGGTCATCTCCATGACCATAGCCATCGCCATGACCATTGCCATAGCTGCCACCACGTCCATCTCCATGGCTGCCACCGTGGCCATTGCGACGGCCACTGCCACGGCCGCGGCCACGACCACTGCTGCCGCCACTGCTGCTGTTGCTCAGCTCAGCCAAAGATATGCGCATCACCTCATTTTCTTTTGACTGAGAAAAGAAAAACATAAAGATTTTCAAAACATGACATCAGCAGAAAAACTGTATTTTTCTCTATTTATATCCGATGCTTTGTATTGCTACACAGAAAATCAAATGAATTGGGCTAGAATGATGGTTGAGTTGATAAGTAGCCAACATTTTGAAACATTCTGGCTCTGACACTGTTTTCACCTCTCTGCTGCCCAACCTCCCTCTTGCTCTTCTCAGTTTATTTAAACCAAACCAGATTGTTGGAACAGTGAAAAGACTAACCATGATGGTTTTGGTGAGTTTATTTTATTTCTGTCAATTTCAATGAAACTCATACTATGATCAGGGAGGTAAAAATTATCTTTTTGTCATTGGAGTCTGGTGGCTTTGATGAGAGCGATGCAGTTTCTGATTAAACAAAAACGATCTTTGTCTCCAAGAAAAAGGTTTATCTCTGCAGAGATTCTTTTCATAATGTTTTCAGACACTTCTAATAACAGTCTGAGCCTGTCAATGGCAAAAACAAGAACTTTTAATGGGCATGCATTGGAGGTGCACAAATGCTCCGAAAGATTGTATTAAAGCCCATTTCTCAGCTGCCGGCTGAGAAAATTCCTGCCCCCATTAGTCACTTAAATACAAAAACATGGGAAGATAGAGTCAAGATTGAAAAATACCAAAGTTTCCATTTAAAAGTGAGGTGAGTCAGGACACCTTTTGTCAGATTCTGCAAATATCTCCTCACGGTCCGCTAGCTGTGTATTCTGTGTGTGAGTTGAAAAAAAACAGGGCTTGTACACAGACCTGGCTCTGGAAATGGGAAACAAAGTGGCTCAGACCGAGCCACACAACATTATTCCAGCCAATCAGCAACAGGTGGCGTTGGCGCTCGAGCACAGGACATGTTAAGAACACAACATGCTAACATCAGTGAGGCTTTCCACAGGTGGAGAGACCTCTGAGAGCTGAAAGGCATGACGACGGATGTGCAGGTCGCTCTGTTTCTGCTTGCTCTGCGGGTAACATCAGTGTTGCTGTTTTGTTTGTGATGGCTGTGATTTGTGTGCCAGTTAACATACTTTCCCGCAGACAATCAGCTTGCTTTCTGGTTTGCCAAGCTATGCTGTTGTTTTGATGTTAACTATAATAGCAGGACAGCTGTGAGCATCAGCCTGGAACTGGTGTGCTGGCTCTGGGAAACCGCATCGTCCTCTCTGCACGTCCGTGAATTTGAGGGACGTGGCTTCTGAGGGAGCCCTGAAGGGAGGGGTGCATTTGTTTGGGTGTTGAGCTCAAATATCAACAATCTTTCTCCAGAATGACTCACCCCACCTTTAACACTGATGGTATTCTTTCTGCCTGTTTTTTTTTTTACCCCAAAATTACCAGGACATTTACTGCAAACCACAGTGATTGCTGCCAGAAACTAGGATGTCGCTACTTGTTCCATTTGCACTGAAAAAAAGCTACTCTCTGTCGGCTCTGTCCCACAGATTCCCACAAAGCTCTACCTCATCAAATGAAATGTAAAGTGCATTGCACAGGCTGGTAGAATTAGACAGCACCCTGTAATTGTCTCCATTTGTGTATTATAATCACACAATCAGTCAAAATTAATTTTGTTTTACTGATGTTAAAACACCTTTAAATGGGACACATGTTAAAAATTATTTTTTTATTTATAGAAGAGAAAACAAATATAGTTTCTTTTTTCTTTTCTAAAATCCAATTTCAAGCTCATGCCATATCAGAAGAAATGCAGCATCAAAGAACTAAACACAGCAAACGCTGACATGCAGATGATACATGCGCATGTATGTGTGCGTCTTACAACTCTCTCTAGATCTTCAAGCAGGCTGCTGGTGACAATACGCAGGCCTTGGATCTCAGTGAGCAAGGCCACCAGCTCTTCACATGGATGACGACAGATTTCTGACGACACATTGTCGACCTTTGTACCACTGACCCCTGGAGAGGAGGCACAAGTGTGTTTGGTCTGTGCTAGATCTTATACCCCATAAAAAGAAACTTTCTTTGTGCAGATTTTTGAATGCAGGTATTCTATTTGTGCCTGTGAGTAAATGCACACATGAGTGTGTGTGTGGTACCTGCACACATAGCTGCTGCATAGAGGAATATCAGAAGCCAGGGGAAACCTCTCAGCGGACTCATTCCTGTTCACACATAAATCACATATGCAGTCACCATGAAATACGGCAACTATACTGTTACACCACCGCACGATGCAAGCAGGTCTGCTGCAGAGGAGATAAAAGAAGAAGACGAAGATGAAAACCTGCATACCTGTGTGCTTGTCGCTGGTCCGACTTTCTTCACAATAAGAAAATCAAGGCTGGTCGACTCGTCCCTGCTGCAGCTCCACAGGAGGAATGTCTGTCTCCTCTTCCTTATTTCCTTGTCTCCTTGTTTCCTTCTCACCTTGGCATCTGGATCGGCATGACTTCCTCGGTAATTTGTTGTTGGAGCATGCAAAAAGAAACGGGGGCTGGTGCGAGTGGAATCTGAGTGAAGAACATGCAGACAGCTCTTTTAGTTCTGTAGAAAGTTCTAATGTGGTTATGTATTTGTTTGAGAATGTGTGTGTGTGCGTGTGTGTGCGTGTGTGTGTGTGTGTGTGTGTGAGGCAGGAGTGGGGGCCATATATTACCCGTCTGTCTGGCGATGAACTGGTCTGCATATCTCCCAGCGAGAAGCCCAGCTGGAAGGAAGGAACTTTGTGTGTGTGTGTGTGTGTGTGCTTGTGTGTGTGTGTGTGTGTGTTGACATCTCCACGCAGGTTTCCCAGACACATCATTTACACTCTTCACTCTCCAAACTGAGACACATGCACTCACACATTGAAACACACGCATGCACACGTGCACGCTTATTGGCTAACTTGAGTTTTCCAATATTTTAGCAGCATGAAAACTGGCACCACTATAAATCCCTGGTGAAAATGAAATGCTTGATGTGTGTGTGTGTGTGTGTGTGTGTGTGTGTCTGTGTTTGTGTATTTGTGTGATTTTGCTTGATGTCTGCAGAAGATCGCAAGGTAAAGATGAGCAAGCTGGTGGAATACAAAAACATACAAAATACTTCCATTGGGACCATCATCTTTCCTTCCTTTCTCTCTCTCTCTCTCTCTCTCTCTATCTATCTATCTCCCTCCCCCTCTCTCTCCCTCTCTGCCTCTCTCCCTCTCTCTCTCTGTTTGGTCTTCTCCCTGCTGAGTCAAAGAGGCATCATCATCCTGAATCACATTTTCCATCTGTAGACTCCACTTGTGGAATAATGAATCTCACAGATGTGTGAACACATGCATGCACACACATGCAAGCGCCTGTGCCCATACAAAAACACTTAGACGCAGACACACGGCCCCGACGAAAGTGTCCACTCTGAGATACCTGGAAACGTCACAACAGAGGAGCAAACGAGGTTGGACACCATGTTTCTTCCTGGAACTGGTTCAGCAGTGGAGACAGTGAAAGCAGGTGCCTTCACTGCTCTAGAGGCAAAAAAAGCACCAAAGTAATAAGATCTGAGGGGATATAAAAGGTAAAGACTTGGGTGAGATTACTTGGCAAAGTCCAGCGTGACAGTCTCGGACTGATATGCCATGTGGAAGGCACATTCTGTTCTCTCTCGAAGTCTGTGACTGTGTCTGTCTTCCCCTGTTTATAGATAGAAAATAGCTTTAAAGAGGGCACTCCGCTTGCTGTCTCAGGAAGGTGAAAGTGACTGAAGGTTGCAGGGCCATCATGAGCTGTAGACAGGCCTGCGAAAGCGACAGGAAGCCTGTCGGTGAGCTGCCGAGAAACAGGGTGCTTTATGCAATCAGGCAGCTTAAGAAAGGGCTGAGGACGTTTCTCTAAAGGCGACCAGACCAGAGAACTCCAAGGGCTTTCGCACTCTGCTCTAAGCCCTCACTGTCAGCAGCGGCCTTACCGCCAGGCAGGCCAGACAATATCCTGCAATTGCCAGCACCACTCTAAGCATGTAGTGGTCAGAGAATTACATGGGCTTAATGTAAAAGGATTTACGTGGAGGGGCGCGCAGCAATGCAAGATCAGAGAAGGTCGGGGACAGGACAGCATGGGAAGACATGGAGCACATGAGTTGTTAGGGACTGTGATTTATTTCTTCATTTATTGGCACATTTCAGTGGCCAGAAAAAAACATGCTTGTGCGCCATGCAGGCAGAGCACACATGCATGAATTTGCTTTCTTATAATAAAGCTGATGGATCGCCTGGATGCTGATTCACTAAACGCACGAGGCATGCGCCCCTTTGGTTATCCCAACAACAGCCACTGTGGGTCAGTAGAACAGGAGAGGGGCATTAATCCAGTTATCAGATGATCCTATTATTCTGCAGATTAGTTTGCACGGATATAGCGTCGCCTCTGGGACTTGTAGTCCAGAATGATCCCTGTTTCCTCCTGGTCCACCACCCCGTGCCCATACATGAAAGCGTTCATATATCAAAGCCTTCCCTTAGGGATCAGTGGTGCTGAAATCAAAGCCTGACCATACAGTAATGCACCCTCTCTACAGCAACCAGCGGGCAAGTCACTCTGCGCGACCTCCTATCGTGCGTCACGGCGAGTGCACGAACCCTGTCACCCCCCCGGCGCGCGGGCCGCCGCTGGACATCTGAGGTGTGCAGCGAGAGTTGACGCAGCGCCTGACATTGCAGGTCAGAGCGGAACCGGCCCTCCGCGCTCGAGGCTTTGCAGAGCTCAATTAGCGTGACACACTTTCCCCCTGTGATCGCCTGCCTTCCGCCCGGCTGCTGGACGCGGCGGATTATGCCCACTAACTTCTGCGGCGCACTTCTTAGAAGGCGCAACATCCATTAAGTAAAGAGCAGCCGCTCTTCTTTACCTTTTCATACAGCGGGAAAGTGAACGGGAATATGACCGTGGATGGGGATATGGCCGGGTTCATCCCTCAGAAGGAGATCGTGTATAACGGGCTGCTGCCTTACGCGGATCGGTTGGACCGGGAGGCCACGGAACTGTTGGCGGAGATCAAAGCGAACCTGTCCAGAGCTGTCCTCGTTAGAGAGCTGTGGCCCGGGGTCGCTTTCTGGTGCAGGAAACTCTTCTCGTAAGTGCTCAAGCGAGGTTGTAGACCCATAATTAGCCATTTTGGATTCACAGTAGTGGTCCCTATAGCAGATCATTAGGCTCTGAGGTTATTATGAGGCTATGTGTTGCATTGACTGTGCGTATTTAGTCCCACAGTGCAATCAGTCCAACAAGATCACAACCATCAGCCTCACAATTTATTGCATAAATACTATTCTTAAAGTAACGAATAAGCTTCTTAAAAGTATGTAATAGTGAATTACATTATGCAATATGTCAGTCTTTCCTTACAGGTGGCCACAGCTATTATAAGTGTTCACTAAACCCTAATTTTCAGTAAGAGGTGTTTAAGAGTCTTTTGCACCTAAAGATAAGGAATAAAATATCAGTGTCATAAGAGTATATGAAGGAGACCATGCAGTGTATACTGACCTGCAGCTCTCTCAGCCTCCAGAGAGCATCAGGCCATCTTTAAGTAAAACCTGGACTCTTAATTCTCTTTGTCCACTTGGCATCCACTCAGATTCAGTGAGGTTCATGTTGACAAAGTGGGCCACGGAAGCTGTGTATTTAATGAGTGTGAGAGGATATGGGTCAGCTGCAGGAAGTGGAAAGTGATCAGCTGCTCACTGATGGCCACCTCTCACCCGCCCCGCCCACACCAACCCTCCACCCTCAGGTTCCTGAAGCTGTACGGCCGGAGGTTCAGCAAAGAGGACCACGTCCTCTTCATCAAGCTGCTGTACGAGTTGGTCACGCTGCCGAACCTGGAGCCTCACATGATGCAGAGCTACGCCCGGCTGCTCATTCAGCTTCTCAAGTGGGTGTGACGCAAACACACAGGTGTACACACACAACATGCATAAAGGAGCGCCTCACCCCGTCCCTGAGGGCGCAACATCTGGATGGAGCTTGGGGGGAACTCCTTCATATTGATAAAAGAAGCCAGTTCAAGCATCTGATCTGGATGCCTCTCTGTGGCAGGCCCAGAACACGAGGGCTTACAGATCCCATCTGGCCTGGGAGTACCTCGGGATTTCCCGGGAGTAGCTTGGGGGCATAGTTGTGGAGGAACATGTCAGGGTAGCCTGCTGCTGGATAGATGCAGTGCAGCACAGCAAAATAACTGTTCGACTTGCACAGAAATACTAAAAGTCTCAGAAGTGATATCAGTGACCGCTGATGCCCGGACTCGCCAGCGTCAGCCTCCCTTGCCCTTATTTATCCTTTAGTATAATGAGATCAGAGAGCGGCCTGGCTGGTAAACATCACTGTGCTACAAGTGGTGTACTGATGTCATGCCATGTACTTAAAAAAGTTAAAGGGGATTCTTCACTTACCTCTCTGCCTTTTTGGAAAGCTGCCGTTTTGGAGCTTTAAACTACCTGCTGACATGAGAAAGTCATTTAGAAAGCAGATACCTCCACGAAGGCTGCACAATCCTCCAAAACTGATACTCACAAAAAATGCTGCATCTGCATCTAGATTTGAATCTGCATCAAAATAAACAGTAGATCATCATTTAAGGAAGTGCTGTACAGTGATTCATAAGGAAATAGCAAAAATACAGAGAGCTTCTCTGGGATTTTCCTTTTGCGCTGTATGAGTTATTTCCAAGAAAAACTACAAAATGCATCTGGCCATGCTCAAGTTTTGATTCATGTTTTTTTTGTAATGGTTACAAAAAATACATATGAGAATCACATGAAGTAGTCTACAAAGTGTTTGTGGGGACTGGACAGACACACACACACACACACACACACACACACACACACACACACAAACACACACACACACACACACACACACCAGTGGCAGATGAACAGCCTTTCTTAGAATTACCAGCACAACAAAAATACTCTGTTTAGTTTAGGATTAAGGAGGCTCCATTGGCAGTAATGGAATGTAATATTCATAAGTGTGTTTTCATTAGTGTATAATCACCTGAAAATAAGAATTAAGTTTTTCTTACCTTAGAATGAGCTCTTTATATGTGTGGAGGAAGTGGGTCTCCTTCCACAACGTCAGCCATGTTCCTACAGTAGCCCAGAATGGACAAACCAAACACTGACAGAGAGAGCACCTTTTCAGGTGTTTTTTGCATTTTATGACCACAATAGGTCCTCCTAAAAGCTTGGAAGGGGAGGTTGATGGAGGTGTATTCAGTTGGTTGCAATTTGCAGCCTTACCACTAGATGTCTCTAAATCCTCCTTGATATTAAAGGACATGTGTGACCGTTTAGAGTGACAGGCGTAGTGGACCTTTATCGTTGCAGTTTGGTTAGGTTTAGTCACCAACGTTACTCGATTAGAAAAAGATCATGGTTTAGGTTAAAATAATTATGTCAGTTATGTTGGTTATGTAAATTTTTTAATGTGTACATGACATGAGTTAAGTTACGTAACTTAAAATGGATCAACAATGACTTTTCGGTCAGTCTTCTGGGTGAAAGTCGTGTTTGTTTGACCCCCTCATCCACCCCACCTCCTCTATCTGTAGACTTTCTTGCTCTTTATACTTTTTTCACGTGACTTCCTTCTTTCTTCCCGTCATAATTACCATGGCCATTAGAGGTCGCCACCTAAGAGTAGATAAGTATTGGTCGCACTACTGTTTTTCTGGAGAGGGTGGGCTTGTTTCAAAAGTAAAAGTAGTCATTCTGCAGAAAAATGAACCCCGTGAGTAATATGATACATGTTCAGCAAATTAATCCAGTGGTTTCAAATCTATGGGTTTGGCCCCCTGAAAGGGTCACAAAATAAGGCTTTAGGGTCATGCATTAGTTCATTAGTTCTTCTACACACAGTTGTATTTTCTAATTGTTGCTATTTTTGGAGAAATATTGGATAATTTGGCCTCTTAAGGTTTTGAACAACTATATGAAAGTAGCAGAAAATGGAAATACCTGAGTAGCACCTTAGAATTGGACAGCACCGTAAGTAGAGTTCTTGAGTAAATGTACTTAGTTACACACAGACGTTTAAGTAGACACACTCTTTCATGTCAGTAAAAAGGACAGTGAACTATGTTTTCCTCACAGTGCATTTGTTACTTCTTCAGCTCTGACCAACAGTACATCCTAACTTCCTGCTTTTGTCTCTCAAATCAGATCTGCAGGATATTCTCCAAGCCGGTCACATTCATCACTTTCCATTTGTCTCCACTTGTTTCCACGATTTTCACATCCATCACAAAACAACACCCTAATGTAGATGTCATTTGTCTGAGTGTTTTCCATCAGATGAAAAGAGAAAGATCTAGGCTAACCGTATATTAAGTGCCAGGTCTCACAGCTGAGAGATAAATTTGATACTCAACATCACGCGTCGGGTCTCAATAGGCCTTTTTTTTTCTTCTTCCCTCGCTTTTCACTGTCATTTCAACGATTGTCTCTTCTTTCCTTCGTTTTTCAAATGTCCCCAATGAGACTCTGCTCCATACCTGTTAGATGAATGAGAGAGGGGGAGACAAGAGGAATCTGCGCCCGTGGAAATTGTGCATATTCTTCACTTTCAACTTCTCTGCGGGGTTTATTCCTCTAAATTGTGATTTCTACAAAGAAGCGTGGAGTACAAAGAAAGCAATGTGAAAGTTTCTCAGGAGGATTAGAAAAACCTGCCGCCCTTTAAAGCTTATAAAGTACTCATCAGTGGCGCACCGCTCACCGTGCAAGTTAAAGCCTAACAGGGCGTTTGAAAAATCAAGAATCACAGTGAAAGGTAGCTTCACAGCTTGCAGATAGCCGGTTGTGTCTCCTTTCAGATCTCGCATCCGCTTCATTTCCCTCTGTGGAGCCCCTTATAGGGAGGTTGTATTGTGAGTATTTCACACCAGCTGAGTCTACACCTCCAAATTACTAATGTCTGCAGCCGTCAGTCCAGTTGTGCTTTACTGAATACAAAGAATCTCAGTGTTGTGTTTGCAGACATGTCTGGAAGTTGTCATCACTGTGTTGAGTTCAGCCTGTGAGGTAGTGACTCATTTTCCCACAATAACCGACTCTTTCAGACACCCTGTAGTTTCCCACTTCAGTGTGACATTATTACAATCATTGTGTCTTGACGAGGGGTTTTTCTCTCTCTCTCTCTCTCTCGCAGGTTTGAATATTAAAGAACCTCACAGCAAAATCCTCATAAATTGGACATGCAGTCGATAATTTTCTTCATTTTTTAAACAGGAAGAAGGAACTGCTGTCGCGGGATGACCTGCAGTTGCCGTGGCGACCGCTCTACGACCTGTACGAGAGGGTCGTTTACTCCAAAACTGAGCACCTTGGACTCATCTGGTTCCCCAAGTATGAAGTTTTAGCTTTACATTGATGCTGTGATGAGAACAGTGTGTTGACTTGTGCTTCCTATCAGTTTATATCTGTATTGAAGGAAAGGTTTAGCATTTTTGGGAAACAGATGAGAAGATTGATATCACTCACGTGTGTATCCTGAATAATGAGCTACTTCCAGCTGGCTAACTTAGCTTAGCATAAAGAGAGAAAACAAGGGGAAACAGCTTTCCTGGCTTCGTCCAAAGGGAACAAATCTCACCGACCAGCACCTCTATAAATCAGCAAATTACCGTTTTATGGGGGGTTATATTCTGGACCATTTCTTTGTGGAGATCAGTAATTTCCTGGAGTCTCTGCTGGTTTACAGGGAAACAGGCTTTGACACAACACCGAGCAGCTGGTCCTGACGTAGACACAGCCTGCGATATAACAAAGAAATGAGATATAACGGGAGCTTTAGGGGCGATGAACTGTAAAGGAACTGAGAGGTTCCTTCAGGCTGTCGTAAGACCTGCGTCGATCAGGCAAACTAGTCCGCTGACGTATTTTACCTGTAATTTTTGCACACAATCATACAACAATGACTCCGTATAACGCGAAACTTCACCCTGATGTGTCGAAGCACAATGAACTAAAACCCAACTGTGATGCGGCTGCAGATTTTTAAAATAGAACGCTGCGAGCACTCGGCCAATCAGGAGTGTTCAGCACCACCCCCGAGCAGGCACTTTAAGGAGAAAAATAATGTCCCCAGAACTTAATTTGCTGTAAAAGCAGCTTTTGTTACCTTTGGACAGATCCAGGCTAGCCGGCAGCCAGCTACTGGCTCCAGCTTCAAATTTACTGTTTTTTTTTTTTCTTTTTTACACTCGCAAGAAAGCAAGCATCCATTTTAGCACGTTGGTAAAGCTCAATCACAATTCTCCTCCAAACTCTGAGGCCAAAAGTTAGCCTCTTTCCGAAAGAATTCATTGAGTGAGAGGAATAATTAATGGTTAACAATTATCATTCATTAAGCAAAGATGCCAAGCAGTATCTGGTTTCTGAAACACATTATTTCCTTCTCGTCTCTGTTCTGCTCTAAAGCTTTTATCTTCTGGACTGTTGGTCAGACAAAAGAAGTAATTTTGAGATGACAGCTTGGACTTTTTATGGGAACATTTTTCTTTTTTACTAAAAGATTTATTGAAAAAATAACCAACAGATTTATTGATGGTTGCAGCCTTAGCGCTGAAGGTTTTTTCCAACCTTGGTGAGGACACGTGGACCTCACTAGGCAGTAAAAGCAGAATCCCTCCACGAACGCTCTCCCACCCCTCCTCTCTCTGCTTGTTTGCAGCTCAGTGGACCACATTTTGAAGGCTTTGATCAAAAGCTGCAGACTGTAAGTCTCATCCGCTGTGATCATGTAATTTGTTCTCCGGATAATGTATTGCTTTGATCCTCACTTGAGCTGTGTACTGTAGATCAATGTGTGTATTTGTATCTCCGGTCTGTTTTTGCTTGTCTGCATCTATTTGCACTCATGCCTTTCCTTGCTGTGTGTGTGTGTGTGTGTGTGTTCCTGTGAATTTCTCAGGTATTTCCCCGCGTCGTCCACCAAGGAGATGCTGGATGAGTGGCGCCCCCTGCTGTGCGTGTTTGACGTGGTCATGCAGAAGGCCATCAGCAACATGGAGCTGTTCCTGCCCACCATCATGCCCCCGGAGGAACACAGCCAGGGCTTCCAGTAAGTGGGCCAGCTTGAATGGATCTGTTTGGAAACCGGATTATACGCCAAGTGCAGCTTGTGTCAGGCCAGGGCTAACACAAAGGCTTCATAAAGTTTTAGCAAAAACACCCTTTGTTTATTTTTTAGAATTTATTATAGAACATTTTCGGTGCTATGATGGAAACCTTATTTCATTAAGTCATTTGTTTGGAGTGCATGTCATGTATAACCACATTTTCAGGCCTTGTATGTGTTTGCACCCGGGAGTTTCAATAAATAATGTTCTTTTTGCGTTAGCAGCGCTCCTCCCTGCCCTCCTTTTTTTGCTAATAGTTTTCTTCCTTGGAAAACCTTTGCACCTCTCTTTCCACACCCTTCACGGTGGCTTTCCAGCTACCAAGCCCCTTCACAGCGTTCATTGCATTCTCCAGTATATTCTCTCTTTCGCAAGCTATTTGTCTGGATTTTGTCTTGGATTCATCAGCAGTTTCCGTGCAGTTTCCACAATACATCATCTTTAATACTCTATTTTTCCGTTTTAGTTTTTCTCTCTCCTCCAGAATCTACCAGGGAGGGACTGGAGTTCATATTTTGGGGAATTGGAGATAGATGAGGGGAATTCAGCTTCAGGTGTGTGTGTGTGAATATAATATCAGTTTTTGTGTGTTTTCAGGTTGTGGTTTGATGAGATGATGAATCTCTGGACGTCAGTGCAAAATCAGCCAAGCTGGGAAGGGGTGAGGCGCACACACACACACACACACACACACACACACACGCACACACACACACATACACACACACGCACACGAATATTTCAGGTATTTTCTGACCATTTCTGAATTATTTGACACCTAGTTTTACAAAGTGTTCACTGGATTGGAAGTTCAAATCTTTTCTGCCACAGCAAAGTGGAAATTAATGAAAATTCCACCTCTCAAGTTTCCATATAAATCTGCACCACAGAGTGGTGGATTTTTAAAAATATTTTTAAATGACAATAAGCAATGAATCACGCAGCTTTCCAGTTTCCTAAAAATGGATTGAGTCATTTGGACTGACACACTTTCCTACATTTCCTGATGACTATGATTGAAATGTTGAAATGTTGTTAGAGTACTGGGGCTTTCCACTCGGCACGCAGATAAGATTTTCCATTTGTGCCTCGGCTCTGTCATCCAGCCTCCTGGCCACACAGCGGCCTGGCTGTGCACTCTTTCTCTCTTCTTGAACGGGCCCATTTTTTTTCGAAGTGGCTATATTTAATTCCTGGAATGACAGCCTTCACTTCTGGGAATGTTTTTTGTTCTCAAAGTGATTGTTTGTCTGATGTCACCTCGCAGCATCTAGTCAACCTGTTTGCTCGCCTGGCCAACGATAACATCGGCTTCGTGGACTGGACCCCTTATATTCCCACAGTGAGTCATTAGCAGAATCATGTGGATATACAAGTATAATGTATTTTACTGGAGGCTGCTGGACCATGTGAGGGAGCTGAAACTCTACACTGTACACTGTATGTGTGTGTGTGTGTGTGTGTGTGTGTGTGTGTGTGTGTGTGTGTAGATCTTCACCAGGATACTGCGCAGTCTGAACCTTCCAGTCGGGGTCAGCCAGATGGTGGCACCGCGCTATCTCACCAACTCCTATGACATTGGACACTTGGTGTTGTGGATCACAGCGCTCCTGGTATACACGCAGACTTTTCTCATAAAAATAAGTAAAAAAACACATACATTTTTATTGCTGCTGCATAATTGCCTCGCTGATTCACATTCCTGCAGGGTGGACCAGGAAACCCTGCACAGAAGGAGCTGACCTGCCTCTTCAACAGCATCGCCTCCTTCTACCACCCCTCCAATCATGGTCGCTGGCAGGTAAATCTCTCTCTCGCTCACACACACAAGCACATGCACACACTCTGAGGGACTTTGTGAACACATTTTCAGCTGCTTCCTGTCACAGTCCTTTGATTTATAACCTGTCATTCAGAACTTGGCTGGCTCTCTCCGCAATAGCAACGCAATAATGAAATGCACAAGTGCCGGAGAAAAGAGCGATATCACAGATCTGTTTACTGCAGACTGTGTGAATGTGTCTCTGGATGATAACGCTAATGTTGAATGTGTGTGTGTGTGTACGTGTATTACTCACATTGTGGGGACATATATCTGTTTACACACTCACATGTGTGTTGTGGGGTCCCACCTTCCTTATGGGGACAAAATGCAAGTCCCCATCAGTTAAATCATGACAATATTAGGCTTATGACTTGTTAAGGTGATGGAAAACAATTGTGTGTGTGTGTGTCTGTGTGTGTGTGCACGTGCACCTGCAGTCCCGACTGATGCGGCTGCTGCAGCGCCTCCCGGCGAGCGTTGTGCGCCGTGTGCACCGTGAACGTCACGCCGCCCCCAGCTGGATCACACTGGTTCCTGAGTGTCAGAGGCTGACTGATGCAGACTTGCAGGAGTTCACCCGCAGCCTCATCGGGGCCGCCCTGCTGGCCATGTTCAGGTACTACGTTACGGTAGTTTGTTAGCCATAATATTAACTACAGCCTGTCTTTGTGCATGGAATTTTGTTTCAACATTAGAGATATGGAGAATTTTTAATATCCCAGGAAAACTATTACTAAAAGGATTACAACACGTGTGCATGCATACATGCATATATATACATCTAATACAAATGTCTGTGCACATACACATGCATAATATAGGTTGACATGACATGAGCTTACTCTCCCAGCTGTTCGAGTTCTGCAAATACAACACAGTGAGTCAGCATTATTCATAGATAAAACCGAGAGTGATTTATTTATAGAAACTAAGCAACGTGCAAGCAAAGTGTTAGTACAACAAAGCAGAAAAGTATTAGTGGAAAAATTAAAATTATAATAGAATCAAACAAAAAAGAGAGATTAAGAGAAGCCCCAAAATAAATAGATAACATAATGTTCGCTTTTAAGAGAGGCAGTTTGTAAAAATAGGCTGTGAGATGACATTAGAGAACAAAGACAGTGTGTGGGAAGGCCGATAGAAACTATTTCTACTGGGACAGAAATAGACGCCATACAGGTGTCACTGTGGGAGTAGGTGTGAGCATTCTGTTGCACAGTCAGAGCCAATCAGTGGCCTTGCTAACCCACATTTTAATGACCACAATTTCTACAGACCTCCATCTTTTGAGCCAGAACATGCAAATATATTCTGACTGCATATTTGGCTTCACACCTCCCAGTTGTTTTATCTCACCCACTTTTATCTAAACAATAATGTTCTTTTTCTGCTAATTATCACAGCTATGAAAACTGTCCAGTATTTTCTCGTCTACATGGATACATTTGGCTGAAAAAATGAACATTCTGGAGACATTAAGGTCACCATTACTTCAACAGTATTTCAACAACCCTGTTTTAGTGTGTAATTAATAGGTGCTTCATATTAAAGTATGAACTTTGAAATGTCATTAAAAGCAACCTAGATTTCTAAAACACATTCAACCTTCAGCCTGATTTAGCCCAGTGCTTAGCAGCTTTGACCTACATGTCACCATATCAGTGTTTACTGGGTTTTTGCCATGCAAACATGCCATCTTGATGAGTGCCAGTCAGTTATCTAACAGGTCCAAACCCTGCTGTGTCTCTCTAGCAAGCGCAGTCACAGCCCTCAGCGACGCCAAGCCTAATCTGGACAAAGACAGGTCATCTGTGATTATCTGCCTGTGTTGTTGTTGTTGTTGATGCTGTACTGTGTGTTGTTTTGTGTCTGCCCTCTTCTGGTGATGTGCAGCAAAACCGGCAGTACCGATGCAGCCTACGCTCTTCAGAACCTGGCTCTCCTCACACCAGAACTCGCCATACCACCTGTACTTGAGAAGTAAGGGTTTGTGTGAGATATCTGCCAAGAATCAGATGGATATATACTGTCAAAAGAAAACAGTTAATAACAATGTATTTTGTGACTCATATTATTACTCATTTTCTTACATTGATCGGGGGATAATGATGTTTTAAATTTTGGAACTTCAATTCCTATAATTTGAGGACTTTGAGAACTTAAACAGGAAGTGTTGCCATGGAGCAGTTAGCTCTGTGATGCGAATTGAGGCCTGATTTTGCCAAATCAATTTTGGCAAATTGTCATCATTAAATGCATGCTGAATTAGCATATAGCTGTCCCTGTTTACAACATATCCGTGGATGTACCAATAACTATCACTGGATTACTTTGATACTGAAGAAAAACTAAAAATGTCAAGATTCTCAGGTAATTTCTGCAACTATGAGGAGCATCATTTTTGATGATTTCTAAGTGGATTTATGGATGTTTATTTGCAATGGATATTAGAGATAATGATATTGTCTGTAAGTGTAAATCGCACCAAATCTAAAAATATGTGTATTACGTCTGTGTGTTCAGATTTGACCGAGTTATTGCTCCGAGAACAAGTACGAATTTTGACGCAAATTGCAGCAATCAGGCACTAAGGGTTTTAAAATATCTTAATTGCCTCCTTTAGCTGTTTGTCACACAGCTGCTGCAACTGATGACAGTGTTGGTGCCAAATCAGTGACCAATCTACAATAATTAACTTCAAGTTATTTCCAGAACACCTGCCTGAACCTTTCACCTCACGTAGTACTTTGCCCCTCTAACTCTCCCTTCATCTCATTTTCTTTTTTACCTCCTCGTATCTTGTGTATGACAGGACCTATGCAGCGATGGAGACACTGACGGAGCCGCACACCCTCACCGCCACCCTCAGCTGCATGATCGGCATGGCTCGCAGCCTGGTTTCCCCTAACAATCATTACCCAGAGGGCCGAGCGCACGTGCTCCCACTGCTCATAGGCTCTCTGCCAGGGGTGGACCCCAACGACTTCAGCAAGTGCATGGTGAGTAATGGATGTGTTGATTAGGAATGAACAAGAATTGTTAGACAAGTAGACAATACAGCTCTTGCTGATTAAATTCCCCTCTAGCGTGCGCTGGTCTATCCTATTAATAATTCCTGAAAGTGGAATGAATATCTCAGTTTGAAGAACTCGCAATTACTGAGTCTCAGGCTTCAGTTTCTGCCTGGATTGTAAAATGGATTGGTTTTCTTTCTTGCTTTGCTCATTGTCCCCAGACTGCATGAATCCATCACACCAGAATAAATTAATACATTTGAAAAAGTTATTCCACCGACATCTGGCAGGTTATTTCACTTAGGCCTTGATCACGTCAGATGATGTAAATTGATCTGTCTCCCACTGTGTCGCTCTGTCCAGGTGACGTTCCAGTTCATTGGTACCTTCACCACTCTGGTGCCTTTAGTGGATTGTTCCTCTGCTCCTTCTCAACACAGTGATCTCACAGAGGTACACACACATTGACTTAGTCACAAAAGGGATTAAATAAACATAATATCTGCAACATGTTATGCAAAACTCTCGATGTACTTTGCATTTATCATTTAAAGACCTTTTATCTTGAGGGAATAGTCGATGTTTCTGCAGAGGTACATCAAAAGATTGATGTCACTCTCATGTCTTCATGGTAAATATGGAGCCAGTTAGCTTAGCTTAGTACAAAGACTGGAAACAGCTAGTGTGGCTAAACAAAATCCATCAGTCAGCACCTCTAAATCTCACTACTTAACATGTTGCAGCTTCTTTATTTTGTTTTATTCATACAAACACTTAAGTGTGAAAATGACAAGTGTGACCCCTAAATTCCACCAGGTGTCTGCGTTCCACCCCCGACGTGCTGCCATTCTAGACAATGCACGCAATTCCATCAGGCACATTCCATCTCCGTTCAGAAGCTTCCCAGAAACGCATCTCCACTCTGTCCACGGAGAATACACACCGTGTCTATTTTTGATGGACGACATGTCAAACTGCACAGAGCAGATCGAGCCAGACCGCAAGTCAGACACAGGAACGATGTAGAGAATCCAGTAAATTTTCAAAATAAGACACCCTGTGCAAACTCCAGATCATACATCAACAATAAATGTGATGAAAACAGATAAAAAAAGCAACTGTAGGCGGCATCATGGAAACGCACCCGGTGGAACCTCTGGGTGAGGCTAGCAAGGTTTACCTCTGCTTCCAGTCTTTATGCTAAGCTAAGCTAAAGTCTCCTGACTCCTGCTTCACATTTAGTGTAGAAACAACTCTCAGCAAGAGAGAGAGCATATTTTCCATATTTCTATTCCTTTAATTATTTGGACTGAAATCAGTTCACACTGCACAGAAACATAACACAACGCACACTCCTGTTACACAAACACACTCACCAATCATTTCTACTTCTCCCTCTCAGATTGAGAAAGATCTGTGCCTTGCTTCGGCTGAGTTTGAAGACTTCGTTCTCCAGTTTTTGGACAGGTAGAGACAAATTAACAAGTCAAACTGTCACTTTGGAAAAACTTGTTGTCGGCGATTGAGTATGAGTGTATCTCTTTCTGTCTGAGGCGCTCTGGTCTGCATCGCTGGCTCCACCGGCCACGCGATGCAGCCTTTTTCACCGCAGCGCTGCTGACATTTTCATTGCTGACAAGTGTGTGCATGTGCTCGTGTCTGCGCTCGTGCAGGTGTTTCGCCCTGATAGACAGCAGCACCCTGGAACAGACGCGAGACGAGATGGAGACGGAGACCCAGACTCATCTGGAGAGCCTGGTGGAGCTGGGCCTGTCCTCTACTGTTAGCACCATCCTGACACAATGCTCCACAGAAATATACAAGGTAGCACGCACACACACACTCACAGGTACATCCTTGACTTAAAGGTAACTCGTTTGAGTCCATTAATTCGCTAATCCCAAATCCTGACTAAACACTTCTCATCCAGAGCGCTAACCTCAAAGGCCCTGAAATCTAATTCTCTCAGCCTCTTCCTACTAATGCTACCTGAAAACAAGCGTTTCTGCCAAAGTTTGAACTCTTTTCGTTGTTTCACTTGAGAGATTTTCTTTTTTAGCCTGCCTTTCTCTCGTTTGTGGCAGGCAGAAACAGATGATGTCACTTGTACTGTGCACCAATTAGGATTTAGCTTTCGTTAAAACTCTTAATAATTAATACCTAAAGATGTTTTTTGTTGTTCAAACTTATTTAGTAATGAATATTTAATATTATAGAGGAATACTTAAGGCTTCAGGGGCTTTAAAGGTACATAACCATTCATAACACAAATGTAAACAAAAGGGTAACCACCACCAGGAATCGAAACACGGGACACACCGATTACAACTAGAGCACAAATAAATCTATTAATTATTTATGATGCAATTAAAGGTCTGTTTACATCAGTACAGTAGGTAACCATTAATTAGTTGCTGGGGAACTCACAAGAGGCAGATTCCTCCTAAATGCCTCATTAATGCCCATGTCTTTCAAACTCCACCACTCCAGTTTGTGCTGCGGGCTTTCTCCAGAGCCACACAAGCCGTTGTTCGTCTCGTCAGGGGTGGAATGCAACTGAGTACTTTTACTCAAGCATTGTAGTTAAGTACAGACTTGAGGTAGCTGCACTTTATTTGAGTATTTCCATTTTATTCTGCTTTATACCACTACTTCACTACATTTCATTCCCCCTTTAAATCATGGCATGAATTTGCATAGTGGACTAAAATTAATGTAACTGGAAAATTTAGTACTGGAATTCCACAGTAATGACAACGAAAAAGTAATTACCATGGAAATAAGATGTAATGGTGAGTTGTAATCACATAGTGATGACAAGACATTTACATCCACAGATGTAAACAAATGTAATTAGTGTGTGTAAATGAACTGCTGTTACAGCGTTATGATGCAAATATTTACAAGACAAAGACAGAAAGGCCAATAATTGCGTTTAAACTGTAGAGACTTGATTAACTGAATGTAAAAGCTGGTTTGTTATGGAATAATATGCGTTTGGAGCTGTGATTGTATTATAAAGATTGTATGTCATTACTGTTACAATAAGACTTAGCAGCCATAGTTTCCATGATAAAGCTGAGTACTTTGAATATAATCAATACTAATATCTTCTGTAATGTCCACAGTGTTACCCTTGTATAAGCCCTGATGTGTGGTAGCAGCTCTTTCTGTGGAACCACTGAGTTTCCCAAAATATGTTTGTACTCAGGTGCACGACAGACTTATATTCTCACTTTATCTGCAAGCCAAACTCTTGAGTCATGTGTGTGGAAAATTGAACACACACACGTTAAGTAGCACATGCGCACCGTGTGATCTTTCCAAACCTTGTGTGTCAGGTGGCGTTGCAGAAGGTGTATAACTTTGCCACCTCCAACATCTTTGAGACGTGTGTGTCAGGCAGGATGGTGGCTGACATGTGCAGAGCTGCAGCAAAGGTATGTGTGTGTGTGTGTGGTTGTGTGTGTCTGTGTGTTTTTTAATCAGCTAGTGCTTTTTATCTTCATCTCTCTGCCTCAAAAAGAAAGATTTGTCATGTTTCATATGTTGATTGTGTTGAAGATGTTGATTTAGTTGCAGGGAAATACGACCTTATATGGTCATGTATGATGCAAAGTCCTGTTTTCATCTGTTTTTTCACTCAGCACTTTCATGTCATGTCGTGCTTACATCCCTTCTTACCATGTGTCTTCATTTCCAGTGTTTATGGTTATTTTACTTTGCTTTTTGGAGAAAGTGTTGGTTTGTTGGTTTAATTTTCTGCTGGCTTGTGTTTTTTGCTTGAGCATCTAAATGTGTGTGTGTGTGTGGGTGTGTGTGTGTGCGTGTGTGTGTGTGTGTGTTTGCAGTGTCATCCTGCTGAGTCTCTCCGTCTGTTCGTTCCTCACTGCTGCAGCGTCATTTTCCACATTACTGACAGTCAGTACCACACTGTGTGTGTGTGTGTGTGTGTGTTTGTGTGTGTAGAACAGGCTAGAGTGTGTGTAGAGTACAAACAAATGTACTGTGTGTGCATAAAGACTGTACAAGGCCTTCAGAATCTAATGAGCTTTTATTCACACGTCTGTTCACAGTTAAATGAAACCTGCAGTTTGCACAGGAGAGATAAATCTTCATTTTTAACACATTATCTGATCACAGTTATCTCAGAACAATTAAGAGATCTTATTAGATGCGGTGTGAAGTCATTAGAGTATTCAAATCAAATTTATTTGTTGATTAAATATTTTTCGACCCAGGGAAAGCAGCCTTTTAGCAGTCGGTTAATAAAGCGGTGGCTTAATGGAGAAAATGTTTAATTTTAGGGTCACTGAGTTAATAATTATATGGTGACTTATCCAGCAAGACAAACATTTATGTGGCCACATATTGTATTTTTTAACATCATCCTTTTTTTAGCAGGTGTAACGTTTATAGTGTTCACCATCTTAGTTTAGCGTGTTAGCATGCTTACATGCGCTAATTAGCACAAAACACAAAGTAGGCCTACAGCTGAGGCTGATGGGAATGCCATTTTGAAGGTATTTGGTCATAAACAACAAGTCATTTCAATCTTAGCCACAAATGTAAACCACATGGTGGCGGCTCACCAAAGTCATTAGGCCTCATCCTCTGAGGACCATGAATGCCTGTAGATAATTTCGCTTCAATCCGTCCAGCAGATGTTGAGATATTTGATCCCACTGACCGACATTGTCATTCATAGCGTGACTGAAAACTCAAATGACCTCAAAAAAATTCAGCTAAATGAGCTCATTCTGTCAGGGGAGCAATACAGTACATTATTCAGTTTATTTATGTGTGTGTGTGTGTGTGTGTGTGTGTGTGTGTGTGTGTAGATCAGGAGTTGCAGGGTGAAGACGAGCTGGATAAGGAGCTGCTGTGGAATCTCCAGCTGCTCTCCGAGGTGAGACGAGGATCCATCATGTCCCAGAGGCTTCAACACTATAAAAAATATCTTAAAAATATAACCTACATATTCATCTACCTTGTGACTTAAATAGTTATTTCCTTCACAGGCTGCTACTGAAGTGATTTGTCTGTCCCCCTTTGAATCATGTGTCTACACAAAACTATCAGAATCAAATAAAACACTTCAAATGCGCACAACAGGGAGGCATTTTCACTTGTTTTTAAACAAATAAGGATAGCATTGTGACATTGCATGGGGAAAAAACGATGACCAAATGACATTTTTTGCAGCGTGCACCCTGCACGGTCATAAATATCAAAGAGCTTTGTCGTTAACCAGGACATATTGATACCCTTTCTGTATTGTTTTATTACTCCCGGGAGCTTAATGCGAGTGGGAGCGGGCCAGATGCTGTGATTTAGTGGAGAACCTCAATATTTAAGACACAACTCTCCACTGAATTGCCTGTGTGTGTGTGCATGCATGCACATGTGTGTGTGTTGTTGTTTTTAGGTAACCCGTGTGGATGGTGAACAGCTGTTAAAATACCAAGGGGACCTGGAGCGGATCCTGTGTGTGTGTGTGCGTCTGCGCTGTAAACGGGCCTACACGCTGGCCTGCAATCTGCTGGAGCACACACTCCGGTCGCTGTCCCTCATCTACCCCACCGAGTACCGCAGCACCTCTGGAGGCTTTGATACGGACCTCCCTATACGGGTAAACACACTGTGCTGAAGATTAATTTTAAAGACAAAGCAATGTTTAAAATTTAATCTGACAAACTAAATTTAAATCCAGTCCCTTGAGTCTAACTGCACAGCTTCAACTACGCTTATTTGCAAACCTCCTCGAGTGCAAATTAGCCGTTATCGCGGCTATTACAGTATCTAGTCTGAAACAATGAGGTTTTTTTTGGAAATTCAAAATGCCACAAGTGCAAGCTTTAAAACTGCACTTCCTCGCAGTTTAATTAAATGGGACGCTACAGGTTCAGTTATTGCGAAGCAATTTCCAATTCCATTAAGAGAATTAGGAAGCATTTATCAAATTGAAATTAACGGCTGGACTGCACGCTGTTAGTACTGCTCTCTCTCTCTCTCTCTGTCTCTCTCTCTCTCTCTCTCTCTCTCTCTCTCTCTCTCTTACTCTGTCACCATCTCTCTTCACCTCTCAGTTTTGATCTCAAGTTGCTTTCTTTGCATTACAATAAACTTATGGAAGTTAATTTGCTGAGTATAGGGAGAAGGGAAAGGATAGAAATCTGCTTGCTTCTTGCACGGATTGTGAACATAAACTGTAAAGACGCCTTCATTCATCTTCAGCAGTGTTTCCTAAACTGGGAGTCAGGAGAGTCACAAGATAAGTCTGAGGGGGTCACAAGGTGATTAAAAAGGGAAAGAAAATATTCTCTTGCAAAACTGTAATTTTTTTTGTCTCACTTGTCTCTATTGTTGAATATTTCCTGAAAAATCATTCTTTAGCCCTCTACTGAGCTCTGATTGGTCGACAGGGTAGCGATGAATGATACAACTCAGTGCAAAAGCAGCACAAGTGGAGAAAAGTCAGCAAAGTGACTCAAATTGCTAACATTAGCTAACATTAGCCACCATAAGCTACCAGTCATACCTCGTCAACTGAGGCTGCATTAACGATTTTTTATGCAACAAACGAGCTTGATTCTTCTTTTTGAACGGTGCATAATCTCGCTTTAACGCTGCTGAATGCATGTTCAAAGGTGATTTCTGCTCTGTTGTACTTTGTGGCAGCGGGAGACAAACCGAGCCGCCTGCCCTTCAGGATTTCTGCCCCCCGAATGCGTGTTTCTGTTTTGATGTCTAGGCGGCAGTAATTACTCCTATGTTCCTCTGCTGCTTTCCACAATGTCAAGTGCTGACCTCTTTTCATCTGCAGTTCATGATCGCTGATTCTGTATTTTGTTTAGATTTGATTTTCTTTGAATTTCTTTCATTTTGAGTTGTTTTGCCAGGCTGACTCACCTCTGATCGGAGATCAGTTTGCATAACTTGTTTTCTTCTGTCCCCTTTATGTGTGACTCATGCACAGTATTTAAACACCAGCAGATGACACAGGGCTGTGTTTTTAAGGTGGACTGGTTGTGCTGGTTTGCTTACCAGTTGCTCCAGTTGAAACACTCTATTTGACTTTCTCTGGAAAAGCCTCTCTCTCTCTCTCCAGGACTGGGGCAGAGCTGGAGATGTATCCTCCCTGGGTGTGTGTTGGCACGTGCCTGGTCGGGAGGAGGAGAACTTTGTTTTCCAGCTGCTGTCCCGCCTCCTGCACCCTGAGCTGCAGCGAATCAAGGGCCACGTCTCTGGAGATCAGCCAATGAGCAGGTGTGCTGTCGTTTCCCATAGCTTTGCTGTCTTAGGCGTAATCAGGCACACGCACAAACAAACAAAGAAACCCGTAACCTCTCATTGCTGATAAATTAGATTTGCCGGCATCCAAAGAATGAAAGCTGAAGTTCAACATCTGTTTTTGATATCTGTCTTAACGCTCTTGATGAAGACTAATCAAAAGCACAGATGGGGAAAAGTTTAAATTAGCTGCTCAGGAGTGTTGAAACACCGTTATAGACTTGCCAAGTGAATCCATCACACACACACACAGACCCTCTGCTGTGACAGGACTGTAACGTGTGGTCTGATTCACAGGGAGGAGCTGTTGCAGAGTCTTGCTATTGTGCAGCACTGCCTTCTTGGAGCAGGAAGCATGCTGCCCCCTCTGGATGGACCACACGTATCTGACCTGTGAGTCCCGCAACTACACAGATATATATATATATAGATAAAAACGCACATTTTCGTGCAGGCTTGTCACGTTTTTGCTCCCTACGTTTTGTTTGCCTCTCAGCGTGCCCTCCATGGTAAACCTGGGGGAGATCAAGCTGCATATAGGTGTCGACTACGGTAAGAAAAGACAAACAAGCAGCCACGTAGCACACATGCACAGGCAGTCGCTGTGTCGACAGTTTCGGCGGGCGATAAGGCCGCTCATCCTGAATTCTGTGCCCATACGGGACGTCTGTGTGTCTCCTCCCCTCCAGATGATTCACGGGAGAACTACAGAGAGTCCATCTGCCAGACCATGAGACTGCTGCTACGTGAGTGAATACTTTAACGCCACTACACTCCAGCCCCAAACTACTCACTTTGTTTGGAGTGTGACCGTGGCGCTCAATTAATCCGTATGCACTCTCCTCCAATCCAGATCACATTCTGGAGCACTCGGAGGACGACACAAAGTCACTCTTCGTCGTCATTAAGGTGTCCGGCGCATGATTTTTCTATTATTCATGTGTGGGATGTTATTATTCTGTCCCGCGGCAGGCCCCGCAAAGGTCTCACAGCGCCCTTTGCCTGTCTGTCTGACTGCAGATCATCAGCGACCTCATGTTTTTCCGAGGCACTCACAAGAAGGAGTTTGACTCACGCTGGAAGAGCTTCACTCTTGTCAAGAAGTCCATGGAAAACAGGGTGAGTTGGAGGATCTCGACAAGGCTGCTGATTGTTGTCAGTGTCAGTGAGTCAGTCGCAGGGTGATTCAAGCATGTGTGTGTCGCCTCTTCCCTCCCCAGCTTCACGGGAAAAAGCAGCACATTAGAGCTCTGCTCATCGACCGGGTCCTGCTCCAGCATGAGGTAAACTTAACACAGATGCAGCTTTATTAACATGCCTGCTACATCAAATCTGTTCCCTCATTCTCATGGCAAAGTTAAATATTACTTGAAAGATTGCGTTTCTGTGTGAGTAGATGAGGAAGCTGGTGGTTGACGGCAGTGAATATAAAGTGGTTCATCAGGAGCTGCTCTGTAATCTGCTGCTGCTTTCTACCAGCACTTACAGCCAGGTAAAAGTGACACCACGCACAAGACAAATTAACAAGAAAAATTCAATCAGAACATCTGTTGCTTCCCATTTACCTGATGATATTAACATCCACATCTCTGGTGAAACAGGAATTAATTGAGAATGTATGCATGTACATCTGTTTGTGTGTGCGTGTGTGTCCTTGCAGGTGCGTAGCAGGGCTCAGAGTGTGCTAATGGCCGCCCTGGGAACCTACAGCTTCTCCTACAGAGACCTGATTCCCCGAATCCTGCAACTGCTCTCACCACAGCACACCAACACACAACAGCAGTTTAAGGTACCACACACACACACACACACGCACACACACACACACACATACACATACTGTAGCACATGGTGACACACACAGTCGTTGCTCTGGGCTTGCTCCTAACAGTCACTGTCCATGGTGCTGAAATTTTAAGCGAGTCCAAAACTGTGTCTTCAGCGTGTGTTTGATGGCTGCGTCGGCCTCTCTGCACAGGTTCCTTGCGGCCCTCAGCGCTGGTTTTAAAGATTTACTGCTTGTTTTTAAGGCAGCTCGGCCTTCGCCCATCTTATGCTCTTTCCTCTCCTGAAGTCTGTTTACCAGTTTTTCTTCACTGTCCCCAGGCCATGGGGTGGAGACTCAGGGTGTCAGGGCACCAAAAGTCTGGAAAAGTCAGAAATCAGGCGAGGCAGCATCAACGCTCTTCCAGGCTCACTTCTACAAACTGGCTTTTGATTAGTTTAACTTTTATTTTGATACATCTAACTTTACCTCTCCAAACTGGAGTGTATGTTTTACATGCTCTTGAGCATATCTTATTGTTTTGTCCATTCTTACGTCTGTGAAGCACTTTGTGAGCTTGGTTTTGACCACGGCGATATAGATGAAGGTTATTATTTTTATTCATGATATCATGCCATTTCCACACCATGCTGATGCAAAAATGCTAAAGCTAAAGGTTTAACCAGGCAAAAAGTCACCATTTAGCCTTAGTATTAAAGGGAAAAATGTGCGTGAGATTACACTGATATTTCTTCTTCTCATGTTGCCCGTTTGTCTGCTTACTGCAGCGAAACATAAATGTGAGATTAATGAGTTACTATTTGAATTTTCAAACAGTTTCCCCTTTTAATGGAGAAATGTTTTCAAGCATGAGGGCAAACTGATGATTTTGTCAAACTTGCCTAAAACCAACAGAGCGGCACAGATTTGACAGACCCGCTCCGTCTGGCTGGGCTTGCTAAGCTATGATTGGACAATCGCTGCTCGGCGGAGGGTTCAGCAAAGGGTCCAATCAGGGGCTTGATCCTGACTCACAAAGTTAAATATTTTACCAACTAGACCAAATTCACAATAGTGAGTTTGTCGTGCATGGTTTTAATGCTCCCCTTCAACATCCTGTGTGACAGACATCAGCTAAACAGTGTGTAAGATTAATGTTGAACATCTGTAATTACATTAACTTGATGTCTGCTCTGCTAACAAAAACAGTGGAGTTTATGCCTCTTATTTACATCCTGCTGTGGCATTTTAATTTGCCTTGTCTGACATGAAACATTTGACAGATTAAAGCGTAAATACTTCAATTAAAGCATGTGTCATCGCCCTGTGTGTGTTTCTGGCTTCTGTCGCTCAGGGTGCTCTGTACTGCCTGCTGGGTTTGCACAGTAGTGCTTCTCTGGCCAGCATGAGGGACTGGGACTGCGTCGGGGAGGTGTGGCCCACTCTGGTCCGCTGCGGCCTGTCGACCACCATGACCCTGGAGGAGCCCTCCATCGGTCGACTGCTAGACGACGTCACTGACAGGATCCACCGCCAGCACGACACCATAGGGATCTACTTTACTGTGAGCGGCAAGTTCATTAACAGTCAATATGCTACCCTCATCTCATCTGATCCTTCTTAACTGCTTCTTCACTTCATTTCTAGGTAAGTGAAGGCTGCGTAGAGGCAGCCAATCGGATCACGCAGTCCGAAAATCCCTTGCCTTGTTTCGATGCACCGTCCATAGAGGAGCTGAAAGAGGGGCTTCAGCATCAGCGAATCAGAAATGTGGTTGCTGCAAGGTAAGAATATAAACTGGACTCATTCATTCATGTAGTTTTAATGGCGTCTTAGTTTTTCTCAAGGTTGCAGAAGAGCTGAGCACCAGCCTGTATTATTTACCATCAGTGCATGTAGTGGTGGGAGTAGTACTGCTGACTAACACCTCTTTTTCTTTCGTGCAGGAAATATGAGAAGCTGGTCAATGATCTCTTGGATTGCCTTGAAGACAGAGACCTGTGAGTTTTCTCTCCACCTGTTATGTTATATATTCTGTTTTTTAAAAGCAAATGCACTCGTCCTGCAGCCTCTAGACACTGATGCCGGCCTTTAAATCAACAAAGCCACAGAGCAGAGGCTCAAAAATCCTACTTTGCAAAACAGAATTCCTTTTTTTTTTTGTATTTCCAACAAGACTTGCGAGTCTTCTTGTGTTTCAGGCCCTGGAAGTTTGAGCACATGGCCACGGACTTGTTGTATCTCCAGCTGAGAGAAGATCACCCGCTGCCCCCCGATGCCGTCCTGTACTTCACACAGAGCCTCATACATGACTCCATCAGCATACGCAAGGTCTGCAGCTTCGTGTCTGTCTGACTTTGTGTTCGCATGGACGGTTTATAGCATCTGATATTCCACCGGGCAGGAAGGACTTAGATGGATTGTCAATTTTCGTGGTGGATCACATGTGACATGCGGTTCACCTCACGCCTCATCCTGTGGACTCACCAAAGCGGAAATCTTTCAATTCTGCTCAAACACTGAGATTATGTGATGATTCAGACGTGGACTTATGTGTCTCCGTAAACACAGATGCTGTGTCCCAGTTCTGTCCAGAGTGCACACTACACACTAATCTTTATACCATGCCCTTATTTGCAGTTAGCGTAGAAGCACCAAACATATCATTTCCAAGGTGTGTGAAGCCTTCCTAAAGATTTAATTCTTATTTTCTCATTTTCCAAGCTCTTCCTCGAGCTACCACCACAGCCTGCATTTTAGTTCATCTTTTTCCAGCTCCATTTCTTTTGTGCATTGTATTTTGGGACAATAGTGTCCATCATCAGCATCATCAACACTCAACAATCAGGAATTTTTCACTTTGCATACTGGATTTTTGAGTATGCATGATTTTCTAGTGCAAACATACTTCACTCTCCAAACCTGCGAGTACTGTTGAGGACGCAGTTTGAGTTTTGAGTTCAGGTTTACTGTCATTCATCCGTACACAGCTAAACAGTTGATGCCAGGATGCAAAATAGGCGCAGGTGTGAGAAGAAAAAGAACAGTACAATAAACAGTATCAGCAGTATATTTAAAATTAGCAGCAATGCAGCTGCGTAACATAAGACTGAGCAGTGCATATTCCAGCCCTCTGTGGTGCTGTGTGTGACATAATACTGTGCGATCTTCCTCTCCTGTAGGTGGCGATCTCAGCAATGGCCGGTATCCTGAAACAGCTGAAACGACCAAGAAAGAAAGTGGCCATGAAGCCGTCAGATATCAGTGAGCACGAGCGCACAAACACGCAATAACAATCGTACGCAGCGTACAACTCTTTAACATCTGGTTGCAGTAATTTCAGTTGCATGGCCTCTCTCAGTCCAGCTTCTGCCACAGTGTCAGATTCAATTTCAGCATCTTTTGATCAAATAATACATCACGGCATGCAGACTAATTGTGTGGTAATTTCCGATTGATTAAGCAATAAGACTGCAATATAAATCTACATTTGTTTTCTATTAAAATATTAATTGCTTGAATCTTTCCTCTTGATTTTTTTGTGGGCACCACACACTCACCTATACTGCATATATATATATATATATGACTTCACACTTTTGCGTGTGTGTTTGCACGTGTGTTCAGGTGGCGTGGAGGATCCGGAGGGTGTGTGTGTCGGGGATCGGGAGGGGAATCGCTGGCTGCAGTACGACAGCAACAACCTGCCTCTGAGTCAGGAACAGTGGGACTCTCAGCAGTTTGTGGAGAAAACACACTGGGGCTACTACTCATGGCCAAGGTGAAGGGAATGACCGAGTGTTCAGGTGGCGGATTTAGGAACTGGAGGGCTGATTAACTGCTTGGTTGGTTGGAGCTAAATAGCTGATTGACTTGCCCGGTTGATTTGATGCTCGGCTTTGTGGCTAACTTTATGTCCTGGATGACTGATCTGGGCGGCTGGATAACTAGCCGGCTGTTGAACTGACTTCCTGTCACGGTCTGGCCTAGATAAGGCTGACTGAACGACTTCCTGCCCGGCCTAGATAGAAGCATTGATGTATAGGTGGAGTGCTGGCCGGCTGTCTTGGTGTGCGGACGGCTTGCTGACTAACTGACTTTTTAATCATTCATTTATCCTCGCTGCTTATTTGAGGACAGTATGTGTCTATCCATATTTTCTCTGTTTGCTGTTATCTATAAATCACAGCAGCCTCTTCTTTGTCTCCCCGCTCCTCCCAGAGAAATGATGATCCACGCAGCTTCGGAAAAGCCAAAAGACGACCTGCCGTATGAGGAGATGAGTGAGGTGCGTGCTCGTGCTGCACCGCATGCAAAACCTCCCCCTGACGCCTCAGTATCGCTGCTAACGCATGTGCTGTTTGTTTGTGTGTCGCTCAGGGTGAAAAGATCATCTTTGAATATTTCTCGGACCCGGAGTTCATTGACCAGCTTATAGAGTTTCTCTCTCTGGAGGATCGGAAAGGGAAAGACAGCTTCAACCCCCGACGCTTCTGTCTCTTCAAGGTGCAATTTAAACTCTCAGCCCCAATCGATCTGGCAAACCTTTCACAAAGAAGTGACACAGCACACCACCAGCAGCCAAGGCTGAATTGAACTACGTACAGCTGGAATTTGTGCCATCAACCGCTGTGATTCATTGTTCTCCGTCAGACAGCTGACAGCTTACTTGCGTCAAACGAATGACTGTAATCTGTCTTTCTTTGGTTAAGGGAAAAAAAAAAAAAGTCTCGGTTCCCCCACAGCGAACAAACCTTCATGCTCACGTTTGATTGACAGGGGCTGTTTCGTAACTATGGTGACATGTTCCTGCCGTTACTATGGCCGCACCTCGAGCAGCTTGCCAGCGACCCCCATGAGAGCTCCCAGCGCTGCGTGTGTGAGATTACTGCAGGACTAATCAGAGGCAGCAAACTCTGGAGTTTCAGCAAGGTGCTGGACACACACACACACACACACACACACACACACACACACACACACATACACACACACATACACAGCAACAAATATACCCACTGAGCGAAAAGTGGTGCAAAACACTTTTTTATGGAACATGTCAAGATTAAAAAAAGTGTTTTTTTTGTCCAGTGAACAGTTTAATTGACCCAGGACCCTTTGTTGGCCTGGCTGAATTCTCAGTATTATTTAATTATTTGCCAACTGATTCTGGTTGTCAGTGGAAGTCCAAATGATATCTTGTCAGAATTCTATACCAACTGTGTTTTCCACTGGACATTCAGAGTGTGGCCTTTCACCTTATTTTTGTCTTTGGTAGACATTCAGAATTTGGGCAGGCCGGACTCTTTTCTCAATGTCATTTATTAACTAATTCTGGATGTCATATAAACATCCAGATTGTGGCCTGTTGGAACGTCTATTTTCAACTACTTCTGGTTGTTTGTCGACATCTAAAACCAGGCCAGGCCGAACTCTTTTCTCATTGTCATTAATCGACTAATTCTGGATGTCACGTGGACGTCCAGGTTACAGCCTGGACGGACTGACGTGATATCAACTTGTCTTGGATGTCCACAGACGTCGCTTGCTCAGTGGGCACACACCGCACTACCTTTTGATAAGAAAAGTCAATATTAATAAAAACTTTCTTTATTGTGTGTGTGTGTGTGTGGTCAGGTGGACAGGCTGTGTAAAAGGGTTTTGTGCCCCTTGATCAGGACGTCAACGTCTAAAATCAGGCCAGGCCGAACTCTTTTCTCAATGTCATTTATCGGTTTATTCTGGATGTCATATAAACATCCAGATTGTGGCCTGCTGGAACGTCTATCTTCAACTAGTTCTGGTTGTCTGTCGATATCTAAAACCAGGCCAGGCCGAACTCTTTTCTCATTGTCATTAATCGACTAATTCTGGATGTCACGTGGACGTCCAGGTTACAACCTGGACGGACTGACGTGATATCAACTTGTCTTGGATGTCCACTGACGTTGCTTGCTCAGTGGGCACACACTGCACTACCTTTTGATAAGAAAAGTCAATATTAATAAACACTTTCATTATTGTGTGTGTGCGGTCAGGTGGACAGGCTGTGGAAGGTTTTGTGCCCTTTGATCAGGACGGCATTAACCAACATCACAATGGAAACCTACGCAGACTGGGGCACCTGCATCGCCACTGCCTGCGTGAGTCGCCGCCATGCATACAAATGCACCACATGCAACTTAGCTCAGGGCTCGATAAAGAAATTTGGGAATTTGTGTATGCTGTGTGCTGCTATTTGTCTATTTTCCATGTAAAAAAATGTCGAACACCAGATTTAAAAACAAAAAAATCAATAAAAGAAACATTCGGGAGAAAATTGGATTTTGAAAACACAATTTGCAGGACAAGCCCTCCAAATTTTGCCATTTTTATGCCGCCAACATGGCAAAATCAGTCTGTCGGTCTGTCTGTCCACCACTTCGGTCCAGACTGAAATATCTGCTCTGTTCAAGTGATTGCCATAAAATGTTGCACAGATATTCATAGTCCCCAGACTGCTGAACCTCTGCATGTTAGTACTGCCATTATGGGCATGTTGCCATGTTAGCGTTAGCAGCACCACAGAGCTGCTAGCATGGCTGGAGACCCTTAATCTTGTTAATCAGGAACAAATGCATTTATCCCCCGTCGGTCTCTTCAGTTCTAGCAGAGGATTTTCCAAAACTGTGAACTGTGTAAATATGGTCCTTCTCCTGTCTCAAATATACTGTACATACCTATGTCATGCTTGTTTGGTTGAACTACAGATTCACAGTCATCTGCAAGGAAATCATGGGTCACTTTTATGCAAGAGATCAGTAAAATGTGCACAAATAATGATTTTATACTACAAAACACAGCTTCAGTTTTGAACTCGAGACTGCTTTCGTCTGTTTCCACTGGAGGTAAAAGTATGTGGGCATGTGTATACACTGCCTCAGTAGATGTGTGCGTGTTTCCACCTAAAATAATAGCTCCAAAAATAAGCTTATTTTGTTCTGGCTGCTGTCCAATAGGAGGGACGGGACCCCAGGAAACTCCACTGGCTGCTTGAGCTGCTGATCGAGAGCCCGCTCAGTGGAGAGGGGGGCTCATTCAGAGATGCCAGGTATGTGCATGTGTGTGTGTGCATGAATGACTCTATGCACAGAGTATGTCTATGTCATCTACAGTGTTTCAGGTTTCAGGCTGCAGCAGGAACCTGAGCTGGCGTGCCGCAATAACGCACCGACCTCCCATCCCTCAATCCCCCTCTGCTTTGTCTCTGTCAGCTTGCTGTATGTGCTTCAGGGAGGTCTAGCCCAGCAGCAGTGGAGAGTTTCTGAACTGCTGCACAGACTGCTGGCTTACCTGGAGCCCAAACTCACCCAGGTGTATAAGAATGTCAGGGAGCGCATTGGAAGGTACAGAATTAACTCTGTGTTATCGCCTCTGGATTTCATAATCATGGTTAAATAGGTTAATCTAATTAACTTGCGCGCACAGTTTGGGCTGTTCGATGCTAAGCCTCTTTATGTCCACGTCTGTCTCAGCTGCTCCTGTGTTTGTGACTCCTTTCCTTTCTGTTTCGCCTCCGTCCTCCTCCGCCTCCCCTCCCTCGCTCCCTCTGCCCCCCTCTCTCTCCAGTGTCCTGACCTATATCTTCATGATAGACGTGGCCCTGCCCAACACCCTGCCCACCTCCTCCCCCCACGTGGCTGAATTCGTCACCCGGGTCCTAGAGCGGCTCAAGCCCCTCACGTCGGAGCCGGAGATCCACAACCACGTCCACGAGGAGAACACCCAGGAGACGGACGAGCGCACCCAGGCTGTCAAACTGCTCAAGACCGGTCAGAATGTGGATGCAAGCATGTACACTGTGTAGTGGATGGATATGCTGTAGGCCAGGCAGAGACAGCGGCTGCGGGAGAATAAATAAATATATATAAACTGTATAGACCAGGACAGCTTGTTCTCTTTATGAAATAGACTGACACACCAAAGCCAGATGAAACAAGCCAAAAGCTGTGATCCCTTATTGATTTCACCTCTTAAATCCACTTTAAAAGTGGAGATGAAGGGGACTTTCAAGGGTGTGTGTTCAAGCCTTTCAAATAAAAGTTATGGAAAGGAGTCTAACTCGGTATTTGGGAGGGCTTCTCGTTTTTCAACATTTGCGCAGCAGTAATTTGTACTAGATTTTATTACTGATTCTGTGTTCCTCTCAGTTACAGGCTCGTCTCCAGTAGCAGTTAAATAAATGAAGTTCACATTAGTTTTCTCTCTTTTTTATTATATCCAATTAGAGGGCCAGTACAACCAAATGACAAAAACAGCTTCCCATTTGTGGTATTCAGCTGTGCAGATAGTTTTGGTGTTACTGGTCCAGGTTTCTGCCCTCCCAATACGACCGAGGTGAAAATTACATCTCCAAAAATTCAACAGCAGCATCTCTTTCCAATAGGAGGTGGCACTAGAGATATTGTACGAGCCTGTAGCTCCCATTGAGAACACAGTTTGGTGGTTGTAGTAACCTTCTAAAAAACAAAGTCTTGCATATCTTCCCACCAGACGTGCATCCCTGCTTCTCGAACACCTGCTTCAGTGTTTCGTGGTGGTCTAACCCGTTTACCCGCGACTGAATTTAGACCTCATTTCTCATCTTAACTTTTGTACATTGTTGCTCTTTCAGTTTCTGTTACTGCTCTGATCTCCATTATTCAGATAAATATCTGGTTACGAAATTATCTGAATCATTAGATACTGAATCATGATCGATCGTGTTTTATTAGCAGAGCAATGCAGTAAGGTCACAGCACCAAGTCTGTTGTTTTTATTATTTGGCAGCAACCCAAAATCTCCTCTCTCTCTCTCTCTCTCTCTCTCTCTCTCTCTCTGTGTGTGTGTGTGTGTGTGTGCGCGTGTGCGTGCCATTTGCAGTGTTGAAATGGTTGATGGCGAGCGCCGGGCGAACTTTCACCACTCCTGTTCAGCAGCAGCTCCAGCTCCTGCCTCTGCTCTTCAAGGTAACAACACACACACACACACACACATACGCGTACACACACACGCACACACAGGTCCCAGTGCAGCATTATTACCCACTCAATCTTACTTGCCCATTAAACTCAATTTCTCTCTTCATTTACTCAAAATGGTGCGTAGCTCTGTGTCTTCCTACCTCTCTCCATCTCTCTCGCCGTTTCTCTCTCCCTGCAGATTGCCCCGGTGGAGATTGATGAGAACTATGATGAGATGAAGCAGGATGCACGCACGTGTCTCTCTCTCATGTCCCAGGGCCTGCTGTATCCCGAGCACATCCCTCTGGTTCTGGCTGCGCTGGAAGAGGTAATATGCACACACTCAAACACACACCCCGCCCCGCCTGCCTGCTGCCAGTGTTCCGAGCCTAATGCTGCCCAAGGTGTTGTTGGACTAAAAACAACCTGCGCTATTTTAATTTGCTTCCTTTGTGATGCTTACAGTATTTCTGCTGTGGGTTGCGTATGTGAGCGGTACCCCGCTGAGAGATGTCTCCGGTGCACTCAGAATATCTAACCATCGTGTCTACAGTTTCATATTTGATGGTAGACGGGATGAGAAAGTTTTCTAACAACATTTTTTTGGTTGCACCTTGACACCCAAACCTAAATTTTTTATCTTGTGGGAGAAATAGCTTATGCTGTGTGCAAAAGTTGTTTTGGAATAGGTTGACATTTTGGGAAATAGTGGCTTTCTTAGCAGGAGTTAGATGAGAGAACCAATAGCACTCTCACGCTGTGTCTGTATGTATGCAGCAAGAGCCAGCAGATAATAATAATAACAATAAAAAAGATAATAATAATAATAATAATGAGAAAAATGTTTATTTATACAGTGCTTCACATGACTGAACCAGGATAAAAACATTTCAGGGCTGCAATAAGGCAAATAGAATCAGACAATTAGAATAATACAAAAATAGAATATAATCAAATACCTAACAATAATATACTTTAGATAAAACCCATAAAGATGATATAGATGTCAAGCTTTGTGCTAGCATTAATGCAAACTTTTTTAAAACGATACAATTTAAGAAATTATTTAAAAGATGTTGCTGATTGGACAAGCTGATGGTTAGCTTAGCTTAGCATAAAGACTGGAAGCAGAGGGTAACAGCTAGCCTTTGTGAAATTTGCTTTAGAAGCAAATACCTGCGAAAGCAATAACGATCCCATCAGCCTCAGCTCTGCTAATTAGCAAATGTTAGCATGCTAACAAGCTAAACTAAGATGGTAAACACAATAAGCATTATACCCTCTTTAGCATTAGCATGTCACTGGGGGCGTGTTAGCGTGCTGACGTTAGCATTTAGCTCAAAGCACTGCTGCACCTAAGTATAGCCTCACAGAGCCCAGAGCATGGCTGTCAAGATTATGAAGTGATACAAAACTATATATAAGTTATTAAGATAAGAGCTTGTGCACACAAACAGATGAGTGTACACAACATGTTTGCTTGTGCCCAGAACATAATATTTTGTTTGCACAAGATATATAAAGGCCTCATCTTCTGGGACTTCAGGGCCTCTGCACAAACCTCCACCCACCTCCGTCTCTTTCCCACCTCTCTCTAGATGGCCGGCAGCAGGTCGTGGCATGCGCGCTTCTCAGTGCTGACCTACCTCCAGATCATGGTTTTCTACAACTTGTTTACCCTGCTCAGTGTGCCTGCCGAGGTGCTCGGCTTCCGAAAGCTGGTGATGCAGCTGCTGCTCGATGAACAGCTCGAGGTAACGTACGCACTAAGAGGCAGCAAACAGTGGTTTAAAACAGCCGTCGCCCCTCTGTAAGGTAGAATTTTCACAGGGTTATAAATGGCCACTTATTGTCCCCTCGTCTCTCCTCACTAAATCTTAATCCCTCTTTTCTGTTCACAGTTATTGCTTAAAAATAACCCTTCTACCTCGCTGCTCGGCTCTTAATTCATTTTCCTGTTTTGGCGCCTTTCTCTTCTTCTGTGGTGGACGTTGATAGAGCACCTTCCTTTGCAGCAGGTTGTAGTTTAAATGATCTAAAAATAACATCACAAGTCAATCTAATTCCCAAAATATAATTTGGCAAAGCGTATTTGTTCTGTCTGTTAATATCGACGAGCTGCTGACGTGTTATTTATTATTCATGTCTTTTTATTGAACGCAATAAAATCAACTTTACTACTGGTGCCCTTCCCATATTGAGTTACGTCATCTTTTGTACAATTCATGTCTCACTTGTCTCCGTGCATTTAAAGCCTCACCAGCCTGTCTCTTTCTATTGATCTTGGACGTGCAGGTGAAAATCGATACGCGCTGGGCTTCACCCGGATTCTCTTAACTCACAAAAACAGTCGCTCCTCTTAATATTTTGTAAAACGGTGCGAGTGCCCGGCTCGTGTTGCCTTTGCGTCGTTGTCTGTTTGAATGCATCAGCCGTCACTCTGTGCTTATTCATAATTTATGCAAAGTGATGCAGGAAGGCAGTGATGTTCTGCAAGTGAATTTTACCTCAGCTCAACTCTGCATCTATCCCTCCTCCCTCTTCCTCTCCTCCTCCTCCTCCTCCTCCTGTGCTCATCTCTGTCCTGTGTGCTTCGCTCCCCCCCCCCCAGTCCCCTTGCACTCGCCTCTTTTAATAAATTGTGTATGCGTTTCTCGCCCTAAAACTGCCTCGCGCTCCCCGCCGCATCCTTTATTTGTCAGTTCTGATCTTCGTGGGTTTCTTTTTTTTTTTCTAACACTTTCTCCCCCCTTGCCGTCCCTCCCTCCATCCCTCCCTCCTTCTCCCTGTAGGTGAGGGACATGGCAGGCACCACCCTCAGTGGTTTACTGCAGTGCCAGTTCTTCCCTCTGGACTCCAGTCTGCAGACACAGCTCCAGACGCTGAGTCAGACTCGCCTCCCCAAGGCCAGAGGAGAGCTGGCCTCCACAGGTACACACACACACACACACACACACACACACACACACACGTCACAATCACACAGTGAGGCAATCACAGTAATACTTGCCCTATTACCCTTTCTTATCTCAGGGGAATTGTGAACCTTGAAATCTATGGCCCCTTTTAACTCTCCATTTGTGTGTATGTCTGTTTGTGTGCGTGTGTGTGTGTGTGTGTGTGTGTGTGTGTGTGTGTGAAGACTTGGTGCGGCGCCATGCTGGAGTGCTCGGCCTCAGTGCGTGCATCCTGTCGAGCCCCTACGACGTCCCGGGCTGGATGCCTCAGATACTGATGGACCTGAGTGACCATCTCAACGACCCACAGCCCATAGAGGTACACACACACACACACACCAGTACAAACACACACACACAGACACACACTCACACACAAACATTTAGCTTGACACATTGTGAGCTGAAAGAATACAATTTCATTGTCCAATTGAGGGGAAAATTGTGTCTTTGGCCTTACGTCAGGCATGAAGAAGACATGCAATGTAATCCATAGTGCGGCGTTTGAATAATACATTACAGTGATGGGGAGCCAATGATGATGATAATTTAGTGCTTCTCCTGTTGCAAATTGAAAGAGATGAGAAAGAAAATACAATGGAATACAGCTTAAATATATATTTGCAAGTAGATGAATTACCCAGTCTGCTCTCCTGCAAAAGATAATTGTACAAGTTTTGTGTGGAATAATGTGAAACACAATATCTCGGTTTCTTCAGGCTGAATGATCTGTAGTAAAAAATCAGCTCCGGCTGTCAGGCTACAGGCGCCTCCTTCCTTCCTTAAAATCTAATCTAATCGTTTTGTTTGAAGGCCAAAATGTAAAATGGATGTACTCGATGTTTAAGTCATGAATACATCCTTGGTTATAGTGATCATCATCAGTTTAATTCCCTGTTTGTGTCCCTGTTGAACCGCGCCAACTTTTCACTCCCAACTTGTTCCACTTTAAATAATTTCTGCGTTGTGTATTTAAATTGTTATATGTGGCATTTTAACATCAATAACTTATTATTACCTCATTAGTTTTTAATCCGCGTAAACAAATGAGAGCATTGGTGGAAAGATTGTCAGATGCTGTTGGATCCAGATCAGCGAGTGGCAGCGGCTTTGTTTTCCTATTTGCTTTGGGAGTCATATTCAGCCTAGTTCTGGCTCCGCTGCTCAACTTCAGGGTGGCTCTCGCTATAAGAATAGATAGTGGCTGTTATCAAAAAGGCTGCTCTCAGCTCTTAACTTTCTTTGCTCCTCAAAACAAATGAAGCAACAGAAAGAACTATCAACATCCTTTTTATTGCGGGAGTTTACTGCAGAGTTTAATGGAAACGTCCTGATTTTAAGACACTTTAAAACAGACATGTTTCACTCCAGTGATGGGACATTATGGTTCTGCATGAGCAAAAGAGCTCGACTCAGTCGCGGAGGAGGCTGGTATGACCAACTGTTCAAGGTCTGAATAAAAGTAGGATGTAAAAATCTTATCAAAATCTAAATTAAGCATGTATAGATATGCAGATGTATATGATACTAAACAAAAAGCACCTCCCTGAATCATACGTTCCCTTATCTGGAAGTCAGAGATCTTTAGTTGCACTGCTCACCAGAAGAACACCAGTTGCACCAGTCCAACACTGCAATTTACTTTTTTGATTTAAAAGAACTCAATGTTGATTTACGACTGAAGGAAGCCCTGAAGTATCTGGTGTGCAGCTGATTGAAAATGTGAATGGCTGTTCAATGTTGATGTGTTTGAATTTGCTAAGTTTGTCTCAAAAGCCTGGAAAAGAAGGACAGATGGGACTGTTTATGCAGTTTGCTCCCATTTCTCCACGATCATAATGTAGAGTAAATGGATTTGTCAATGGTTTATGAATGCTGTTGTAAACAATGGAGGTCTGAAAATCTTTTTGCAGCACCCTGACTTTTTTGGTGGAAGAAATAATCAGATGTTACTTTAGTAAAGGTAGAAATACCACAATGTGCAAAACACTCCCGCATCACAAGCCCTGCATTCAAAACTACTTGATTAAAAGTACAGAAGCATTACAAGCAAAATGTAGTTAAAGTACCCATTATACAGAAAATGCCCCTCTGTGAGTGTTGCATTATTACACATTATATTATTGGATCATTATTACAGATGCTTTAATGTGTAAGCAGCTCTTTAAGGTTGCAGGTGGTCAAGATTGAGCTGATTTTCACTAATTTATATGCTGTTTGCTACTTAAATCAATAACAATGCAACACATGTTGTTATCTTCTGTATATCTATCTAATATACATAGTGACTTAAAATAAATTTAGCGGAATAAAAAGTATAATATTTAGCTCTGAAATGTAGTAAAAATAAGTATAAAGTAGCATATAAAAGTAATTCTCAAGTATCAAGTAAACATTAGATTTGAGCACAGTACTTGAGTGAATGTAATTAGTTACATTTCGCTGCTGCTTTTTTATAATAATGTCTAAAAATATGTGCATTCTGGGTGTGGCTCTTATCGATTTGTAGGGTCTAGTGCATGTTTGATGATTACGTTTTTTTGTCCCAAGATGACGGTGAAGAGGACCCTGTCGGAGTTCAGGCGCACTCACCACGACAACTGGCAGGAGCATCGTCAGTGCTTCACTGATGACCAGCTGCTCGTGCTCACAGACCTGCTGGTGTCGCCCTGTTACTACGCCTAGACGGCCGGCCGCCTTGCCGGGTCCTCTGCAGACTGACCGACCAGTACCGCAGAAAAAGACCAGTTACTCATTCTAAAACTGCTGGGAACTCAACGCCTCTGCGCATCCTGTTAAAATAAAGTCCGATGTCGCTGCAGCGGCTGAGCACCCTGCCTCTGGAACCTCACGTGCCAATGTCGGCCTTCAGGAAACCAGGTAGAAAAGCCGTCCTGGGAGAAAAACGGACTCAGATATTTAACTTTCTTGGTGTGTTTGTTTTGTCTCACCAACAAGCCAAACAGCCCCAAAGGTGGCCACTTTACTTTAGAGATAACAACCCTTTTGGTGTATTTTTTGTCACTGTTCTTGTAGAATATATTTAACCACTGATTTTACCCACATCTGCCAGAAACCTCTTTCTCTTTGCAGATCACTGTTTCTCATTGCATTTTTTCTGTCTACCCACTTTGAAAAGATTTTTCAATATGTGATTTACTAAATACAAAAAAAGCATATATGATGATATAAATATGTAGAATCAATACAAAAAATGACATTACTAGTATTAAAATAACATAAATAATCATAACACTTATCATCAATGTGTGTATAATAAATAACACTTAATATTGAAATAAATTATGTAATTGATATCAATGTTATAAGCATATATATATACCTATAATAAGTATAAAAATGTATAACATGCTGTAATATGATTATATTCTGATACAACCCACTGTGTATTATACAATAGCTCAACACTGAGAATTTACTGTTGTTTCCTGTTAAATAAACTCACTGCATCATTTGTAAGGAGGGATGTATTTCATTTCAGCGAGGAGGAGTGAGTGTGGCATGCTGTGTGTTGACTGATCATGTTAAATACCCGCGTACGTCCGTATCACATAGCTCTCCGTGGGCAGATTGTGTTCTGTAACGAGCTCGATGTTGTGTTGTATAGGTGCTGCTGCAGACCGCAGGCAGTAAACACGGGATGTGTGTGTGTGTGTGTGTGTGTTTTTAAGAAAGACAGAATCACAACAGAGGTGTCACTATTTTTATTCTGCATTATTTTTTCTGATGCCGTGCTGCTGACTTTGATATGTGATACATGCAGGCAGAGTGAGAAGAGGCACAGCTGGTGAGTACAGTGTAATAAAGTGTACTTGTGTGGCTCTACACTGTGTGATTGGAGAAGCATGATGATGATGAAGTTTGGTTTTCATACCAGAAAGAGAGATGGGGGGCATTTACCAAAGCAGCATTATCTGGTTAGACAATCAATTTTGGAGAGAGTTATAATAATGTCTTCTTAAAAAGGTGTTTGGGCATAACTGATGATGCCCCTAAACCTAATATTCAAGTTGAGTTTTAGAGATTAAAAACTGTATCATAAGTTCTCTGGCAAACCTTGTTCTCCTTTTTAAAATAATTTGAATCATCTACATATAAATTAGCCCAATAAAATAAAAAAAAGTGGTGTACGGAGTCAGTTATTGTAATGAAATGGTACTTTTAGATTTAAAAAATGTTCTACGACAGTCCAAAGAAAAGGTAAGACTAACCGCAGTACTGTATGCTAATATGCTCACAATGACTGCTGCACTCAACCCGTCAAGTCCGAAGCCAACAAAAGAGAGCGAGGGTCCACGTTCAGAGGAAGTACCGCCCTCTCTTCTTCCCTGTTCAGATCGAGCCAGTCCCAACCGACTGTGCCGATGACTGGCCCCTCTCACAGCCTATAAAATTCTGAACAAAAGTCGGCACACACTGAAGTTAAGTCTCACCTGGTCCATATAGAATAAGCAAAGAGTTTTTAAAGAATGGATGCAGCCATGCACTTTTGTAAGTGACAAAGCCTACAACGTGAACAAACGCAGCGTGCCACCAGCTGTTCTGGAGAAGCTAATATGGAAAAAGTGGAGTCCTGAAGACATCGCTACTGGTAAAAAAATATATACTCAAGCTGTCAGTAGCCATGTCTCCATAAATTAGGCACGATTCCAGAAACTGGTTTAGGGCGAATAAAGTATAGTTTTGTCAGAAGTTGGCAACAGGTCACGCGTGGCTATGAGTAGAAGAAGAATGTTCCACCTGAGAGGAAAATGGTGTGAGGTTTTCGGGAATTTGTTTTGTTTGGGCAAGCTGTAATCGTTCTTTCAGGTCAGCAGTCTCATGCTGCTGTCGGTACTATCCGCCATGTTTTTGCACCTTATGGGAATATCTGGGACAAGAGATGAGGACAGCAGGAACAGCTTCTTCTTCTTCTTCTTTGGGTTTTATAGCAGAAACAGCTGATCAGTCATACCAGTTATGTTTGCTACATCTGAACTTATTATCTTTTGAAAAAGGCAAAAAAAAACAAACAAAAAAAAAAAAACGCCTCAAATGATCATGAAAACTTGAAGAAAACTTTCCATCAAACTTTTCCAATGAATATTTCAAAATGAGCTTAAAAACACCTTGGTGGAATTATGGCTAATAAGCAGTGGCGTGCACGGGGGGGACTGCCCCCCCTCGTGGCCCAGTTTTTGAAAAACGCGCGCTAAAGTGCCCTCTTGGACTCCAAAACGCGTGTTAAAGTGCCCTCTTGGGAGCCGAAACGTGTGTTAAAGTGCCCTCTTGGACGCCAAAATGCGTACTAAAGAGCCCCCTGGGAGCCAAAACGCGCGCTAAAGTGCCCCATGGGAGCCAAAATGCGTGCTAAAGTGCCCTCTTCAGTGGCGAGGATGCGCTATATGTGCCCTTTTTTTTCCTTTTCGCCCCTGCCCTTCAAAAAGTCTGTGCACGCCACTGCAAATAAGCCCAGCGGATAGATTTGATATCCAAGAAGAAAGAATGGAAGAACTCTATAGAACAATTGGAGGTCTTCACGAAGAAACGAAGACGCTGACAGAGAAGTGCAAAGAATGGGAGTGGTGAAGGCTCGAAAGAAAAGGAAAACAAAGACATCAGGGCAGCGTGAGGTGCGGCGTGAATGTGGACGGCACGGTGGACGCAGTTCACCGTGTCACTCGAGGTGAATCATCATTCAGTTTGTTAAATGAGAACACAGAAGCCAAACCTGGAAGCTCTCCAGCGACTGTGATGTATGCAAACAAGCTGGCAGGGAGTTTGCAGAAGATTTAACGAAGGAAGACAAAGCGGCGCGGGAGCTGCTGCGGCCGAGGATAAAAGAGGCAAGAGATCAGAAGAAGAGAGCGTGTTTTCGAGGGCCTTTTTGGTCTCAGAGAAAGTGTGCAAACATTCCCACTGAGGGTAAAAACTGCACCGGGAAACATGTGCTGTCAATCCTCAAAGCGGTCAAATGAGACGCAAAAGCTTTCGCTTGGAGGAACACTTTCTCACCTTTAGTGAGTTATTGATAACTTGCTCTAGATGTTTGTACTGTTCTGAGTTTTCTTTTACCATTTATACACACATGTATATGGTTTTGGTGTGTAATTATGAAGGGTGCTTCATTGTATGAACTGCTGGAAAAAATGAAACAAAGATTGAAAAGTTTTGTGTAGTTTTGTAAATAAATGTTGCTAAATTAACCTTTATTTTCACATTAAAGGCCATCTGATGCAGAGTCAGACGAGGACTGGGGGCTGGTTGCTCCTTCCTGCGTCAAGAGGCCACACAGAAGGAGCAGCAGGACGCCCCCACCCCCCTGAAAAGTTCTGCCAGAAAGAGGAAGCTGAGCGGCAGAGGGCGGGAGAGTGGCAGCAGCAGCAGTAAAGCTGGGCTGTCATCCATTCATGTAAAGAGAGATGGATTGACATGGATGATCCTGCATAACACCACCACAACCCACCTTCACACCCGCCTGTTCACCAGGACCCCAGCTCACACCTACAGCTACATACACTGCCCTGCAGCTTTTCCAGCTTTATTTAACCAAACACACAGTAATTTAAAACTCCAATCACACTGCCTCAACTCTCCACTCAACACCCATTGCAGGACATGTTTTTATTCATGTCCTTGGTTGCCTACATGGGTGTACTTAAGTGCCGTGCATTTACTGATTACTGGCGCGGGGATAAACTGTACAGCTTGCCTTTCCCGGAGCAGGTAATGACTAGGAAGACGTTCTTCGAGATCTGCCAGGCCCTTCACCTCAGCAGCTCGGCGGTGGATGCTGCTAATGAGCAAAAGAAAGGCACGCCAGCCTTTCGAATGTCTCTGCGAGATAAAGCAGCTCTATGATGAGATAAGGGAGGCCTGCAAAAGAAACTATCACCCCAGCCAGAACATTTCCGCCGATGAGTGAATGGTTGTTTTAAAAGCCTGCCGTTCTCTGGGCGTGAACCATTAGCACAATCAAAGCGTTCCCTCCTCTTTAGCCAATCGCGAGACACGAGGGATGTCTTGTGAAGTGAAGGAACACAACATGTCTGTACTATATGTTAATCTAAGTTTTATGCCATTTGATATGTAGTTATTTGTGTTTGATATGTTGATGTTTTGGCATATTTTTGTGTTTTTCTGTCCATTCAGGTGAATGGGTGGAGTGGAGCTCTATGATGCCCTAACAGGGTACTACAAAGTCCTCCACAAAACCAGGAAGTGGTACAAGACATTCTTTTATCATTTCATGGACATCCCGATTGTGAACACCTTCATCCGCCACAAAACATCATGCAAAAGGTAAAGGAGAGGCAGCTCTGAGCCAGAAGAAGAGCTGGCAGAGGTGGGGTGTTCCCCCTCAGCCAGACCCTTACCGTCTCCTGCTGCACGCAGAGCTCATCACAGGCATGTGCATATCAGCGGGAGCAGCACTAATGTTTGGCTGAAGTGCAGGCAATGCCGTGCAAGGACAAGGTGAAGTGCTCCTCCTGTGATATGTCTTTGTGCTTTGTCCCCCCTCGTGTATGCTACCATACCTGGCATGTCGCTTATAACCTGTAAATGTTTGGCAACAACCTAAAAGTATGTCAATAGTTTGCCATTACTTTGTGTCAGTAATACTAATAGTGAATCTGGTTGTGGGATAGGATACCTCTGAATGCCACCTTTCTTTAGATAATGACAGAATGTTGAAGCCTTGCAGAGTGATAGCAGTTTTATTCTAGGTATGTGGCCATGGTTACCAAAGGTAAAAAAAAAACAAACATGGAAAACATTCATTTTCTGTGGTATCGTTATTAATTTTGAACTTGGATTACTGTAAAGCTTCAGTACGCTGTGGTGCCATTGTGTTTTCCAGCTAAGGAGTCCCAGCTTCAGGCATCTGTTTGCAAAAATAAACATTTAGGCAGAAGAAAGCTTCAAATTCAGTGTGTTCAAACTACAGTGATTCTGACTGTCGGGGGGAAAAAAGTGTTACATTTCGAACGAGACCAAAACCAGACATGTACTGCGAAAGGTTCAACAGCAGCTTTCAATTTACTTTGAGTATACCTGCGATTGGCATGTCAGGCTAATTGTACAGGAATGGTAAGAGGTTAAACCCTGAGATTATTTGACCAATAAGTCCAACCAAGTCTTACAATGAACCTGTTTGAATGTGGGATTGTTTCTGCCCATCGTGTAGTCTTTCCCTCACTAAATTTTCTAGAGAAAACAGGTGAGTGTCTGAGTCCTCAGGCAGAATTGTCCTCACAGCATCAGCCAGCTGGAACAGGTACTCTGTGTTTTGCCCGCTCGGACCAGTGGAGCTGACGATCTGATTGGCTATCTCCTCCAGAGGGGCGGGGCCGAGGTAGTCTGGATTGTCCTGAGAGCCGATGTAGAGCAGAGTCTGGTTGGGCGGGGTGGTGAGCGGTGGACGGGGGTGAAAAGTCACCGTGATGACCTGATAACCACCTTTTTCTCGGTAGTCGAGGTAGCTCTTCACTTCCTGCTCCCGGCCAGTCGGCAGCTTGTAGGCGACACCCCAAACGCACCCCTGTAGAGAAGGCGTGACAGCAGGGAAATACGTTGTTTGACATTTGTACATGATGACAAAAATGTATTTTTAAGATACCCAGTAAGTCACCTCTACATACATGTTTTCTAGATGCTAACCATGTTCTCAGTGCATTCCAGGACACGCTCTGTATCTCTATCTGCTTTGTGTTGACTGCAAAAAATTATCTCTCATCCAAGGTCAGAACACAATACACTGTCCTTCCCTTTGTGTCAGATGCATAAGATGCCTTTCCTGAGCAGTGCACTCTCGTTCACCTTGTTCAGCATGCGTCCTTTGTCTCACGTCATGACATGTGTGGCTATTATATCCTTAACCCTATGACAAGCCATATGACAGTTCCTCAGCACTGGCACTGTTCATGCTTTCACACATAGTTGTGGAAAAACAGACTGTAAGTGAATATCACTTGAAAACACTTAATTATACCCAATAATGCAGTTATATAAATAACAAGGGGGGTGAATTATGACCCTCGGGTGGAGATTAACTATTGTTACTGTGTAAATAAAATGCGGTTTTGTTTGCTTTTCACAGCCACTATCACTTTCACCTTTGATTAATATCCTGAAGATTTATATCACTTTTAATAGGACACCACCTATTAATAAAACCACATCTTTGCACGTTAGGTATTCAAATAAAAGGGTGAATAAAGCGTGTGCACCTTATTTTAACACACCTGAAATGTTCCTTTTCTCCTTTTTGCATATACGATGCACATATAATGTACATGTATGTGACATATTACAAACAAGAGCTGCAAAAATTAGTTGATTAAGCAACATAAAATTAATTAGGAACTGATTTGATTTAAAAAGAAAATTTAGACTATTCTGCCAAAAGGAAGTTAATTTATTGATTAATTGAGAATTAATCTATAACAAATTTTAATTTATCTTTGAGGCCATTTCTCAAGCTAAAATGCCAAACATTTTCAGGTCCCAGCTTCTCCAATGTGAGTAGTCTCTGCTTTAAATTATTGAAAACTGACTAAATTGGGTTTTCGGACAAAACAAGACACCAGAAGATGTCACCTTGGGCTCTGGGACAGCACGATTTTTGTGATTTTTTTCCAACATTTTATGGTAACAAGTCATCGAGAAAGTGGCAAAGTAATTGATAATACAAAACATTCCCACAATCTATCCTCTACAGTTACAATAAGAAAAATGCATGAATAACAACTTTTTGGCACAAGTTTGTTTTGTTGTGCCCGTGGTCTTCTCCTACGCATGCAAACTTCTGCTCCTCTTAAGTAAAACACAATTAAATGAACTGTTACCTGCGACTGTACTACAAAGTCACTGTACTACAAAATGCACGGTACCACTGAGTTCAGGACGGGGCTCGTCTTACCTCAGGATCCTCCACCAGCGTCACGACCCGGCCAGGCTGCAAAGAACACAAACAGAGGAACAAGCACTTTGAAAGCAGCAAAAGCACCAGCAGTGGAGCTACCAAGGAAGATTGTGGAGAAGGGTGGAGGATTAGATGAAACTAGAATGACTTTACGGAAAGATTATGGGAATAATAGCAGAATGAATAACCAGTAGTGTTTAGTATGCATTCCCATAATTAGTCAGAAAGAAATATATGATGATGCCTGATAAATAACACTGTAATGAGCTTCTGTATGAGGTCTAACTTTTTTTTAAACATGGAAAATGACTTCAGCTAAACGTCTCTTTCCTGCCGTAACTTTACTTTTGTACTAACCTCTATACGGCAGTAGTAGTGGTAGTAGTAGTACTGTATAACCAGATACTACTTTTATGAAGGGCAGAGGCCTAATATGATGTGTAAATTAACCATTTGTTATAACTCAGGGATCTACAGCAACTTTTCTGCAATTTATACCATTAAATTAAAGCATTTTAAGACCAGAACAGCTCTTCCATATTCATCTTGTGCCGGTTTTTGACCGATCTGAACTCCACAGACGCTCAAACTCACGAATGGAACCATTGCATCAGTAATTGCGATGCCATCGTGAATCAGCTATATTTACGCCGGGACCGTGTAACGTTACTCACCTTCCCCGGTACTCCCCGGTGGTCGGTGCTGCCCTGCCAAAACCGACGGCTGAAGCCTTTAATGAAGCCTATTCTCTTTTCCTCGTAAGGGAAGTCCACTTTCCATATCAGAGACCCGTAACCGAACACCCACATGATTAGACGTTAAGCTAACAGCGTGTCGACGACAAGGACGGTTAGAGGTGGAGAGGCTGGCAACGCTTTAGCTCGGCGATTAGCTTCATTTACAACAACAACATCATAACGACTGACAAGTACACCTGTATCTGTGGCGGTAACGACCGTGTAACGCGCTCATTTAAGCTCTGCCATGGGGGTCTGTCCCAAGGCTGTAATGTCAAATCGTCTAGTTGACGTACATACCACTACTTCCGTTCTATAACTTTCAGAATAAACAGCAACTTTTTGATACGATTAACTAGGTAGGATGGATATTCGACAGCCAATCACAATAAAGTGTTACTTCTTCATGGTATTTTATTTTGATAGCCAATTCCGTATCACTATACGCATGCCTTTTACATGTCTCTGCTTTTATTTTGAAAGCCAGCCGCCATTCCCGGTGTTTTGGGGCTATTTCAGTCTGATTTGAGGCAAAGCAAAAGCCTGTCAAACTAGCATCTGTCCGAACACCACTGATAAAACTTTTTGCACCACCTACGATGAAAATAGGCGTTTGTGCATTTGTAAAAATTTGAAATGACCCTGGCATCCTGACGAGGGCCTATATATATATATATATATATATATATATATATATATATATATATATATATATATATATAATGTTAAGTATGCATTATGTTTTTGTCAATAAACTATGTTTGTTTTTATCAAAATTATCATATAATATCATTCCTGCAATTTACATATAAAAGACTAAAAACACATTCCTTTAAAGAAATAAAGAAAGAAGGACACATTAATAAATGATAAAAGTGTTGATGTGCACTTGTACTCTTATGGAAAAAACGGCTGTATTAAGTCTCAGGAACAATGTCCTTGATTGTTATGATCTGAATTACTTTGATTGATTGATTAATGTGTCATAAGCCACTAGATCTTAGGCTACTTTAAATTAACTATGCACAAATTCATTTATTTTCAATGAATGCCCACTTGTGTCTTCACTTGCTGAAACATGAACTAGGACAAATCACACAGGCAACATGGGCTTCCATCCTGACACCAGGGGGTGCTGAGTTTCTATTTCCCTCAGTGCATCATTGTGTGTTCTCCCAAATAACATGCTCTTCATGTATGCCGTGTGAGCACTGATTCAGAACCAAATAAAGTGGACAGCAACAGTCTGGCCTGTAAAGTCAGCCCGGCGAACGGCAGCCGTGTTCATTCTTCTGCCAAGCTAGTCTGCAAACCTTTTATGTAACTTGCCGGCCTCGAGTTTGGAGATGCAGATCTGTGGTTGCGATCCACAGCTGGGCTGGAAAATGCTGCTGACTGAGGAAACATTTGCCAGAAAGATACGCTTGTTCAGAGCCAAACCTGGTGCAGTGGAGCTGGTCACTGGCCGACAGCAGCGGCCTAAAGGTCAGCTCTCAGGTGGGAATGTGTGTAAATGTGGAAGTGTTAAGAACACATGAAAAATCCAAACACATTCGTCTTGTTTTTTACCCTCTTATTAGTTGCCTAAATTACTGTCACAACACTGTCTGCTATTTACAGCAGAATGCTGTGTTAATGCAGCAGTTTCCAGTCATTCATGTCCCCTACTGTGAAAATAATAAGCTATTTATGTTAACTATAAACCTCCGCGGAGTTACACAGAAGTGTGCTTACAGGCTAATTCCTGCTCAAAATATCTTAAATCAAATGCAGACATTATTATCATCTCATTCATACGTGAATCAGCACAAAATGCTTACAAACACCCCTGTGGGCTCACCTGTTCTGCAGTCTCTGACAGGGACACATCTCTTGGGAAAACATTTTCTGCTGTTTCTGGCATATATATTTTATTAGGGCAACAAATAATCTAAACATTTAGGAAAATCTAAACAGTCTCCTGCACAGCCTGTTTTTATGATGTTTTATTTGCTCTGCAGTTATTCCCTTAACAAGGTGAATTTGGCAAATTTGTTATCTCTTGTTTGGAAGATAGAAAGCAAAGATGCTGGCGTAAATATGAAGATAACTCAAGAGGAATGAATGTGAACAGAATCTATCAATAAGAACACTTTCTTTTTAACACTAGTCTGTCGCTTTCAACTCTTAAACAGGCCGTAAGCAATTAAATGACTTCAAAAATCCAAATTAAATATAATGTAATCCACTCTTTATTCCTGATGTAATCACAAGAGTCACTCTATCAACACGGTAATCAAACAAAATCAAATAAGTCATTATTCCAAAACAATTAATCCGTGCTGGTTTGTAGGAGGCTTTGCCCTCATGTCAAGCGTTTTTCTTCCATTCACCATACATGTTGCATTAACTTCACTTTATTCTCACAGGCTTTCTTCTTCTCTGACGAGCACATCCTCTCAGTTTCAGTCTATTTCCCCTGTGCTCCACCTCTCATTGTTCCTGCTCCAACTCCAGAGCTTCGAACTATTTCCTGAGAACAAGATATTTACTCCACCATTTTCATTTGTCCAGCTTCCTTTCATTCAGGAAAGTCCGCACTTTACTTGAGAATATATCTATTTCTTGAAATTAAAGGGGCAGTCCACCATTTTTTCCCAATTCTACCGTCTGTCAACGTTTTTTTTAACCAATGACCGCATTCCCTCATTCACTGACCATAACCAAGAAATTAATGCTGTAACAATGATGAATAACCAAGTAGTTAATTTAACACAAACCCTAAGCCTAATGCTGACCAAACCTTAACCCTAGGGGGCGTAGGTTCAGGAAGTGCCTATGTGTCATTCTAATTGGCAACAACTAATAATGTATTTGGTCATTTAATTCAAGTCAAGTTTAATTATACTTACATAGCTCAAACCACAATTACCTCAGGGGGCTTTACAGTCCTTAGACCTTTGATTCAGAAAGGAAAGGGTAAACTCCCCCACCCTGGCCAGAAAAAACCCTTTTAAGAGGGAGAAAAGACGAAGAACCCTCAGAAAGAGCCACAAAGATCCACTTAGCAGGATGAAATTGTTGCCACGTGTACAGAACAGACCAACAAAATCACAATATATACAGATTACGATGACAAACGCTCTGATACATGTAGATTATAAGATAAAATTTGCTGAACAGAAAGCCTGTGTCACGAACTGAAAGTATGGAGTTTGAGATGTGTGAGCATTTACCATGCACAAAAATAAGATTAAAAAATCATCATATCACAGCTTCTGTCATGTCAATTTTGAGCAAGCTTTCTTTCAATCTGCTGCTTGCAAGTCCTCCAAATTTATGGAAGTACAATGAATCGCACTCCTCTGTGTTTGTTTTCTTGTAGCGTCTGTCCCTGCCCTGAGTAGGTTTTCTTGTTTGAGACCCAAAAAATCCAGGAGAATGTCTTTTCTCCTCTCAGTGCTTTGTACTTTCTGCCGCGCCTTTATTCTCTTTAACCCAGTTACGGTGTGCAACGCTGAATGGAGCTTTCAACCTCCAGAGCTTCTTTTGAGCTTGTTTGTTTGCTCTGGCAAAGGTTGACGACTATACAAGAGGTTCTGTTCCACGCTGGCCAGCGTAATCAATTCACTCCATGTTATTGCTCACGCTGTACTGAGCAAACATGTGCTGCCGCTGTTGCTTCCTTTCAGCTCGGCCTTGTGAAAAGGTAGCCTTTTTCTCCGTAACCTGCTCTTTCCTCTCTGGTTGAGCTTCAGAAGAGATTTCTTCAGTTAGTACGATTTCTTTTTCCTCACCATCCACCTGCAAGATCGTATAACTAACCTTCGATATTTAGTTGTTCTCCTGCAGCAATTGAGGTCTACAAATCCCATCCAAAGGTCTCCTCCATATTGACTCGCTCTAGCAGCGGTGGCTGCACACAAAAAAGCTCTTGAACCTGTGACTCCATCTCTACAGCCATGGTGAGAAATCGTCCAGCTGAGCCTTAAAAGTCCACTATATGTAGAGAGCAGACTTGAGTGGGCCATTCTGGGCTCTGGGGCCTCAGACTGTTTGATCCTGAACTGCTCATATGACTCCTGAGATTTCTCTCGCAGGCTCACATGCAGGCTCGGCGAATGCAGCCACATCTATCAGCACTTGCCTGAGAATGTGATTCTATTCCGAGTATAGCAACTAATAATGACGATGTGAAAGACTGAAAAGATAAGAAAGTCATTATTAGCAAGTCAATATTATCTATTTTGACTCAGCTTTTACACCGAGGCTGCAAAAACCTCATTTGTAAAATACGTTGGACCAGCGAAGGCATTGACTGAGAGTAATGGAATGAGAATCATGTTCTCATTGGCATGACTGATATTCTTTCTGTCTCCCAACACTGTAGATGTAATAATTGAAATTATGATAAAATGGGAAGTTTTATAGATGATAGATGCTGTGTTCTCCTTTGTCTCAGCAGCAATGAAACCCAACATCTGGAGTCCATGAGACGATAGCGGCTCCGGTTATACATATACTCTGAAGAGGCGAAGTGGACTCCTCTATATTCGGTTTTATGCATCACTAAGAAGAGAGCAACAACAATATTATTCATTGTCTTTAAAAAGGGAGCCTTTTTTTTTTACACCTAAATTATATTACTGTTGGTCTTAATTCATTTTATAATAATGAACCACTGGCTACTTTTCCTCATTGACTGATATCTAATAAAAAAAACCTCTGTCTGCAGGGCAATTAAACATTGCTCTTTTTCATCATTTAATTTCCAAGTTAGATAAATCAAATGTCTAAATTGGGGTCATTGTAACCTTAGAGAAAAGATTTATGAAGCGTCCAATCATCCCACTTGTATTTTTATTCCTCCTGCATGTGGTGAGTAACTACAGAGATGTGTATTCCTCGCTTGGAACTGACATCACTGAAGGGATTTGAGATATTTTCCCCCAAAATTGGTATAAATAAGGCTTAAGTCCAGCCGCTGCAATGGAAACTAATACTCTAAAGCTTCCTCAAGCCAAACCAAAGTCCATAACTTTATCAAGGATGTTTCAGTGAGAAGCATGAAGTGTTATACGAGACTGATCAGAAGGGACGCCCTTTGGTTTTTCTGGCTGCAGGATTGTCCGCTTTAAAATGATCTGTCTTGGGGATGGCTGAATTTCTGGCAGACTTCACGGCACGATTTGCAGCGACCCACTGAATGTGTGGGATGCAAACATGTAAATCGTTAAAAGAGGTAACAATTAATTGCAGAGAAGGTGCCGGTGTTATGTTACAGATCTGGGTTGGTACAACAAAAATGAGCAAAAAAACTCTGGATGCTTTTTCCTCACATTACAGAAGGTTCATTTAAAGGTATGAATGGCTCAAAAGGTTCTTTTTATAGAGAAAAGATGCAACCATTCACTATGCGTTCTATCTATGCTCAGAGCTGGGACCAAGTACCTGTGCCCCTTGTTTGGTCTAAGCCCTTAACATTCAATAAACACTATGTCAGCTCAAGCTGGTGGTACGGTATTTGGAGCAATGGCAGTCCTCAAGCAGCAGTGACAATTATTCCACATTTGAGTGGTATTCTAGGAGAGACCCTGGTGAAGAGAAGGCAACCCTGAAATAGGCTATTGACTATTCAGGAAAACATTTGAGAGGAACAGCAATGCTATTGATATATTGGCTCTGGGATGTCGTACTTAGTCTGCATGCAAATAAGATCACAATGACAATGCTGTCAGGCTAAAGCTAAGCACTTCTGATGTTTATCATGTCCACTTGGTTTAGTATTGTAGCATGCTAACATTCATGCAACACATGCTAATTCATTTTTTTTTCCTAGGATGGTGAGGTCATGAGTTGGCTTATTCTTACTGTAACCTAATCGATTATCACTCCTCATGCTTCAGCCTAACCAACCCAAACAATGAAGGCAAGGAGCACTAGCCAATCAGAGGCAGAGTAGTAGTGCACTACATCACTGACTCAGGGGATCACCAAAGTCATTTGGATATTTTTTATGGAGTGGATGTCTGTACAAAATTTCATGGCAACCCTTCTGGTAGCTGTTGAGATATTTCAGTCTGGAACAAAGTAGCGGACCAACTGACTGACAGACCAACATTCATATCTGTCTTTCAGTCAGTCAAGCGATTATGGCTCGCTGCTCGCTGCTCGCATGGCTAAAAACTGGCACTGAAGCAGGCTGCATAAGTGTTGACTATTCAGGCAGGACTTTGGATAGAAAATAAAGTCTTAGAAATGTGCTGGCATATCTTTTGGATGGGACAGAAAACAGGCTTGAGTCTGAGCTTTAAGAACAGAGATGAGTCCAAGCCAGAGCTGGTGGACAGCTGGCTTGGACCCAAATCAGAGTCAGGGCCAGCGTGGAGTCATGGCCATATCAGAGCAGAGCCGGCGTTGGCGCCAATCCGGTCAAGGAGCCACGGAGGAGATGGAGTTGAGATTGAGCTGGCGCCAGAGAAACGTTTGAGCAAAGCTGGAGCTGGTGCCCATGCTGGAGATGAGTAGGAGTTGATGTCAGGGAGGGAGTCTCGCTTTTACTGAGGAAGCAGGAGCTGATGACGAAGACGACGATGAGTGGAGTCTGAGTTGCGTCAGAGTGGAACCAACCAGATAATTGCTGGAGAGGAGCCAGCATAAAGCTGCTGGAGTCTCTACTGAAGTCGGAGACAGAACTGGAGTGGGGGAGGAGAAGGAAAGAGACCGGGGATCTGTGAAAGTTTTCTTTCTTTCTTTCTCCATTTTGTTGCTTTTCTGATCTTAACGATGTGTTGAATTTCGAAGCGGAGAACGATGTGAAGCTGACGGTGAAAAAATTGGGCTGTCAATGAATATGTTCAGCTTGGCAGGTGAAGAGGACTGATTTGATGTTATGAAAGGGAGTCTGTCACTCTGGCTGGAGAGAGAACATTTTGCTCTGGACACTTGACAGACTCGCTGCTGGTAGCCACAGAAAAGAACACTCTCTCTCTTATTCTTTTCCTGTAAATATTGTCCTCTGGAGCTCTTATTCTGACCCGCAAATGTGCAACCATCAAATCATTCATGAATCTTATTTCAAAAGAAAGAATTTGCTCTACTAGATGCCCTATAGAGACATCGGGAAAGACGTTTTTTTTCCTTTTGTCTTCCTCCATCAAAGTCTATCCTCTTGTTCTTCCCCCAGTGCTCAATTAGTCACATTTCCTTTACTCTTTATCTGAAACAAAGAACATCCGTTTCCCTCTCTTGGTTGATATTTTTCCACCTTACTCACTAATGAAGGGACCAGAATATCCTTTCCCGCCCTCAGAAGTGTTGGCATGTTTTGTGAATGGACTGCTGTGAGATTTTGTACAGAAATTCATTGTCCCCAGATGACTTTGGTAATCCTCTGACTTTTCCAGCAGGTCAAAGCTTCCACTGATCCTGCAAAACACGCCTACAAGGATTAGCACAAAATTTCCCTCAGACATTCGTGACCCCCCTCAGGAAGAGTTGGAATTACTATTCCAATTATTCCAATTCCAATTACGCCACCATTAGGTCAAAATCATTTGTCCGTGAAGCCTATTTCACCATTAGATCCTGCTTTGAGACGTTTTAGTAATGCACCTCAAGGTTTTTATCTCAATGACCCGTTCTTCTCTCTCTCTGCCTCGGCCTTGTAAAGCGCCTCATTTTATTTTCTACTTTTTCTTAACTAGGTCTAGGAGAGGAAATATTATGCAAAAAGTGATATCTGAAATAGTGGGCCAGAAAATGGTGCATCTAGTAAGTCTACTGCTCATAACAGTACAACACAGAGCATATCATGAAGGCAATGAAATGGCATCGATTGAGCGCTGGAAGGAAATCACAACTCATGTTCATGGTGGGTTCTGTGGACATCCTCTTGATACAAAAACCACACGTTCAAAAACAGTCAGAATGAAAGAGCTATTGTTGTAATTTCCATATGAATTTTTTATCATGTTAGTCTTTAGGATTGTGTGCCTTCTTTTCAAATGAAGGCTTTTGATTTATTAGTAATTAGCAACTGTAATGATGAAAAGCAGGTGCATTTCCCCTGATCTAACAGCTGAAAATCATTCCAGTGGTTTTAAATGTTGACCATATGTTTCATACTCAGCCAGCTACAACAGAACTGTCTATCACTCACACAGGCCTGCCGATTGAATGCTCTGCAACTCTTAATAATGTCATTGTTCGTGAGAAACAATAGAACGCGAAGGAAGAGCTCGACGTTTTGAGAAATGCGCCTCTTTGCCAGAGTTAGATGAGATGATCAACACCACTTTGTGTGAAATGTGAAGCTAGAGCCAGCAGCTGATAAGCTTAGCTTAGCATCAAGACAAGAAGCGGGGAGAAACAGCGAGTTTGGCTCTGTCCAAAGGTAGAAAAGACGACTAATTAACATGTTATATCTCATTTGTTTAATCTGTACAAAAAACAAAGTGTAAAAAAACGACAATTGTACAACCACAATTAGATGTTTCATCATTTTGCTTTCCATAAAGGTAAAAAAAAAAAAAAAAAAGGAGATTTAATGTGCCATTTAATTAGTCTTAGAGGTGCTGGTAGATGGATTTGTATATTTTTGGACAGGCTTTCCCCCATTTTTCAAGTCTTTATGCTGAGCTAAGATAGCAGTCGCCTGGCTGGAGCTTCATTTTATCATCTTATCTTATTCCTGGCAAGCAAATCAGTGTGTTTCCCACAGACAGCCTCGGATGATGAACAAACGCATTACTAAACCTTACATCACCTATGCAGGATTTCACTCTGAAGTATTTAGGCATTTATTGACATTTGCATTATCTGTAATGAAAATTCATCCATTTTACAGCACCTCCTTGCACATATTACCACTTACAGACGTCCTTCCTTTCACCCACTATCTCCTCTGTTGTTTCATTTTATTGTGACAGTGCGTGTTTTAAGTGCCGATGTGGAGGCGCAAATGGAATGGAACCAGTTTGTAGCTTGCGATGATGAGGTGGCCGTGACTGTGTGATGGGTCAGATTGGAAATCCAGCCAGGCCACCGGGGAAGGGGTAATTGTTTTCCAGGGATGGCAAGGGTTACATGGGAAAGCTACAGGAAGAAATAAGGAATGAGAATGGGGACAGGAGAGGGAGGGCATGAGTTGGTAAGTAACATAAAGACCCATTCTCTCCTCCTCCTCCTCCTCCTCCTCCTCTTCTTCTGTCATTTGTATCACTCTGTCCCTCCTCCTTCTCTCCTCCCGTTCCTTGTCCTTATCAGATAAGCGAGGACGCCTTCATTCTAAAGGTGCTACTAGACATCTCCAATAACTATCTGCGTGTTCATGTGTGTGCCTGTTTGTGTGTGTGTGTGTGTGTGTTTGCATGACAGTTATGGGAGCTTGTCATCGTGCTCCTCTAGATCAATGGAGCACAGTTGCCTAGCAACCTGCTGATCGGGAGAAAGGAGGCGGGGGAGAGAGAGGGAGAGAGGCAGAAGATTAGAAAAGAGAGAGATGGAGAGGTATGGGGAGGGGAGGAAAGGAGGGAGAGAAGTGGGTGAGATCAACAGTAAAGAATCCTGTGGTTGGATGACAGGAAATAAGACCTAAGACAGTAGAGCTTAGCGTGTCGAATGTGTCTTTGTGCGTACTGTAAGAGTGGCGTGAGGAGGAAGGAGGTAGTAGGAGGAACGTGGGGTGTGAATGCATGAATTGTGCATATACAGTATGTGTGATTGTGTGTGCAACAGTAGTTTGGGACTGATGAGTTTATGTTGATACTATCGGGCTGAAATAGAACATCAAAGCACTACCGTGGTGACGCCAGCAGCACACTCGCTCTCATTTAGCTGCTGATTTAATTATCTTTATCTTAAAGGGGAACAAAGTGGTTAAACGCACTGCATTGGGAGGGAGCGGCGGTAGAGATAAACAGCGGGGAACAAGGGGGGAGGAAGGGGGAAAAATGGAGAAGGAACTTGGAGGGAGATGAATTTGGACAGGGGGAAATGAGGAGACGGGCGTAGAGAAGGAGAGGGGTGGAGAGCAAGGACGAGGCGAATGAAATGAGAGCGAAAGAGGAGATGGATGGAAAGAGAGTCTGACGATCAGGTGTTGGTTGGCCTCCAGAGAGATGTGCACATATGCTCCAGATCGTCTATGATATTTACACAGTCTCCCTCTCTCTGCCAGGGATGGAAGGGGGAAGGAGGAGGAGATGAAGGGGTGTGAAGGGAGGATGGGGTGTCATCATAAATGAAAAAAAAGAGGGAGGGAGGAACAGAGGAATAGCTGTATATCCCAGAGGTATACTCTGTGACTGAGTTAGAATAACATGTGGAGGCAGAGTGGCTGTTAAACTTTATGGAGGATTGAAAATGGACAATTAGCATCTCAACGATCTCACTGTCACCTGGAACATTCTCCCCCGTTGTCATAGTAACCCTCCTCTCCCTGCTTGCACTTCCTAATTCACGCTACCCCTCTCCACCCTGACCGGAGTGCACATACTTGCACCTCCATGCTCCTGCACACAGATGGGGCGCTTTGTGTGCATAATCAATACAAACCTTATTTTGCATGGTTCTCGTCTGGGGCTGTTTGTCATAAAGGCGAATCTTTGAAGTGCAGTGTGTGATATAAATGTAAAGACTTTAGTTTAAAACAGAATAGCATAAGAGATCTACTGAAGTTAGCGTGCTAGCTAGCTAGCTACATTTCCCAAGCTGTCCTAGATTTTGTAGTCTAATTAGTTTAATTAACAAAATATTCTCACATCTATTTTCTTATTAAACAGAAAAATGTAACACCCTCTGGATTCAAGTTTCTCTCTTTTATGGAACTACGACAAGCTAAACATCGTCATAAAAACACACTTGACAGAAACAAAATAAAACTCACGGCTGTTCCAACCATCACCAGTTCTGGATTGATTAAAATAAACCCTTAAATTGGAGTAAGATGTGAAAATCGGTGCTCTTCACACTGCTTTTTCATGCTGCTGCTGATCGATGTCCCCGGGGTCAGGGTCCTGGTCATATCCTCTGTAAATCACCTCTGTACTGTTTTCCCCATCGTCAAACTGGCCTCCTTTGGTCTCGGAGGCCGTGTTTGGTCCCAGTCTGAGCATGTTCACTGGAAGTCTGCTGAGCACAGTTTCGGTGCTACGAGTTCTTGGTCAAGACAGACTCCAGTCAGCTAATAGAGCCACCAGCTGCACAGCTAACTGAGCCAACAAGCTAACGGCAGCTAGTAGCTGCAGCAAAAAACATAGCGAGCAGCAGTTAGCATGCTGCCTCCTATTTGTTTGGCATAATCGTCAACAGGTGGCCACTTCTTAAATATTGCTGCGTTCATGCTACAGCATACAATGACGATTCAGACAATGTGTCCAACTACGCGGCATCAGTTTGAGGAAGGCCTGACCTGTTTCAACATGACAAAGCACAAAACAAGAAGTGGTTTTCCAAGTTTGCTGTCGAAAAAGTGGCATGCACATCACCTATGCTGCAAGCTACACCTTAACACCCAACATCCGTATTTAACATCCTTTATGTTCTTGTGGCTGAGTGGGAAAGAATCTCTGCAGCCAGCTTCCAAAATCTTGTGAAAAGCATTCACAGAAGAGTGGAGGCTGTCATAGCAGCAGATTATTGCCCATGGTTTTAGAATGAGATGTTCAACAACGGGCCTTTTCCACAGCAGACATTTTGACTTTGCACAGGTGTTACTAATAACATTAATGATGGCTGCATTTAGGTGTTTAGGTGTAAGACAGTGAGCCAGCATGCATTACACCAGGACCCTGAAACTGCAGCAGTTAAATGGGGTCCGGCCATTCCTTTTAGTGCATTATCACACCTGTGCTTGTGACGTGTCAAAATTAATATGTTTACATGCACAAAATATGCTGGATTTTGCACTGAGAGACAATGTTCTTACAAAGCTGGTTTCATGGCTGATGAAAATGAATGTTCTACTAATATTATAATTTGCGTGCATACTCTGATTAGCGTACAGTAACACAGCCTTCCTCTTTCATTCGCTCAATCACCTTCTTGTAAAGGTCAGCATTGCGATACTTACGCATCTCCCAGAACCTGTTGATGTCCAAGTCTTTCATAATGTTTAAAAGTGGGTGGGTTTCTCCTTCTGAGCTGAAATATGAGGTTACACATGTTCTGAATGTCCAAAGAATGCTCCTAAGACATGAACAATATTGGCATATCCTAATCAGAATATGCAAATAGAATACACTATTTTATATTTATATGAATTTTGTCATATTTGCAATTAAAGTGGAAAATGTGCATACGTGTAAACATACTGTGTTATCATATATGGGTATGCGGGATTTGTGTGTGTGCACCCTCTGTCTTCAGGTATGCAGGTGTATCCACTTTATTTGATTCCTTCCTCCGCTCTGTGAGGTCCATGTAGCTTTAGGCAGTAGGGCGCTGGAGTGCTCTCTGTGTGTGCCGTGCAGCTATCACGACATTTTAGAGGTCAGGAGGTGAAAGGTTGAAGGTGAGAGGGGTCGACGTGTTCCTTGTTACAGGTTTCCCTGTTCATTATCCGCTCTTAAAGCCTGTTTCACTGCACAAAGCTGCTGTGACCCTTGACCCTTTACTGTAGGGCATGGAGTGCCGCAGGCTAAGAGTGGCTGCATCGCCATGACAACTAGTAGCAGCTTGAAGGTAAAGATTTATGGTCAGTCTGATGTGCGCAGACACACACGAAGCTCTGCACATGTACACACACACACACACACTAACGTAAATCAGTGGTGCGAGGGCTAATGAACTATGGATCTTGAGATTTTTTTCCATTTGGCCACACATGTAGGCAAGCCCCCTCACACACACACACACACACACACACACACACACACACATCTCCCTTCCTCTCATTCCACCTCACTTCTGCGCAAACACATGCACACGCAATCAGACGGGCTTTGTTTGGTTCTTGTCGGTCACTCTCCATCAGCTGGTCAGATGATCAATGCTAATGCCTGTTGAGAGTTCTAATGACACACAGATCCATACACAGATGGACTGTGCGTTGGCTGTCGCGTGAGCGCGCGAGCGTGTGCGCCTATGCACGTGTGTGGGCGTCCATGTGTGCATGTTTGTGCACATGAGCTAATGTTATTTGTGTTTAGAAATTGCAATCCTTTGATGAGGACAGGTCAGCGCTATTGTTATAAATGAGAGCAAGATTGCAGGGAGGTGACCTCTCGTCCCTCACACACACATACACACACACGCATACACACACATGCGCACGTGGCTGTTTGCACTATTGGCAAGTAGAATTAGTAAATGTATGAGCTACACAGAAACTCATTACAACACGATTAGAGACAAACCTCCCATTTAATCTCATTTAGAAAAGGGTGGTTGCCTGTCAAACACACTCACGCAAACACACACTAACTCACTTATGCACACGCACAGATACACACACACACATTTGTACTTAGACGAAGACCACCCTCTCTGCATGAATGACAGCAGGAGTGTCTGACTTATACAATGATACCCTCATAATCATATTCTCTTACCTCTGTGTAAGTATGGAGTTTTAAATGACACAGTAAGTCTGCTACATACATTTAATCCCACTGTTTATATCACACCAGCATTAAAAAAACCTGAGATTTCTCCACATGACGCACCTCAACTCCTCCCTTCCTCGCCCCCCCCCCCCGTGCCGTTTGTCACCATTCACAGCACAAACTAGGTAAACCTCGCCCGTCTCAACCTCGGCTCTGAACACTGTAGCACAAACTGACATAAATGCAAGCACAAAATATGGACGCACAAGCACAAACACACACATACCCACTGGATGCTGACGGATGAGTTTTTATTTTTGGCTGTATTTTCTCTCTTGCTGGCAGTTCAGACACATATTACCCGTGCACAAGCGCTCCTGCACACACGCACACATATATAAAGACAATATGTATACACACCCAGGCACACACATATACAGTGACCTTCTCTGTGCTGAGTAGGCAAAGAGTCAGGGGTCACTGCCTGCTGTCAGCCTGTCAGAGAGAGGAAGGGAGAGGGGAAGTGAGAAGAGGCAGAGGAAGAGCAAATGTGGTTGGAGGAATGCACAGAATGGAGCTCCTCCGCCTCATCATTCAATAAAGACTAATGCAATCAGAGCCGGCCCATATCTGTCACGGTTAATGTTAGCTGATAGAGTCGCAGCAATTTAAAATGCTCATGGTATAATGCATTTCCCTGTGCCTCTTACAGACTGATGATGCATCATATCACGCCTTGATGGCTCTTGTAGAAACAGATAACCTGCTCTGCGGCATGCTGAATGGGGCCTCCCTCATGCCTGACCAGTTTGCTCATTTTTATCTTAATCGGCTACAAAGAAGTTTCATTCCGAAACCCAATTAAAAAACAAGTTACCTGAAGTTCACTGCTCAGTCTTACAGAATTATTTCGGATAATTATATCCTCTTTTATGATGTCGTCAGGCAAAAGCAATGCTCCCACAAAAGCCACAAAGGATGTATGTCACTGAGTTTTAATTTCTGCCTCTGAATGGATTTTATTATTCAAATGTGAATATACTTCACACACAATCACCTCCTATTATTGACACATCGAGACAATTTTTTAGAAAATGCCTGTGTGATTTAAAAAAACAAACAACCATCAGTTTGTTTGAAAAATGTCTGCAATCAAGTGTCATTTTCATGCATTTATCGCTGCAACGTGCTTCAGTTGGTCCTCTTTCAAGATGCTGACAATTCTTGAAAATCCTTGAAGTGAGATGACTTCTATTGAGAAATAGTGTGTCTGCACTGGCATATTTTTCATTCATTTCAAGGAAACAACACTTGCCTGATAATCTTATTTTTTTTACTTTAGAATGAACATCTCACTGTATTCAGTTTGAATTATTTCATCATTACTTCATTTCACGTCAACTTTAATTATGTCAGAGCAGTAATTAATCCCTGCATGTGATTTTTTTTTTATTTCTACATGGTCTTCTTGTCAGAAAACGTGTTCCTAGTTAAATTTTCTATGGCGCTTATCAATGCGCAAGGAAGAGATGGAAGAACGTATTATTTGATAATGCCATTTGGTCCAAAAAGGTCAGCCTGGCCCGGGGATGGGGAGAGAGAGGAAGGGGAGGAGGAGGAGGAGGAGGAGAGTTTAAGGGGGTTTGAGGAGTGGTGGTCAGTCCGATGGGAAACCAGGTGCTGATGCTGAGATAGTTTCCATAGTAACTCCTCCTCCTCCCTTCCCCAGTCTCGTTCTATCCTCCCTAACACTCTCAAAAACATGTGCACAACTGCATGTTCAGACCGCCCCTCTTCATCCCACCGCTGCTCTCTGTGGTCAGCCCCTTTTGCTTCAAAATCCGTCGCTCGAATCAATTTGAGCCTGCATGTTCCAGCCATGTGGTCATATGATATTCTGTGGCTCAACCATTAAAGCTGCCTCTCTGCCAGTCGCCTGCCTCGCTGGAGGAAATGTATCTCATAGCACAAATCAGCTAGCGCAAACTGTACATTCCACTGCAAGCAGACACAGATAAAGATGACAACCGCTGCACAAAAAAAGGAATGATGTATGTGTAAGCAGTTGACGGCTGTTGAGTGCTGAATGCTCCATTCATTGTTTCTGTTGAGTGCATCTTGAATCGGCATCTCGGATCAGGTCAGGGTCGTTCTTCTTACAGAGGGCTACAGCCTTCGGTTGCCAATTTTATAGCTCTACTACTCCTCCTCCTCCTCCTCTTTCAGCTTCAGCACTTGATGAAGGTGAGTGTTAAAGCAGCGAAAAAGGAGTAAAGCAGATGTGCTGGCTAGTGAGAGACAGACATATACAGATCAAAGGATGGAGGGAGAAAGAAAAAGAGCAGCAGCTGGCCCAGGGAGTCCAGGGAGAGCACCTCTGAGCTGGGTCAACACAGCTGGAGTCCCTGGGAAAAAAAAAACAAACCCTGTTTTGTGTGGATCTGTATGTGTGATCTTGCATATTGGAGAATACCTGTACATGCAGCGTGAATGCAAATACACTGCATGCCCAAAAGCATGTGGGCACCTGCACATTACACCCATATGTCTTTGTCCTGCTGCATGAAGCAACATGTACCTCACAAGAATCAAATAAAGCAGATGCACCTGCATACCTGACCACACATGCTGTACTGCACAGCACACACACACACACACCAAACATGAGTAAGCCTCAGCGGGATCTCCTTCACTATGTGGCCGAAAGTATGCAGACACTTGAACATTCCACCCATGTGTAATTGTCTCATCTCAAAACCATGTGCATTAATCTACTATCATATGCTATTCTACACTCTTCTAGGGGGATTTTGAAACCTGGCTGCAGGGACCACGACAGCGTTTGTGAGGTTGGGTGCTGGTGTAAAATCTAAGGCTCTCAGCTGGCGTTCCAGTTCATCCCAAAGGTGTGGAGGCAAGTTACAGTCCTCCACACCAAACTGGGAAAAACCATTTTGTTGGGACCTGAGGGGCACAGAAACAGGAAAGGGCACATTGTTGTCCAAAATGTCATTTCATGTTGTAAAATAGATTTTCCTTAATTTGAACAAGGGGGCCTTGCCAAAACCAGGAGGAGCATCAGCTACACAAGTACAGTGTCCATATACTCTTGACTACAAAGTGTATTTGTCCATCCAGAATCGTGTTTGTGTCTGTTCAGATGAATTAAGTGTGTGTTGTGAGTGTAACCCTAACCCTCCCCGCCACACACACACACACACTTCAATGACTCGCTGTCTTCCTTACTCGCTCCCGTTGCACGAGAGAGGTAAAGGCCATCGTCACTGCCACTCACGGATTTAATCACTCGGATCTCGCCCGGTTCTCGCCTTATTTTCTGCCTCCGGTAATTGCGTTTCTGTTTCGTGCGGGCGGTGAGTGCGCGCTGTCCAAGGTGCTGCAGCAGCGCGCGGCCCCGCCCATCCTCTCTCTCTCTCTCACGCACACACATTCATACATACTCTTTCCCTCTCTCTCTCTCTCTCTCGCGACCACGTGACGCTCCCTCTGCCGAGTCTCGCGGAGAGCATCAGACTGCACCTTTTCCTCCTCAAGAGAGCGGAGAGAGAGAAGAGAGAGAGAGACACTGAATCAGACCGAGAGAGAGAGAGTGCGAGCGCGAGAGAGAGGGAAGGAGAGCGAGAGAGAGAGCGCGCGCGCGAGGGGGAGACCAATAGCACCTTGTCGCCTGGAGGCGAGCGTGTGATAATTTTGTCCCTGTCCGGTAGACCGGCTCTATCTACCACCAGGCGCGCGGGTGCTCTCTCCTCTCTCGCGGCTTTGAGATTCTCCTCAAATGGGAAGGGAAATCAATGAGTCGCGCGCCGCACTGTTGCCACGGAACCACAGGATGTGCGCGAGGTAGGTCGGTTTTCAAGCCTTTATTTGCCTGCATTGAGGAAAAACCGCTGTTGGGTTGTTGTTTTTTATATATCTACATGTTCGATACTGTCCCATCACCTTTACAGGTTGTGATGATAAATTAAAACAGTAAGCGTGTAAAAAAAAAAAAGTAATTAACGCGTTACCGGTTAGCCAAGCTGTAGTTAAGTGCCACGGCGCAGGTGATGAGACTGAACCCCCGGTGTAGCCAAGTGGCGGGCGCGTAGGAGAAAAAAATGGAGAGGCGGTATGGCCGCAAATCGAGAATCGATATTTCAACCGCATTCATTCACACCGTCTATCAATAACTGTGATGTTGCCGCTTTTCGCCCTCTCAAAGAATCGAGATGCGGGGAGGACGCGCAGCCCGCTGTGCGTGTGCACTCGCAGCCAATATTGCGCGTTGTGCGAATGTGTTCAGTCGTTAGAAATGAGCTCGGCCGTTAATTCGATAAAGCGAGGCGGTTTGAGTCATACGCCGCAGCGCGCGGTGCTGCTCCGGCTCTTTGTGATGGAGCTAGCAGAATCCTTGACGGTGGCGCGAGGTGCCCAAAGCTAATCGTTATTAATTCCTTTGCAAAAGAGAAAAAAAAAAACAAAAATGAACTAAAGAACAAAGGTGGTAGGTTGAAGTATCTCGCGCACACATAAAAAAAAATACTGTCAAGTCTCAGAAGTGATTAAAAAATATGCTTGGTGACGTTCAGGCGGTCGCAGGTATGCCACCTTATAAAAATCTCCTGCGGCATGATGAGAGCTCTGCTGAGGAGGTGCTGTTTGTGTATGCATGCATGTGTGTGTGCGCGCGCGCGTGCCTACACAGTATGCGTTTAGCTTAAGTCACTGCTGCGCGTGCTGCTGTGTGAAAGTGAAAATTTATGCTTTACTGTGTATGATCAGTGTGTTCATACACACTCTTGATTTGGGCCTGTTATGTGTGTGTGTGTGAGAATGTGATGTCTGTGTGTGTGTGTGTGTGTCTGTTCAAAATGCATGAGAGAGAGTAATTTGAGAATAATAGCAGGCTGGGTTTGTGTATGCTGTGTGTGTGTGTGCGTGTGTGAGAGAGAGTTCCTGTGTGTTTATGTGTGTGTGTTGAGTGTGTGTGACCCTGGTTGATTGTGCCGTCTCTGTTCTCTCTGTAGGTCGCTGGAGAGAGTGATGACGTGGCAGTGAGACACACATATACCTCACTCACACACTCACACACACATACACATACACACACACACACACACACATATTTGCCCACACACACTTTAAGTCTTGCCCTAGTAAGACAGGCAAGAGGGGGAGAAAATTCTGCTATGACGGCGTCATTTCTCTCCATTACCAATGTGTGAGCCACACAGCCACACACACACTCGTACTCCGTGGGGAGTTGCCTTCATGGGGGATAAGGCCCTATCTAGGGCACAAAGATGGAGTTCACATCCTATTTGCCACGTATCTAACACTCACACAGATGCACACACAAACACACACACCTGGAATCTCATATGTCAGAAGTGACGAATGAAAGACTGAATGGAGAGAAGACACTGAACGCCTCAGAGAAGACGCAAACACCGGGCCGAGGGAAAAGAAGATTCCACCGCGGCGCTGGGAGGACGACAGGAGCTACGACTTGACCGCCACCCCCGCTGGAGCTGTATCGTGTAGGAGCCTCCCCTTGTTAAGAGTACTACCAAGAGAGCAGGGTGCACCTGAGACGCATAGAAGGTGTTCTACGAAGTGCCCTACAGTTGTCACCATGAGCTGTAGGCTAGAGGGAACACCCCAGCTCTAGCCTCCATCTCCTCCTGTGTGAGTGTGAGAGCGAGTGTGTGTATGAGTGTGATGGCGGTGTGTGTTTGGGCGGCAGCCCCCCTGCTCTTCCTGGGGCTGTGCCTGTGCAGCGTGGGGGGCCAGGCCCAAGGGGAGGTCCTGGAGTTTGGAGGCGTGTCCAGCCAGTGGGGGCGGTTCCCGGTGTGGAACGCCTGCTGCGAGAGTGTGCTGAGCTTCAGCCTGCGGACTCACAGTCAGGAGGGCCTGCTGCTCTACCTGGACGACGAGGGCTTCTGCGACTTCCTGGAGCTGCTGCTTCTCCACGGCCACCTCCGCCTGCGCTTCTCCATCTTCTGTGCTGAGCCGGCCGAGCTGCAGTCAGGCGTGGCGGTGAGTGACGGGCGCTGGCATGCAGTGCGTGTCAAGCGGGACTGGAGGAACACCTCGTTGGAGGTGGACGGGCGACTGGAGGGATGGGCGGAAGTGAAGAGCAAGAGAAGAGACATGACAGTGTTCAGCCACACCTACATGGGCGGGGTGACGCCCGAACTGCACTCCTCGCCCCTGCGCCTCACGTCTCCTTCTGTGCGGGAACACCCCGCCTTCCGTGGCTGGATCACGGCGGTGAGCATCAACGGCACGCTGGTGACGGTGGACAGCTCGGAGGGCGTCACAGTAACAGCAGGCTGTGGGCCGGATCACCAGTGCCAGAACGGTGGAGTGTGCAGCGTGGTCAACGACCAGGCCGTCTGCGACTGCTCCGACACCGGTTACCAAGGCAACGACTGCAGCGAAGGTAAGGCCCAGAACCATGCTGACCCATCATATACATCTCATCCTTTACATGCTTAGACATACACTTAAATACGCACATGCACATGCAGTTACTTTTGTGACTACACATCTCCAAATTTATACCTCCAATTCCAAACACCAGGTCCTACAGTGTGAACATCTATTTTTCATTCACAACTTCATGGCTGCCTTCAGTTGGTGTGTATGGACCAGCAGCCTTCACAAATAGTGCAAGACATGCATACCGATTATGTCTGATATTGATTCTTTATGGCTGCCAATGATAATGCCAACTCTAGTATGTACCTCCAGAGCTCAGCGTTAAGCCCCCTCCCAAGAAGTGCAGTCAGTTTGGTGAAGCTGGAGCTGAGAGCTCGAGAACAGCTGTTCTGAGCTGCATTCAGACCATCAAGCTTGAGAGTCAGGAGATTTGAAGCCAAATTCCTGAAACTCACAGGTTAAAGTGAGTGTTAAAGCCCTGATGTGCGCAGTTGGTGTGTCTGGCAAAACACAATAACCATATAGATCCATTATGGATGTGGTTGTTGGCTCACGTTGAGAGACTTTCACTGGCACTAGGCTAAGAGGCTGGAAATCAGTGATTGTTACATGGCTAGTATCTGGCTGCCTGTGTTAATGGATTGCATTGATTCTAGACGGCCGTCACAGGTAGCGTACATAGGGTGCTGAAATGAAGTGTGCACGGTCTATCACCTGCCATTAATCTGAAAATCCCGCAGCCTGTTAAGATGCTCTGTTTGTGTATGTGTGAGCGTGTATAGTATGTGCTTTTGCGTCAGCGTTCTCATGCATTATGAAGGAGGAAATAGTGTCCTGTCAGTAGCGCTTTATAAATATGAAGAACTGCGACAATAAACAGCCTGATATAAAAATAAACTTTTATGTGAAAGAGGCAAAGAAAAAATGCTGTTTCGCAAATGATTTCATATCTCAGGTCTACAAGAACGCCCTCCCTTAATACTGTCAAACAAGCCTTTGGTCAATACAAGTGCCAATATACAGGGCGCAGTAATGATGGTCATTACAAAAACGAAGCAGCTGCTTAATGAACTCAGCTACCTTGTTATGGCCAGTACTGCAATTGCTTTCATTTCCCCCTGCTTAGTTGTGTGTGTCGTCAGATTTGCTTCAGTGCATTCACAGAGCAAATCTGCATTCTTAATCAATAGCGCACTCAGGACTCTTCTTTTTTTTCTTTTTTATGCCAAAGATACTTTGCAGCTTTGGAAATGACACAAACGCATTTGACAAAAAAAGGCAGAGCGGCCTCGCTGCGTGGCCGCCGTTTGTCATCGACCTGACCTCACACCCCACCCAGCACCGCTGTAAGCATCGCACCTCCCTTTAGCCACCCACCATGTCACACCCTAGCATTTAGTGGACAGTGGGATGGCCTAGGTTACCATGGAGACAGGACTAATAGGGAGACCTCATGCCAGGAGTGTTTCTGCATCCTCGCTCTTCCTCTCTACCCCCGCTCCTCAGCTCCAGCCTCCCCCTCCCACACTCCTCGCTGCGCACAGCTCTGTCTCAGCTCGTAGTGACTTCAGGCGTCATGTCTGCCACACAAGTCTACTTGTGGTGATGAATGCGTATGCGTGAATGTTTATGTATGACAGGCATCCTTCAGGTGATAATGTCTCGACCACTGGCCTTTATAAGCAGGACAGGACGGTAGCTGGTATGCTCACTAGCACTGAAATGATTTGGCAATTGACAAAGGAATAATTAATAATTTAAGCAGAGCTGCAACGATTAGTCATTTCATTGATTAGCTGCAACTTGGGTTGCAGCGGTATACCTGATTTCACAGTATATCGTGATATGAATTTGACAGTTATTACACCATGTATTTTTAGTTATCTATTGTATTGAATTCTATCATATTAGTGTTATTTAAAAAAAATAGTATATAATATTTTGTGTTTTTATTGGTTTAAGGGTCATTGTATCTGATAGCAATAATAATAATCATGAGTGTAATACCATATGCTTGCACTTCCTGGTTCCAGTTGCTCAAATGATGAGAATTAGTTGCTTTCCTTTGTCAGTTATGACAGTAAACTGAATAGCTTTGAGTTTTGGACTGATGGTTGAATAAAACAAGCCATTTGAAGACATCATCCTGAGCTGTGAAAAAATCCTAACAGGCATTCTTCACTGTTTTTGTGACATTTTCTAGCCAAAGCCTTTCATAATCTGCAGGTTAATCAATCATAAAAATAATTACTATTTGCAGCCTCACATAAAAAGTGTAAAGCAAAAATGCCAAATATTCTCCCATTCCAGCTTCTAAGATGTAAGATTTGCTGCATTTCTCTGTTTTCTATCATTGTAAATTGAATATCCTTGGGTTTTTGTCTGTTGGTCGGACAAAAAAAGCAATCTGAAGACTCACTTTGTGCTCTGCAAAATAGCAGGCATTTGTTAGTATTCTCGAGGGAATTTTATGAACAAAGCAATTCATTAATATACTGGAATACTTGACCAATAATGAAAACAATCATTTGCAGCCCTAGTACTGGGTTTTGCATGTCTTCCACAAGTTCAGGAAGCGACAGCCAGGTGAAGCTCTGATCAGTTCTCCTCAGAAACCCAGTGCTGCTCGGCGAATTATGTGTGATCCAAGCCAGTCTAATCCAGTCTGCCGTTTTGCTGCTGGTTAGGGCACAGCGGTAGGCACGCACATACCTGCACAAACACATGCAGCACAAACATACAAACACATGGAGAAGCACATTCGCACGGTGTGCAGGCTCCAGCGCCGCCATTAGTCTCATCACCACTGAGGTACCTAATAGCAGTGTAGCTGTACAGGCTAAATTAGAGGTGCAGACATTTTACATAACGGCTGTCACCAGATATGATACCTGCTTTAGACTGGCACTTTGTCGCTCGACAAGAGGCTACTTATACCTTTTCAGGGGCTGTTTTATATTCCTAGACATGGACTCACATTTCAGTTGTGAGTGATGCCAAGTGTTGCTGTGGAGAACCAGTGCTAACATATTTTTTTCTCTTGGCAGCAGTGGCTGTTAGTAACAGTAGTCTCATAAAATGGTTCCAGTTAGGAGGTCTGCTTGGATGGACGTGCATGGCTTGTGCAGTACAGTATTTGGTTGCAGTAGTTTTATTATCATGTGAGATCATATCGCATCACCAGAACAAATAATGCTCGTATTCTGCACAGAATAAGAATACAGTTTGAGATTAATCATAATGGGGAGTTGCTCTTGGGTTGAATTTTGCTGTGAGGCTGAAATGGAAGTACAAAGATCCCTTCTAGCTGCCTTTTTGAGTGTCGGTATGAGTGTTTTGTTTCAGACTGCGATTCCTCTAGTTTCTTCTTGGTTTCTCAGATTCACATTTCAGACTTAAGGTAGAAATTGCTGCAGGGTTTGGAGTATGGTGGTTAGATTATAGTGGAAATTGAGCGCTTAATGAATGGTTTTAAAAGGTTACTGCGTGTGGGGGTTTTTTTTGCGTGTACTCACTGGTCATGATATTACTCATGGACATTAGCTCAGAAAAGACATTCAAGGTACTCGCCGGTGAAGCAGCATCTTTTCAGAAATAAACAGCAGCATACGGGGCCAGTTAACAAAAACATAAACCTTGGACAACAGAGTGCAACAATATCTCCCGATGCTTGGTTCCTATCTTAGACCTCTCTGAATCATGGAGCTCTTTCTCTGAAAATAGAACAGAAATGCAGGGAGGTCTGAGAGGTAAACCGAGTAGATGATGTACTCTTTGTAGATGGGTTAAATTTTTTGAGTGCTGTGATGTGGTATAAAATGTTTTTTTAAAACTGCCCCTGTGCACTGTTGTTCATTTTGGTCTAACAAGATGCCGCCTCAGTGGGATGTCTCCGACCACAAGATTTACAGGCTGAGCTAGTATCCACGCATCAATATCACTACCAACAAAGAGCTCATGCAAACCAATAGTATGTCAAAAGAAATTTCCCCTCAGGTGCAATGGGGCTCTCTGGAGAGCAAAATTCAAAGGTTGTATCTGAAAGAAAAGAGATATATGACAACGGAAATAGAGGATATAAGATACAAATAGCATGTCCAAGGTTTTGTGAAATGTTCATTATATATGGTGGAAGCACATTTGTCAGGCAGAGTCGGGTATAAAGGTTTATCACTTATATGGTACCTGGAAATTATTCTTATTTTCAAGCCAGCATTTTCACTGAGGCTGCACAATAAAGCTTGAGGTAAAATTATAACCCTCTGAAAATTAGAAAAGAAATCCTGTTATGAATCTTTAATACAGAATGAATATGCTCTGCTAGAGGAAAAAATGGATCTTTCGGTCCGTGTGTGAAGCCAGAAATAAGCAATTTGGCCGTGGCAGTGCTACTTTCCGAACATGTTTACAATTACACAGTGACTTCAAGGTTCCCTAATGATGCACTTTTACTCATATTTTTGCAGATTTGTGACAAGCTTTGAAACATTTAAAAAGCAATATGATATTATTATATACTGTACGCTTTTTTTAATCACCTCAAAGGCAGTGTATTACATTTTTCATACCAGTGGGAGGAGAGGGTTATTTATCAGGATTTTGTTCCAAAGCACAACAATATAACAGTTTTGGAGACAAAAAATATCATTTGAGATACTGAAAATATAGCGAAGAGAGTTTGAGCAGGTCTATGCATAAATATAATTACTGTCTAAGCCCTTGTGCCCTCCAGTGAAGGCAGAGTGAACCTGGCTTGTTAGGCCTGGCCTGGCTTGCGTTGTCCTTGAGGGCAAATCGCTGTTAGCATGCTAATGGCTCCACCTGTTTCTGCCATGCTACTAGCACAAGGGCAGAAGCAAGGAAACACTCCGATGAGCACACAACTCAGAATACACACACTTTCACATGCACGCCCATGCACGCACATGCACACACACGCACACACACACACAGACACATACACTCAGTCCCAGTATTGAACCATGCATGCCCCTCGTCCTCCTGCACTGCTAATCCATCCCTACATGTTTTCCTGCTATTCACATCATTATTACTGCCATAGTCAATGTTAGTGTATGTGTGTCTGTATGTGTGAACGATGGAGCGAGTGAGGGTGTGTGAGTGTGTGTGTGAAGTGTGTGTATGTGCGTGTGTGTGTGTTGCATGCTATCTGTCGGGGGGCTCTGGGGAGAGGAAGCGGCTGCAAGGTAAGTTCTGGGGTAAACGGCTCTTGAATCCAAACATACAGGTAGGAAAGTATATGTTTGCCCACACCCCCTCCCCTGTTTCTGCAAGTGTGGGTGGGTTATGTGTGTGTGCGCTTATGTAAGTGTATTTGCACACATGTGGAGTCATAGAGAGAGATTGTGCATTATTTTAATGCCGCTTATATATAGACAAACCTCAGTTTTGGCTACCAGTGCAGCATGGTATCCATTGTGACGTTTGCGTGGACTTTGCATGTATGTTACCACGGTAACCCTGGACGGGTGTGCATGTACAGTAAGTAGCCATGGTAACCCAAGGGCTTAGCATGCATGTTAATGAATGTCTGTCTCTCTCTCTCCTCGCCCGGCCGCGACACCTTTCCAGAGCACAGCTACACTCCAGGTAGGTTGTACTTCTATCTATCTATCTATCTATCTATCTATCTATCTATCTATCTATCTATCTATCTGTCTGTCTTTCTCTCAGTTCCGTCTATGTCTGTCTGTATTTAAGTTTCTCTTCCTGCTCTTTCTTTGCTTCCCTATCTGATTCCCCCTTTTCCATGTTCTCAAATTCATTAAGTAATTATTTAAGTGCACATTTCTTAAGCCCTCTTATCATCTTATTTTCACCACCTGCACCCATTTATATCTTTTCCATGTCAGTCTTGTCCTTTACGTTCTTCTTTCTGGCCGTCATGTTCTCACGACACCTTCTGTTGTGGAAATAAAGTACAAGGTAGCCAGTGTAAATGTGTGTTGGTCTGTGTGGGTATGTAGGGGTTGGTTGCTGACATCTGGTAAGTTCTACATCCCATGTGTAATCATCTGAAGCGGCTCCGGCCTCGAGGTTACAGAGACATAGGCACACAAAGATACTGTTCTGAGAACGACCCAGTTCGTAGCTGTGTGCAAACGTCTGTGCGCGTACCTGTTTGTGCGTAGGATCGCTGCCTAGGATGAGTAAGTGTCTTCAAAGCGAGTTTTTTTTTAGACATTTGGAATTATTTAGAGGACTCACGCACACACATGCACACACACTTTTGCACAGAGTACTTTAGCCTTCACAGCATGTCATTGACAAACTCCTGTATCACAAAAACACATATATGCACACACACACACACACACACACACACACACACACACACACACACACTTCACGCCCCATGAACCTTTGCTGTGCTGACTGTGCTCTTGTCTTCCTTTAAGGTCTGGCACACCTGATGATTGGCGACCAAGGTATGGCCTCCTCTTACCTCACTTCCTGTTGTCCTCTGCTATACCATCATCCCCTATCTCCTCACTCCCACACTCACAACCCCCCTGTATCCCTCCCCCCACTTCATCACCACCTGGCGCGGGAGGAAGTTGTCTCTCTAGGCACTGAACTAAGGTCAGTTTTTTTTCTGTAATTGAGATTTCTTCATTTTAAAACAGTCCCATTTTGTCACATCAAAAATTTCAGTTTTAATTTAAACTGAAATGGATGATTTGGGCATTTGCTATGGAACAATTAAATAATAATGAATGAAATATGGCCTTAAAGATTACTTTTTGGTGCGCTTTTTAAAGAGAGTGATGAGTCTGAGAGCAACTTCTGCTGGGATATATACTATAATCGTGGCTGCTGATGTGGGAGGGGGTAATGGGAGGGTGTAGACGGCTGCAGCTTGATGGTGCTTGGCTGGGGCAGATGTGGCGGGGCTCCACGTCATGGAACTGGAGCTCAGGGCCGACTGAACGACCGACTCCATGGATGGTTTGAATTCGTCTTTACTCCTCCACCTCATTTCATTTTCTCTCATCTGTATGTAAGAGGTTGATTTCGGGGACAGGAGCGTCGAGTGTGTGCGTGTGCGTGCATGCGTGCTTTTACGCCACGGTTTGAATCGATGACTGTGGCAGTTATCGCGGGAAGACTCATCCACATTCATCCGTGGCTTTTCATCAGCTTCCAGCATGTCTCGCTCGGCCGTCGCTGGGCCTCACATGGGCTCCTGCTCACGCGTTGGCGAGCACATGTGATCCTGAACAGATGTTCCCGTGTATGAAAGCAATGCCGCCACACCTCGACCTCCAAGTTGTCCAGTGTTTTTGAACACACCCCAAAAACAAGTGCCACTGCTCTGCCTTTTGAAAACTGTTCTTCACTGATGAACAAAACTCACAATGCCACCTCTCTCCTCTTGCCCTCTTTCTCCTTTTTCCTCCTTTTTTTCCCCCTTTCCTTTTTTTTCACTGTTTGGGACACCACCCTCTGTGAATTTAGGAAAGCTCAGAGGTATACCCCCTTGATTTTCTCATGTGTATGGCTAATGGGCTGTTCTGGATGGTTTTGAAGTTGAATGTATCGACAGGCTCTTGTGTGTATGGTGATGTATACCTTTTAGAGCCGTTCGGCTCTTATCCGCGGTTGCTGTTAAATTGGAGTGTTTCATTTTTGGGAAGGTAAGCTGTCGATGCATGCGTGTGCGAGAGTGCGTGCATGCGTGCGACTGAATAGGAGCTCCGGCCTATACGGTGCTTTTGAAAATCTGAAGGTAGGTGCTGCTGGATCGGCCAGCTCTGCATGACGCTGATGAATACACTGATTGACCCACATGAAGACAAGCCTGACCGTGACGGGCTGATCTGCGTCTATTGTGCTCTTTGATTGGATGAGAGCAGACATGATGACGGCTGTCTCCCATTGTGACAGGGCTGCCGCGTATTCAGCGAAATGTGCCATTTAATGAAATGTTCATCCAAGCCGGTGGATAGAAATATCTTGAATAGAGCACAAATTACGTCTTCAACCATCTATCACAGTGAGATATCTCTATTTTGACAAGTATATTTCTATCCGAGCGTTTTTTGCAATGTTTTGATTGCTTAGTGAGCTCCAAGTGCTGGAGTGTCTGCCTTAAAATGTCTGCCATGAATCATCCAGGTGGCAGTGAAAATTTAATTGCTTCATCTGGCTTATGCTCAGCATTTTAAATCACCTACTTAAGGACTGACATGTATTAACATATGTTTCCAGCATTATTACACAATGTATTCAGTGTATTTGTGTATAGTGGATGTCCTCACTATTACGGATGTTTGGATTGTGATAGGCTGAAAGTAGAAGTGTGGCTGATTTTCCTTTCTGTTCTTTTCTTTTCTTTTTTTAAAGAAAACCTTTGAAGTCTCTTTCAGAAACTGTACACATGAAAAAGCTGTGTGTGTGTGTGTGTGTGATTGCGCGAGTGTGTTTCTGCTCTGCATACGGAGATGTAAAGGCTGTCAAATGGTGCAGACGAAGCCTAGCTTAGGTTAGCTCAGCGTAAAGAGGCTTTTTGAGGAGCCCGCAAAGCTGAAATGAGTTTCTTTGAGGGGGCGGATTCAGTGCGGGGAGGGGTGTCTTAGAAAGATATACAGCATGTGTGTCTGCTTGTGTGCGTCTGTGCTGGAGAAATTGAGAAAAAGCGACTGCGCCTGTGAGGGAAGAGCTAAAGCAATGAATGATAGAGGGAGCAGAGAGGGAAAGAAGAAGCGGGGGAGAGATAAAGTGAGTCGTCTTCTCTCCTGTGATGTAGAGCAACTGCCTGTATCTGCAAAGGGACAGCGGTGCTCCTGTCTGCCCTCCCAGCCCAATCATTCTCCAAGGGACATCAGCCCCGATGGGGAGCCGTGGACCTTGCCCCTCCTCCATAAAACACAGCTATCATTCTCCCTGGAAACGATACCCACAGATCACTAATCACTTTGAGTGGGTGAAAATGCACGAATTGTGGAGGAAAGAAAGAAAAGAGGGAGCCAAATTGGATTTTCATAAGTATCGAGCAGCCAAAGGAAGAGGGGGAAATGGATTTTTTTCTCTCTCTCTTTTTTTTTTTGCAAAGTATTGAGCAGCAATAATCTGGATGGAAAATGTGCTTAAAGCCAAGTAGCAGATTTTGCCCTTTCTCTTCTCTCTGTCTGGCCAAGAATAGACCGTGAAGGGTTCTGGATGAATGACTGATTGTGGGTTCTGAATAGGACCGAGGAGTGGCTCTCGGGCGTAATTGGCAGCGATGCTCGCTTATGATATTTATTTATTTTTTAAGCGTCGAGGTAGTTGTCTGGTTAATAATGGCTGTTTGTCCGAACGTCCAAGTGTTCTCGATATCAATCCAACAATCTGTGCGCGGCATAAACAAGTGGTCAGCCTCGCTTGGAGTGACCTTTACACACGCGCTTACGTGAACGGACGGACAAACAGACGCACACTCACGCACAATAACCTTTAGAGGGTGCCCGGTGAGTAGGTGAGTGAGTGTGTGTTCAGTGTAAATATGCATGAGTAAGGCTGCCTGCACATATTCTTCACGGTCAGTGGATGAAGGCAGGAGAGGGAACGAAGTGTGTGTGTGTCTGTATGCTTGTGTGTGTGTGTGTATGTGTGTGTGTGTGTGCGTGTCTTGCGTGAGTGCATGCGTGTGTGTACAGGGGAGGTGGATTGTGAGTCATCACTTGTGACTCATAAAGCGTCGGCAATCAAAGTGGCTCATTTTAACACATTGTCTTATGGTGAAAACACACAGATGGACGCGCGCGCACACACACACACACGGACGCAAACACACGTTCAGTGTCACACTCTTTGGATTTCTCTTTAAATGGTCTCTTTTGTTTTCGTCCCTCCACCTCGCTCTCGCTGTCTCCTGAACGTACACATGTGCGTGCTTTTCTCACACACACACACACACACACACACACTCACGCAGAGGCTGAGCTGCATGCTGACTCCGCCATATGTGGGGTTGGGAGTGGTAGCAGACGCCAAGACAAGGGGAACCAGTCAGTACCAGCAAAGTACAGCATGTCTCCTACCTCTTACTCATCATCATCTAACAGTCCTAATAATAAATCACACAAGGACCAATTACTCCTTAATAAAATATAACCTAAATTAAACTAAACTACATTAAAAAACACCTTTTGGTTACTTTAGTTGTGGCTTTCTAATGTCTCTACTTATCTCACTCAGGTGTTTTTTTAGTGCTAAAATAATCGTGATTGCGAGGCAGCTGGATTTGCGAGATCACCATCCATCTTATTAGGCTTCAAGTTGTGCACTCGTGTCAGAATCACAGTCGCTCTGACCAATCGGCGTCCTATGAGGAACTTTAGTTGTGACGATGGTTGGTTCTGTGTAACAAATGTATGATTGTGATAAATGATATAAGTCACTTCTTAAGCAAAAATGCCAAACTTAAATTAAGTAGTCGCTTTGTTTATCAAAGCTCCCTCAATCTCCCTCAGCCCAAGTTGCTATCTTCAACTGTCTTGTAAAAAAAATATTCTGTCACTATCGTGTATGACAAAGAGCATCAAATACTCACATTTGAGAAATAGACTAATTGATAAGTTGGCAAATTGTTGCAGCTGTAGAATCAAATAGATTATCCTTTGATTTTGGCCTGTTGGTCCATTGTTGGTAATTTCAAGATCTGGCAGCTTGGGATGGGACTTTGCAGCTCTAGTAGAAAGCGGTGGAGGAAGTTGTCTTATTTTTGTGCCTGTAGGTGTAAAGAACCAGCTGCTCCTGCAGTTCTTCCATTGTATTATAGAAATGCTGCCCTGTTAAAATCACTCAGTCAATTAGTTTGCATTTGCCAAATTTCTGTGCCTTCTAGAAAAATTCTGCAATAATTTAACCCTTGAATTAAACACAGTGATGTCCTGCGGATTTGTCAATAAAACATATTTGTCAGACACACATTAGCCCCAGTAGTTGTAATGCTTACATAATCTAGCAAGACGGGCAAGTGAGCAGTACCCATCTCGAGGTGAGAGAGAGCTGCTTGGTGTTAAGAGGCAAGTGTCTGGTGATTGGCTGCCTGCCCGACGGACTGGCATGAATTTGGCTCCTGATGGCCACATCTTGAGCTGTGAAAAAAAAAAACAAGTATCTGTTAAAACTAAGTTATGCCCGCTCTGGCCATCAGCAGTGAAAAAAGCAATTGCAACAAAGTCCTAATTGCAAAATGCTCAGTTTTTCTAACTATTCCCTTCCCACTAATGGGACTAATTCTGCCTCTAGTCTCCGCTACAAATACCCATAGTACTGTATACTACGGTGCTCGTTAATGCTTGACACCCATGCAGTTCTTGTAATGAAAGTCACAGCACCACATACAGAGCTCTACCCCCACATTATCAGGGAGATACACAGTTACTGAATTCACCATGGGAAATGCGTAGCAATCTCACTTGTAAATGTATACATTTATTGGTAATTGTATGCAATTACCATCCCGTTAGCAAGTCTTCACATTAACATTTTCACACATTCACCGCAACGCTAATAGGGAACACACAAAGCCGATGCACCCTGTAATCGCCTAAAAATAAAGACATCAAACGGACTCTCCGTTTACAGAGGATGAAGGGGAAAAGATAGAGCGGAGGCAGGCTGCAAGTGCGCGAGGGAGGGCGGGAGGAGGGGTGGGCGGGATAGGGTAAAGGAGTGTAGAAAAGTGATGGTGAGGAAAGATAGGAGCGCATTCAGAAAGTGGGAAAAGAGGGTTGGAAAGAGAAGGTCGGCGACGCAGAGGGAGACAGGAAGGGAGATAAGACTGCAGCGTTTCTCAGCAGGGGCGCCGCATCTCTCCTTGGGCTCGCCGACTTGACACAGTCTCGCATCAGCCAGGATGGTATTCATCAGCGATGCAGATATCTCATCCAACACATGCACACACGTACGCGCACGCTCCCTTTTTAGAAAGAGAGAGAAAGAAACAGGCTAGTCGGTGCTCCAATTGTCTCTTACCTGTTCTAGCGGTTTCCATTGTGTCTGGGCGGGTGCTGAGGGTAGTGGCCCAGTTGGCGATTCACTTCAGTACCCCATCTGGCATTTGAAGTTCATTTCTTTGCTGTTTGCCAAAACAAGAACAAACGTGAACAAACGTACACACACACTTGCACTCACAGGCATTACACACACACACACACACACACACATACACAAACACTCATTTACTCGTGGTACTTGTCTGGCATAACTACAACAACTGAAATAGCCACGGCATTCATTAAAAATCCATTACATTACCTTTATGAAAAGAGGTCTGTGCGCTCTGTTATTTGTTAACAACCTGCTGTAAGGGTTTTCATTAGGTTTCTGTGTGTGTATGTGTGTGTGTGTGTGTCAAAGCAGCATGTGTGTGGATCTACAGCCATGCAAATCTGTACATCGTCATTTGTCTCTGTGGGTATATTTAACTTCGCTGCTATGATCAGTTTTCATGCCTGTATGCAGAAATTCACGTTTTTTCAGTGTGTATGCTTTTTATCATTCTATGGTCTTCTGTGCATGTGCAGCATGATGTATGTACGTGTGTGTGTATGTGTGTGTGTGTGTGTGTGTCTAACACGGATGAAACTGACTCTGATCTTATCCAGCTTAAGACAAATACACTGTTCTGCCTGCAGACATTGTCATGGAAACAAGCTGGTTTCCCTGGGTACCAGAGAGAAGGCCAAATTCAAGCTACAGACAGAGAGAGAGAGAGATGAGCACAGATAAAAGAAACAAAAAGGGAGAAGAAATAAAAGATTGAACATAATGCCAGGAAGTGTGCTAGTCATATTTTTTTTAAAGCAATTCAAAGGGATTAACATTGTAAGATATTATTTAGTTGAGTTCTGTTCGTGTCTCAAGGAAATTCATTTCTGAATTCACTTAAAAAAAGATAAGAACGTATCTGCTCGGTAACGATCTTAACTTTCACACGTTTTATTATTAATGAAGCAAAAGCGCGTCTTTTGGCTGTTTTTATCACTGTAAATTGAATATTACTTTTTGGTTTTGCAGACATCTCATTGGACTTTTTTATGTCACTTTATGGATCAGTTTATTAACTGCAGGGGTGCAACTAATGATTGTTTTCCATATGGATTAACACGTTGACCATTTTGCCAGTCAGCTGATTAGAGGTGCAATGATTAGTCTATTACGGGCTGAACAATATCGAAAAAAAAAGATCATTGCAAATATATATATATATAACGTTCAGCCCTACACTCGATCAGCAGAAAGTGAACAATCTTGGTATTCATTTAAGTTATTTATCATGTAAAAATGCCAAAAATGTGATGGTTCCAGCTTCTGAATATGCTGCTTTTCATTGTCTTAACATTATAATCATATAATATTTTGACTGTTTGTCAGACAAACAACATTTGATGGCGTAACCTCAGACTTTTAGAAATTATGATGGCCGTTTTTCACAGTTTTCTGTTTTATAGACAAAACTATTAATCAATTAAGCAAGAAAACAATGTGCAGATTTGTAGATTTTGAAAATAATCGATAAATTGTTACGTCCATGAAGTGGTAAAATTTAAATTTCCAAGTTCCAGGCGTGTTGCATGACATCGTCAACACATAAAGATGCTCAATTTACAGTGACTTTTACGCTTTAAAAATGACTTAAACTGTTAATCAGTCATCAGACATGTTGATTGATTTCCTGTTGACCGACTAATCAATTCATTTCCGCGCTAGTTTTACTTCTGGGCCAGTAACTCCGTCGTCAGAGCTGGTGTCAGGTCTTAAAAGCAGTATATCTCGTGTTGGGAATGAATGCCTTCAATTTAACAACAACAACAACCAAAAAAAAGGAATAAGAGCTCAGTGTTGCAGACCACCAATCTGTCACTTGCGTCCTGACAGTAATATCCTCCTCTACAGTATTGCTCCCTTGGCAGTGATGTGATAGCCCAATCGGTTTCAAAGCCAGATGCTGTAGATCACTGAATAGAGATGGAAGCGGCAGTCGTAGCCTTTCGTGAACTTGCCTGTGTGGATTTTCACACTTTAAACTTAATATAGAGTCTATGCATATGTTTGCATACATCTACATACATTTCCCACACTGGTCATCTATCTGTATACTGTATGAGTGCATAGTTAATCCACCTGTCTGTTATTAAGGAGGGATGCCTTCATGCAGGATGTTTGAGTTTATGCTGTGTGTGTGTGTGTGTGTGTGTGTGTGTGTGTGTGTGTGTGTGTGTGTGTGTGTGTGGACAGTCTGAGAGGAGCTGATAGCAGAACTGCATGGTGGGCTAAAAACGAGGTGCAGGGGAATTGCAGTGTGCTATCTCCAGAATGACAGGGCTGCCATGATTGAGGCTTGCTACACTAGGATTTAGATACACCAGCATTTTTCTCTTTTTCGTTCTCTCTCCATCCATCCCTCGCTCCCTGCCACTCCCTCGCCTTGTCTCTCTTTCTATCCCTCTTCCTCTCTCCTCTTCCATTTTGTGTTACCCATCTCAATGAGTCCCTCCATCTCCCGTCTTTTGTTCCCTGTTCTTTCAAATTCCCCCCAATGCATCTTTCCCTTATTCTCCACCCTGCATCTCTTCCACCCTGCTCCTTCTATCAGGTGCTGTATTATGTAGGCTCCCCTGATGTGCTCCCAGCCTCCATCCGCCATTTTGATTCAGTACAGCTGTCCATGATAATGTACTGTTCACTCAATCACTCTTTCTCTCTCTCTCGGCCTCCTTCCCCATCCCTCTTCCTCCCCCCCTCTCTCCCTGAAACGCACGTGCACAAAACACACATACTCGCCGTAGCCCCTGCAACACGGGGTTACCATGGAAATGACAAATTAGTGTGTGAAATGTTGAGGAGGAGACCCATGAGGAGAGACAAAGCCATATGAGACGCGCGCACACACTGGCCATATGCGCACAAACACACAGAAATCCGAGTGCGATGTGTGTTTGATCGTCGGAGGGGCGGCACAGTTGCAGCTGGTCCCAGTAGCCGCAACCATCAGATCAGTCATTCACTCCCTCTTGCTCCCTCCTGCCTCCCAACAGACTGCTTTATTCATTAAAGTAGTATTTTAATGATAGCCATCAAAGTCGAATACCAATCACCCTCCATCTTTACATTTTTGCCTATTCCCACTCCACCTCGCCGCCATAGTTATTAATTTCTCTCATCTTTCCCACCAGTTCCTTGGACGTTTTCCTGATTATTTCTCACCCAATTTCCTACCTCCCTTCTTCCCTCTCTCCCTGCTCACGTCCCCGCCTTTCCCGTCCTTCCCTACTAGCTTAATTTAATCAGAAGATCTGTTTTTCAAGGGAGAGCCGAGAATAGGAAACTTATTTTCAGTCAGATAGGGCTGCAACTACAGATTATTATCAGCACGACTTAAGCTGTTTCTTCTTCCACTGGTTGATAAAGTGTTTAGTCTATAAAATGTCAGAAAGTATTGAAAAAACGCCCATCAACATTTCCCAGAACCCAAAAAGACATTCACATTGCTTGTTTTGACCAACTAATGGTTAAAAAAAAAAAAAAAAACTAAAATATATACAATTATATCAATCTTCCAGAGGCTTGAGCTGACAGATGTTTGGCATGCTTACTTGAGAGATGACTTAAACAGTCAATTGATTATTGAGGATGTTCGTCAGTTCAGTTAATTTTCTGTCAAATTACCAATCAATGAATTGACTCCAGTAATACCTTACATACAACCACACGGCCAGCACACAAACACAAATGGTCACAGTTAGAGAAATATAAAGTCAAACCAAAGCAAGTGAAAACGAGAGATAATGGAAATGTTCACAAAACAAATCAGATTTTAATATCTCCAAAGCAAAGGAAATATTTTAGATTATTCCTCTTTCTGTCTGTGTTTTTTAAGACAGAGACAAAACATTTACACTCAGGTCTTACATACAGTCACACAAGCAGCATGAAAAAAAGTGGCTACAGCTAAGAAACACCTGCAAGAGTCATTTTCTGTCTTTTACTAACAACTTTATCCAATAACGTAGCGTCGTTAAGATCAAGGTGAGTGCTGAGAGCAATGAAGACCGTCTAACGTACAACCAGCCCACGTGAAACCATTAGTCAAGCCACTAATAGAAAGAACATCACAAGAGTCACGTAAAACGTAAAAGTGCTTAAAGATCTGCAAATGAAATCTCCCAGCTTGAGAGATTTCCGCTCTCGTTTCCTCCTTTCATTTGCGTTTTCCCACCCTCTTCCCCTGCCGCCCGTGCGTCCTCCCGCTCGCTCGCTTTGATCGACAGTGCACTCCACAGGATGAAGTGTGACATGTGGTGTGTATGTCAGTGTCTGTCTCACTGTTTACTCTGAGCTAATACTGACTCACTCTATTAATCTGAGCTGCAGCAGATCCACTCCAACCTGCCCACATGAGAGCGCGCACGTTTCTGCACGCGTGTTGTACGTGCACGACGCATGTTCTCCGCGGCGTTTGTGTCGTCCGGTGTGCGTTTTCCTGCCTGATTTGTGTGCGCGCGTGCCCGTATGCGCCCGTTGTTGCGTGCCAGAGCTTCCAGATCGATGCAGAGATGCTTTATGTGCTCCTGTCTCGTCTAATGACATGTCTGTAAATTAGCAACAGAATGGTGGAGCACCACACTGAAACCTAATGGCATCTCTGTAAATTACCGCTAGAATGCTGCTGGACGGCTGCGTGTGTTCTCATTGTGAGCAACTTGGCTCCCCTCCTCACTCTGCCACCTCATCTACATCTATCTACGTGTCTGCGTGTCCGTGCGTTTGTGTGATTGCGTTAGCGTTTGTGGCTGTTCTTTCTGTGTATGTGCGCGTGTTTTTTTGTGTGCGCCTCCCTCCTCCTCCTCGCTCGCGCTCCTCTCAGTAAAGACTAGCCCGAGGCCCTGAGTTGGTAATAGCTTTTCTGACAGCAATACACCAATATTTACAGAGACCAGCACCCACCCACTCCCCTGCACATTTCATGCACACACACACACACACACACACACACACACACACACACACTCACACAAAAGCATATACTCGTCAGCGTATACACATACACATTCACGTGCTGGAACACAGTTGCACACACTTTTTTTTCTTTTTGAGGCAGGCTCTCTCACATACACACACACACACTCTTAATTAACATGCTGGGAGGGAAGGAATCACACACTTGGGGGAACTCACACGCATGCTGGCAAACAACTTGTTGTTTCTCACTCATATATTGGCATTCACACTTTCACGCAAAGCAAAGAAAGACAATTTGCCAAAATTGCTCTTTGAATTGTGATATATTCTCACTTTTTCCCGTCTCATTATTCTCTCTGTGTTATATTCACTCAAGTGCTGCCGATTCCATTTCAACACTCTTCTCGCTGCTTCTCGCTACCTTAATAACCTATTACACTTCAGTCTATTCATTATGTGGCAACCCTCCTCCCTCCCTTCTCTCCAGCGGTTCCTCACCAAGTGTCTGCCTTGCTCCAGCCTGACCTAGTGTGTGTTAAATTCCCCCTCTGTTCTCCTCATTATCATGAACTACAAGTTGGTGGTTATGCCAGAGGCTCCACAGAGCAGAGGAAAAAAGAGGCCAGTGAGATGTGCGGAGAGGAATGGCGGCGTGAAGCTCGGAGGGAGGTGTGAGAGATGTAAGGATGGTGGTGAGGAGAATGCTGGCGTGGATGCGGAGGAAGGGTGATGCTTTGAGGGGGGGGATGGGTGTGAAGGAGACAGATAATGTCACCCCTGCTTGCCAGCACAATAGTATGATCGTTTTTGCACGCAGATGTGCGTGTAGGTGTGCATATTTGTTCCTCTGCTCGCTTGCGTGTATGGCTGTGCACTTCTGTATGAGTAGGTGCGAGAGAGTAGATAAGAGAGTGTGAGCTCAGGGATGATGGATTGCAGAACCTTGGTCTAGTGTCCTTGGGGGTCACGAAGGGTGTGCAAGGTAAGTCGCCATTGGCCGCCTGCTTGTTATTCTGAATTCCAATTGGCCAATCCCGCCTGCTTTGGCTGCCGTGATGCTTACAGGCTGCCGTTCACCATCTTCCTCGCCATCCTTCTCAAAACCTTCCTCACCTCTGCTGCCGCTGCACATACATACACGGACACGTCCTGGCATTTGATGAACATCACGAAATGAGCCATGTTGTCAAACAAGACCACATCACTTCAGACTGCCAGCACAGCTGTTCTCTCAAAAGAGAGGATGGCAGGTTTCATAACAAGTTTGGAATGCTACAGACTCACGACTGTCTCTCTCGCATCCACACTGTTTAATCTCCAACCCACATGAGTGATCAAAGCTTGTTTACACACCACTCCATGGTACGATTAGAGGTATGGAAGGAAGTGTTTCTTCCAAGTGCTGGCATCAGTGAGGCTTTGCTTGACAGTAACAACATTTTCAGCATCTCAAACAATATGTTTTGTACTGCACATCCGAATCAAATTTAACCAGGCCCAGCAGAGCTTTGTTTTACTCGGCTGGCTCTGATGAACACCCACCATTTTATCATCTTTGAGCATATTGTGAAGAGGAGTGTGGGAAGAAGCGACATAGCTTGGATTTTGTACTAATCATTATGATAATGTTCAACAAGAGTATAATGGCTCCACACTTTCTTTGTTCTTCCTCCCTGCTTCCTTCTCCCTCTTCCACCTCTCGCTTTCTATCTCAGCTCGCGAGGAGTACGTTGCCACCTTCAAGGGCTCTGAGTACTTCTGCTACGACCTGTCGCCCAACCCCATCCAGTCCAGCAGCGATGAAATCACGCTCTCCTTCAAGACGCTGCAGCGCAACGGCCTGATGCTGCACACCGGCAAGTCAGCCGACTACGTCAACCTGGCACTGAAGAACGGTGCCGTGTCGCTCGTCATCAACCTCGGCTCCGGGGCCTTCGAGGCCCTGGTGGAGCCCGTCAACGGCAAGTTCAACGACAACGCCTGGCACGACGTCAAGGTCACCCGCAACCTGAGACAGGTAACCAGACAACAGGGGATGGAAGAGTGAGCGACCGAGCAAACAGGAGAGGAGATATGAAAGTACTTACGGCATTGATAAGCCTTGAAGAAGAAAGATGTGGAGGGACAAAAAGGTGGCAAGTGGTAGATTAACGAATGGATGGAAGCATGCTTGGATTTCAGTTAGCGAGGAAATGATTAGTTGACAAAAATTTGTGGTCTTGATTAATCCTTTAAGCAAAAAATGCCAAACATTCGCTTGTTTAATCTTCTGAAATGTGAGGATTTGCTGCTTTTCTTTGTTTTACATCACTGAATATTTCTGGGTGTTGGACGGCTGCCCGGACCAAACAGGAATTCTGACGGCGTCACCTTGGGTGCTGGCAAACTGTGATGCGCATTTTTGACTTTTACAGCTAAATGATTAATTTCTTTGTTTGCAATAATTGACAGATTGATCAAAAATGAATTGTCAGTTGCAGTGTTGATTTTTAATTCCCTGTTGAATAGTTTCGGCCTGTATTTGACGGATGTTTCAGGGGCAGTGGGCAGCAGAACAGACTATAGTCCGCAGCGAGACACTAATCAATGCACAAGCTATGGTCAGTGGTCTGCTGTCCGACTGCAGTGAACATGCGGTAGGAAGATAGTACCTGAGGTTTTGGTCTTAGTTTACAGTGGGTTAACCACCAGACCAGCACTGCTTTCAGCTCTAGGTGAGTGCTTTTTCAATTGTGGGTGCGTGTGTGTGTGAGCGAATGTGTGACAGACAGAGAGCGTGAACTAAAGAACAATGAGGGTCACTCGCACTCAGGTGCCTGTAACCCACCTGTGCGCTGCCTCTACCGTTTGCCTGTTTGTACTACTAACTTGACTACTAACTTTACTAACCTGCTAGTGAAACTAACCACCATCCATGGAATGATTCATTCTACTAACCTAACCTGTGCCCTTCTCCTAGCGAAACCACTCCAACCAACCTACTAACCTCACCAGAGGCCTTCTAGCTTTCCTTTTTTTGTTCCCGAAGTTGTTCTGTTCACAGTTTTTTGCTTTCCTTTCTCCCCCTCTCCTACAAAGCACTCAGGCATTGGACACGCTATGGTAAACAAACTCCATTGTTCGGTAGATATCATTCTAATTGTTTCTTAGTTTGGGTTTGCCCCGTGTCTATTTCCTTTTGAACCATAGACATCAAAACTAAACCAATAAAAGGATAAATGCGGTTGGTAGTCTTTTACGCTTAAAAAGCCCCCGCCCCCCCCTCCTTGCCAACCACTTTTTTTCTTTAAATCCCTCCCCTCCCCCCCCTTTCTCTACCGTTTTTTTCACCCCATCACCCTGTGACTGACATGTAGGCGTGTACTGATTGGCTCATCCCTCACCTGCACGCAAATGGCGAGCCCCTCCTCCCCCTTCCTGCATGGCGTGACTCAGAAACCCTCCCCCTCTCTGATTGGTCCGTAAAATGGAAAGAGAGGTCCCTCCTTCCCCCTCTTTTTTCTTTTTTTTTCCCTTTTTCTTCTTTTGATTTTTCGTCCTCCACTCTGCCACTGCATGTTCTCCATGGTGCCTCTGATTCATCCCGTCCCCAGTTGTCGTTTTTTTATCGACTGTGTCCTCGTTGCCAGTGGTTGCATGCAGAGAGAGGAACCGGATGCATGTTTTATATATTTACGTGCGTGCGTACGTGTGGAATGAGCCGTGACCCATCTAACACCTGTGCGTGTGTGCACATCAACTAGTGTGTCTTTGTCCATGTGTCATCTCATTCAGAATCGCTGATCTAACAAACCCCCCCAGACCACAAACTAACTAACTAACTAACACCATCATCACAACTCACCCTAACAACACAATAACATAACATCTTCACAACTACTAACAGCATTGAAATCATTAACCCTAACCTCAGTAACCCAACACAGCTTGGCTTGACACAAGTAACACTACTGTGGCTGTCAGCAGTGCAACAACTAACAACTACTAACAAGTAAATAGTACTAACACCTACCTGCATAGCATGAAGAAGCCTGTGGAGACTTTACTAACATCTGCCTGGCTGGGCAGGATTGCCCGGCAATGATAAGGAACATCAGTGAGAGGGAACATGCTGTAGCGGGTCGAACTTGCTCAGTAATATACTGTAGAATATCAGGGTGATACCATACCACTAACTGTGACTTACGTGTGGCAGGGTTTGCAACCGGTGCAAGCTGAAAGCCCCCTTAGAGGCTATTATACAGCAGAATGGGCTGTTTAAGTTACAGGAACACCAGGGTCAGTGTCACCTTCGGTGCTAGTATGTTAGGAAGTGAATCAAACTGCATCTTCGTCCAGATAAAGAAGCTTAGAGTCTGTGAGGAGGAGAGCTTTCAATGCAACAGTGGAACTAGCTAACTTTTAATGCAGTGCTGCACAAATCGTGCTGGTTTAGTCTGTTTTGTAGTGAGTACGATGCAGTGACAGAACTGGCTTTGGAGTCTGGATGTGGAGAGTCACGATCCACGAATGTTGGCTTTGGGTATCAGTAAATCTTTATTAATCACACAAAGGATCTAGTTGCATTCTGTACAATAAACTTTATTGCTGTTGACAGACAGAAGCAGGCAGACCATGTTAGTGTGATTCCAGTGAGAGTGTACAAGTGGTAGCTGAGGCTATAGAGTGTATTACTAAGAGTAGGCAGAGTGAGTGAGGGGCATTTAGCGGTGCACAGCAACATAATGTCAGTAATACCAGCAAAGGCAAGAGGCAGCACAACTCAATTACAACACACAGTTAGCACTGATGCATCCACACCAAATCAGTCCCAACAGCACAACTAGCCATTTCCCCAAACTAATCAGGCCTTCTCCCCACCACAATGCATACACATTGGTTACCAGAGTAACGGGGGCTAATTTGGCTGGTCAGCGCCTAGCTAGCGCTTAGCGCTGCCTTTGGTGTGAGTATATAGCGTGTCCTTTCCCTGTGCTTTGTTGTGTAGGTGACGATCTCTGTGGACGGCATCCTGACCACCACGGGCTACACCCAGGAGGACTACACCATGCTGGGCTCTGACGACTTCTTCTACGTGGGAGGGAGCCCCAGCACCGCTGACCTGCCCGGCTCTCCAGTCAGCAATAACTTCATGGGCTGTCTCAAAGAGGTGCGGTGCACGCATGATGCACTATGTGTGTATAACTGCACAAAGAAAACACGTTCGTGCTCGTGCTAGCGCTCGGCAGTGTGGTTCAAAAATAGCATGAGTATTTTTCCAAAAACTCTGCACACGTGTAAAACAACATCCTCAGTAGCTAATTTTGTTATTTTGTAACCACAGTTTGCTCAGAATTAATTCAGACAGAATTTAGACTTAATGAGCAACTGAGATAATCTCCACATGATAATGTCTTCACAAGATGATTCCACTGAAAGACGACGAATGATCGTATTTAATTATTGCTTAATTCATACACTCATGGTGCACATATTCCTGTATGCTCTTAGGAAACACAGATTTTCTTCTTTTTCTCTCACTTTCTGTCTTTCTCCCTTCCTTTTCTGTCACGCTTCACGGAAACATTTTACACACATTATCTTATAAAGTGCACACACACACGCACACACAAACAAATACGCACAGAAATGCTTCCATTTGGCAGACTCACACAAACAGTCCCAGACACACACACACACACACACACCCCAGCATCAGAGAGAATCAGTGATGAGTGTCGTTGAGGGAGTAGATACAGCACTAAGCACTAACATGCTAATTAGCTACGCCACAGAGACGCTCCATCCATCCGCTGTGCTTGAAATGGGCCACAACACTGCAACAACAAAAACTCACATGACACACGGAAGAAAACACACTGATACACTTGCATGTACACATAAACACGGCCTTAGCATGTCCACGCAGATGTGCGTAAATAGAATAGTCCAACACAAATAATCATACATATGCATAGGCAGCACTTGACACAACAAAACTCACATATACATGCCCGCGCCCCTTATATACACACCGTGTCTGAGACTCACTTTCATTCACAGAGACTCACACGGAGGCATAAACAAACAACCAAACAAGCCGACAGATGATGTGCCAAACAGAGAGCTATCTGTATCAGTGGTGAATGCGCTCTGTGTTGCTTCATTAAGACCGATGGTGTTTAAACGAGGCTGCCGCTGTCAAAGTGAACCCTCCACTGGCACATTTACATATTTAATACGATGATATGATAATCCGTGTGAGCAAATTAAGATGTATGCAGCGAATCACGCGCATGAGCGATCACGGCTGTAGCAATTTTTGTGCATTTGATGCGGCGCAGGCCCGCTCCTACGCGCGCGCGCAAACACACACCCACGCGCTAGCACCATTTTGCACAGCGCCCATACTCAAGAATCACTCTCAGCGCCCTGCACGCAGACGCAAATGCACACAACACACGGAACATTAAAAACAGGGGTGAAAAGCCAACGCGGAGGGTGCATTTTGCGACGGTGCTGACTCGCTCACAGGTCATAGAAGGAGGTCTGGATTAATAAAGCCGAGCCTGTGTGCGCTCGTCTCCCCCGGCATCAAAATGCTCAGCACAAGCACACTCTTTACACTCGCGCTGCTCAGTCAGAGAGCGCACTGTGTCGGGGAGAGAGAAGCAGAAAAGGGAGGTAAAAGCGATCGTGCAAGTGGCAGGGACAAATGAGGAGATATCAAAAGATGAGGCTTGAGTGGCTTGCTCGTCTTGAGGTTGCAACTTTCATATGAAAATACCAAAACACTTGAATCAAAAAAAAAAAAAAGTTTTGCAGGTTGTAAGATTAATGGATGCTTGGTCTTGTCTGCCTCTTTAATATTCTCTTCTTTTTTTGACTTCTGAAAAGGTTAATCAAAGCCTGTCCCAGGTTTTTGCTTGTTTTTTTCTTATTGTTCTTAAACAGGGAGGTTGAATAAAGACTCGCAACAGTCAAATTCTGTGCCACACTCGAAGCACTTTAAAGGAAAGTGAAGTGATTTTGAAAGTGGAGAAAAAGGCGTCTTTTTATTTAATCCAAAAGGTGAATTAACGTTTCATTCTTTTCCCTTCATTCCCGTCCCCCTGAAGGTGGTGTACAAGAACAATGATGTGCGATTGGAGTTATCTAGACTGGCTAAACAGGGAGACCCAAAGATGAAGGTATGCACTTTGAACAGCATGTAAAGCTCGAGCCAGACAACACATTATCCTCTTATACACAGAACGCAGACATCGTTCTGTTCCACAACCTCCTGTCAGGCCCTACAAGGCTTATAGTGTAGGAATTTTAAGTAAATGGGATTATATTTTTGCGATGTAGCCACAAGCTTTTGTCTTTTAGTCTGTTCCCAGCTGGGAGCAACTGGCTTTATTTCAGTCCCAGACTACAAAGGAACCGTTTTGGTCTTGATATTCACTGAACATCGGTTTTACTGCCCACTTTTTTGATGCTTGAACATTTATTCTTCTTCTTCTCCAGGTAAGTGGGGTGGTGTCCTTTAAGTGCGAGAGTGTCGCCACGCTGGACCCCGTGACCTTTGACACCCCAGAGTCTTTCGTGGCACTGAGCAAGTGGACGGCGAAGAAGGCGGGTTCGATCTCGTTTGACTTCAGGACCACGGAGCCGAACGGTTTGATGCTTTTCAGCCATGGCAAACCTCGACAGCAGCAACGCAAGGACCCCCGCACTCCTCCTACAGTCAAGGTGAAAATATATGTTTTTTTCCTTCTTCAAGAGCAGCAGTCTACTAGATTTTTAGTGCCAGAGCCTACTAGATTAAAATTCCAACAAGCAGCGAATGCCACAGAAAGGAAATATTCGTACCGTACACCTTCTGAATTCAAGTTTTTTCTCTCAAGACGAAAGTTAAACTCACAAAAAACGTCTTTCCACTGTTCCAACAATCACCAACTCTTTTGTCGAAATAACCCCCTAATTCATCGACTTAGATGTGAAAATATTCTCGCTCCACACGGTGTTTTTCCCCACTACCTCTCTCTGCTGTTGCCGGCCTCTTTGTGCTACTCTCTGTCACTCGTTTTTCAAAAGGAAGACTGTTAAATTACCTAAATGCAATGAATAAAAAAATAGATATAGCTAGATAAATAGATAGACTCGGCCAGTCGCCGATATCTGATATGGTCGTCCATTCACGCGACAGACCACAGTCTACAGCAGTGGTACCATTAGACACAGCAGAACAAATGAGCACAAATGAGAACGTCACTAGTTCTGCAGGTATGTGTTCATAAACACTGTATGCAGCTTATGGTGGCAGTAGATGAAAAGTTAAGGGGTCACAGAAGACATTAATGTCTAATGTCTAATTAAGCCTTTAAATCATCGTCTCCAATAGATCACAGAATTATTGATTGTCCCTGAAAATTTGGGTTGACACTCCAAAATCATCCCCATTCCCCAAAAGTTTCCGAAAAATGTATAGGTTTACTAATCTCCACTAAAAGTGAATGACACCGAAGAAAGAACCGGATTATAAATGATTAGACTGGGGCCTAATCACCGTGCTGTAACTTGCAGTTGTAATTTGCATTTTCATTGCCAGCTATCAACCATGTCCCTGCTTTTTACCAGATACTGTTTCTCTTTCACTTACAGGTGGATTTTTTTGCCATCGAGATGCTGGACGGGCACTTGTACCTGCTGCTCGACATGGGCTCGGGAACAACCAAGACCAAGGCTATCGACAGGAAGGTCAATGATGGGGAGTGGTATCATGTGGACTTCCAGAGGGACGGACGCTCAGGTACACTTACAGCTCTCTCAACTCTGATGCTAACCTTGATCACGGAGGTTGATGAGGAGGGGGAGGATAAGGAGTACACAAAGACTGTACTTCAACATTTTATAGTAAGCACCCTCCATCTGCCTGCTGCCTGTATTTAATTCAAACTGGGGTTACTGAATCTGATTTTAAAGGTGCTGCATAGGCCATTTTTAACACAAGCAATATACAGAAGCACTGTCAAATTTACTGTAATGTGTTGGTATAATTAACATAACAATGAGACTGTAATTAAAGCAATTGGTTGCCTCTTTCTCATGCTACTGCTAGCGCTGTTAATGTTCTTCAAAGTTATGGTTCACATTTGCCATTGAACCATTAAATTAGGCCTCCTGTGGGGTGGATACATAAAACATACTTACACAGTGCCTGTTGTTGTCTGTTATGTGTATTTTCAAGATTACTTTATTTGTCCCTGGGGAAATTAAATTTTGGACATAAAGACATGTGTATGAATGTAATCTATCTCAGTCCTTTGAACAACGACCACACAGTGACGGCTGAGACTGAGACCATATTTACAGTTGCAGGATTTGTCATGTTTTCTCAGCCTGATGCTAATACAGTTATAGTTTGCATGTCAGTGTTAATTGCAGTCTAGAAAACTACAGTGGAGGCTGCCAGTCTTCTCAATGGGGGTCTTGTTTGTTGACTGTAACTGTACTAATGTCTAAAAATAAATGTATTAATGATTTATTGCTGAAAAACCGTGGGGTGTAGCACTTTTAAACCAGCAGCCTGTGTGGCTTTCCCATGGCTTCTGATTGTGGCAGTGATTGGCGGTGGTGATGAGGAGGAGGAGGACAAAGAGGAGGCAGGATGACGATGATAAAGATGATGATGGTAGTCATAATGGTGGCGGTGGTGATTGCGATGAGGATGTTCACGCTGAAGGTCGTAATGATTGCTGAAATTGCTTTGGTGTCTCGCGGTGAATCCAGGAACCATCTCGGTGAACAGCGTAAGAACGGCTTACACGGCTCCAGGAGACAGCGAGATCCTGGACCTGGATGACACTTTGTACCTCGGAGGACTGCCTGAGGACCGCGCTGGACTCATCTTCCCGACAGAGGTGTGTGTGTGTGTTGCTGCCGTGCGTCTACTGTGCAACTAATTTTGACATGTGAACTGCAACAGAAGAAGACCTTGATATGGGATAAAAGCTAGAAAAGTGATACTAGACCTCAGGCTGTACCTGATGAAACAATCTATATTAATATTAAAAACTAAAAATCAAACAGATTTGAACTTATATTAAGGCACAAGTGGTCACCATTAACTAGCTGTTTATCAGCCGTATAATGTCTCTTTTTTAGTCATTATAAAGCACTTATTAATGCCTCATTCTGCATGACCATATGCTACAACTACTGGGCCATTAACTAAGAGTTAATTAAGAGTCTTCCTTCAATAACCTCCTGCCTATTGATCGTAAGAAAGGAAGTTATTAGTATTGTACATGAATTACTATCTTAATAACCTAACCCTAACCTATAATAACCCACACCACCAGATCCCCCCAGAATAAGGCATTAATAAGCAACTCTGTTAATGGTGAATATGTGTATCTTAATATAAGGTGAGACCAAAATGGATTGAAGCACCTGTCTTAAGCAACTTGTGTAAGGAAAAAATGGACAAAAATATATCGGGGTGAAAAGTATGATTGACTGTAGTTTACCGGCAAAATGTGGCCAAATTCCTCCCAGTGAAACTGCTCAACACTGGTGACCTCTCCCTCAGGTGTGGACGGCTCTGTTGAACTACGGCTACGTGGGCTGCATCAGAGACCTGTTTGTGGACGGGCAGAGCAAAGACATCCGGCGGCTGGCCGAGGCCCAGAGGGCGGTGGGGGTGAAGCCGTCGTGCTCCAGGGAGCCGGCCAAACAGTGCCTATCCAACCCCTGCCAGCACAACGGCATCTGCAGGGAGGGCTGGAATCGCTACGTCTGCGACTGCTCGGGGACGGGATACCTGGGACGCTCCTGCGAGAGAGGTGAGGATGACGCACCGGCAGGTCGGGGGGGAGGAGGAGGAGGATGAGAATAACACTCAACTGGACTTTTGGCAGCCTGCGTAGCGATTGGCATGAATGCTTAAGTCACATTTTCACAATAGAGATGAGTAAGCTGGCTAATTACAGCCACTAAACAGCAACATTTTGTGGAACATTGATAATAAGCAAAGTACAGTCATACTGACAGCTTTGTCATTTGCTTTTTGGCTTGAGAACACTGAGTAATGCCAAAGGGATGAGTGACAGAAGACAGATGGTTTTGGGATGGAGAGTTTCAAAGTCAGAAACAACTTCATCAAACGCTGAAAATACATTATGATCATCAGTTATTGGGCAATACATTTTTATGCGTAATACCTTTAAGTTATGTTTTTTTCCCTTAAAAGGCCCATCCTAACAGATGTACTCTGATGTGCACTAAAAAGGCGCCCTCATAAAGATTTATAGCAGATAAAAATGTGGCTAAACTATTCAAATAAAAACCGCTTGCAAATTGAGTTTAGGTACCCTCCACCTCGTCCCTGGTGATGGAGAATAGGAAGGATGGCAGGTAGAGAGTAGATAAAGTAGAGATAGGTGGAGATAGAAAACAAGGGTGAAGAGAAAATGAGTCGCTCAACAACGAAAAATCGCTTTTCTATCTTTGGCTGTATCTTTTTTATTCACCAAAACACATTTTCTGCGTGAAAGTGAGAGTAGTAAGGTGGAGGCAGGGAGGGGAGAGGACCAAACAGGGGTGAAAGAGAAGAGGTGGGAGGAAGCAGAGCCGCAGACAGGACTATTGGATGCAGAGACTGGGAATCGATGGGAGAGGAAATGTGCAGAAAGCGGGGAGCAGGAGCTGTGACAGAGGAGGGTGGGACCAGCGGGCTGGAACCGCCATATGACAGCAGGTGAGGAGATGAGGAGGAACGGGGGAGACGCGAGTCGAAAACCTGACAGAGAGAGAGAGTTATGAGAAAAGGTCTGAATTCAGGCTGAGGGAGAAATGGAAAGTAGGAAAGATAGGAAAAGGGACTGATACAGGCCTGTTGAAAGAGGCAAGATGGAGTCAGACAAGGAGAAGAGAAGAAATGTTGTTTGTGCCACAACTGCTGACGCGTGATGATTGTACTATCATCTAACAGGAGATACACACACACACACACGCACACACACACACACACGCTCTCTGAAAGGCGTTGGTATGAAACTGTTTTATTTCTGAGGACAAACATCCACAGTGCATGTTTATCGTAGCAATGCACCCCCCCTCTCTCTCTTCCTCTCAGCTCTGTCTTCCTCTCCTCTACATCTTTCTTCGTCCCACTCTGTGTGCATTGAGGGGTCACTAACTGGTGGTTCAGTGGATTAAAGGAAGCACAGATGGAGAAGCAGATGGAGAGAGTGATTGGCCATGTTTACGCCTTCTACCTGCGGTTTCCTCCTCCCTTTTTTTTCTCCCTCCCTCATTCTCTCGCTCTCGCCTTTGTTCCCCCTCTGTCTTCTTTAATGAACAAAGATGGTCGCCGCGCTCTAGCTCCAAGATGAATTTTTATTCTGTAAAGAGCAGCCACGCACGTATTTCCAGCGACACATTTGCACACTTCCTAACACATTTTTAGTTCCTCCTGTTCCTTTGACGCTGTTCACACTGCTGGGTTACATTGCTGTCCTGATTTCTCTCTATGGAAGCTCATTCCTGCCAGGAAAAGAGAAAAATAAATGATAGTTAGGAGTTACTAAAGTTTCATCTTAACCCGTCAGTTGGTAAAAGGTTGAATCTCCGCTTTTCAGTATTAAACATCAGATTCTGTCCTCTTTCAGCCTAATTTTTCAAACACTGTGTATTCAAATACAATCAACACAGCCCTGTTTTAACTAATGTTCATATCGCTGTGAAACAAACCACATTTTGTGAGGACTGACAAAAATATAAATACGCATTATGAGTCAGTATCGTGAGAAAGGATGTCACAAATACGAGATACTGAGTCAATAATAATGACAAGTAAGAAGAAATTATGAGCTAATGGATGAAAATGCTCGACCGTGACAAGTGTCATCAAAAAGATACTATGAAAATGAGAAAAATGAGAAATTAGGTCAAAAGTATGACATGTTGTTAAGGCAAGACACTACAGGTGAATAGGGTAAAAAGTCTTAACTAATAGATATCAGCATGAAACCTCCCCTGTTGATTACTTACATTAAGACGAAGGTTTTTTTTTTGCATGACAAGTTTTCTGAATTTGAATGTTTGAATATGCAAATTAGAGTTATCTGTTTAAATATGCACCAATTTGCAGAGACTTCCACAACAGAAATCCAAACACTGGATGAAATTCTTGTTTCATTTTGCTGACGTTAGAGTCAAAGGTTTTTTACACAGGGGATTTTGGATATGTTTTTAACATTCAATAAATAAGGAAATACTGAGAAAACACATAAAAAAAACATAAATATGTTAGAAAATGTTATATCAAAATAGGCTCTGAATGCAGCATACAGTACAGGTGAATAGGATAAAAATAAATATCACCATAAAACTTCCACTGTTCATTACTTACATAAATAGAATTATTTTTGTATAACAGCTTTTCTGAAATGTTACGTTAAAATATGAGAATTAAGCTTTATCGACTTAAATATGCGCTGATTTGCATATAAAAGTCACATGGGAGCAAAACAGCCCAAGATCTCAGAATTGACCAGTCCGTTAAAAAACAGTCATTTCACCTGTAGTTTCTCCCCTTATGTCAAGATTCCATCCCAGCACTTAATTAAAACTGTGAGATAGCAAAGGGCAGCACTCACGGCAGGGCTTGACGTGCCCATATGCCTCCATAAATACTCATTAGTGCAGCAAGTCCCCAAGAAATGCACCATTCACTCCGGTTAGAGTGACATTTGCTACAAAGATCAGTGACCAGCTGTTTTAGGAAATAACTGAGACTTTTTTTTTAAAATGATAATATATATGACACTTTTTAAGGCTTATATCTTCAGTTGGAGTTAGAGGCCACAGGAAAGGTAGTGAGCATGGAGAGATAGGCTAACACATTCATCACTGACTACACATCTGTAGCACATCTGGTGAGTGCCACGTGCGTCCAATGATGCGACGGAATGCGACGCAGTCAGTGTGCAGCATCCTTTTTTTCCTTTCTTGGCGTTAACGGGCTTCCATACTTGCTCCTAGCCATCCCTCCCTCCTCTATTTGCCTGGTAGTGAGTCAGGTGCCGTGGTGGGGAAAATTTAGTCAGCTGTCTCCCTTATCAGAAATGTGTGCACGTGCGTGTGTGTGTGTGTGTTTTCAAGTGTGCTTGGGCGGGTGTGTGTGTGGCTGTTAGTTATGTTATCTGTGATATAACAGGCCAACCACCTCCTTTTTTCCTCAAGTTAATGAGGGTTCATTTGCATTTTAGCCAAGAGCTTTTTTCTCCCCCCCCCTTTCTCTCCGTCTTGCTCTGTCCCTATTTTCTCTCCCCCTGCTCTCACTTTACTAAACCCTCCTCTGTTCACACTTAAATTCACTCACTTATTCTGACATGCACGCACACACACACACACACACACACACTATCTCTCTCTTTCCCTCCTTCTCAGCTCATCAGTATTCATGAGGCCTCCCTCTCTTCCTGTTCTCTTGTTTTTGCCTTGGCTCCAACCGTCTCCCACAGAAACAGGGAGAGCGAAAGGGAGAGAAAGCGAAGGAGGACCGGAATGGAGAGATATACGAAGAAGGAAGAGAGGGAGAGATAAAGACACAGAGACATGGAGAGTGTGTTTAGCTGTGTATGTAATTGGCCAATAAAAAACAGGGTCCTCGGAGGTAAACAGTTTAGCGGTTGGGGATTGGCCCCAGCAGGTAGCAGGGAGAGAAGATTATGAATATGTAAATGAGTATGCAAAAGACATTAAAGTGGGATCACCTGAGCTTGTTACATTATGACTCCAGGGTCTGGGATGTCAGCGACGCTGGCTAACACACTCATCGCCATGCATTCTGATTTAACTGGATAATAGGGCCAGCCAACCAGCTGCGGCTATTTTTACATCCTCTTTTGTGAGCGAGCGATGATGAATTAAGGGTGGAAAGTGATGGGGTGATTTTTGTCGGAAGCAGGGTTGAGTTTGAACATGACGTGGCGGGGGAACGGGGGAGTGTAGCCACGCTGCAACATACTTCATGTTAAAATCTGATTCGCTCAACGTCAAGTTGGCTTTGTCTCTTCCCACCTCGTGTGTTTTCTCCTTGTCAATCATGCGTGTCTCTCTTTTTAATGTTTTTTCTCTCTGCTTCCACCCACCTCGTTCTCCTCCACCGTCATCTCTGTCTTCCTCCGCCTGTCTTTCACTTCTTCCCTTCCTCTCTCATTGGCTCTCCTTGTGTCTCCGTCTCTCTCTCTCTCTGCACATCTTGTACAGATGCGACTATCCTGTCGTACGACGGCAGTAAGTTTATGAAGGTGCAGTTGCCTGTGGCGATGCACACCGAGGCGGAGGACGTCTCGCTGCGCTTTCGCTCCCAGCGGGCTTATGGCGTTCTCATGGCAACCACATCCCGAAACTCCGCAGACACCCTTCGTCTGGAGCTGGATGGGGGCCGTGTCCGACTCACTGTCAACCTAGGTACACACATGCACACAAACATGTATATTCTCAAACATTATTTTAATTACATGTCAGGGGAATGCAGCTCATACTGGCCTCTTGGCTATTTCCTGCATAGGAATGTCATTAGATGTTGATTAATAATGTATCGTCCCTGGAAACTAAACTGCAATCCTGATAATTCTTCCAAATAATTCTGCCAAACGCAATATGTTCAAGACATGAGGTTCACAGGTTTATGCAGATACTTTGTACAGGGTTCCCACGGGCATGAAATTCCTGGAAAAGTTATGAAGTTAGGAAAATGTGTTCACTGGAAATGGGTTAGGATTAAAAGAATGCTTTGGAATTTTTTTAAATGTACATTGTTTTGGCTATTGTTTAAAATATGTCCAAAAAATCTGTCTGATGTTACGTGGAATAAGTTCCTTCTACTAATTTAACATCTAGTGCTGCACTGTGTGATAGCTGAAATGCCACTACTATCACGTGATGCACATTGGCGTATGCAGCTATTTGTCTGCAGCAAGCGCTAGCAGTTTTCTTCTCTGCAAAACTGCCTGGGAGGTGCGTGTTTAATAATGTGTGGCTTTTGAATGACAAATTTAACAAGTGGCTCGGGAGGAAGGCAGACCTTAGCCTTTGACGCTGGCAAAATGGGGGAAACAGCACCGGTCAGCCGTCAAGACAACCATAAGGCACATATTTCAACACGCCTGCTGTAGCCAGGCCAGATAACTTTATCCCTTCTGCTAGCACGGCAGCTATGTTTCCTGACAATGGAATAGCAGCCACTCAATAAGATGGACCTGCATGTCTTGATGCGGAATGGGGGGCAGGTGAAAACCCGTTATGTGGACAGAGTTCCTAGGCATGCAACTATAGCTATACAGGCATGTAGGTCTACTTATTGTAAACTATTTAAATTAAGTCAGGGAAATGGGATAAAATATTATGAAAAAGTTGCAGAAAACGTCTGAATATTCATCAGTAAATGTGTGCGTGAACCCTGTTTTTAGCATTTTGGTTGACGTGCATACACAGTTTATCTCTGAATACACATACAAACATACACAGTTGAAGGTTAGTGCCATGGTTTTTGTGTTGAACAGAGGGTCAAGCCTCAAGCTGCATTCTCTGCTCACTCCCAGTGGACCTGTGCATCCCTAACACCTTATACAATCAACACAAAGACTCACCAACTGTACAAACACACACAAACAGCACACATACCTGCAGGATAAGCACATCCCCTTTCGTCTTTTTTAGACATTTCTCCTCAGTTTAGCTGCTAAACACAGTTCCACCCTCAGTCGTTTGCACACATTCACAAGTACATTCACATGCTAACACACATAGACTTAACAGTGGGGTGCATGTGTCGGTCTCTGGTTGTCTGCAGCCGCGTCTTTTCTGTGGTTGACGCCACATGACACACCAAGGCATCATGGGTTAAAAAAAAAAGAAAAGCATATTTAATGATGGGGCTGAATCTTCCAACCATTTGCGGAGATTTGTGCTCTGCATGGGCGACAAACATCATGGGATGTGTTCGATGTCTTCAGACAGACTGACACACATGACCCATCTCAGTCTCCTGGCACTTTTGATTGGTGACTGAAACTGTCGCTCAGGCCAGAGCAGCCAATGAGCACACGGCTCACGCTGGGAAACACCGCTCTCCTTAACATGCCGAACGCAAAGATCCACCAATCTTGATCCAGTTTTTACACTTTATTTGCTAAAAAATTCACACTGTAGTAACAAAATACACCATCCAGCTTGAGGTCCTGTGACGAAGGAGAGCGTGTGTTTTCTCAGCGGCGCGTGTGTGCGTGTTTGTATATATGCGTGCAGGGTGTGTCGATGTGTGCGTCCCCAGGGCGTGGAGAGTATGTGTATGTGTGCAGCATTAACCCTCTGCTCTGCTCTCCCTCCAGACTGTATCAGGATAAACTGTACAGCCAGTAAGTGATCCTCCATCACACCTAACCCCTCCCCCTTCCTCTCCCCCTCAGTATGTGTGTGTGTGTGTGCGCGTGCGTGCAGTAGTGTGTGTTTTTCTTAATGTGTCCGTCTAGTTTTCACTCTCTCTGTCTTGTCAGTCCATCTGCTCATAATCCCATATTCAACATATCTTTGTACTGTATGTCTGTGTGCATATATGTGTGTGTGTGTGTGTGTGTGTGTGTTGGACAGGGGAGGTGCACATATGCGTGTGTGTGTCTGCATGTTCAGCTACACCACAGGAGTGGTGCGATTTTTGCTGAGGGCCAGGGTTTTCCAGGTCGGCCATTTTAGCAAAGAAGGATAGACGGAAGAGAGGACGGTGGGGGTTGAAGGGAGGAGGGAAAAGAGACAGAGGGGAAGAAAGAGGACATAATCTGAGCATGAGGCATTCAGGTAAAAATAGGTGTGCTGGGAAGTGCGAGCTGAGGAGGCAAAGAGAGGTAGCTGGTGGATGAATGCACCTGAGAGCTGCAGGGTAATTACCTCTCCTTCATGCCGGAGACAAAAGACGTGTTATCCCTCTGCTTCTCTCTGTCCCATCTTCATCCCAACGTCTGTCTGGTTGCTTTCTTTGTCTGCTTGTTGTTTCTCCAAACTGTTACATGAGGGATTTTTTTGGGTAGTGTTTCATTCAGCGTGTGATTGCGCGCGCGTTACCTATGCACTCTGTATGCTTTGCATCGCTCATCTATGCGTGTGTGTGTGTGTGTTTCTGTTCATGCCGCTGCGAGTGGAGCTGAATCCCTGATGAAGTTTAATTCCCTCACGTGGAGTTTCTCTCTGTCACGACCACAGAGGGAGCGAGGGAGAGAGGGAGAGAGAGAGAGAGAGAGAGAGAGAGAGGGAGACGAATGCTCTGTGACGGCAAAGAGGTGGTGAAATGGACGACTGCAGTTGCCATAGAAACCCTACTAGCCACACAGCGCTGTTGCTATCCCGAATGCCTGTCGGCCAATTTTAGACCGGTTGTCTCAATGAACATTTCAGTAGGCAGCCACTTTTCTGGCACACCATGTGCATACAATAAATTATACATCTTATATTCAAGCGAGGTGGGGGGGTCGGGGGGGAGAAAAAATGTATTAAACAGCCAGGCGCCACTGAAATAGTCCACTCAGCAGTCAAATAAAAGCCTCGGCATGGGAGAGATTGAGGCTTATCCAGCAGAAAAGCCACTTGTTATTTAGAGCTAATGAAATATGAAACGCTTTTTTTGTCATTTTGTTTTTATTATCCTGCTCTTATAATCTCCAGTAGCTCGTCATTCGGTTTGTATTTCCGCTGCAACAAACAGTCCCTTTTTGTCTTTCTGTTTGAATTGTCTCGCCTCGTTGTCTTTTGGTTGAACAGTGCAGAGCGCAGACTGCCTGCTGACCGCCACGGCCGTCGCTAGCGGCTCGACATTAAACCGGGCTCACATGCTGCTGAGCGCACTGTTAGCACTGACCTAAAATAGGTGCTTGTGTGTGTGTGTGTGTGTGTGACTGTCTGCGTGTTTATTGGTGTGTAGTTGTGCCTCTCCCTGTTCCCAGGTTGACACAGATCACTGCCTCGCTCTCACATCAGTCTGCTCATTCTTTGAGTGTTCGGTTACATATGCAAACACACACACACACATACACGCACACTCAAAAACTGACACATACATACACATATTCTCTCCTTCACTCAGTGTTAGGCAGTGATCCATGGTAACAGGATGAGATGCTCATGCCCAGAGCACAGCTGAGTCTCCTCAGGGGAACCCTGTGTCCTCTCCGAACGCACAGCACACTCTTTTAGCTCTGCAAACACACACACACATGCATTTCACACCGCCATATGCGCTTTGATTGACTTCTCATATTCGGTTAATTATGTTTGCGTGTCAGCACGCCTGCATCTCTCTCTCTTTCTCGACCTCTTTACCTGTGGGTGGATGTGTGTATCTGTGTGTGTGTGTGTGTGCCTGCCTGCCTGCGTGCCTCCATGAGTGATGTAGACATGCTTGACATTTTCTGCAGCAGAATCCGTTCGGGTCAGTTTACTTCTCACCTCCCCCATCATTACCTCCTATAGGTCACCGTAAGCAGACTCCTCAAGCCAGCAGGGCTCGGAGGAGGAAGGGGAGAGTGTGTATGTGTGGTGGAGGATGGTGGGTGTTGTGTTCAAGGTTGGTGGGGTGCTTGTAGTGAGTGGGAGGAAGGGGACACTGAGGTTTTGGGAGCAGTCTGTCTGTCAAATGTGTGCAGTCAACTATGTGAAGATGGGAGCTGGTAGACGGGCAGAGAGAGAGACATCATGGGAGGACAGCTCAGCTTCTTTCATTCTGCTGCACATCAGCACCTTGGAGAGCTCTGTGGCATTCCACTGTGTGTATAGTGCCACCAAGAGGCCCGCTGCGGTATTGCAGTCTTGTGGATGTAATGCAAAATGGAAAAAAGAATGATCCTGTATGTAGACACAGGCTTATGTATGTTATATGCGTTGGGGGGGGGGGTCGTGTAACAGTTTGGGAGTCAAGGGAGTGTGAATGTGCTGTCTGTGCATGTGTGGGTAGAAGGTGGTCATCATGGCGGTGTGATCTGTCCACAGATGGATTGTCTCAGCGTGGGCCTGTTGTGACTCACAGTCTCCATCTTAGGCACCCATAGCATCCATTTATGTTAATCTTTCTGTCTGTCTATGTTACATCATCTGGTATACCTGCAGAGAGACCTGTCTGTCTGTCTGTGCAGAGAGTGTGTTGACACAGAGGTGTTTGTCTCCCCGGGATATGTGTGGTTCCTCTTTCCTTCTCCTACTTCCCTCCATTTCCTCACTTTCTGTCCTAAAATTTTAATTCAACCTGCCTGGAATCTTCTTCTCTTTTTCTGTCTCTGTCTCTGGACCTGTATCTCCTCTGTCTCTCTCTATCTGTCTCTCTCCACCTCTCCGTGCATTATGTTAATGGTGCTCTGGGCTATGTGTAGGTAAAGGCCCAGAGACCATCTTTGCGGGGTCGGGCCTCAATGATAATGAGTGGCACACCGTGAGGGTAGTCCGACGTGGCAAGAGCCTCAAACTCACCGTGGACGACCTGCAGCCTGTTGAAGGTAACCACAGGAGCATTACTTACACCCCTTTGCACTATAAAAATGACTCTACCCAGGTCTTGAGTCTGTGTGTAGACATCTACTTGCATTGTGTGAAAATGTTTCATATCAGAAATTGCTGGGGTTTTGGATTTAATGCTCTAAGACCAACATTAAGGGCTTTATTTCTTTTTTTAGAAAACATCTGTAGCTGTGTAAGTGAAAATAATCACTCTGAATCATGACAGGGATCATAGCTATGAACCCCTACACCAGTACTTACATTATAGTATTGATAGTAATAGTGTCTGTCATCTATTACTAGCAGGCTGTCGCTGTAAGTTCAAGTGCTGAAATAGGCATTAGGATTAGTATTAGTTTCAGTATTGAACAGTTGCACATGAACCCTAACTTCCCGTAGCCCTCACCTTTGAAGTTTACCCCCGCCACCAGGTCAGATGGCGGGCGATCACACCCAGCTGGAGTTCCACAATGTGGAGACGGGAATTGTGACGGAGAAGCGCTTCATGCCCGCCGTGCCCTCCAATTTCATAGGCCACCTTCAGGGCCTTACCCTGAACGGCATGCCCTACATTGACCTGTGCAAGAACGGCGACATCGACTACTGCGAGCTCAACGCTGTTATTGGCTATAAGAGCATCGTGGCTGACCCCGTCACCTTCCGCTCGCGCTCCAGTTTCGTCACACTGCCCACGCTGCAGGCCTACTACTCCATGCATCTCTTCATGCAGTTCAAGACAACGTCCCCCGATGGCCTTATTCTCTACAACAGGGGAGACGGCAATGACTTCATTGTGGTAGAGCTGGTTAAAGGGTGAGCGAACAGTACAGTGTGTGGTACTTACATTACATGAGTGGTCTTCACATTTAATTTAAAATAACATGTATACAAAGAAATAAAATGAATTGTAAATGAATGAAAGGGGAATGAATTAATATGCATTTTAGATATGGGTTTGCAGAAATGCATGTGCATGTTCAGTTTTGCCTTTTTTACTGAGGATATACAGTTAAAATAAAGGGGAAATTCTTGACTACGAGGCTGAAATACCAAATATGAAAAATGCACAAGTCAAGCAGCTCTTTTTCTATTTTGTAATTATGTTTCTACAAGACAGATTGTAATGCCCTGAAGTGTATGACCCCGTGTTGTTCTTCATCACGAATACACTTAATTTTACTTTTCTCTCTACAATTTTTTGAAGCCTTCATCTCTCCTTTCCTTGTTCCCTCTCTAGCTACCTACACTACATCTCTGATCTGGGCAATGGAGCACACCTGATCAAAGGCAACTCTAACAGCCCCCTAAATGACAACCACTGGCACAATGTGCACATATCCCGAGACACTAACAATCTCCACACAGTCAAGATTGACACCAAAGTCACCACGCAGACCACCATGGGTGCCAAGAACCTCGACCTAAAGGGTATGCACAACAATGCAAGCAGTGATACCTCAATTCAGTTAAAGGGAAAGTTCAACATTTTGGTCTATTTGATCAAGTTTAATGATTGATTTACCACTTTCATGTTAGATATGAAGCTACCGGCACCTCTAAAGCTCACAAACTAATGTGTTATATGTTGTTTTGTTTAATCCATAGGAAAACCAAAGTGTAAAAATGGCTATTTGCAGTTTTATGGGAGGTTATGTGCCAGACAGTTTCCTGGCCGGAGAACTTTAGAGGAGCTGGTAGGCGGATTTTGTTGGCTTCGGGCAGAGCCGGGCCAGCTGTTTCCAGTCTTTGTGTTCAGCTAAGCTAACTTTCCACTTGCAGTAGCTAAATATTTGTCTTACAGACATGAGAGTAGTGTCAATTTTCTAATCTAATCTAATCTAACTCTCAGTGAGGAAGCAAATATGTGTATCTCCCAAAATGTCAAACTATCCCGTCAGTTGATCAGAAAATGAATCGATTGTTTCAAATATATCTGTGCCATAAAAAGGCCAAATATTCACTGATTCCTGCTTTAAAAAGGAGAAAATGTGCATCTTTTCTCTTTATATCAGCTGTCGGTTAGATGAAACAACCAATTTGAAGACTTTTTTTGTTATTTCTTTTGTAAACCAAAACAAAAAACCCCCCCAATCAATTAATTGGAAAAAAAATGGCTAGACCAATCAATAATGAAAGTGATTGGCAGCCCTGACACTGATACAGTCTGGCTTCGTAATTGGTTCATGAAGCTGCCATTCACTGTGCTGCTCCTCGTCAGGTGACCTGTACATCGGGGGCGTCTCCAAAGAGATGTACCGAGACCTGCCTAAGCTGGTCCACTCCCGCGAGGGATTCCAGGGTTGCCTAGCAACAGTTGATCTAAACGGCCGGCTTCCTGACCTTTTGGCTGATGCCTTAGCAACCATGGGACAAGTGGAGAGAGGCTGTGAAGGTGAGGTGCAAACACACAGACACACCAGTAGATGTGTCCTGGTCCCGTGTCCCTACTGCTTTTTCTTTCAGTTTTCATTTAATTCATGCTCTCTCTTGTTAGGATAACCCACTAACCCAGCTTTTGGTCTACTAGATGTAAATTTTACTCTCTTTCTTCTCATCCCCTCCTCAGTCTTTCTGCACATTGTGTTTTCTCTCTGTGTTCCACTCTTTCAGCAGCTCACAGGCATCTGCGTGCATTGACTAACATCTAACTTAATTTGCTTGTTTGCTTTTTTGTTTGGCTGACAAAAGTTACATTGATGAAAGCTGACTTGCAAGGTATATCGCTTTGTGTGAGCATGTGAGAAACGTGTGTGAGGGTGGGAAAATGTGGTGCGTGTGTGAGAGCGGGTGTGCGTGCGTGCGTGCGTGCGTGTATGTACGCGTGTGTTGAAACTACCCAGTGGTGTCTAGTGTTGTGTGGATCCTAGTGATCCAGAGTCAAAGGTCAGAGGTGACCTGTCCTCTCCTAGCCACCATAGTGACTTCATCACAGTAGTGACATCACCACCGCTTGACTTGAGTTGACCACAGCTCCACCACCCGGGTTGCCTAGCAGCATGCTTTCTAACCCCTCCTACTGACTCCCAACCTAAACTTCAATACTCCATTTGTGAATCATTTCACACCCTTTCCTCCACGCCTCGAGTTGGAAGTGCAGAGAAGGAGAACTAAGTTTAGAGCTTTGACATTCTCCTTCTGCGTGGTTTCGGCACGAGGCAGGGAGAGAATGGTGGCAGACTGCTGAAGAACGAGTATTGAGATGATGGCCTTTAAACATAACTCTGTCTTCTTATGTTTAACTCCTCCTCCTCCTGTCCTTGCCCCACTCATCTAGCCTCACCACCTGCATGCTCTCCACATTTGGCTCTTTTCACCGAGCAAAACAAATTCCAGTTTAGTTTCAGGTCAGTTTACATGGATAATCTAGCATCTTCTGGTAGTGGCTAAAGAATGGGAGCCTATCCACAATATCGTAGCCTCACAACTTTTTTCTACTAATACTACTAATCACAACACCATTGCAGCACAACAGTCTACCCGGCCATTTCAAAATACAAAATGTGTCATGGAAATATGGTCTAAAAATAACCGCTGTACTGGCATACTGTTGTGAATACACTGGGCTCTAGACAAAATCAAAAAAACGTGTGTTTATCTTCTACTAACGTTTGCACCCTCCAACCCCGCCACGTCTCTCACTGCAGGTCCCAGCACTACATGTCAAGAAGACTCCTGCTCAAATCAGGGAGTTTGTTTGCAGCAGTGGGAGGGCTTCACCTGTGACTGCAGCATGACTTCGTATGCCGGGCCACTGTGCAATGATGGTGAGCCTTGCCATTCATTTCATCTCTCACACTGAGGTGTATCGCAGAACAGTTTTTCATTTAGCAGCTACAGTAAGAGTGTAGGACGAGCTTATTCTGTTTAAATCCAAAAAATACATCTAGTGTAGTAGCATGTGTGGCCCCTGAACATGCAGTAGATATCATTGTGGGTGTGCAGATCATTGAGCATCAGTTTTAAACATGCATTTATAGATGCTATGTGCACAATTTCCTCAGTGTCTCTAAACTGTAGAAAACACGCCCATCTAACATTAACCCTGGTGTAGAACTGCAGCTCTAAAACTGATGCACTTGGATGATTTGCTTTCAAACACTGAATCAAAGCATTTTCGTGTGCATTTTATCAGAGCCACCACGTGAGGGCACTGTCATCTGTTGATTCTGAAGAGGCACAAAAATACTACCTGCTCAATGATTATTCTAGCCCGATCTCTTTCTGTAACATGTAATAATGTCCTCTTTACATTTTCTAGCCGTTGACACTAAATTATCCTCAGCAGCCTTACAAGCAAGATACTTGATGATTACTTAGTCACCTTGCAGTGAGTCAAACTGTTGTGTGCTGTTATTGGTATGAGTCAGTTATTGCGGTCAGCCTCCTGCAGTAATGTTGAGAAGTGCTTTAGGAAATACTGATTTATTCATTTTTTTTTAGCGTGTAGGTGTAACAAGCAAAAGTGGAACGCCAGTCAACTGTGACATTTTAGAGTTTTATTATTATTTTCCAATATGGCCTTTTTGTCTAAAACATTTGGCAAAAAGAGGTGCCATCTGCAGCAGGGAGCCTCAGATAATAGATAGCACTGTTTATGGCATACAGACATGCTTGCAATTACATTTTTATCTGTGTGGGCCAGCTGGGACCACTTACATCTTTGGCCGTGATGGAGGTGTGGTGGTTTACACTTGGCCTCCTAATGAGCGTCCCAGCACCAGGGCAGACCGGCTTGCCCTTGGGTTCAGCACTCAACAGAAACACGCCATTCTGCTGCGGGTGGACAGCGCTTCTGGCCTGGGAGACTACCTTCAGCTGCAGATAGTAAGCACACACCCTGCATTCGAAGACTAGGCCAAAGATAATAGGGTTTTTCATGCCATGTTACATATTTTTCTTTCTTGCAGAATTAATCTCTTCAATGCATTTGCTAACCGACTTCATTTATTGAATTTATTTTATTTCACCACTGAGCTCATGAGATACATTGGATCTGTCCAATTTGCCACACTGCACGTGGCATCAGGCTGTAGACAAGTGCGTCCTACTGCTCCAGTCCAGCAGTTGGTAGTAATGCAAACATAAAAAAGTTTAGGTTTATGACATGTTGAATTCAGCATGAATATTATTAATCATGTGCAAATATTGTTCAATCAATGCAGAACCTGCACAGATGCTCGTCCCTCAAAAGTCTGTTCTCCTTGATGAGACTGATAAGAATAATGTTTCATGTCTGATATGAAACTAAATGAATATTAAATTGCAAAGTAAATTGCATGAAGCTTCAGATATATTCCTTCCTTAAAAAATGTTATGCGACAGAAAACAGTCAAAATAACAGATAAGATGTTAAGTCTCTTTTATGTATCGTAAGCCCAAATACTTCTTTGCTTCATTTATTTACTTTTGTCAGCTCCTGAACGTGCATTTATTTGTCATCGGATTACATTCGTAATATTGTAGAGCTCATCTTGAGTTGTTGTATATCATATTTTATGGGCACCTTATGTCTTGTAGTTATCTGTTATTGACCTTTTTCATCACATTATTCACATTATTGCTGTGGTTGTTAGCATACACTGTATATCATTCTAGCCCGTATGAATGGCAAATCAGGGAAATGCTGTGAAAGAGCTTAATGCTCAGTCAATAAACAGGTTGATGATGATCCTACTTATTTGTTCATGGTGGAATTTAAACAAACCCAACACAGCGTCTGAGCTCCATTTAGCCGTGTATTTGTGTTTGCGCCTCATTAATCAATCACTGGCCTGAAAGTCATCACACAAGTCGGCGTTTCACCACTCGCATAGCACAGGCGTGGGTATTTGGACAGATCCATTATCTTCTTTACCAGAGAGACCTGAAGAAGTTCATTTCACACCTTTGGACTCACAGTGGACAGTATTTTAAAAACATTCTTCTGTCTTGTCCAAATCTGTTTCCTAAATTACCCCAAAAAATGAACTCAACAAGTCTCTCAGACAGTTCAGTCCAGATTCAGGCGTATTACAGTCATAGTGGCTAATGTAGCCTCGAGCATGAGAAGCAGGCTGCAGAGGTCTGAAAAGCTCACATCTTTCTAACTCCACAACCCCAGATTTTTTTCTCGTTCAAACTGTCAACCTTGAGCCCCAACCGATGTGACATCACTTAAAGCAATTTGGCAGAATTTGTGCAGCTCCCTCCGGAGCCACAAACGGCTTTACACAGCTTGTTTTCATGCATGCAGCCCAAGACCCGTAAACAGACTTTGATGTGTAAAATCTGTGGCGTTCCCTTTTAACACAAGGAGTCGCATGGGAATGCAAATTATTGGGCATCAAGCGCAATAAACTAGGACCTTAAAAACATGACAGAAACACTATCCTTACCTGACAGTTACTTTCCTCTTGAAGCATTTATTTCTCCTCCCCCTCAGGACAAAGGCAACATTAGGGTAGTGTTTAATGTTGGCACTGATGACATCAACATCGAGGAGAGCTCCAAGTTTGTCAACGATGGGAAGTACCACATAATACGGTTCACCCGCAGCGGAGGCAATGCAACCCTCCAACTGGACGACCTGCCGGTTATAGAGCGTTATCCCTCAGGTAGGCCCTGCCCCGCCCACATAGGCCCCACCCACTGACCTACCACAGCACTGCCTGTCCTGGGACAGAGCTATCTACTAGTCCAAATCAACCCACCTCCTGATTGATGAATCACATCAGTGTTCCTATCAATGTTTATATTCAAACACTGAGGTTGAGAAATATAATTGCAGCTTTGTTTTATGTTATTGTGTTGGAAATGAAATATGTGTGATCTGATATGAAACATGACTTTTTAAACCATAAAATGAGATAGTTATTACAATAGCTTGTATACTAGCCAGCTATGTCATGTTAGGCCTGTTAAATAGTGTTAAAGGTAATTTATGAAAATATTCAATTCAGGTGTCAGTTGTTTTTCTCACCATAAAAGAAAATAATAACAGTTGGTGCATTTTTGGACAAACAATAATTTAAAATCATGTCTTATTTGGAGTTAAATGTTTAACTAGAGAGAAAAAATAAGAAAAAGAAAAAGTGTAAAAGTGTATTTTGTTGAACATAGTCTTTGTTTTTATATATTTGTTGGTTTTTATATTTAAAGTGGTAATCTTAGGTAGCAGTCTTTAACACAATGAGGTCCAGCCTTTAGACAGCTGATAGATAAAATGCTAAATGCTAGTTGTTGTGAGGTGTGTGTGAGGGTTCTTCCTGTATGTAACTCTAAACTCAGTCAGTCATACAGTCAGTATGTGGCAGCTGTAACATTATTTCCCTGTGCTCTTGCAGATGTTAACCCCTGAAATGTCTCTTTAAATTAAACCCAATGAACAGAGAGTAAGAGTCCGCTCACTGGAAACATAGTGAATTCAGCTCCTCTTCTCTTAGCACATCAAGCTTACCTTAATGCAGTGACATGCTAACAATGAGCAGACCATTACTTTCTTTTCATTGCTGTTCTTTTTGTATCCAGCTCCTGTACCACGTTTGGATGTGCGTAATTACTACTGTGTTTTCATCTCTAAATTAAAGGCAACATTGATAACGAGCGCCTGGCCATCGCCAGACAGCGAATCCCCTATCGGCTCGGTCGAGTAGTTGACGATTGGCTACTCGACAAAGGTAAAAACCCTGATTAAAATTCCTTAAAACTTTGAGCTTAAAAAATACAATTTGAAGACAGTTGAATTTACTTTATTGTGCACCATCAACTAACATCTAAAAATCTAAATCCATAACTAAGTATTTAAAAGTTGGGCAGCTGTAGTGTGTAATACTGTGTAAACTGTAGTGCCTGTGAACGTATCTTGTTAGTGTGTATCTGATAATATCAGGTTAAAGGGACGATGGAGAGATTTAAATGTGAATAAATCAGAAAATAGAAAAGAAGTACTGATAAAAGATGCTTTATTAAGACTGGTAAATAATTTTGTTTATTATCAAATTGTAAACAATAAAGCATTTACTAAAGATTTTATGTTGAAAAACGATTTTGTAATCAAATTAAAATACATGCAAAGTATTGTGACATGTAAGAATTATGTAAATTTGAAATGACTAATAGAGCAATGCTTGTTTTGAAAAAATGTAAAAGTTTTCCTCCTAAACTTCAGCAGAGCTCCTTAAATTAGCCTCTAGTCCCTTTAACAGTGAGCAGTGCTAGAGCTTATAACCTGTGCATGCTTCATAGGGCTGTTACAACAGTTCTCTAGATCTCTGTCTCTCTGTCTGCCTGTCTGTTGCTCCTTCAAATACAATGTCGTGCCGCACAGCCATCACCACAGCAACCATCTGTCAGCCCCGTCTTCTCAGGGCCCTCTGACTCCTCTCATCTGCTGCCTATTCCTCCTCCTTCTGTTCTTTGCCTCTTCATCCTCCTCCTCCTCCTCGACTTCTCAGTCTCTTCACCCCCCTCTCCCCTCCTCTTCCTCTCTGCTTTCCGTTCTCGCTCTTATCTCTCTCAGTCTCAGCCCTCTCCACGGTTCTCCACGGCTTCGATTTGCTCTGCCATGCTTAATCTGTCCCATCCTCTCACCATGGCTTGGGGGTGGTGAATTGTGTAACACTCAAACACTCTTGTGTGTGTATGTACGCACGTATGTGACCACCGGTATGTATGTGTGTGTGATTGTATTTGCGTGTGTCCGTCCGCCTTCCTTCCTGGCGTGCCTCTGCGGGTTTGGTGCGTGTTTGCGTGTGTGTGTGTCCATGTAGGTCGCCAGCTGACCATCTTCAACAGCCAGACGACGGTGCGTGTGGGTGGAGGTGAGCGAGGTGCAGGTATGTTCCAGGGTCAGCTGTCTGGCCTCTACTACAACGGCCTCCGCATCCTCAACATGGCGGCGGAGGGGCACCCGCACATCAGAGTGGAGGGCAGCGCGCGACTGGTGGGCGACATGCCGTCCTCCTCCATCACCCCGCAGTCCAGCGCCGCAGCTGGAGGCAACCGCTCTGACTCCGCCCCCTCCATTAGTGACATCACGACCACCACGGCCACCAACAGGAAACAGGGCGCCACGCCGCAGGTCAGAGCACAGTCAGCTTTGAGTTTTTATGGGAAACTCACTAAATCCCTGCTGCGTGTGGTCGGACAAAGATTTACTTGTACGTAATTCCTGAGATATCTTGTACATGTATGTCCTATCACCCCGCTGCCATCATCCTTTGGTGTGACAATGGGTAATTAAAAAGTGTTAATTTGCTTTGATACATTTCTTTTTGGAATCAGTAAGAGGATTAGCAAGCACGCAGCCAGCTAATCAAGGACCGGAGGGTAGCACGCTATGTCAGGAGGAGTGGGATTGTCTTAAACTCCACTCAAGGCAAGGCGAGTTCATTTATGTCGCGCGTTTCGTACACAAAGGCAGTTCAAACTGTTTCACACAAGACATTAAAACAGAGAAGACATTGAAACATAAATCAGGATTACGGAGAAAAATGTTTTAGCGGGATTTAAAAAAGATGAGTTGAAGGTAGTTCAAAGCACAGAGTGGATAATAATGAATGCAGAAGATTTGTTCAAAGGCAGAGGAGGACATAGAAGCTGTTTTTATTTATTTTTTTCAGGCATTTTAGCCTTGAAGTCCCCAGTCAGACTCGAACTGTGGCCGTTGAGATTACGTGATCATTGTCTTAGGATGCTGAGACATCAAAGTTTTAAACCTTGATTTAAAAGTCTAATATCAGTTTCTGCTCTTGGGAGGAGAGTAACGAGATAATGCTTCAGTCGCTGAAGATGTCTGACACCAGACATCTGACACAGCAAATATCACGTGAAAACATACTGCTATAAAATGAATTTAACCTTTCCTCTTTCTGATGAGTGATTAATACTATTTCCTCCGTCAGAACATGCAAAACATATGTCCTTAAGGAAAAGAAACGAAAAACATTTCATCAATTGAAAGCTTGCATGCCCGGGTAATTTTTCTGCTACAGCACATTCACATAAAGGGATTAGTGGCAAATTCTTGACTAAGTGGTCCCTACCCGCTAAATTATAGGGGGAGACATTTTTGTGTTAATGGAGGCCCTAATAGCTTTTCCATAATATGCGTCTTGTAAACTGATGCAAATGGGACTCTACAATAGAAACACATAAGTGTTATTGAGGCGTATTTATAGTGGATGCAACAGCAGAGTCGATGCTAATGTCAGAGGATACATTATCAGCAGGTTCACCACAGACTCTCTTGCTCTATTGTTCAGATCACTACTGAGAGATGTTGTCAGGCTCTTTGTGGGCGTCTGTGTGTGCTGCAGTTCTTCTGTGTTATAAAACTGTGCCTGCCTGCCGCACTGAGAAAGATCTTTTTTATTTTTTTTTCTCCTCCCAATGATACAAGTTGCCATGGAGATAGTGAGCCCCACTACCCGCTGCTTGCTTGCTCTCTCCCATCCAGACTCCCATAGAGAATAGTTCCTCTGTGTATAAACCGCCAGCTGTTTCAGACATAAATAATAGAACGCAGAGAGCTGTGAGCTAAGCCTCAGGCATCAATAATGGATATGAGAGCTGGATGGATAGCGCTGCGGAGTGACAGCGTTGTCACAGGGGCTTGTTTTCACACTCTCAGTCCCTCCCTGTTTATGTGTTTTAAACCAATTATTCCTGCTCTTATGATATGCTGATGTCAGTGCTAAATCTGGGCTGCAGCACTGGAGTCAATATCAGTGTATGAGAACTAGGTCAGACCCACTATATGCTCAACATGCTGCGGTGCGTGCGTGTGTGTTTGCCGGTTTGTGCAAGTCAAATCACTCCTGCTGGCCCCCAAACTGTGTGTGTTTGTCTTGTTTAAGAAGAATCTACAGCTTCTCCATTGAGGCTGCCCAGTGTTGCCTGGCAACCAGCCTGGCCTCAACCAGCGCATACAATGTAGAGATGAACACCGAATGCACTCACACACACACACAAACACTCAGGTGGATTGAGAACAATAGGCCTGAGTTGCAGCACATTGCATCAGAGGAGGGGCAGCGAGAGACGTCTTCCAAAGGTTCTTCGGCTCCGAGCAATTTATCGATTTCACACACACGCCCGAGTTTGTGTGCGTGTTGAAGTGGATCTGCCTAAGTCGCCCCACGGGTTTACTCCTACCGTCTGCACTCTGTGTAGTAAGAATGTGTTATGTCTCCTCCTGAAGTCCACAGTTTATTGAATTGGGTTTTTTGTTTTTTTGTTGTTTTTTTTTTGCATGTTGAAAAGTGGAAGGGATTAATAATGCATGACAGCCGAGCACCAGTGAGGAGAAGAGAGGGAGAGAGTGTGTGAGAGTGTGTGTGTTTATGCTAGAGGCTGCTCTGAGTCACAGAGCTTGAGTTTGGTTTTGATGTTTGGTGTCTGTCTGTCTGTGTGTGTGTGTGTGTGTGTGTGTGTGTATGTGTGTGTGTGTGTGTTCAGGTGTACCTGTGTTTGATGGGAAGACTGATAGAAGGAACCTGAGGCTCAGAGCGGCGCCCGATTGGCTCTCAGGAATCAGCTGACCCAGACACTTCCACAAGCCCTCTGAACATCTCTCTCATTCCCTCCCATCCTCCCTCCCTGTCTGCTTTTTCCTTGCTATCTTCTTCGTTCTCTCCACATCTTTCACATCTTTTTCTCCCTCTTTGCCATTCCTCCGCTTGCCATCCATCTTCTGGAGATACTTTCTCCCTCCCCTCCTTGCTCACTTTTCTCTTTTCCTTTCTTCTCACTCTCCTTTGCTCTCTCTCCCTCCATATCTTTCCATATTTACCCGTCACTCTCCCCCTCCTCTCCTCCCTCCCTCCCTCCCTCCCTCTCTGTGGTTGAGCTCCAGTGATAGGCTGTTAATGCAGGCGGTGTATGAGTCTATCTCACCATCTGCAGTAGTGGAGCTAGCTTCTCTCCTCTCTCGTCAGGATCTATTCATCAGCCTGCCAACTTCAGCCTGATTTGGTGTGCGCTCGTGTGCTTGTGTAGATGTGTCTAAATAGAAACAGAGCAATGGAGCATGTTTGGCTGTTATAGAGCTTGTGTATGTACATGTGTGGCTGATTTCCAGTTGTGAAAGTAGCAGACAAGCTGTTGAATCTTCTGCAAGAGTGTGTGAGGACAGAGTGCAGCTACTATGTGTGAACTAGGCAGTCAGGGAGGCATGGACGGTCGTTGGCACTGTTCGGCTGCTCAGGTAGAGATTTTGCTCTTTCAGCATGCAGATGTTCTTCTCTTCATGCTCTCTCACCTCCTTTCTCTTCCCTCCTTTATCTCTTTTTACCAACTGTTATCCTTGTGCATCTGTGTTCATTATGTCAGCATGCTCTATTGATAGACCATGAAAAGATGGGGACAAAGAGGGAGGGACAGAAGGAGGGTGGTTAGAGGGGCGGAGGTTTTTTTTGGGTGCACATCCTTTCAGTACATATTCCTTACACTTCTGTGGCTCATTGATGTGATTTAAGTTGTGTTTGGCATGCCTCTAGTTTTCCTGGTGTTCACTGTGTCCCATGTGATAGGTGGATCAATAGCCCCATTGACACCTTCCCAGTTGAATGAGGTGGTCAGCTGACAGGGAGATGTCACAGATCAGAGGAGGGGCCTTGGTAAATTTACTCGTCTGCTTCTGTTTTGGCTGAAATCAAGATTTAAAACAGGTTCCCGTGGAGGGAACGTAGGTGTCTTCGGATCAATAATCAAGCACGGTGGCTCGGCATTGATCGGTGACAGTCAGGGTGATGTGTTTCCCACTGGCTGATTGGTTCTTGTGCTATTTGGATCCTGGCAAAGGCACCGTGGTTTATTGACTGGCTGGATTCCAGAGGCTAAGCTCACCCTAGCAGCATTTGACAGCCCAGTGGGCAGAAATGATTGGAAAGGCAGTGGAGGAAAGAGACAGAGTCAAGCATCAATAACCTAATGCATGTTTCAGGCCAAACCAAACCACAGTAGACTTGTCAGGACCAAGACCACACCGTACAAGGCCAGTGTGGGCTCTTTCAGATGAATAAACTAAGTGGTTGCTTTTCTGACCTTATGTAATATACGTCCGTACAAAGACAAGGAGGCAAGAAAATAGAGAATCCAAGGACACGGAAAAGGCTTAATGAATTTCTTTGAAATTCTGCCTGTAGGTTTCAGCTAAGTCATCATCGACCACTTAGTGCTTTGATTTGGTTCAGAATCTGTTCTGGTCTGGTTGTAATCTGCCTCTAGAGCTCTTCTCTTTTATAGCTCTGCTGCTCTCTCCTTTCTTCTGTGGGTTACTAACATCTACTGCAATGCATCACAATCCAATTTTAATTTAGCGCTGGCACTGAGCGCCCAGTGTGGTTAAAACACACACACACACACACACACACACATTCATATCTCCCATGCCGAAGCGCTAAGGCGGGCGATGTTTAACAGTAGTTCATGAATATGCGGAGCACATTAGCACAGTGTTAAGTAAAGACCGCAGCACTTTGAAGTCCTCCTCCTCCTATCCCGTCTTCTATTCTCTCTCTTTCTTCCAATTTGCCTTCTCCTCAAATTCCCTTTATCCAACCGTCGTTCGCTCCTTTCCCCCCTTCTCCTCACACTCTGGCTGGAATGGCAAATCAATGCTCAGGTCCCCATTGAGGGTGCACACTCCTTTCCTTTTTTTATTTCCCCATCATTTTTAACAGCCTGAACTTAGAGTTGCCATGGCAACAAGAGGAGCAGGGATGGAGTGGAAAGAGGGCTCCTTTTCCATTGAGAGGGAGCGAGTCACGGAGAAAGAGCATTTGTTTGAGATATTAGTTGGCTGATGTAGGTTAGAGGTTGAATGCAAGTGGGTTATTGACTGGTGCTTATGGCGAGGTGTTAAATGCAGGAGATTTAAATGAACCATCAACTGTTTTGCTGGGATATTTAATGAAAACTGGGAGGGGGGGCGGTGGTTTTGTTCCTCGCTTTAGCTTCACGCCGCACTCACCAACGCAAACGAGCGCCAGCCGATATCAGATGGAGAGAACAGAACAGAGGAGGTGTGGAAAATAGAGAGGCCAGAGGAGAAAATAAGAGGGGGAGGGTCAAGAGAGTAGGAGATGATAACTGGCTGTCCCCTTGTGGTTTTAAGCAGGATTCAGTGTTTCTCTCCTCCCTCCTCCTTTCTTCTTCTCTCCTCGGTAATCCAGTTTTGGCCACCTGCCACCGCTGGGGGCCGTAACAGGCGAGCGTTCCAGGCAGACTGGAGGACGGGTGGGCGACGGATTGGTGCTGTGTGCTCACACATGTAGAAAATAAACATGACGGGTGTTTTCTTGGACACGATGTGGATAGTGAGTTTGTGCCTATATATGTGTGATCGTGTTGCTCTGGGTCCTCTCTCCATAGTCGGCAGACGACCTGCTGGTAGCGTCGGCTGAGTGTCCCAGCGATGATGAAGACATTGACCCCTGTGACCCCAGTTCAGGTGAGATACCCCCTATAAATACACACATCACGCTGCCTTGTTGATCTTTTTTTAACGCGTCCTCCACACTCGGCGTCGCTCGCTTTTTTCCTTTGTCCGAGCTTTGTGGCTCGCTACACTGAATTTTTCATTCCACTTTCTGCCTCCAGGCATTACCTAACACTCTCCATCCACTCTCCAATCTCCGTCTCCATCCCTTACTTTGCTTTCGCCCCCTCCCCTCACCTTCCCTTCCCTTGCTATTTATCCTCCCTTTTAACGTTTCTTTCCTTTCTTTTTCTTCTCTCCTCACCCTCACCTCATCTCCATCCATCCCAGAGAATTCACATGCAAATTATTTAGTATCTTTTCATATGGTGTCATATATCACCATCCTGCAGCCTTCGCTGCCTGTGTATGTCATAAAGTGCCAAATGTATGTAATAAAAATTGATAGAATGTGCACCTGTGCACTGGCCCTCCTCTCAACACGGTGTAATGTAATCTGTTTACACATTATGTGATAATATGGAAACAGCTTTGGCTCTGAGCTGCAGCCTTCCCTTGCCAGCTTGTAGAATTATGCAGAATGCATGTCAAATAATTCATCGTGATGATGCATCGTATCTTCTTGCTCCAGCTCTCCACCCATCGCCTTGACATGCAATACAAATTAATAATGTATGCAGTAAACTGTAATATAACATCCCATGCCTCCCCTCTCCCCTTTCAGCCCGTCCTCCCCTGCCAGAGGTGAAGGTGTTCCCTGGTCCGTCTGAGGTGGTGCGGGAGAGCAGCAGCACCACGGGCATGGTTGTGGGCATCGTGGCGGCCGCAGCCCTCTGCATCCTCATCCTCCTCTACGCCATGTACAAGTACCGCAACCGCGACGAGGGCTCCTACCACGTGGACGAGAGCCGCAACTACATCAGCAACTCGGCCACACAGCCCAACGGCAGCACCAAGGACAAGCCGCTGGGCATCGCCAAGATCTCCAAGAACAAGAAGAACAAAGACAAGGAGTACTACGTCTGAGGCGGAAGACGTTCGACACACAGACATATACGCATACACCTTTATATATAACGGTATATGTACATAAATAGATAAATATCTTAAAAAAAAATAAATACACACATACACACTGACATAGACATGCTGATGTTAATGTTTACTCTCCAATAATCACACCTGCACACATGCTGGCAAGCACAAACATAAAGTCATTCAAGCACACACACACACACACACACACACATACATTTAAGCACAAACACACATACACACATACAGACTGGCCCAAGGGCATGGACCCTAATTGTACAGTATTTACCAATGAGCAGAGCCTCTGAGAGAGGCTTGTTTTATGAACATAAACACCATTCCAAATGATTTAAAGACACACCAGTTCAACTCCCAGTTAAGACCCATTTCGGGGCCAGCAAGATAAAAAAAAAAAAGACCAGTCACTCCCCTGCCACAGTAGGACCTCTCCTGTTTGACTCAGAGAGGTCAAGGAAGACTTTAAGTGAAGTACATGGCAGACTGTGTTGAACAAGAGGGCAGAGCACCAGAACAAAGATGATGTAAAAGCACCAAGAAAAGCACTAAGTGTCTCTTCCAAGCTTCTTGGCCTTCCTCCCTGTTAGCAGACGGGACTTGACGAAGCACTGAGGACGCCGAAGAAACATGCACAGCGACGGTCCGAGTCTAACCCCGAGCAGCAGGACAGAAACTCCGGGTGTAGCCATAGAGACGGTGAATTACGAGTGAATAGGCAGAGGCAGGGCTGGTGCCGTTAATATAATGGATGAGCTTTGGTTGTTGCGCTGCAGAGCTGATGTTTTACGGCACCTTGCAAATCACAAAGGTGGGATCAGCGGAAAACTGAGAGATATTTTCCTGGACAGGATACTTGAGACTTTAGATGCTACCTACAGACACCAGTCATGCATGACTGCAGTGTCACATACACACACATACACACACACACACACACATGCAGCACACATGCACACACACTGAAATATTAACAATCTATACATGCAGACATACACATACCTGCAATTGCTAAAGACCCACCATATCTTCATAAGACAGAAGACTATACAAGAAGACAATGGTGAAAATGACAAAGACCATTATGATAATTGTTATGGCAATGATAATGATGAATATGAAGAACATTTGGGCAGTATAGACTCTTTGGGGAAGGGGGGGGGGTCTTATTGCACGTGAATTATCTTACTCCGTGTGATTTATACCGCGTTGAAACTCCAGAGGTTACACCGTGACGCACCACCATCATAAACTTACCACCTTGGCTTGAAGTATTCCTAAATACGCACTTAAAATGGTTTTCAGTCTGTGGGATTCAACAGTGATTTAATCTCTGAGTCGACTCTCGGTTCAAATCCTCATTCCGACAAAGTGTGACCATCTCGAGTGTGCTGCATGCCTGAGTCTCCGAGCTATGCTGTGAAGTGGTGGCGTGTCCCACGCAGTCCAGAGGTGGTAGGTTTGTTTGTTTGTGGGGGAAGGAGGAGGAGGAGGGGGGTGTTGCGGGTTGCAATGTAACTCCAGTGCAACGCCTGGATGTGTGCGCCCACCACAGGCCACGTCCTGTTTTCTAGCCTGATGTCTTATAGGCCACACCCACTATACCTGCTCTAACCAACCACCTTTTATAGCAAAAACCAGCCGAGGAAAAGAATCAAAAACAGAACAAAGTAAATGTTACCATGTGTTGCTAATAGATAGAAAAGTCCAGTTCATGATGCCATTGGCTATATGACAACTTGAGTTGCTTTGATTTCATTGGCTCTCCCTTTTCTCTCTTTCTCTTTGCGTCCTTTTGTCTTCATGCTATTGGTTGACTGATTTATCAATACTCACGGCGTGACCAACACAGCACAGACAGATTGGTTTCCGATGGGCTACAACAGAATTATCGGTTCATGGACTTTTGCGGTGTCTGAGCCCTCTACAGCTGAAGAATTGTAGCGCCATGATATATCAACACGAGCAGTGCCGTGACATGAACAAGCCCCTCTCGTTCTTCCAAGCAATGTAACCAACCAGTCAGATGCATGCAAAATGACCAGGGCAAGAAAGGACATGAAAAGGACTGTGTGTGAGATTTCAAAGTATAATGTCAAAATTAACTTATCATATTCCCTTATTCTCGCCATCCTTAACTGGCCTTTCTGACCTCCTTTTCCTCCCTTCTCTTGTTTACCCCTTGTTTAGTATGTTTCCCTATCTGCCCTCCGTGTCTGTCCCTTTCTTTTCCCTCTATCTCTGTTGTGTTGCCATCTGAAACAAAGGAGGTGTCTCAACCAATGGGATTCTACATCTAGGTGTTCATTAACCATGTTTATTTTCTATATGTACAATTTTTCTACAGTATTTACTTTTATTTTTATTGTTACGGTTCTTTGATGAACATAAAGTGGAAATTTATTATGAAAAATAGTTTTGAAGATTAACGAGTAAATAAAATATTACCCAAGTGAGCCCGGAGTGTATTTGTGTGTTGGTTTTTGCTCCCATCTGCCTGCAGACAACAACGCTGTTGCTTGCTTTCCAATACCCCCACTCCCATACTGTTTAGTATGCCAGCCTCAAATCGCCCAAATCCATGAGAGCAGATCAATGTCTAATTAGGACAAGCTAAAAGCAATGCATGCTGTGTTAGGAAGGAGATCTGACAGGAGTAGTTCAACACTCTGAGAAATATGCTTCACTTTCTGGTGAAGAGTTAAATGACATCTAATGTCTCGCTAGATATACTTCTGCAGCCAGTGGCTGGTTAGCTTAGCTTAGCATAAAGACTGGAAATGGAGAAACAGCTAGCCTGGCTTTGTCTGCTAAAAAAATCCCCCCTCCGGGCAGCACCTCTGAGGCTCACTAATTAACATACTATATCACATTTGTTTCATCTGTGCAGAAACGGAAGTTTGACAGTTTGCTGTTTTACTTGGGGTTGTATACCTGATTGTTCTTTGCCTGGGAGCCTCGCTGGTTGCCTGGCAACTGCTCAGGGCTGAAAAACAGTGCAGATCATAACCCCTTGTAAAATGAAAAATTGTCATTTGTGTGCTTATTTTTATTTCTAAAACAAAGAAATAATTCCTAATAATTAAAATCAATACTAAATAGTGAACTTCAGAGTTGTTGGTATATATATATTTTTGGACTAGAGCTAGGCCTAGTTGATTAATTGCAGATCAATAGAAAAATAGAAAAAGATTGATGATTGATTGTTTAAGTAAGAAAAAGCCTTCTACACTGCTCAGTCCTCTCTGCCCTGCTGTTATAACCAACATGTCTGAACTAACCACAACTCTTCCACTAGCCCGAGGACTGCCTCTTTCGTCAAGCTGTGACAGCCTGCAAAGCTCTGGGGTTTATGGGAAATGGGGTTTGTTAAAGGTATGCTATGCAGGAACTGTCGTTTCCTCTTTGTAAACACAACTTTCAAACCTTTCCCCTCCTGCACGGCTCGCACACACCATAGAGCCAGTAGTAGAGCCATGGTGAAGCTCAGTGACAGCGGGTCCGGCTGTCGCCATCTTGGCAGTGCCTGACTCCACCAAACTCCAGACTATTCAAAAATGAGCTGAGAGGTAGAGCATGGGTGGAGCTGAGGCGGGCCAGATGAAGCCTGGTTGCAGAAATCAAGCAGCAAGCTGCCACTCAAAGCGGCCGGGGCCATAATTATGCAGAACTTTAAGCCTTAATATGATTTAAACGAGTGAGTTACATAAAAATTCGCCCCATGCAGTTAGGGGTAATAAGCTAGAGAGACCAAACCTGCTTTTTTGTACCAAACAATAAAAATGTTCATTTCAGCTGTAAAGTTTGGAATTTCAATATGGGGGTCTATGGGGATTGACTCACTTTTGGAACCAACCTCAAATGGCCATTTGAGGAACTGCAGTTTTTGGCACTTCCACCTTGGCTTAATTTTTCAGACCCAGAGGTTGTCGCTTTGCACGTACACTGCAAGCTACCATTGTAGCAAAATAACTACGATAACCACTGGCACCTACCTGTCCAACAGAAAACAGGCCAACACCGCCTCCCTTTGGACTTTGTAATGGGTGTATTTCAATATATGTTGACATTTTATCGAACAATTTATAGTTTAACTAAAAAAAATAAATCAATAGATTTGAAAGAAATAATCATTAGTAGCAGCCCTACTTCCACAAACATATGTGGACGCTTTAATAAAATTTAAGGTGCAAATAAAAATATAGATGCAAAGTTACGAAGATAAATCCCAATGAAAGAGATAAATAGCAAAGAAGTAATAATAACTCAGTTCTGGGAGTGTAATGAGACATTTTGAGAGCATTTTTTGCATGCAAAAAAGTCATATTTTGCAGATGAATTATTATAAATTCTTAGAAAAAACTCATTTAACTTGAGAAATTAAAACCTGTTCCATGTTTGCTATTATGCATGGAATTGTACAATAAAGGACAAATTAAAACTAGAGTTTGTAACATAAATATAATTCCAGATTTCTGTGCTTTCTTGGGTTCCATTATAGTTTCAGTTAGCTGTTTAATCTGTGTAATTAGGATGGACATTCATCTTCCCATCTAACTCTGAGTGCATTTCCCGAGATGGTCCTTTAGCTATCTGCTCCTAACAAGCTGCACGTTTCAGATTCCCCCACATTCATCATATTCCCTTTCACCTCTTGCTTCATCAAAGTAAGGGAAGCAGCACCTTTTCTTCCAAGTCCTGTTCTGTCTAACTGGGACAGTAAACACACATACACACCCCCTCGCACACACCGAACAGGGCTTTGAAGTATGACTCAGTGCAGTGAACAGTATAACTCTCTGCAGAGTTGCCGTTTGCCGGATGAAAGATCCCTGAGACTGCAGAGTGGAGCTTGCGTCCTCAGGTGAGAGGAGCTACAAGGACCCGCTGTTTCAACAAACACCTCCCAAATCTAACTGTCTTGTTCTCTCGCTGTTCCTCTTTCTTTCACTTTTGCTTTTTTTTTTTTTTTTTTTGTCTTTCGCTGAAGAGTCTGAACAAAAGGCTTGTGTTAGGCTGCAGCCATCTGCCGCTGTGCTGTCCTTGACCACAGCCAGTGAGCGCAGAGATAAAGCCACAGCCCTGCTGTATTTATGAGTAAGAAACAACTCCAGTACTCACCAGTGGCTAAATAGTTACCTCGTGTTATAACATACACCTCCAACATGTACATTTAGAGAGAGCAAGCTCACACCAGCAGCCCTGTAATGCTGTAATCTTCATAAGACACCAGAAAATAAAACCTGGATGGATGAAAACTGGAGAGAGATTTACTATTCTTAGATCCTTATTACTAGTGGAATGAAAAATGTGAAGCTTGGCCTGGGGGCGACACCAGATGAAAGGCCATGTTACCTAAATCAAAGGAGTTCATCATGTAGTGGTCATTTCACCACCTCTCATGCATTGTGAGACTTGGCTGGACTTTGAGCTCAATTCTAACGTTAGCATGGCAGCACTATCACACATTAATCTGCACGTTAACACCTGCGGCCTCGTAACATGCTGGCGTGCAACTCTGAACATTTTCTCATGCTAAATTATGTTAAGTATACTGTTTGTTGATACATGCGTGCAGTTAGCACGAATTTAGCATGTTAACATGCTAGCGTGCTTTAAAGGGGTAGTGTGCCGACTTAATATATCAAATGCACAATAGGAGGGCCATGGACTTGACCACCTAAATGGAATGGATCCATCATTAATTATATTAATGTGTCCACTGTGGAAACAGTCTATTGACTTTTTCATTGTATGCTTTGATTAGCGTGTTGAGCACAGAAGAAAGCATTTCGTTGCATTCTGCAGAGTTAAAAAACAGTCAGTATGTTCATCCACACCTCCCCTGCACAGGTGCAGAACAATCAGCAAAATTTAATCTGCAAATTCATATCAGGCATCAGGCAAAGACACACACAAACACACACACACACACGCAAAAAGAGAAAGAGAGATGCCATGGATCATCCTCTTCCCCAGCCCTTCATCCTTCATTTCCACTCCTTTGTGCACCTGCATTTGTCAGACTGTCTACTCTTCCCCTCTGTCTCTTTCCTGGCTTGTGTATAAGCAAAACTGTGGGAGCGAGAGAGAAAGAGTGAGACAGACAGAGAGAGAGAGAGTGTGTGTGTGTGTGTGTGTGTGCTCGCAGGTGTGTGTGTGTATGCGGTCATGTCAGGATCTCAAGGCTGCGTTTTTCTTCTTGCCTGGAAAAAATCATAAAGAGCTGTTCCTCTACATGAAGTTCCCACAGTACAACACACACACACACAAACAGTGTATCAATACCAGGGACAATAATACATGTGAAGAGGAGAAGCTGAAGATGCAGAAAGGGAAAAAATGACCAAAAAAAACATTGTTACATAAGTGTGTGTGTGTGTGTGTGTACGTGTGTGTGCGTGCGTGCATGTGTGCACATGCGCGTGCATGTGAATGCGGAAAGAGCGTCCTTGCAAGCTGGCTGTCCTGCTGACGAGTGGGGAGTGGAGTAGAAGGGAATGTTATGTCCATCGCTATCAAACTGTGCTCATCTTTCAACACAAATCTGAGACAGGAGACAAAACAGAATTAAGCCTGTTCTGCATAATCATGTTTTTTATTAGTATGTTTACTTCAGTTTGAAACTAAGAACAAGACAATGAGCCAGAAATAAATAACTCCCTGCTGTCTGTATAATTTACTCTGAAACTGTAAATAATGCAGACTCACTTGCCATTAAAACAGTCATGCGATGAAAAAACAGCAAAGAATAAGTTACAGGCTCATTAAAACTGAAATGTAACTTAAAAGCTATGAACCCTTGAACCTGACCAAATGTACTACAGTTGGAAAAGGTTATAAAAAAATCAAACTGAATACATTAATGAATATGTTTATTTTACTTTAACAGTCAGTTCATAATATAGATTAAAACTGTTTTTTATTTATCACCCAAATACTGCACTACATACTGCTGTAGCACATTCACTCGTGTAACAGTAAGGAGCTAAAGCTAACAAAATTCGCTAGCTAACACCACCTGGTAGTTCACAGACACAACGGAAGGATCACATTGGAAATATTTCTTGGATTTTAATCCATAATTATCCTGAATTGGTTTTAGATGCACGTGACTTAATGTCTCTTTACAGCATTGTTAGCCATCTAATTAACTTAGAAGCTAGAACACAATGCTTGTTTTCCTGATTTTTACGAAGATAAGAAACGATAAACTTTATTAATCCCCAGCTGGAGAAATTCTGTATACATATATATATATACATATATGTATATATACATATATGTGTGTGTGTGTGTGTGTGTATATATATATATATACACACAATTTATACTATCGTCTGGCAAGTCAAATTATTTTCAATTATTTATTTCAAATTTTCATCTTTTTCCTCATGAGACTCATATGCATGACAACCAAGGTGAGGTCTGTTGTGCAGGATTGTTACAGTGTAGACTTTCAAATCACTTTTAAATTAGACATAAATGCATTCAACAAAGAGAGTCATGATCAGATTTCATGCACATTTCATCCAGTACTATACACTTCAGTGACTTGGGATTACTTCCTTGTGCAATTTGATCTGAGAGCAAGATCAACGTGGAATTAAAAGTGAAACCAGATTTTTGAAGTACACACACACACACACACACACACAACCCAGAGACCTCCTACATCCTCATACACCCATAAAGCTTTTCACACGCCCCCATTATTCACCACTGCATGGCAGAAAAGCACCCAAGCACACTTCTCTCATCGACCTGGTGCTGAACCCAGAGCGGACAGACGGACTAAAACATTCAAATCAAAAGTGGAGTGTGGGCTCTGTTGGAAGGCCTGCATGCATGTCAACACAGGCAGGAAAACAGAGACAAGATAAGTGTGAGAAGAAACAAAAGAAGAAGAGAAACAAGGATATTTTAAAAGTGGAAACCTAAAAAAACAACAGTCTGGACCGCAGTGATGATGGTGATGATTCTGATAATGCTAATGATTGTGATGATAAAGACGGCAGCAGCCTTGGTGCCCGGCTCTGAGATGGACATTAAACCTGGAGTTGACACCAGCTTGCCCAATCAAACCGTGTCTTTCTGCTACCAGCCCTTCTGCTACCAGCTGAGCTGGGTCACACAGATTCCCTCCAACATCTCCAGAGACACCCAATACATGTGAGTACAGACAAACGCACATTCACGGGATGCATACAAATATCTGCAAATGCAAATTGCTGCAGTTTCTGTAAATGTTTGCATTTTGCTTGCTAATCAGCCGCTCTGTTGTTTCACGTCTCAGAGAAACTGTTTGGAAAGAATACTAATAGACCATTACAAGTTGTTTTGTGGTATTACAGACAATGGTAATGCTGCTTAGTTCTTCATTCATGCCTCTTCTGGTTTAGCTTAGGATAACACACAGGAGAGCCACAACAACAACAACAACAACAACAACATGCTCTGATCAACTCCTCCTCCACTCTACTCTACTTCTACATTTTCAATATATATAATATATAATTTAGTTTTACAACTACCTGCTGTGAATGTGATGGTTTCTGTCTGCTGGTTTCTTTTTTCTCATTCATTTAAATTGTTGTAGTTGTATAATTGCTGGTGGGCTTTTTTGGCATGCATGACTTCCAATTCATTTGGGACCTTAAAGGGGTACTCCAGAAATCTAATTGCGCACTTCCATAAAGTTATGGGGCTTGCTGAATTTTGCACTGAACTTGCCAATTCTGGTTTTATTAAACTTTAATTTACACTAGGGAGCATGTTTGCTCATCTTCAGTGACTCCCAGTATAACCAAAGCTATCTACAGCCACCAAGCAGCCACAGGTTAAAGATGTAGAACAAAAGTGAGGTTTGAATTCAGTTCTAATGTGTCTTGCAAATGTGCTAAACATTTGCATTTTGTAAAATATTTTAAAATGTGCATTGTTTACGTCCATGTTTACAGGTTTGCAGTCTTCTTCTTCATTGCAGCTGTGCATTAGTGCATTATCGCTACCAACTGTCGACCAGTGGAATCAACTGTATGGTGTAAAGTTAGCATAATAGTGGCACAAATACACATAAGCGGCATTGTCAGGGAACAGACTCAGCAATGTCAGTTGCACAGCTAGCTAAAGTTTGCCATCACTAGTTAACATTAGCCACTCAAATTATAAATGAATATGAATTCACCATGCAGACCACTATGGGCACCAAGACCATCGACCTAAAGGGTATGCACAAAAATACAAGGACTTGATAGTAGCCTTTACTGTCTGTATTTGGAGAAATTTGTCTTGGGCGTTGGAGAGAACACAGTCGACGTAACAGCACACATGTACAGTCAAACTGCAGTTAACACAGTCAGTCAAAGGAAAAAGTTCAACGTGTTTGGAGATTCTCTCATTCGCTTCCTTTCCCAGAGTTAGCAAAGAAGATTGACACCACTTTTGTGTCTGTGCAGCAAATATGAAGCTACCACCAGCAGCCAGCTAACTTAGCTTAGCACGACGGCTACAGGGCACAGCTAACTTTGCTCTGTTAAATTGATGTTCTTACAATTTGATTTTTGTGCAGATTAAGCAAACGAGATACAACGTGTTAATGATGACTTAGTGAGCCAGGCTAGCTGTTTCCCCTCGTTTCCAGTCTTTATGCTAAGCTAAGTTGCCGGCTGTAGCTTCATACAGGACATATACACATGTGAGTAGTATCAATCTTTTTCATCTAACTGCAGATTGTTGATGAATGTTGTATTTGTTCTTTCAAACATTAATGTTTAGCCTCCACAGGTGTTGATTGAAGGTACTGCAAGTTGTTTAGGTGTTTTTAACAGAGTGATACAGAGCTGGATGAGGCAAGAGGAGGTGATTGCCACATGGAGTAAACACTGACTTGTTGTTTTGGCCGTTGAAACGTTTTGAAGAAATCTCAAGGCCACAAAGGGGGGAGGGGTGGGGTAGTGGCAGCGGGGGTCAGCATAAAGATTAGGATCACCTCAAGTGTTTGTACAAGCACGCACTTAGACATGCATGACAACAGAGTGCAGATGTGCATCATCTTACTCACGAAGCATGCAAGCAAATACGGTCGACAAGGGCGCACTTCATGGCAGCAGTGGCGGCGAACTCCCAGGTGGCGATGTGTGTGTTCTCATCTGTTCCGTTCTGTTCGAAGGTCAAGGCTTAAGAACAGTGGAGGTATTTACAAGAAAGCAGCAGTGAATGAACATTTCAGATGGAGTCTACAATGAGCAGATGCAGAATCAGCTCGGGATCTTTACATTCAGTACGCAGAACAGCTTGCTTCTCGCACATCACCAACATGTGTCAATAGGCTGGTATCTAACTGGTCGTGGCCTCGCTGAACCCAACACAGAATAAAATCTGGCACTAATGATTTCTAAGGATTTCTCGTCAGCGATTGTGTTATCGGTGTATCGCTGAGGGCTGATGTGATGTGATGTGAGCGGCTGCTTCTGTATCAACAGGATAGTTAAGGAGACACAGATCAGAACGATTCCCCAGGGCGCCCTCGACAGCCTGCAGCACCTCAGGAAACTGTAAGTGAGAGCGTCTGTTGTTGTTCGTGTTTGTGCTCTGACGTGGAACATAATGAACTGAGGAGGTCAAAACACTTAAAATGCGTATGGATCATCCAAACAGAGGAGTGCGGAGGAGGGTGAAGAGTCTGTGTTCAGACCTCACGGTCGAATTTCTCTTTAGATTTGGTGATAATTCCTCCTAATTTAAAAAGGGAATTTGGTGGTAAAGCAGTTTTATGTTTAGCTGAATTTCATACAGAGTGCATAAAGCTGAAGTGTTAGAACACTCCCATACATTCATAGTTTAAATTACATATAAAACAAGTATTGAATTAAATTTGTTCTACAAACTTGTAATTGTCTTTTATTCTGTGCTTTTTGTTGTTTCAAATTGAATTAGGCTTCATTATAATTTGTAATTGGAGTTTTGGAATGATCTCACAAATTAATCACATATATAATATACTTATGTATATTATTATTTATTTGCATGCAAATAATGTTTTTCTGTATTTAAAATGTCCCATCAAATGCTCAGAATTGAGACACAAATATGACTTTATTAATCAATGTTTTCATTTATATCTTTGACATTATGGTTTTTCTTCATACCTTTGGTTTATATTCTATGCTAAAATGTTCCAGTAGGTTATTTTTTCTTTAAAGGAAGCAGGTCTGCTGCTTATACTTGTTTTCATCATGACATCATGATGTCTTCAAACCAACAAACCACAAAAATATTCAGATTATGAAAATGTTTTTCATTTTTGCTTGACAAATTATGATTCCACCAATTGTAAAAATAGCTACAGAGCATTACTTTCTGTGATATGATGCATCTGTGGAGTTGGACCTACTGCAAGTGTTCAGAGCCTTCCGTTCTCTACATTTGATGTTTTTGGCCTTCTTGCGTGTGCATCTTCTCAAAATTGCTGTTATAAGATTGACAAGTGCTTCTCCATCACCCCCAACCTCAGCACCATATGGGAGAACAACATGCTGGAGATCATTGATGCATTTGCCTTTGCCAGCCACCCGCGGCTCACCAGCATGTGAGTATACAGCTGTCTAAAAGGCGGTGCTCATGCCGTAGTTCTGTCGAATGTGCCTGTGTGTTTAGTCTTTGTTATGGAACAAGAAGAGCTGCAAACTCTGAGAAAGCTCATCACCCAAACACTTGTGGAGTAAGCTTTGCAGGCTGCTGGAGACAAAATACGTCAAAGAATAAGTGTGAATGACAGTTAACAGCTGAATTTTTCAATGCATGTCATATTCTTCATCCATTCCTTCATGTTCCCCTTAGTTTCATCACTGAGAACGCTGCATTGGAGAGAATAGGAGCTTTTGCCTTCTCTGATCTCCCTGAACTGGCTGAGATGTAAGTATAACCTTCAGGATGATGGCAGTGATGACACTCAGTTATATCACTGAATACATGACTGTGTGTGTTTCTTTCAGAATTATAACAAATTCCAAAAACCTGAGACACATCCATCCAGATGCATTCAAGAACATCGTGAAACTGCAGTATCTGTGAGTACTCAGTGAAAGTGCAGCAGGGAGGAAGACTTTCTTCCTCAGTTTGTGCTTTTCAAACTGATTGTGAGTCCAAAATGGGTCATGGGTGACAGGCCTACTTCTGACGGGCCCCCACACGACCACAGACATCATTTTTTAATTAGCACGGATCCCCTGGAAGATAAATCAAGTGTCACGCTTCATCTCATGAAAAAAAGCTAACCATCATTTCAGCCTAGTTAAATGTATTTACTGCAAAGTAACTCAAAGAGTCTCAAAGTGACTGTTCATAAAGGAAAGCACATCACCAAAATCCCGCCCTGACATTATCAGAACCTTTACCGTTATGTTTGTCCTGGTGTATGAGACCCAGGACTCATAAACAGAGGAGTTTATGGTGAGATTACAACTATTAAACTATTAAACTTGTAATCCAGGGCACCTTTGCACAAGAGCATTGTGTTTTGAATTAGACCTCTAAAATTTCTGATTTTATGCAAGATTCAATATCCACAATACAGCTTCTTTAACCTGGTTTCAGCCTTTTATTAACTTTAATATCTTAATGCTTTTGGAGATTGAATACAATGTTGATTATTTATAAAATCCAAGGAAGGAAGCTATTCAGTGTTGCATAACAATGACAAAAATGTCAATTTGATTACTTTTGAGACATGTTTTCAGACACGCTGATAAGAAAGCCCTGTTATTTAGGAACAAATGTTACAGTTTTGTTCCAAAATACGGTTTTTATATCCAAAATATTGCTTTCCAAGAATATATCTTCAGCTTTAAGCCATGCTAGCTAGCAGCGTGGCTCTATGGATTGACAGTTGGTCCGTCAGTCAGTCTTTGGTCCAAACTGAAGTATCTCAGCAAACGTTTGCTGTATTGCCGTGAAATTTTGTTACAGATATTTATGGTCCCCGGAGGATGAAACCATGTGAATTTGGTGATCCTGATTTATCTAGCGTGACCATTAGCCTCAGCTGTTCTTTGTGTTGTTCTTATGTTAGCATCCCAACATGCTGAAAAGGAGGATGTTAGCCGTTGATGTTAGCATTTAGCACAAACCAAAGCACCACCCTAACCTCATAGAGGTAAGTGTCACTGTAGACTCTTACTCTTGTGTTGAAAGAATCCCATTTCCAAATTGAATATCTGTTTTAAGCCATGCTAGCTAGCAGCGTGGCTCTATGGATTGACAATTGGTCCGTCAGTCGGTCTTTGGTCCAAACTCAAATATCTCAGCAAACGTTTGTTGTATTGCCGTGAAATTTTGTTACAGATATTCATGGTCCCCGGAGGATGAAACCATGTGAATTTGGTGATCCTGATTTATCTAGCGTGACCATTAGCCTCAGCTGTTCTTTGTGTTGTTCTTATGTTAGCATCCTAACATGCTGAAAAGGAGGATGTTAGCCGTTGATGTTAGCATTTAGCACAAACCAAAGCACCACCCTAACCTCATAGACGTAAGTGTGACTGTAGACTCTTACTCTTGTGTTGAAAGAATCCCATTTCCAAATTGAATATCTGTTTTGTCTCAGGTCTGAATAATCAGACTGTTAAATATTTCAGAGATACTGAATGGTGAACTTATGTGTTTTTGCCAAAAAAAAGGACAGTCGTTTGGAACACGGAGATCCTGGAATGATTTATCTTTTGGCCACCTGAGCTTCTCTCTGAATTGTCCCGGAAACTCATCCCTTGTTAATTTCTATCTCAGTCAACGCAGTGAATGCGACATTGTCTGATTTTTATCAGTGTGACTCAGTCGTAGTGTCTGCTGTGCAGAGGCCGCCTTGTGAAAGTAGTAACATTTGGTGCTTAATCTGCACATCACAGGACCATCTCCAACACCGAGCTGAGAATTTTCCCAGACTTCACCAAGATCCAGTCCACGGCCCAAGGCTTTCTGCTGTAGGTCTCAACACGGTACAAAATATGCTCTACAAATGTAGGCTGAAACACACACCCACACACCATGATTCCCATGTGTATCTGAGCATACAGGCTATTGTATGCGCACATAAGAAGAAATCACACCATTAAACAAATAACACTGCAGTTAAAACCTACGCACTGAGTGCTCCTTGCAGAGCGGAGAATCAGGGATACAAACCACCTCGTCTCCAGCCTTTAAAAATCCATCCTCAAACTGTTCTCCCTCCGCATGTTTATCAGCTTCGAAAGGGTAGCACATTTGAAGGGGGTTGTAGCATGCATTCCTAATATTCTGCACCTCAATTTATCTGCTTGAAAATGTACTTAAACCATTAACTTCTCTTTATTTGTTGTTTATCCTTTGTTTTTGACCCGTGTGCTGCTTAGTGACCTGGAAGAGAACAGCCACATAGAGAGAGTCCCCGCCAATGCTTTCAGAGGCCTCTGCACTCAAACCATCGGCAAGATGTAAGAGACTCATCACTTTTTTAGAAACATGCGCTCCACCCTCACACAGCTCCGAGTGGGCATTACATGTGAAATGATGAATGTTCCCTCAAACACTCCCTGCCCTCTTTACCGAGCTCTGTCTTCTCCCACTTCTCCCTTTTCTGCATTCCTAACACTCTTACTGCTTTTTATCACCTCTTTATTTTGACCATTGCCCCCCTTTTAAGCTGTAGATCCTGCTGACAACCACATACAGGTCTGTACTATATGTACGTCTGTCTACTGAATCAGGCTCTGCAATTCAGAGTGACATATTTTTATATTGGTCATACATGAATTTTGCCATTTAATTGTGACAGCATGAGTAGTAGCAATTCAATATTACAAAATATATGGTAACGAAACAAAAATTTTGTCAAATTTGTAATTGACTATTTTAAATTGTAGTGGAAAAGTTACATGTTTTGGGAAATATGCTTATTCTGGAGAGAGAAGCCAGTTAGGTTAGCTTAGCACAAACACCGGAAACAGGGGGACTTCCTGAAGCCCCTGCCGGTTGCCTGGCATCTACATAGAGGAAAGAAATAGTCTGACACATTGCTCCCATTAGACATCGAATTTCCATTTTTACAATTTGTATTTTTGCACATAATAAACAAGGTATAATGTGTCAATTAGTAAGCTTTAGAGGTGTTGGAAGGTGAATTTCATTACTTTTGGAGAGAGCAAGGCTAGCGTTTCCCCTTGTTTCCCAGTATTTATTCTCAGCTAAACTAACTGGCATTCACACTTCAGAGTGTTACCAACCATCTCATCTAACTCTCAGCGTGAAGTGTAATTCCCAAAATGTCAAGCTATTCCTTTTAAGTTGCATTTTAATTGCATGATGCGTACATATAATTAAGCACCTTTAAATTGTGGCATCACTACTTCTACTTCAGTAAAAATTGGAATATGTCAGAATTTGCCTACAGCTTCCGAGGTCCAAACCTGTCCAACTAAAAAGCAGAAAAGGAAGAAAGAGAAGAAGAAGGAGAAGTCTTACATAACAATAAATGCAATTCAATTTGTGTGTTCTGTGTCTTCATACAGAGAAAGAAAGGACTGCACACACTAAAATTAGCTTTGATAGTTCAGATAAGTTTACCGTAGGGACTGTTCTGTGTTGCAGCCACATGACTGTAATTTGGCTTCCCTTTCTAATGACAGACGGCTCACCAGAAATGGCATCAAGGAGGTGGCAAGTGACGCCTTCAACGGCACAAAGATGCGCAGATTGTGAGTCACAGGCGGAGACACAATTGCAAACAGGAGATTTACAAAAAATAAAAATAAAAACCTCACATATTTAATTCCTCTCGTTTTCTTCCTCTCTCTCAGGTTTCTAAGAGGCAACCAACAGCTTACTCACATCAGTCCCAACGCCTTTGTGGGTTCCAGTGAGTTGGTGGTACTGTAAGCATGACATCTAACAGTAACTCATGCCTACATGATTCACCCTGCTCATCATCACTTATTACACTCAGGATGTAGGAGAGAGAAACAAGAAACAATGCAGCATGTGTGGGGAGGCTCAAAAAAAAACTGAAACGTGCCAAATTTAAGGTAAAAATAAACCGAAAGCAGGTGAAGTCATTAACCGGAGAGAGAGATTTTTTTTTTTTTAAACCTGTGTATTCCCCAAAGAAAGAAACACCTACAGAATTTCTATTGAAGCAGCAATCAGAGTGTTTTTGTTTTTCTATCATTGCTGTAATGTCTCTCCATATCCTGGTAATCACTTGGCAATCAAACAACGGCTCTCCCCATGAATTTTCCTGTTAAGGAAATTTGAGTTTTATTCAAACAACACTGGAGTTTTTGCTGACATGAAATTCTTCTCTTAATCCGGAGAGTTTTTTCCAAAGAAAGATAAATAGCTGATCACTGGTTTAATGCCTATTACATAAAGCAAACAAAGAAGACATCTGTTGGAAATAGCATGGATTCTGAAATTAAAGTGCCTCCTCTGTTAAATACCAAATTGTTTGTGTTTGTTTGGGCAGGGACGTTTCCCACACAGCCCTCAGCACCCTGCCGGACTACATCCTCGGTGGTCTCCAGAAGCTGATCGCAGAGTCCACCTTCCATCTGAAGGAGCTACCTCCACTGCAGCTCTTCACCAAACTCCACCAGGCCAACCTGACGTACCCGTCGCACTGCTGCGCCTTCCAAAACATCAAACGGAACAGGTATGAGGGCATCATCATCATCAAAAGGTGAACATTTTATCATTAAAGGAGCGGATTGAAAGTTTGCGAAATATGCGCTTTCTTGCTGGGAGTTATACTACCACTGTCATGTCTGTATGCTAAATATGTAGCTCAAGCCAAGAGACAGCTAGCTTAGCTTAGCATAAAGACAAGAAACGGGGAATATTTTTCTCTCCCAGAAACAACAACGTGGGAATAATATTTATCTTAAAACAGACCTTACTTCCTTATTTATATGATCCAATTTTGGGATATTTACAATTAAACGTGCAGTATGTCATTTCTGCCTTAGTCGAAACAATGAAAATGTTGTGAAGCAGCATGGGATCATGGGAGATTTTGTCTTCATTGTTAAACATCCACCATGTCGATGAGAATCTATCTGACATGAGTCAGGCACATATTAAAGTTTTATTTGCATTACATTTAGTCACGTTTGCTGACTTCCTTCACTATCTGAAGTATCATTTGGTGTGTTGCCACTGACAGGTGGCCAATGAAATGCACCCTTACCTTTTACAGATTTCTCTTGGTTTGAACATTGTTGGAAACGTTGGGATGATGCAAGTACACGATTCAACTAAATATATAACAGAGATCTTGTCATTTTTAGAAATTTTAATGTGAAAATGTTACATATTGTCTGTTTAATTGCCAAGTAGAACACATAAGATTTAACCATAAATGACTAACAGGAGTGTATATGATAGCGATGTTATATTGTTGCTATATATATAATGATATTTCATTATGACTCATTTCTGTTTCATCAGTATTCATAAACTAATACTGCAGTTACTGTGTGCTAGATCAGGGTGGAACTCCCTGTGCTCCCACCCCAAGGCTCAGGATATCCGTCACTTCTACAAGGACCACTGCTCCAACTCCACCTCCTTCACCTGCAGCCCGACCCCAGATGACTTTAACCCCTGTGAGGACATCATGTCCCCCGTCCCCCTCCGGGTCCTCATCTGGATCATCTCCATCCTCGCGCTGCTGGGGAACGCAGCCGTACTTCTGGTCTTGTTAGGTATTCACGTGTGGTCATACTGTTCCTCTGTTTTTTTGGCATTTAAATGAACCCATTCTGTGTGTAGTTTGGATACTTTTTTGAGAATATATTCCTTTTTTGTTTTGTTTTGTTTTGCCTGTATCCACATGTAAGACATTAAGGTACTGCTTTCAGAGGCGGAAAGTGACAAAGTACAACTAAAAACACTTAGTAAACTGCTTTACTTGATTAAAATTTAAGGTACTTCCACTTTATTTCAGTATTTCCATTATGTGAGACTTTAAATTTGTCTTCCACCACATTTAGGAAGCAAATGTACTCTTCTAATTACAGTGCTTTGTAGATAAGACGTTTACTGATTCTAAATGAGATAAAGAAATAATTGAAGTTCCTTCTTTTATTATTTCTTTCCTTCCCTCATCCTGTCCTACTTTCTCTCACCATTTGTTTCCTTCTGTTTTACTTGCACTTCCTCGCTTTTGTCTCTACATTCTTATTTCCTTTCTGATTTGAAAGTGGAATCAGAAGGTTTTCACATACTAACCAAACTAAGCTTTGCTCTCTTTTGCAAGAAAATATCAATGTGAGTACATTTTATTGTTTTTGAAAACCAAGATATTGTGTTTTCTTTCTGTTTTTCAGGCAGCCGTTCCAAACTGACCGTGCCCCGTTTCCTCATGTGCCACTTGGCCTTTTCTGACCTCTGTATGGGCATCTACCTGGTAGTCATAGCAACTGTAGACATGCTCACTCATGGCCGGTACTACAACCACGCCTTAGACTGGCAGCTGGGCCTGGGCTGCAGAGCTGCGGGCTTCTTCACGGTGTGCATGCATGCATGGAGTCCTCTGCGTATAACATACAGTACATATGACAGCTGTGCATAAATAACAACACTCATAAATGTCCATGTTTGAATTTAAATGTACTGTAATAATGTAATGTGTGTGTGTGTGTGTAAATCACAGGTGTTTGCCAGTGAGCTGTCAGTGTTCACGTTAACAGCCATCGCTCTGGAGCGCTGGCACACCATCACGCACGCTCTGCGGCTCGACCGTAAAATTCGCCTGAGACACGCGTGTATTGTCATGACAGCAGGGTGGATCTTCTCCTTCCTCGCCGCTTTGCTGCCCACAGTTGGGGTCAGCAGCTACGGCAAGGTGGGTGCTTCATTCTCCATTCAACTCCTCTGTGCTCTCAGTTTGTGAGAGGAATTTACTGACGGCTCTCTTCAGAATTCGCTCAGGTCCAAGCAGTTGTGGATGCAAGATGGTGCATGAACTCCAACTTAAGCTTATATGCTTCAAAAAGATGCCAAAATTCTGCAAAACTACAAATGCTTTATATGTCTGAGAGGACATTATAAGATAGGGCTGCAATGATTATTTTCATTAGTGATTAATCTGCCAATTATTTTCTCAATTAGTCTGTCAATCGTTTGTAAGCAAAATATGGTCATAACGTCTTCATTTTCAACATCAGCGAATGGCTTGTTTCGGTGGATTTTTAAATGTGTGTATCTGTTTGTGGTGCAGGTGAGTATCTGCCTGCCCATGGACGTGGAGACTCTGGTGTCTCAGGTCTACGTGGTGTCTCTTCTCCTCCTCAACATCCTGGCCTTCTTCTGCGTGTGCGTCTGTTACCTCAGCATCTACCTGACAATCCGCAACCCAGCATCAGCGCCGGCCCACGCCGACACCCGCGTGGCCAAACGCATGGCTGTCCTCATCTTCACCGACTTCGTTTGCATGGCTCCCATCTCCTTCTTCGCCGTCTCGGCCGCCCTCAAGCTCCCTCTCATCACCGTCTCGGACGCCAAACTGCTGCTGGTCCTCTTCTACCCGATCAACTCCTGCTCCAACCCCTTCCTGTACGCCTTCTTCACCCGCACCTTCAGACGGGATTTCTTTCTCCTTGCAGCTCGCTTCGGCCTCTTTAAGACCTGGGCGCAGATTTATCGGACAGAGAGTTCCTCCTGTCAGCAGCCGGCATGGATCTCTCCAAAGAGCAGCCTTGTGACGCTGTACTCCTTGGCCAATACATCAAGTCTAGATGGGCAACAAGAGTGCTGACTGTAATTCAAAAACAGATATAGACTTTTGGCTGCCTTATTTCTTTCAGCAAATGATTAAAATTCCTCATAGATCTGTTGGAGATTTTGCTAAAAGGAGCAGTATGAAAGAATTTTGACTTAAAACATTCAAAAATTGAGTGAAATTATCAACAGAATGTGAAAAAGTGACAGTCTGACTTTACGTCAAAGATGTCTAGCATGCTAGCCAGCTAGCACCAGCCCGTCCTGTCTTGTAATACCACTTTGTACCTCAAGAGGGGATAGTGAGTAACTGTAGTTTCCAGTCTGTTCTCTGTCCACTGGTTTTCTTGCCGGCTTTGGCTCCTGCCCCAGGCTTGAAAACCTCCTCCTCCCTCACTCCAAATCTCTTGTGCTAGCGCTGTAAACAGCAACACTCCACCGCTGCCAGTCTGGGCAGAGTCAGCGAATAGGACCGCTAGCTGCACGGCTAACTGAGCTAACTACCTAACAGCTACAGTTAGCAGCAGTTAGCGGTTACTCTGGTGATATGCTGCCCCCTATTGGTTTGTATGATTGCAACAGGTGGTCAATTCTTACATAATGCACCTTTAAGAGGCGCACTCGTTTTGATGTGTGCATGTCGTGGAGATACTGAACAGGCTGCTGAATCCTCAAAATGATGCTCTAACCCATCATTCATATGCTTTGGATGACATCAGATTTTGTTAGTTTTCATGTATCTCCGACATGTTGTCATTATCTTTGGACATCAGCTGCTGACTCGTCAGGCCTGACCTCAGACCTGCAATCCACGTGACCCGAGGTTAAACTCTGCTGTACAGTATGTATCATGTGTATAGAAATCCAAGTAAAGATAGCTGCAAAACAACTGCAGATACTCTGACCAAATCTAGGTCAGATAGCTGTCCCAGAAAAGTCTTTGTGTTAGTTTTAACTTGATTTGGACGCCAGATGGGTGGAGTTTACTGTATCATAACAACTGAGTTCACAAGTAGAGGTAGGAAGAGTAGAAGAAGAACTGATTTTTACTTTTGTGCATCGTCTTATGTAACAAATGCCATCCATCTGGTGTCCCAAGATAATGAAACAAACTGAAGTACTCTGAAACAGTTTAATAAAGATTTGACACTCTGTATATCAGCACACGCACATCAAGAACTCAACATTCATTTAACATTCAACAGTGTGATTGAAGGATAATCATTAAGAAGCACCGCAGGGACCTACTGATTAATAATCTTCTCATACACTCTGTCTGCTGTAGCTCTGCATGCCTCCACATCCCTATTGCCCTTCAGTCCCCCCGCCCCCCCTTTTTTTTTTTTTTTACTGAAGGACATGTAATTATCTTTGTAAAGTAATTATGTTTATTCTTCATTCTTCAGTCAGATTCCTGCTAGTCTTCCTGGGGTCCACACAAAAACATCAACTCTAAAAAAGACAAGAAAATGCAAAAACAGGCCAAATATGAAGATCAGACAACATGTGAAATGAGTCTACACATGAAATAATAAGTAACAGTAACCTGCAATGGCAACAGAGACACTTCTCATCTTAGAATTTGATCCGTGGACTTCCAGATGACAGCATGATGACTTTTGTCAATGAAAGAACTATGAAGTGCCACTTTTATATATATATATATTTATCTGTGTGTTTTATACAAAATATATCTTTGTGGTTATTTTTTTATATGATTTATAAATGTGTTTATTATATCTCTCTCTCTCTCTGTTTCAGTGGACTTTGTATAGTGAATGAGAGTGTGAGGCGTAGTGTCACGACCCCGGGGTCTATGATCATTTTCTATGTGTTTGTGTTATACTGTATGTCTTTGTGCTTTAATGTCCTCTGTGCATCAGTTGTAGATGTCTCGCTCTCTGCTGTGTGTGTGTGAGAGAGAGAGAGTGTGTGTGTATGTGACTGTGTGATGGGCTGCAGGTGATTGACTGAAATGACTGACTGTGTCGGTTGTTCCAGGGAGCTGCTAATTGATGTAACAGCCCACAATGGGTAGGGGTGCGTATCATTTTAACAGTTTTTAACCTTTTGTTTCACGTCTTTTTTGATTATGAGTTAGGTGAGTGACTTGTCTTTTTATTTTTCTTATTTGAGTAAGTTTAGGTTTTGCTGTTAGAACACACTGAAGCTAAAAGACTTAAATAAACGTTTAAAAGAGCTTCAAATTTTCTTGGATGCTGGTGGTTCTTTTGGAGCTGGGAAGAAGGGTGTCCCATTTTTCACGTCGCACCAGAGTTAACCCCAGTGCAGGTCGTAGCCGTTATAACAAAAAGTGAAAACTCACATCAACGCATACACACACGCTAAATTTTATCTCGACGTGCTGTCCTTCAGAGCATCCAAAACTTTCAAGGACAAAGTGACCCTACTAACCTCTGCTCTGTGTGCCAGGGTGGGCGGGTGGATCTGGGAGGGGGAGGCTACACAGCTGCTCTTTCTGATTATTACAGGAGGAGGATGGAAGAAGAAAGCAACCCAGGGTTTCAAGGCTGCAGCTGCGAGAAGGAATCCGAGTCCATCTCATTGATATGGATACACTGCCTCCTGCATGCCAACGTTGAACGTGTGCGTGCATTTATATTCTTTAACCACCAGGTGATGCTGCTGGTGCAGGATTTATTGCAGTCTGTGCTCTGTTATGGTCCATGCTGAGAGTCACCGTCTCAGCAGCAGTGGCAGGATGTAACTTAGTACATTTACTCAAGAACTATGTGAAACAAGTACAAATCTGAGGTACTTTACTCATTTATTTAAGTATTTCTATTCTAAACACCTTATGCTTGTACTCCACTGCATCTCAGACGCAAATATTGTAGTATTGTACTATAATTACTTTTCAGATTACATTTTTTCATACCCTTCCTGTCCAGTGAAAACCATGTATCTCCACATTTTTAATCAATTAATTAATTAATGAAGCAAGTGTTCCTTTGTGGGTGTTTTACAGAATATGATGAACTGCTGCAGATTAAACTACTCAACAGTGTATAAAGTTGGTAAATTAGCACTAATATAAAATTAATATTGATTCAAAAAACATCAATATACTTACACTATAAGTATGCCTTGCTAATTACACAGATTTTTACTTAAGCAAGGTTTTAAATGCAGGACTTTTTGCTCATAGTGGAGTGTATGAGTACTTTTACTGGAGTAAAGGATCTAAATGTTTCTTCAACAACTGCTCAGCTGACACTATAAATTTGCAAACAAACAATCGATGGTAACAGCAAAGCATGCCTTTACTGCTGTTCAGCTCGAGGGAAAATGAATTTAGATGCAAAATGTGGAAGTTGAATTTAAACAGAACAATAACAGTAAAGATACTATTCTCTGTCTTCATAGCTAGTGGCATTCTGTGGCAAAAACAGGCATCAAACCGTCATTATTATGTCCAAAAAAAAGATTGTACCCACAGTTGCATGCCAGAGTACATCACTGTCTGCAACAAGGAATGATGATATTTCTGAAAAAGGCTGACTTAAAGTTTAGACTGACACAGTACTGATACAATAGCACATGCAGTGCTGATGATCTTTGAAGTCTCTAGACAGAGCAGCACTGTGGAATAAGGTTACATATTGGGGGCTACAGCAAAAAAAAAAAAAGCCATTAATGTAAAGATTTGTACCCAAGTTGTGCTGTTGTTACTGCTATGAAGCAGCTCATGGAAACAATCTATATAGATTATATAATAGCATAATATACTAAACCCAACAAAATTTCAGAACTAGTCAGATAAATTCATAGTTGCAGCTCTTATCTTTGTATAGTGTACAATTGGTGGGGCAGTCTCAAGCACTGAATGCACAGTTGTTTTGTTCCTTTTTCAGAAAAAGTACACTAAGTAATAACATTCAGGGCATCTTGTTGACCTTCATTTGTTGCATGTCACACCAGTTTCTCGACCTTTATTCCCTCTCCACTGAAAAAAAAAATCTAGACCACATTAAAAAAGTAGTAGCATCCAACCAGCAGTTTTAAAACTGACAGAATTTATTTGAGAACAGCCCTGTATGAGGACTACTGTGTTAATATGGGTTGCAAAAGTCACACTGTTCAGACTTTGACTATTTCTGCTGTGTTTTCCTTACATATACAGCGTCTGTTTACCTTGATTTTTTTCCAATCACTAAAAATGCAATCACCCTCAAACTTGACACTGATTACTAAAAATGAGCTGAAAACTGTGGTGCGAGCTCTTACATACAGATCTTTTCCAGATGCAATATAACGACAGAAAAGAAAAAAGAGCTGTGTCTTTAAGTCCTTTGTGATCATGGCCTAATCGTTTGCAGCCAAACAATGCCCTCTGGTGGTCCAATTACATAAAATGATACTAATTGACCAAATGTGTTTATTAAAGTGATACTCCACCCATGTCTGTAATTTAAGACTCAAGAGCTCACCGCCTGTAATCTTGGTAAACAAAAGATTGTAGTTAAGTTTCAGCTTGGAGTCATGTGAGTTAAAATGTATTCCAATTGTATTGCGTATAGTTGGTTTGTTAATTATAATTGATTAACACATTGAAGAATTCAAATTTTTTAATTCTAAATTGATTCATTAAATGTGGCATTTAAAACCTCAAAATAAAAATGACAAAAAAGATCATTACATTTCCCTATTAATTATTCCGTATTTAAATGATTAAGCAACAATGTAATGATTAAGTTGAACCAAGAATTCACTTTGAAACGGCTTTTTAATTTTACTTTTTGTTATCCCATTTACTTACACATCTGCCCAATTCATGTGTCTCCTGCTTAAAGATTCACATTTATATTTCACTCAAAGATTTAAAGAGTGAAAACGAAACGTACAATCATCGCATTATAAACATTTCCTGCAACATAATCCAACACACTGCCCTTAATTTGTTCAGTGTGCTCAACACTTATATTTTCACTGAAATAATAATAATCATAGATAAAATAATGCAAGACAATTTTCAATTAGAGAAATCGACTGTTATACAAATTCAAGGCTGTGCTCTTTGTTGGTTATTAAATTGTGCTTGTTTAAATATGCTGAACATTAAAGTGAATGTGGCTCACTGCAACAAAATACACTAACATGTAGCACAATCCTTATGTAGCTGTGACAATAGACACTAAGGCTGCAAAACGTACATAATTTGGTGACTGTGGAGTCCATTGGTGCGCCCATGCATTGATCAAATCGCCGCTTGACCGATCCCGAACCCCAACAGAAAGGTTTGTCAAGTCGTCTGAAACGAGGCTCCTGATTGGTCGCTGCAGGAGGAGCTCCTAAAACGCAAGACATGATTTGTCAAAAGGACACTCTGCTCTTTTTTTCTCGCGATTGTTTCCCGTGTGGGTTAATGGCTCCTCCTGCTACAGACTGAGACGGAGCTGGCACCGAGAAGCAATACGGGGGGAGCTGTAACACCACGGAGGAAAAAAAGCGATTACACCCCAAATACCAGCGGGTTTTGATCGCAGTTGTTTGGGTGTATCGGGGAAAAAGGCTGTCCGGGTGGTAGTTTGGGTCGAGGGCTAAATTTAGAAGCGGGCGGTCGAGGATAGCAGTCTATTTTTCAACAACCAACTCCCCAGATGAACTCCGTCAGAGCCACCAACAGGAGACCCAGGCGAGTGTCGAGGCCGCGCCCGGTGCAGCCCGAACGGAACAACGGGGATAGAGGTAAGTTAGGCCGCGGTCAGCTAATGATTTAAGACGGCGCCGTGCCAGGCCTGAACAGTCTTCACATAACCCTCGTTTTTTGCTAGTGGCCTGTTCTCCACACCTTGGGACGGCGAGTTCAGCAGGAAAAACCGAGGCTTCTTGCTCTGTGGCTTAGGCCAGGCCGCGCTTTGTTTGGCTTGAGTGATTGGGGCTAGCTAACACGGCTAGCTAGCTGACTAGGTTATGTGGATGTTGGGGGTTGTCTTCGCCTAACGTAATGCGTATGTAGCTAAACGGCCAACATTAATAGCTCTTCTTCAGGTAACCTCAGCTGGAGGCAAAGGGATCGACTTCACACGCTCTAACCACAATCTGCGTGTCTGTTCGGCCGTTGCATTCCCAGCTGTCACTACCGATTCTGAGGGTGTAAATCTGCGGTGTCTTTGGACTGCCATTTTTGGGGTGTAACGTTAACAAAAACATTAGTAGCGAATGGGGGCAATGCTAGCTAGCTCCCCCAGCTTTAAGAGGCCACATAGATCAGCTGTGATAGATGATACGGTGTGATTTGGATGAATTCACCGTGTCCATTTTATGCGCTTGTGGCTGTAGTTTAAAGCTAACGTCGCGAGCAGATTGAACCCGTATCCTCTTCCTTGTTCGCGGTGCTTGTTAGCCGTAGCTCGATTTGTTTACACCGCGGATTTGCAAGCTACGCAGTTCAGTTTTTAGCTATTAGCCGCACGTTTGATAGACTTCATCTGCGGCCCTTCATTTGACAGCCCCATAAAAGATGAGTCTGATTCTGCTCATGTAGGACCCAGACACAAATACACATTCCCCGATATCAATAAAGACTGACTGGACATGAAATGTGGCTGCAGGAGGTGCATCTGCCATTATCAATCACTAACCTTTGTCTGCCTTACCAACTATCACCCTGTCTGTTAGCCTGCGCAGTGTGAATACTGCATGTGAGCTGAATGAATACCATTGTGTCATTAATGGTAAAGAGACTCAGTGGTTTTAAGTGTGTGCTCTAAATAATAAAGAAGTTAAAGTTGTGTAATTGAGAAAAAGAAAGATTAATACTGGTATTTCTTTTCAGAGAAATACCCATTTTTTTGTTTTCTTTTTAATTGCATGGCCTTGCTTTCTACTGCAGCTTTGTGCATTGAAGTGCCAGTTCAGGAAAATGTGTATGTATAGGAAATCTGTTTGCCTTTCTGTCTAGATGAGGAGGCTCCTGCAGCAGCTGCAGCAGAGATGGCTATTGAGGAGTCCGGCCCAGGAGCTCAGAACAGTCCCTACCAGCTTCGGCGCAAGACCCTGCTTCCTAAGAGAACCGCTGCTGCCTCTGCCACCGCCTCTGCCTGCCCCAGCAAGGGCCCAATGGAGGTTAGACTGAAGCATTTGAGTGCATTTCTTGTGTATTGACTGCAGTATGCATGTCTACAGTTGTCATCGTATGAATGTGTGTGAATGAGAGGGAATTGGTGATTGATTGTGTTCTCCTCTGAAGGAACAATGATTTTGTAGCAAAGCAGTAAATTTTCCAGTTGATTACTTAGTGCTTGAATCTTGGCATGAAGTTGATATCCCATTTCCCCTCTTTACAGGGAGCTTCCACTTCATCAACAGAGGCCTTTGGCCATCGAGCCAAGCGGGCACGAGTGTCCGGTAAGAGCCACGACCTGCCAGGTGTGTGTTAAATCTCCGCAACTGGGGCAAGGAGAGCGTTAGGATTTTCTTTGTTGTTGTTGATTTTCCTTTGAATCTTTATTGATTTTTCTGTGTGTGCTGGTAAAATCTTATGTTGCAATCCATTAAACAGCATGACTCCATAGTTTGTGTTTGGGGTGAAACTATTTTTCCTAAAGCTTACATTGTCAGTGTTTATGTGTGTATTTGTGTGTTTTAGCAGCCCCAGCAGAGCAATATCTGCAGCAGAAGCTTCCAGACGAGGTTGTTTTGAAGATATTCTCCTACCTACTAGAACAGGACCTCTGTCAGGCAGCTTGTGTTTGCAAGAGATTCAGCCAGCTTGCCAACGACCCCATCCTATGGTCAGTGCCACTGATGAGATGGAAACTTTCCTGTTTTGAACTGCATTAAAAAATGCAGACAACTGAAATTTGTTGTATGTGGTATTTAATATTGTAGGAAGCGCCTATATATGGAGGTGTTCGAGTACACACGTCCTATGATGCACCCTGAGCCAGGCAGGTTCTACCAGGTCAGCCCCGAGGAGCATGAACACCCAAACCCCTGGAAGGAGAGCTTTCAACAGCTGGTAAGTCTGCCCTCATAGTTTTCTGTGTGTTGTTTTATTGTGAAGAAGAAAGTAACCTCAGAAGTGCTGAATGCTTGATGCAGTTCTGCAAAGTCATATATGGCTTAGCAATAAAATCCATACCACTCACTAGGGAGATAATATCTTACTCGGAGGGAAGGTGTCTGTCAAGCAAAAAGATTTAACACACACAAACAATCAGTGTATGTATATTTATTTTTTTAAATTTCACAATATGTGTTGAGAGAGATGGACGCTTAGTCATCATTTGACTGTATAACATGGACAAGCACCTGGGAAAGAGTGCTTGATTAAGCAACAACAAGCAGATGAAAAATAAACTGTCAGCGACTTGTAAAGTGCTTTTACTAATGTGTTTCTTCAACCTAAAGTCGTAATTTTCTGGAAACGCTAACAAGCCACTCCATCAGAATTTCTCAAAAGCTGTTCCTTAGCGTGAACTCCTGTTCTTCTGCTTTCATTTTTAAACCTGTATATACTGTATTTCTCAGAAGTTCAGTTTCTCAATGAATGCTTTCAGTTCATCCACAGACAGATCATTTTCATGTGATCACAGTGTTGTTATAAGGCTCTGTCAACAATAGGATGTGTAAAATTCTTAACCATGAAGTTAATCTCATTATCTAATTATGCCTGGGCTTTCCTCAGACTAAACATCGGCTAAGGTCCTCAGGCTAATGGGAGACAAACATGTTTGCTTTATTAATTATAATGGATGAGAAAATTCAAAGTGATAATGAAACACTGATCATATTTTGTTGTTGCTAAGATCACATGACTCTGGTTTTTGCTGCAGTCCTACTTTCTGTTAGTGGCTTTTAATTGTGATGTCTAGAACTTAAGGAATGCAGTGTTTTTCAGTTGCATCTATCACTGAAATCTGAAATTGTGTACCTCTGCATATGTTGTTGTTTTGTGGGTTGTATATATTCATGGATGCCACTGGTTCCTATCTTGGTGTTTGGGCCTTGCAAGATGGTTAACAAGACAGGGATCAGAAATACATACTTAAGGGGCACAAACTTAGCTTAAGATTCATTTTCAGACTTTTGCAACCTTTTCCCTGTGGTTTACCTTCCTGGATCAATTTGCCTCTTCAGTAAGTGTTCACAACCTAACGTATGCAACAAGAGGTCACAAGAACCACTGATGAGTACGATTATTATGCCACTTTTATGTCACCTTCTTGTGTAGTGTGTTCTCTTTGCTCTCTGTTTTCTGTTCAAAAACCTTAAACCCTTTAGTTTTTTCCTAAACTTTTTTTTGCATTATTGTTGGAAAAGGCTACTGTAATGCCCAGGATGTATTAGAGACAACATTAATATATGATGTGATCACCAGCAGCCTATTTTGACCTTGATGTTTTCTTGTTGCAGTACAAAGGTGCTCATGTAAAACCAGGCTTTGCTGAGCATTTCTACAGTAACCCCGGCAGGTACAAAGGCAGAGAGAACATGCTGGTAAGTCAGAACTTAATAGCTGAAGAGAAACCCTTCAGGATTTATTTTACTGGCTATAGCGCTGACATATATGCAAAGCTTGGCTAATGTAAATACCTGCTTGCTTTTTAGCTGCCATCTGATGAATTGTAGGTGTGTATATTTTGCCTGAAAGTGTTAATGCTTTTTTTTCCTGCAGTATTATGACACAATTGAGGATGCGCTGGGAGGAGTACAAGAGTCCCACTTTGAAGGTCTAATCTTCGTCCACTCTGGCATCTATACAGACGAGTGGATTTATATAGAGTCCCCCATCACCATGATTGGTGCAGGTAAGCATGTACCTTCACTGAAAAGTGCTTAAGACATTACTTTGATGCTAGTGCCGCATGCAATCAATACCGCTCTTAAGATGGGATGCACTCTCAGTGGTGTTTGTGTCCATATGTATGAGGGTGTTAATGAGTTTTCTCTGCTTTACCCTCAGCTCCTGGTAAAGTAGCAGACAAGGTGGTGATAGAGAATACCAGAGACTCAACGTTTGTCTTCATGGAGGGCTCGGAGGATGCCTACGTGGGATACATGACCATCAAGGTAAACACAGATCTCACCTTTCCCTTCTTTGCACATCTGCCACGTTTGTAATTTGTAACGTAAAAATTCCACCGCAAATGACCTACCGAATTTCGGCTAACGCTGAACTCTCATGTGAATCGTCCTCTCTCATTTGGAGTCCCATCCCGCCCAAGGTTATTTGTTTTCGCCACATCTTTTTTTTCTGCTTCTTTCCAGGTTGAGAATTATGAAAGCTGCGTTGGCAATTACACATAAAAGTTTTGACAGCATTTTGGGTGCATATTCAGGAGGCTCACTGTTCTTGTCATTCAGGAAGCCGATGTTATGCAGACCCCTGACATCATATCCAGGGATAGTGTCAGTAAATTCGAATATAATACAGACTCTGTTTATCCCGTGCAAATGCGCCGCATGAAACAGGCTTGAGGGGGGTAATTTCTAAATCAAATGATCCCCTGGTAATACTGGTCCTCTGGGAATAGGGATTTAGTCTCTAATTTATAATTTATTTGTAGTTGAGGATAAGATTATATCTCAAATGAGTCGCACAACAAACATGGGCTTTATTACGATGCTCATGGCTTCCTAACAAAAACAAAATTGTGTGGTTGACTAGAAAATTTTTATTTGAAATTTGGAAAACGACACTGTGACCGACGTATTAGAGATATTAGTAAAGCTCAAGGCTGCTTTACCGTCATGTTTTGTCTTGTGGTCGAGAATTTTTCCATTTCAGGTCAGTTTGCTCATCAGTTGTTAATCAATTTATATTTTTTAAAATAAAAGATAGAACTGTGTTCCATATTAAAGAGCTCAGGAATTAGATATGATGATGTAATCAGACCAAGTTATCTAATTGTGTTGTGCAATGCCAATTACACAGTGCACATTACAAGATTATGTTTGACTGATGTGTGATAGGTGTCAATTTTTGGTCCAAACAAAAACTTCCTGTGTTGGTTGTCCGGGTAGGTTTGTAAGTAGAGTTTAACCAGCTGTAAAATTTATGAGACACTATTATTTAAGAATGTAAATGTGAAGGTTTCGCATCTGTTGCAAATTCTTAACTTGTAAAAAAATATGTATATCACGTTGTATTGATTATTTCATGTCTCTTGTGGTGTAGGATAACACTGTTTTGTGGTTTAAGTACTGTTTTTTTAGCTACTACAAGTATTAGCGGCACTGATGCCTCCAGCAGGGAGAGTCCAGTGTGGTGGTGGGTGGAAAGAAGCTTGATGTGCTGTCAGCGAGCGCAGCCACTGTCTGACCTCTGCTGCTCCTCTCTCCTCAGTTTAATCCTGATGATAAGTCAGCGCAGCACCATAACGCCCACCACTGTCTGGAGATTACCGTCAACTGCAGCCCCAACATCGACCACTGCATCATCCGCTCCACGTGCACAGGTACCACACACACCGACACTTGTTAGCGGGGGTGACCACAATAATCTGAACACCTTTGCTCATTATTATCGTTATTATTATTCACTCATTATCTTTTCCTTTCGTCAACATTGCAAGATAGGGCATTTGGTGCAGGTGGAAGAAATGCCTACATCTTAAAATCCAGTAGGTGGTAGTAAAGTTCACGATAAAACATAGCCAGCTGTAGAAATATGATGACTCCTTATAACAGTCCACAGTAACTGGTACCAGTAATCCTCTCAGGTTGCCGACACATGTAGCTGCTCAAACTTCATACAGAAAGCAGTTGTTATGGAGCACTTGGAAGGCAGTGGTTTCAAGAGAGAGCCGGTGCAATTGTAGTATACCTTAACTATAACGCTATTTCTCCAAGTAAGGTGTGGATTAGAAAACAACCAAGTATACTATTACTCACACCCAAATATGAATTACCTGCAATAAACTCCACCAGAGAAACTGAGGAAAAATGTTCACACTTTACACCCCACGAGAACAAGCAGCAGTATTGTGCTGTGTGAAGTTTGTGCTTGCAGCTTTGATCATAGAACAGTGGATTGCTGGCCTTGGTGGAGGTCTGCACCCTCTAGCCTTATGTGATATTGCACAGGTGTGTGCGAAATGAAATGTCATATCACATGTATCATCAATAACACTTATTTCTTGGGAGTTATTGTAGTGTGTCGAATTTTCTATCTAGAAAATATAATATGATATTTATTTTTTTATTTTCCGTGGTTGCATTTGCAGTAACAACTTAGATGTGATTATGACACCTTTCAGAGTATGGAAGTTTTGGGTTTAGGTACCTTGAAAGTGCTTGAAAATGCCTTATTATATCTCTTAAAAGCCATATGGATGAAATATTGTTTCAGTCAGCAGAAACTTGATTAATGGCAATTTTGATAGTGTTTTCAATCTTCATAAAATATTCCAGCTTCTCAAATGTGAGGATGTACTTGCCTTTGCTTTGCTTTTGTCTATGTCATTGTAGATTTAATACCCTTTGGGGTTTTTTGACTGTTGGTCATTTGATAAAGAAGGTCACTACTTGCAATGTGAAACTTCTGTTTCCTTCTGTGTTTAGTGGGTTCAGCTGTGTGTGTGAGTGGTCAGGGAGCGTGTCCAACCATCAAACACTGCAACATCAGTGACTGTGAGAACGTTGGACTGTACATTACAGACCACGCACAGGTAAGAATGACTTTTCCCCCCTTGATAGTAATACTCATGGTTTGCCATGCATGCACAATAACACACACAAACACTTCTGACTCCACGCCTTGTCGTCTGTTTTAGGGCATTTATGAAGACAATGAAATCAGCAACAACGCGCTAGCAGGAATTTGGGTGAAAAACCACGGTAATCCCATAATTAGACGTAACCACATCCACCACGGTCGAGATGTTGGAGTGTTCACCTTTGATCACGGCATGGTAAATACGCATCAGCTACGTCATGTCATGTATTTTTGCCTGAAGACACGTCACGGACCATCTAACATGTCCTCTGATCTGTGTTTCAGGGTTACTTTGAGAACTGCAACATCCATAGAAACCGTATAGCAGGCTTTGAGGTGAAGGCCTACGCCAACCCCACAGTGGTGCGCTGTGAGATCCATCATGGCCAAACAGGAGGCATCTACGTCCACGAGAAGGGGCGGGGACAGTTTATAGAGAACAAAATCTATGCCAATAACTTTGCTGGTGTGTGGATCACGTCCAACAGCGACCCAACGATACGGTGAGGACAGCATTTGTAGTAAACCTACAGAAGGGGTCCAGGTTATTTCGTGATTTTGTGCAAAATTACAAAAGAGTGCAGATGGCAAAACTATGTAGACTCCACATAAACTATGTGGACCACCAGAAAGTATATGGTTGTCGAAGAAATGTCATTGTTAGCATCGTAACATCTGTTCCAAGACTGATGTTTTTTTTCTTTCATTTCCAGGGGAAACGCTATATTTAACGGTAACCAAGGAGGCGTGTACATATTTGGAGATGGACGGGGTTTGATAGAGAGTAACGATATCTATGGTAACGCCCTGGCGGGAATCCAGATCCGAACCAACAGCTGCCCTATTGTACGGCACAACAAGATCCACGATGGACAGCATGGGGGCATCTACGTGGTAAATACACTGCTTGATTTACTTGAAATATCTGTATGGTTAAAATATAACCCATTTCCTGCAAGTACAGATAATTTTCAGTTTCTTGTAAAAGCTTAAACTCGCCTGGTGTAGACTGTGGATATGAGCCTGTGATAGGGTGGGCATAGATCCTTCTGCTACCTGTCTGTTACCGTTTTCAGACCTTACCTTTACCTCTACCTTTTAGCAGCTCTGTGGAGATAGGTCTGGCTAAGCGAGACGACTCCCCCTGTCAGAAGTGTTTGACGGCTGATCCTGCTTTGTGTTTCAGCATGAGAAAGGCCAGGGGGTGATCGAGGAGAACGAAGTTTACAGCAACACACTGGCTGGAGTCTGGGTGACCACAGGCAGCACTCCTGTCCTCCGCAAGAACCGCATCCACAGTGGCAAACAGGTAAAATGAGCATGGTTCAACGTTGTAAAGCCCTTTGCTTTCCTGTGTCACTCTAAAGACATGCATGTGTCAGAAGCAGCTGCAGTGAAGTGATACCATCATATGAGCTGCTATAACCTAGAAACATTTTTAGTTGCCATAACAATACTATGCATTTAGTTAGAAGTATCAAATTAACCCTTGAAGCCACTTAAACTTCTAATTTCTAAACCTAGTTCTTGGTTTCTGAAGGAACCTGTATACATCATAGCTGTAGTTAACATAACCCAGGTGAACTTTACAGTTGATATACGTGGATGACAGATGGTGTTCTGCACCATTTACATGCACGTTTACTCAAGTGTATCCTGTGTGAACAGAAATATTAATTGTGTTATTCATGGCAACAGGGAGACTAGATTACACAAGGTCAAAGGTTGATATAAACACCTTGGGATTGGGCCATAAGGCCAAATTCTTCTGTCATTTGACTTTCCTCCTGTTTTTCTGTCACTCTCTTCTGTGGTGGCTGGCAAACCAGCTTAGACGGGCACTACCGCCACCAACTGCCGCTCTCACGTCATTTGAGAATGTGGTAGACAGCCCTGCCTCCCAAATCACGTTAGCTTGCGTTCGCGAGATCACGCAAGAGTCTCACCCCGATTTGCAACATAGCCCCAGATATATAGCAGGGAGACTAAGGGAGAGCCCCACAGTGGAAATGGTATTGGCTAATCTCTACCAGTGGACACTCTTTAGCTCACTCAGTCTTCCCACCGTTCCACAGAACACTGACTTTCAGTATGGTCTACTGTGTATGTTGAATCTACAGAATGATCATCTGTCATTATTTCTTTTTTCTAAAGGTCGGCGTGTATTTCTATGACAACGGGCACGGTGTGTTGGAAGACAATGACATCTACAATCACATGTACTCCGGTGTGCAAATAAGGTAACGTCTCCCCCGTCCAGCAGTTTAATCACTGATCATACAAAATATGAGACACTTTCTGTAAAGCAGATGACTCCATGTAAAAACATTTTGGATTCTTGTAAGTTTCTTCTTCTTCTCCACTCAAATAATTGTTGTTGCACTTTGACAGGACGGGGAGCAACCCAAAGATCAGGCGCAACAAGATATGGGGAGGCCAGAATGGAGGGATTTTAGTCTACAACTCAGGTCTGTATTTCTCACTCCGTTTGTCTCATGTCTCATATGTATGTGTATTTGCACGTCTAATCCAGCTGTTTAACATAACAGGTCTGGGCTTCATCGAGGACAATGAGATCTTTGACAACGCCATGGCCGGGGTGTGGATCAAGACGGACAGCAACCCCACACTGAGACGGAATAAGATTCATGACGGCAGAGACGGAGGCATCTGCATCTTCAATGGAGGCAGAGGTGCTTGAACACACTTTAACAGCCAAAGACCTAGAAGACCTCACATAGAGTCTGAAATTTTCCTTCTTTTTAGGACACTAAGGGAGAGTTTCCCCAGTGGAATATCTGATAATTTGTTGTACAATCAGCCTATTATTGAACCTCAGTGTTCAGATTCACATCCTAGAATTGGTGAATGTTTTTACCTGCTACTTTGGTGTTATTGTGCTGCTGTATGTATCTTTGAACGATGAAATATTTTCCTCTGCAGGTCTGCTGGAGGAGAACGACATCTTCAGGAACGCTCAGGCCGGTGTGCTGATCAGCACCAACAGCCATCCAATACTCCGCAAGAACCGCATTTTTGACGGCTTCGCTGCAGGTTAGCGTTTCTTTTAATATTCCAAATGGACCCCATGTGTGCAAACATAACGTGTGAGTGTCCCCCCGTGGTGCTGATTCTCTGTTTCTTCTCCAGGTATTGAAATCACTAACCACGCCACAGCCACGCTGGAGGGCAACCAGATCTTCAACAATCGCTTTGGAGGCCTGTTTCTGGCATCCGGAGTCAACGTCACCATGAAAGGTAACTGCTGCTGCTTTGTGGGCAGCAAAGCTTTGCCCGGTCCGGTTACAAGCTAATAATAAACTCTCATCGCTCTCCCCTGTTCACTTTCTGTCCCTCCTCTGTCAGATAATAAGATTCTGAATAACCAGGATGCCATCGAGAAGGCAGTGAGCAGAGGACAGTGTCTCTACAAGATCTCAAGCTACACCAGTTACCCCATGCACGACTTCTACAGGTAAACTGCGTCAGATACACAGAATTCCTCTTCAGCTGCTTTGATAGCTGGCTAACTGTTATCTGAGGTTATTTTTAAAGCAGTAATGACCAATTTACCTGGTTCCAGTAGTGAGGATTTGTTGCTTGTCTTTTGTAACAGTTAATTAAATGTATAATTTCTTTTGGACTGTTGGTCAGACAAAACAAGAAGTTTAAAGATTATAAAATTAACCGATTATTCAAGAGAACAATAAAAAAATATTAAGTAAAACTGTTAATGTCAGCCCTACATTTAAGAAATGGTTAATCTAAAGGTCCAGTGTGTCGGATTTAGGGGCATCAATTAGCAGAAATGCAATCATATTCAATATTCAAGTGTGCTTTCTTTAGTATATAATCCCCCGAAAATATGTTTTCATCACTTTAGAATGAGCTTTTTATATTTACAGAAGGAGCAGGTCCTCTTCCACAGAGTTCGTCATGTTTCTACAGTAGCCCAGAACAGACAAACCAAACTGGCTCTGGAGAGCATCTTTGCTGTTTCGAGACCATTGTAGGTTCTCCTGCACGCTGAGGAGAGGGGTGCTCAGTTGGTTGCAGTCTGCAACCTCACCACTAGATGCCACTAAATCCAACACAGTGGTCCTTAAAGAAATGGTTAAATGCTTGTTAGATCAGTAATTGTCAAAATGCATTTGTCTTTGTTTTTACTTTTCCTCAATGTTTAATGTCAATGAATCTGCTTTGTCTTGTTTCTCCAGATGTCACACTTGTAATACAACAGATAGGAACGCCATCTGTGTAAACTGCATCAAAAAATGCCACCAAGGGCACGATGTAGAGTTTATACGGCACGATCGGTGAGACTTTTCTGTTCCTTTCTGACATGCTTTTTTTTTTTTCTGATGACCAGCTCTGTTCATTTTTGATATTGAAAACAGTGAAAAACAGGGCTGAACAATTAATTAAAATCACAATATGGCCAAGTGCAATATCTAAATCACAGGGGCTCCAATTTTTTTGGTGAGGGTAAAATGTGTCATAGTATGCCATTATAAACAGCCTACAAAGCATATAATTTTAAATTTAGAATTTTTTTTTTTTTTTCAGAGAGTGAAATGCAAAAAATTGCCATTGCCATAGTGGTCATTATTCAAAATAATGACCACTATTTGCAAAGCAACCACTTCTGTAGTTTAACTGTTTTATATACTTGAAGGGTAGTTTATAATGTCCTTCCTCTTAGTTGAAGGCGCTCATAATTCATGATATCTTTTCCTGTAGGTTCTTCTGTGACTGCGGAGCGGGAACGTTGTCCAACCCGTGCACGCTGGCCGGAGAGCCCACACACGACACAGACACTCTGTATGACTCAGCGCCGCCCATCGAGTCCAACACGCTGCAACATAACTGAAGGCATCCGGTCTAGTTAAACTCACATAAGTATACAAACACATTGCATTGCACACAGACACAGACACACAAACACACACATGCGCGCGCAGTTACATACACACATCCACTTGCAGCCATAAGGACCCAGAGAGACTCTGCAATTGCGGCGCTCTCAGACGGGATCGAGGTGAAAGAGGCTGCAGAGGAAGCAGCTTCCTGCCCGCTGCAGTCAGACGCGCTGCAGCGGCGGCAGGCTCCACCTGAGAGAGCAGTGGAGCTGAGGGGAGACTGACAGAACGGCCACAAGAGATTCCACTCGAGTATTTCTTACTGCAGTCTGTAGACAAAGTGACAGGAAGAGAAGGGCTCTGCAGAGGGGCTGTCGATGGCGGCCTGCGCCCCTTTGGCAACGCGTGAAGATCCCCACCCGGCGTTAATCCTCAGCTCCCAGCCCACTTCTTCTTCTTCTCCTTCTTCTTCACAAGAACTGCTGTCAAAGAGACTTCCTGCTTCCTCGCAGCTGCCATCCCCATTGGCTGCCCGGCAGTTGTAACCAGGCAACGGATGGGTGGATGTTGCTCTGTTGTGTGTGGATAAAGAGCAAGATTGTGTGTGTGTGATGGAGCACTTGGGCTTTTTTGTTTTTGTTTTGTTTTTTTTAAATATGTTCCGATCAATGGATTTTATTTCAATGCTTTCTCATGTAGTTTTGTATTTTCAAGCAAAAAGCTGACTGTATTTGAATGTCTTTTATTTTATTATATATTATTATAATTATAATTATTATTTTTTCTTTGGTAAGCGTCCCTCCTCCCACCCCGACACAGAGGCAAACTGCAGAAGCTCCAACGTCCCAGTGGTGAAGTTCTTTCTGTGAAAGAGAATCTCATTTAAACACTAAAAACCCTCTCCAGTATATTAGCTTAAATGGCAGGTGGAGGGGCTCCACAGTTGTATAAAGGTGTGTATGCGAGTGTGTTAATGTGTGTTGTGTACAGTGAAAGTTGTGTGTGTGTGTATATGTTTCTAAGTTGATGCAGTCAGTGTTTTGTGGAGAGGGTTTCAGTAGGAGGCGTCAGAGCTCCTTTGAACTGGAACTGAAGAGTCAGTCTGCAGTCCCCACCCCCGTCCTCCCCCCTTCTCTCCCCCGTGTATCGTGGTGACTGTGGCTCCTCATGCAGCCTGAATCGTATGCATGTACCATAACATCTAGACTTAATATATTGTGAAGTATTCAATAACCATTATGTAGATGCTAGTTGGAATTCAAAAAGGGGTATACTTTCTTAGAAAGACAAAAAAAAACAGGAAACTGGCCATTTCTAAGAAAATAAAACTTTATTAGATCAGAGGTGTCTGTCTTTAAATTCCCTGGCTGTGAAGAAATTCACATCCTGCAGAATTACAAAGAAATGACTGGTTTTATAAAGCAGAATGCTGCTGAACCCCAGGACACGGCAGGTGAGTAACTGCTCACTTGAGTGCTTGCATCAGTAATACAAAGAAGGATTCAAATGTACACAGAACAACTTCATGCACTAAAAAACTGCAGTTCAGAAACAACAACAGACCTTTATCTGCAACAGCTGATGATCTTTAGGGTTGCGGTGATATTGCAGGTTTACAACATCAATATTTATGTACATGTGACCTTAAAGCGAGGAGATATTGATGGATCGTTCTCACAGATTGTTTGGAGACCTAATGAACCTTTTTTGACTTCCTCAGTTCACTGCTCCTGCTTAATTCAAACAGGCTTGAAGTGTTCAAAAACTGTTTAAGGGTCAACAAACGTATCAGGTGACTTGTAATCAATAGTTTAAGGTTGAGTTCCACCGAGACACATTCAGAGAACTGTTATCAGTAGGCCTGCAACAAACAAACTTATCTTGTGACTACATGCAAGTAAGTTCACATCTATTCATACAGTCGCTTGTATTCAGACATGATTTATGGGACATGTTTAGCTGAATTTTGGGGCATGCATCATAAGCACAATAACTAGTTAAAAAAAAAAAACAAACGTGCAATGCATCCAGAAATAATTCTTTATTGAAAAACTATACAACTCAAGAGCTTTAGTGTGGTTACCTACAGTATATGAACTTTGACCTTTGCTGGTCTTGATGAACACATTAATGTGAGTCTAAAAATCAAGCTGTTTTTGCAGGAACGCTGCGTGCAAGGATCTCTCTGATGTACCTGTTATTTTTGCCAACAAGCTCTTGCTTCATTCTCCTGAGCTCCTCCTTTACCTCCTCTTCAGTCATGGTGGCAGCAGGAAGTGACTTCACCTTCTCCAGAAATTCCTGGATCAGGTGTTCCCCCACCTGAAGGACAAGCAGTAGCTCGGGGTTACAGTGAGCTCAAAAGCTACTGCAGGTGTTCAGCAAATATTTGTGTATTTAAAAAGAAACTGCGTCAACTGCCAAAGGACAAAGTGCCTTTACATATTCTGTTAACACAATATTAACCTTTTTTTGTTTGTTTTACACCCGGGAGCAGCAGAAATGGGCTGTAAACGCAACATATCAGACATATTACCAAGTTTTGGTGAACTTGTTAGCAGACAGTTTCCTATTCACACACCCAGCAGGCGCTGAGCAACATTATCATTCAATTTGGAGTCATGTTTATGGCTACCTGACGAATATGTGTTCAGTATTCACTCTCTTTTAGCTCTCTACCAACACGTTGAGCAGTTATCTGGCTCTTTAGCTGAGAAATGCTGAGCAGGTAGTGCATTACAGTGGGTTTTTAGAGCTTTTCTGTTGAAAACTGTTGAGCCAATCTGAATCTGAATCAGCCGAGCTGGGGGCGGGGGGGGCCTACTGAATCAGGCGAAAACTCTCACTGGGTTCTCGCATTTCTTGTTTCTAATCTTTTCTCGACCCACCCCTCAACTATGCATGCAGCCCATGAGGTTATTATGTGTGACCATATATCTAAAGAGAGATGACGGCAGCATGCTGAAAACTGCACCCTACTTGTTTGTCCGTCCGTCGCCTCTTGGCCTCGGGCTCTTCCTCCTTCTCTGACTGCTCCCCTGCAGGTTCCTGGAACTCCTCCAGCTCCTCGGCCTTCTCCTTTGCCATGGCAACCACCGCTGGCGGGAAGCAAGCCAGCTCGGCAACGTGGATCCCAAAACTCTGGTCACACACGCCTGAACACACAAACGGGGGCTGGGTCAGAGACTTTATGGTGCTGACTGAATCACATTCATACTTAAAAGAGGCTCCACATGATGTGCAACTAAAAATATTCTGCTGACCTGGTTTGACTCTGTACAGCATGGTGAGTGTGTTGTGGGAAGTCAGCGCCGTGACGTGCAGGTTGTGGACGGAGGGCTGCTGCGCCGCCAGCACCGTCAGCTCGTGGAAATGAGTGGCAAACAGGCAGAAGCAGCCGATTTTGGAGGCGATGTGTTTGCTGATGGCCCACGCCAGGCCGAAGCCATCGTATGTGGACGTGCCTCTGCCGAGCTCGTCGATTATGATCAGGGAGTTCTCCGTGGCCGAGCTGGAGGGGCAGGCACGGACGATAAGTACAGGCTTGTGTATCATCTTTGTTTAGCGCGAACAAGCCGGTGCGTTTGTTCTTACCGCAGAATGGCAGCCGTCTCCAGCATCTCAGACATAAAGGTGGACACTCCTTTGACCTGGCTGTCTCCTGCACCCACCCTGGCCAGGACGCTGTCGATCACACTGAGCTCCGCCTTCTCACATGGCACAAAGCAGCCGATCTGAGCCATCAGAGCGATGACACCCACCTGCCGGATGAACGTCGACTTGCCGCCCATGTTTGGTCCTGCAGCCAAGAAGAGAGGAGAGTTGTATAAAATGTTTCATGTGCGATGGTAAGGTAACTACAGATACACAGAAGAAAGTTGTTTTTTTTTTAACAGATTGCATTTAATATTTAAAGCTGGATGACCTCTGCTTCAACTTGGGTCATATCTTCGTTTTTGTTCGTGTCCTCATTCAGCCATCAGCTAATCAGCAACTAGTTCCAGAAAAGGAACTTAACTCAAGAATTAGACTGTGAACTTAAAGGACTTTTAGCACATCCCTGTTTGTGCAGAACTGACAAATTTAAAACCCAATTATCACACATAAGAAATCATCTTTTTGGCACATCTTAGTACTCTGAGGGGGAAAGTCTCTACTGCTGAGTATAATGTGATCACTACCAACAGGAATAAGGGCCTGAGTCATTTCTTTAACCTTCGGGAAAAAAAAAAACAGAAAAAACCCAAAACAAATTCACACTCCTTTAGCTTTGACATTCTTATCATAATAATTGCAATCAAGGTGTTTGGGCACCTGTGATAATATAGAAGCTCTTCTCTCCCTGGATGAAGGTGATGTCGTTGGGTATGAAGGCGGTATCTGCGTCCGTCTCCATGCAGGGGTGTCTGGCCTGCTGCAGCTCCATGCGCCTGCAGCCGTCCGCCAACAGGCGGGGGCGAACGTACGGCACGGGAGCAGAGACGGATGCCACGGCGAAACTCGCCACCGCGTCCAGCTGCGCGATCACGTCGCTCAGCGTCTGGAGGGGATCCACGTAACCTGGTGGTTCAGAGTTATCAACGCGTCATGTGAACTGTCAGAGAGGACGCAGGGCTGCAGCACGTGAAGGCTCTAAAACGGATGCCATCCGACCACAATCACACCAAGTCTGTATGGATGATTCACAGCACTGTACAGTGTACTGGCCTTAGTTGGAAATGTCAATTAAATCAGTTATTGAAAGGTCACATAAGACAAATTCCATATAATTAAGAGATGATCAGTTTACTTCTGTCTGCCTGGCTGTGAGGACAGAGTGAGCGGCACATGATCAGATTCCTCACCTGAGGCAATGTTGATGATCTCTTTGACGATGGCATTCTGGGCCTCCTCATACTCCTCCCTGTTCTTGGTGTACTCCTCACTCAGAGAGCTCAGCTTGCTGCGGACGTGTCATGTGAAAAATTTGCACGACAGAAAACGAAGCATGAGCTGACGGGAAGAGCCCGGGGGGGCGCGCAAGGCTGATTTTGGCGGCGTGAGACAAACCTGTTTGTGAAGCGCACTCCGTTCTTCTGCACATCCAGCGTGGTGAACTTCTTGTTGTTCCTCAGCGTCTTCTCCTCCTTGCAGGTGACTCTCAGGTAAAAACCCAGCATGGCGTTTGACTCCAGCTTCACCGTCTTGCCAGCATCCAGGCCTGAAACACAAAGCCGCCACGATGAGCTCAAACAGCATTCAAGCATTTAAAGCAAATAATTATCTCCATCCGACCATCTTATGCCGTTCATCCAGCTCTGATTCACAGGAAGTAAGCTGTTGCTATAAGCGTTCCATTGTTCTCCCTTTCTAGCTGCGTGTTCACATTCAAAGACGCTACATGAAACAACAAGAGCCTCCAAGCTAGCAACCTACACTCTGAAAACAGCAAGTTTCATCTGATTCGGATCGTGCAGTAAGGCAGGCCTGCTTGGTTCCAGCGGTGAACAGTTAAAGATAAAGAATATGCTTCTTCTGCAGGGATTTAGCCATTTTACTGCTCCACTGCCCTCCTCCCTGCGTCAAATGTTCCACCTAAACAAGTTCCTCCTGACACGTGTGTGTGTGTGTGTGTGTGATCACCGAGCTCTCTGGCTGCACTGCTCAGCACAGCCTGCATGCTCTTTTCCAGCACGTCCATCTTTTCTCTCAGCTCAGTCAGCACCGGATCAAACGACGCCTTCACCAGGAACTCGTGGTGATCGATCTGCACGTGACACACGCCATCCAAGAAAAATTACAATTTGACAATATGCAAATATAATGCACACAGCAATATGCTCACATTGCACAAGCGTACAGAAACACTAAAGGAAAGACCTGGTTCATGTCCAGAGTGGTTTCAATCATCTCCTGGTACTTAACGAAGTCAGTCTGCAGGTCTCTGAGGGGAGAGATGAACACCGCCTCCAGCAGAACCTGGTAGCTACCTACAACACACGAGGCATGTCGTAACCAGAAAATTCATATTACAGTTAAGCAATCATACATGTCAGATGTTTATCCTGTATGGCTTAGTTCTTTATTTTTATTTCACTATTTTTTCTTATATTGTTATTTTGTATTGTATTTTTGCCTCTTACTTGAAACTTGTTCATCACTTGTAAGTTGCTCATTACTTGAAAGGTGTTCTTGTTCTTTTTTTGCATGCCCTTGTGTGGCCACCTTTTTGAGCTGCTGGAACTGCAAATTTCTCTTTGGAGATGAATAAAGTATCTATCTATCTATCTATCTATATCTACATCGTGCCACTGTTCTTACTCATTGGACATGAATGCGCTACAACAGCTGGAGACCACGTTAGGTGGCTGTTTTCAGCAAACAAGAAGAATGTGCGTGTCTAGTGGGCTCAGGAGCATCAAACCTGGACTGTAAATGGACAGATTGCATCATTGAGTCATATTGTTAGTGTAGTGTGATGCATAGGGAATGTTTTGTAGCATACAAGCTCCAGCAGCTTCTCGGCTCTCTGTAATTAAAGCTGTGGCAACTGGAAGGAGTTAACACTGCATTTCCCAACTCCTGCTATGACATCTGAATACGCTGCAACTTCTTCAGGCGCTTGGTGAGAGGGTTGACTTCATGAAAAGCAAACAAAAGGAACTGAACATATTTGCTTTTAATGGGGAATTGGTGGTGAGTCAAAACCTGCAACACAAAGTCACTGAGCTATAAAGCAACGACCTCCCAGCAGCTCTTTTCAAAACGGACTCTTGCAAAGACCGGCTGACGGACAACCTGCTATGAGCAACATCATCATCATCATCATCGCTACCATCTGACATCAGACGCCTCGCCGAAGAGAAGCATTCCCAGCCATCTCAAAGGTTAGTTTGATTTATGTGTTCAATAATATAGCATGGCGAGGGCCAGGGGGAACAGGCCATCCTGATACTCACTGAAAAACAACATTCATATCTTTACATCATAATACAGTTCATCCTGCCTGGCTCCAGCTTCTTGACACTTGGACATCCAGCATCATAAAAAAAACATGTCACAAGCCTGGAGTTAAGATCTTACATAACTTATAAACTCTCTGTAAGTTTGTAGTTAGCGAAGACTATGCAGCAATATGCTTGTAAGCTTTAACACACATGCATTAATACAACCTTCTAGTACTTCTCACAAAACGGTAATTGTTAGCTCGGGGGTTAGCTGTTCGTGTTTACAGAGTGGGAGAAATCTTTTGCTGTTGTCAGACACTGGGAAACGAGAGTTTGTCTGTTCGCTGCGTTGCACGTAGTTTTGAATGAGGAAGTCTGCATCTTTATTTGAAGGGCCATGTGGTAGAAGGGGCATTATGGTACCAGCTGTTTGGCCGTGGTGGAACTGCTGCCCTGAAGTCACCAGGAGCTTATTGCCACTGAGGGATACAGGTGTAAAGTCATGTGTTTTCAGACTTCAGTGTCCTGCACAGTCACAGGAATCTCAAACCTGTTGAGCATCTTTGGGCTCAGGTCCAAAATTGGAGCAACACATCACTAGAGAAGAGGACCTAATAAACTGGCCCCTCAGCGTACAGTTCATAAACACACATCAGCAGCAGCAGCTGTGTGTGTACCTGAGTATCTCTCCAGGGCTGTGATGAGGGCGGGGATGTGGCTCACAGCTTGGTAGACCCGGTAGCAGTCCTGCATCGTCGCAGTGTGACGGTGGAACTTCTTGGCCAGACGGTGAAGGTCAGGAAACCGCCGCAGCAAGTCCTCCTGACAGGTCTGCCTGAGCTCAGAGTCGCACACGAGACTCTCCACCAGGTCCAACCTACACACACAAAAAAAAAAACATTAAAACAAAAACACACGACTCATTACAGCACACACCATTACTTCAAATGACAGATAGAAATCTGGGATGTCCTGGTCAAGCTTTTTGGCCCAGATCCCGATGTGGCTCCTTTGGTATCGGCTGATATAGAGTCTGATTTGACACTTCGATTGACCTAAATGTTGGTTCAATATGTGTCCGACACACTGAAACAGCAGCTGTGGAATCTTTTCACAAGCCTCCTGGGGAATGATGCATTTGAATGGTTGTTAGTTTTAACCGTGTGACTGCCTTTGTGACTAATCTGCTAATCTCAGGCTAATGTTTGAACACGTGTTCTTATTCCGTGTGCTTTTATTGTCTTGTCTGATTTGATGCAATAAAGTAACCAATTCAAAAGAAATAAGTTTATAAACTTAAATTATCAATATGATATAAAAGACAGTTCAACTGGGAGCCGTGTCGTGACCAGCTACAGCGAAGTCGTCTCTGTGTTGGAGATGTTGGAGCTATAGAAACATTCACTGGCTTGCAGAGAGCACTTTAACCAGCAGACACGTTTAATTTTGGCCTGCCATCAAGTCATTCAAGGCCTTAATGTTAATTAGCAAGAGCTGGTATGACCTGCAGAGAACATGCCAGCAACAAATGAAGCTTGTACACTGCAAAACTGCACTGCTGAGCCCTGCTGTCACTGAGGAGAGCAGCGCTGCAACACTCCCGGACTGAGGTGGACCAGAACAGGAGAGTTAAGAGAGGAACAAATCGTCATTTGGTCGCCTTTATTCTAGCAGACACAGATCCGTTAATATACGAATTGAGCATCTCAGAAATATTTGATCTCAGCATTGTATTACCTCTCCTCTATTTTGGTTTTGTCCATGAGTGGCTGTTTGATCCACTGGTTGACCAGCCGTTGACCCTGCGGTGTACGGCACTTGTTCAACAGACCGGCCAATGAATGAGCTCCACTGGTGTCATCAGGTGATCCCTGGAGGATACAGTTATAATAGAGTGTTACAAAGCCCTTAACATGTTATGACAATGAATATCTCATTACTGATGATGTCTGGGGACAAAAAAAAAACAACCTGAACAACACATGATACATTTTTAAATACAACCATGTATTAATATAACCTAGATGTACAATCAACTGAGGACATCCTGTGTAATCTACACCCACAAAAAGTGTTATCAGCAGCCACAAAAGAAGACTCTCACAAGTTATTCAGTTGAACAACTTGCAGGAAGAAAAAAAAAGTGGGTCAAATTATGGGATGGGAGCAGCCTGCAGGGGTATCAAAATATAAAGTAGAATTTTTGTATTTACCTCCATTTAAATCTTGTTTAATTTGTTAACATGTGTACCCTTTCCTTGATTTATTGACACAGCTGACGGATAAGGCCATAGTTATGCTTATTCGCTTGGCTGTTGAGAGATAAGAAGAAGCGGTTGTTTAAACACTTGAGTGAACTTTAGAGGTGCTGATCTGCAGATTTTATTAACTTCAGAAACAGCCAGGATAGCCGTTTCCAGTCTTTCAGCTAGGCTAAACTAAACAGCTGCAGGCCGTAGCTTCACACTGAGCGTACAGAGAGGAAAATGACATTTGAACGACTTCATAACAGTGAGAATTTTAGAAGATTCTGCATTTTGGGAAATACACTTATTTGGCTTCTTGCAGTGTGAGAAGATCTTTACCTCTTTAAATATGAAGCTAGGGCTGGGAGCCAATTAGCTTAGCTTAGTGTAAAGACTGACGAGAGGGGGAAACAGCTAACTTGGCTATGTACAAAGTCCAAAACTCTGCCTAGTGACACCTCTAAAGATCATTAATTATCATGGCGGGCATATGGCTAAACTAGTGTTTACTAGTGTTCCTGCACAGATAAAACAAACAGCTACAACATATTAATTCATGAGCTTTAGAGGTGCTGGAGTTTTGAACTTTGGTTCGTTCCCCCCTACGTCCAGTCTCTGTGCTAAGCTAAGCTAATCTAATGGACTCTTGGCTGTACCTCCATAATAGAACTAGAAGGGGCTGTTTTCAGTTTTTTTCCTCAAACGACATCCCCAGTGCCACACAACATAAGCACAAGCTGGGTTTTAATCCAAATGTATGGGAAATCAGCTAATTAGTCATTTGAGGTAAAATGTTAGCTACGTCAGAACTTATCCAAAAAAACATGGCATCATCTCCCACCAAACGCATTAACTCTTTTTCGAAAAAAGGCCAAAACTTAAAAATACGTTGCTGTTTGGCAGCCGTGAAACAAAGCTGCTGTGGGTATGCAGAGGAAGCCAGTCAAAATGTTGTGTTCGGTTTGTGAGCAAAACAGAGCGCTGGTGAAGTCATTCAAAATTGACCCAGAATCCAAAGTACACTGAGCAATCAACTCTCTCATCTTTGTCCCAGTTTCTGCTCACTGCTGACTGCACGTGTTTGTCTGATTATTCCTTCTAAGAAAAAAAACTCAGGTTCAGGCAATTCCAACATCAATTTCTGCACATTTTATGTCCATAAACGGGAAAACCAATACACCACAACAACCTAATTGATTATTATTTCAACATAAACATGTATTTTAAAAGATCTGCATACCTACACATTCTAAAATAAACAAATAAAATAACGTCATATACTGTGTTGTCAAATTATGCGCTTGTTTCAGCTCAGATTTTCAGAGTTTCTAGTTGGCGTTGGTCCACATGACCTGGAAAATTTTAATGTCCCAGACAAATGGGAGGAATTCTGGTCACGCATCATCTGATTATGGACCCTATTTTCCAGTTTTTCCAGTTTTTGAAGTTCAAGTTTTGCAGCCGACAGCAACAAATGGAATCCATCCGACGCTTCCGTGAATGAATAGCTGGAATATTTTCACATCTACGTTTGAAGCATCATAGACGTAAATGTCGGACTTCAAAAGATTTTCCGTTTTTCTGGTGAAGAAAAACAAACAGTAACTGCTGCATTATGTAAACTGGTTGAGTGACTCCCCTCCGTCACGCAGTGATTCCAGTGCAGCCACTCAAACATAAAGTCAAATTAAGAAAATTCACTGACAGCCCCAGCAGACACCTCTAAAAGTTAGCAAAGAGAATGCTTACTACAGTTACTTGAGGGGACTGAGGCCTCCTACGATCTGGTTCCTGCCACTGACCTGGAATAGGTTAAGAGCCCTCACGGCAGCGTTGTCCAGCCTCATGTACTGACCCAGGTCCAGAGTGGCCAGACTGAAGGAGTTGAAGTTGGACTCATCAGAGAGCAGCTCAAGGAAACGCACCACCGCAGCCAAGCACGACATAGCCACCTGGGAATGAAACCACACGCAGGTGTTCTCTACATGGAACTTTTCTAATGTTGAACTCTTATTCTAATGTTGTACATGCAGACAACAGGCGAGAATGACTTCCTTTTACTTTATATGTTAGGGAGTGGTTAATGATACGCGTTTTTTGAACCCTTTCATTGTGCATTGTTTATTATATAACATGAAATGTAACTGGATCCTATCCATACAATCATCTGCAGTAATATAATAATGATATACGCTCGCACGCACTCTGGTAGTGATGTAATGTAGCCTCAGTGCGATTTATGTGCCATGAACACTGCGCCAGACTCTTTTTAAAAACATAACCTTTTAAATACCACATTGCTTCTCAGCAACCAGTCATATGGTAGCTTGGGAGGCAATCTGGTCTTGTGTGCCCTCATTAATTTCATAATTTTGTTATAATTTTGTTTTAATGAAGTTCAACTCATGGCATTTTGCTCCTTGCGTTCTTCACCACTGTTTGGGAAGAAGGAAATAAACGGTGCAAAAGGGGAACAGCTTTAAAAGTGAAGCATTTTTCGTTTTAAGGGAGTGCTGTACAGTAAATCTAATTAATGCTGATATACAGAGTGGTTCATGTGTAAAAATAACTGAAAAATATTCTTAGGTGAGTCTGTTTTTGATTGCATTTCCAGTTACACACATTCACACCTGGAAGCTGCCCAGTACAAAACAGACTCATCTGCAGGCCACTGAGCCGCTCCCCTGCAGCAGCCCTGGTTAATGTCCCTGTTAAGGCCCCTCAGTGGTGGTAATGAGGGGGGTCAAGCTCGTTTGCGTTTTTTTTTTTTTGTTTTTTTTTTAAACCTAAATTACAGGCCACCACTGCCCTTTGCTTACACCGGCATGTAACCAAAGTGTAAGCAAAGTTTCTTTGGCATAAGGAAGCAAAGAAACTTTAAAATGTTTAATTTGAGAATGGAGTTTGGTGTGGTGGATGGCGATACAATGAGAATATTAAGCAGGGCAAGATGGAGGATCTGCTTTTGGTTAATAATAACAACGTTAGATGTTAATTGGTTCAACTATTTCAACACCTGGACTGAATCCACTTCCTTTTATTCAAACCAAAGTTGAAAAGTACTCAAAACAGCGAGTCCAAAGCCAAAGAGGAGAAGATGGATTTGAAATCAAGACTGTACATGACTTTCTTTGTAAAACAAAAATGCTCTGAGTGGATCAATGGGGAAATAAAATAAAATAAAATAAAATATGGCAAAACTTGTCGAATATGACTCCTCCTATGACTGTTTGTTCGTTTAGGTCCAAATGCTCTATAATACTGTCATTAATGCCCCCGGGAATTCAGTGCCGCTCCCACCGCCACAGCCAAATCAGTTAACCAAGGACAGAGACTGTGTCCTCTTTTCTAAAATTTCCTTCTTGGATCAGAACTTAATATCATTGTTGTGTTTTCCTTGATGGCATTGTGTGATCTCTGGAGATTTAAGTGGAATTATTGGGTTTCTAGCTCGTCTCAAGTGATTCCGTCCTGCATGTCAGGGAGCTCTACGCTTTGTTCACCTGTTTGTCCAGCTCAGGTAACGTGTTGCTCGCCACAGTCTCTCCTCGCTTGACCCTCAGCAGCCTGTTGAGATCCTGGACCATGTCCTTGCTACTAAACTCTGCTCTCTTCCTGTCAGAGACCAGCATGCCGCCACGCTGTACCACCTACACAAACACATAACAACAGCAATGGTTTACATGATGATCACGCCATGCATTCACACCGTATCTGTCTGCGCTGTTAGTGGACGTTCAGGCTGAAAACAGCCCTGCAGTAAAATACACAAGGGGTTTCAGGGAGAAACAGCAGCCAGGAAGTCCAGTTTCAGTAAAACCTGCATGATATTGAATGCGTTCTTTCACACAGCACTTTCATCTGAATGCAGCCTTAAAACAACATACGTGCAAGTTTCATCAAATTAAAATTTTTGAATCCTTTTAAAGTAAGGGTACTGACCCACAACACAACCGTGCACATGAATGACTTGACAGGGAAAAAACTACGCAACAAGAAAATGTTACAATTTAAGACTTCTTTACTTAAACATTAGCTCTCATTAGCTTCTCAAATGTGAGTATTTGCTTGCCTTTCTTTACCTTTCTTGACAGTAAACTAAATATCTTCTGGCTTTGAACATTTGGTCTGACAAAACAAGACATTTAACTGCAGAACTTTCAGGTCTGGGAAATTATGACAATTTTATAGACTAAACAATTAATCAACTAACTAAAAAAAACTAAATCGTCTGATTAATTGATGATGGAAATAATCATACATTTTCTTTATACAAATCACTGCTCATGCTGTTTTATTTTTTGTAAGGAAAAAACACTCTGTAAATATGTAGGATCCCTATCTATGAATGGAATTATTATTATTGCTCAACCTTAGCACGGTGGACACTGAAGGCTCAGAAGTCAGATAATTATGTATTTGAAGAACACAACACAACAGGGGTTTGCTTCTGACCCATCCTCCACCATTAAGTCTCAGTTGTGGCCTTACAAATGCCCACATACACACAAACAAATACAGCATGAATGCCAATATCGCTGAGGCACACAAGATGATTTAGTGTTTGCTGGTTTATGTTGTTTTGGAGATTTATTGAACATACAGCGGTGTAAGTGTGAAATGCCAACCACATACCTCCCGTAGTTTAGTGGCATCAGTGCTGCCTTCCCCCTGGGCTAAGAGACACTCTTTAGGGCTGATTTGGACAAGCAGGGACTCCAGGTTGGAGAAGATCTCGTTGTCTGGGAACTCACACACTCCCATCTTCCTCTGGGCTGCGTCCACATAGCCGACCCCGACCGTGCGCTGTCCGTCAGCTGCTGTAGCGAACCGCACGGCTACGACTCCTGCACAGCCCTCTGCTCCTGTCCCGCCACCGAACAGAATCTCCTCGAACTGAGTCAAGTTCCCTGGAGAGGCCTGAGAGTTGGGATGATTGACAGGAAGACAGAGATTATAACAAGCTTTTTTTATTGGTTTATTTAAGCCTGCAATGATTTTTTTTTTAGTATGAGTAAACATTTACAACAGTTATGCAGCAACATTACCATTAATTTGGAGTCACCTTTCTGGGCCCCAGTGCACATAATTCATTCAAGGACAGTCGCAAATGTGAAAATCTACAGATTTCTGTTTTAACAGTTTCTTGCTTTGATAAATGCTGTAATTTTGGTATTTCTTTTTAAGGAAATGTGCCTTTTAAACCAACTGGTGGGCTGTGGGCTTTAGAGGATTAATTAAGAAAAGAATCTGCAGAATCATCGCTAATGAAAATAACTGTTACTTCCAGCTCTGTTTACATGTATGAAGGGTCTTCGTCTGATGTAATGCATTGGAGTGGCACAGCTCACTGTCCTCATCAATCTCAGCATAATGACCTGTGAGCCCTGGAGAGTCTCTTAGATAATAAGCTTTCGATTAATTTGGGTAAAAAGGTGTTAATCCTGTTTGGGACTCAGAGGAAGATGTGAAGGACAAACAGAAGGGCAAATAAAATGGTGTATGTGAATCTCAGACACCGGTTACATCTTTAGGAATAAGACTGGCCTCTCTTGTAACTTAATTTGTTGTTGCTCACATGAGCATACCTGCCTGATTCAGTGGTTTAACACCTAACTTAAGGAACAAAATGTGTGCATGATGCAGGATTACTTGATCAGTATGGACTTTCAACATGGATTATTGTGTTTTTGTAGATCCATAAAGAAGTCTGATAAATTCATGCATACATTTGTCTCACTGTATTCAACTATATAACCCAGGCCTAGGTCACATTCATCTAGGCCATGTAGACTAGACAGAGCCACAATATGAAGTACTAATTGAAGATGCAACACAAAGCATAGCATACCGTACAGGGCATCTACAAAGTACATATAATTTATAAAGGAGTACCGGTACAATGAAAGTACTACAAGAACATTACACAGCTAATCTACATTAAAAATATACATGAGAAACCACTGACACTCCTGGACATTGAACACAATACCTTGAACTCGACCTTCCAGTCGTGCTCCTTGCTGCTCTTGCTGTGGTTCTTGTACACCTCTACTCTGTACTGCCTGACCAGCAGCAAGTCTTTCACAAAGGCCTCAAAGTTCAGCTTGCTCAGGACCACACTCTCCAGCTTGCGACTCCCTGCAGACCAACACGCTCACATTAATAACAGAAACAGCATTTCTAGCAAGGCTGAAATGAAGCGACACACAGTACTTGGCATCGCTGCAGCTAATGGATGCAGGTGTAGCTAGATTAGCTTGCGGCTACATCTAAGCCTGAATAACTGAATAAGCTTGCTAGGCGGAGACTCCGCTTCAACTAGCTACTAAGTTAGCTAGGCTATAGAAATTACCTGAGCCCAAATATTTGATGACCCCATTCGTCTTGAACACTTCCTTCGCCGCGAATATGGCGTCTTTTCCGTGAACGGTGTAGTAGTCGTTACGGTCGAATATCCTGAAAGTGGTGTCCGGTTTCTCCGGCATGGAGAAAATAAAGTTTAGAAAGCCATGTTCGGCTGCACTGTCCATGGACAAGTTATGTTTCGGCTGCACGGCCATGATGGAATCTCCCGCCACCTCTGTGGCCAAACAGGAAACTACGTTCTTCTTCTTCGTTGTGTTTATTGGCGAATCGCAAACCAACGTAAACGATGGATACCGACACCTGCGATATCGGAGTGTTAATTTTTGTCTTTCTGAATTTAGCACAAGGAAATTACTGTATACAAACCAAGGTAGGGAATAAGTGTAGAATTCAGTCAGTAATAGTGGAAAGGCTGCTACAGCACTAACACAAACCACAGGCAATGTTGGTACCATTTATAGCAAATTAAAGGAAAAAGATTTGTTATTATTACTAAATTAAGGTCTTTCACTACCTTTTAAACTGGGATATTGGCTATGCTACCTGGACTACTATTATGAACAGCCAAAAAGTTCACATTTCCTAAGTTTTACAGTCAATTTTGTCAATCGCTTTTGAAACCATATTTTTACTTTTTAAAAACAGTGCTGTGTCGTTGTGGGACCCCTGCAGAACACCCCATTTGACCATTATAAACCACATACATAACATAATAACATAACCAATAATTTCCAAAGCTTTTAAAATATCAAAGAGCTTTAAAAAAATGTAAGAATAAAACGAAGCTATCACTTGCAACAAATATAATCGAGTGTATATAGGACTAATCAAGCACAATTATAAATGTGTCCTCCTTTGGTAAATGGAGACTGTGTTATCAGTTATCTCACTTAGATCGTTCTTCAGTCTATTGGCATAAACATGTGCTAAAAGCTTGCAGTCTCCACAAGTGAATAATCAGTCTTTCGTTTTGGTATATGCTTTGTTCCACAGTTGGCGACACAACAATTATTGCTGCACTATAAAAAAGCCTTTATTAAACTCTGTTGAGACCATCTGAACCCCTGGACCACTTTCCTTTAGGCATAAGAGGAATATCAGTGTCAGAAATTTCAGCTTCTCTTAGAACTTTGCGATGCTCATTTATTTCAGTCTTTTAACAAACCCAGGGAGCAATCAGCCTCCTGATTACTCTAGTCAAGAGCTATAAAGAGTCTTATAAAACTTGAATATGGCATTATGATTCGTATAGTGATCTCCACTCGAACAGTAATTAACACATAGTTTATTACCTGTTTGGCCTGCTTATTCTTTTGTAAATGAAAAGAAAGTGATGAATTATTTTCACTGTTGAGGGGATGAAAGCATCCTTTGCCTTTTCTGTGCAAAGGTCATTTATATATCTGAAAAATCAGAGATCATGTGTCAGTGTTGAACTGGGTGGGATACATTCAATTACTTACGACAATGGCTTCTTCTGGTGATTATCATCCTCCCAATTATCAGTCATGGTACCCGATCAGTCAATCTCTTTGTGTCAGTTAGTACCATTGGAGGCAAATATGTTGCCAAAAATGGATGTAATCATCAATAGAGTGCGTCTCTTGTAGAAAAAAACAATTAACCCTTGGTTGTTCCTTGCAAAAAAAAGAAATGGCCTTGGCCTTTGTGCTTTTTCTTTTCCACATTTAATGACAATACAGAAAAATACTGTATAGTGTAATTTGAATGTGCTCACGAACTCAGTGCAGGATTAAAGCAAAAAACAACCTTGCAGAATCATGTTAGTATCAACCAGCAGCCAAACCCTATTAAGCCCCATTCGTTGGAAAAAATATTCTTAGTGTACAACAGCATTCATTTTAGACCCTTCTGTCACGTAGGCCTAGCTACATAAACTAAAATATTTATAACAATCACAGTGTACATTTCCATCAGTTGGTAGAAGATGCAGTTTCAGTTGACCACAAGGCGGCCGTCAATGACAGGGATGAGCACTGGCTTCCTGTCCGTCTTTGCGGGGGATGATCTGTCGGCTCTCGCTTTCTGTGCACAGCATCACAGGAAATTATTTAAAACCTGTTTTTTTTTTTTTTTATTTTGCATTGGGCTGCAAATGCCTTTGAGATACTGTTAATTAAAGTGCACAATCAAGGGGCCTTATTCTGCCAATGTTATGTTTATCAGCAGTTGTCAAAAGAGGTTTTTGGAGCAGTAGCCTCAATAAGTCCAGTTTAATAGATGCGAAATGGTTTTGCTCTGTTGACTGAAGTGTAAAAAATAAAGGTAATTATATGCCGTCATGTGAAAAAATGTGATATGCCTGCTCCCTTTTCCCAAGAACACATTCAGCCTTTAATATTCCAAGAAACTGCATGACTAATTTCATCTTCAACAGCCCATTAGAAGGTTAATGTGCGTCTTAACAAGATAATCACACTTTACTGCTCCATTGTCAACCGTAGGTGCATGTAAGAGAATACGTGAGAGCCTGCTTTATCTCAGGATGAAGTTGTCGTACTCACTGCAAATTATCAGCCACTGCGTATCAACTTATTCCACCAGTATCTTCAGCACTGCTCGCTGGACTTTTCAGGTTACTCTCCTCATTTGAAAGTAGTCTGGAAGCGATTCTGTACCTGAAATGTGAAATATTAAAAGAGATTACAGTGACTTAATTCCAAACAAATGCAGCGCCAGTAGCAAGATAGCTATCAATTCAAATAATGTCAGGTGATATTTATGTCATATTAGCTAGTGAATAAATATAATAGCCCATTCAAAAGTCATGGCTATCTTCTTCATAGATGAAAACTGTTGACAATGACATCTGTGTAAAATCAAGAGGAACCGGGACAATGGAAACACATGTTTCTGGAAAGATGAATTCCTTCTGAGTATTGGGGCTGCTGCAGCAGATATTATAGAGGTGAGTATCTCCTAATGTGGGCACGTAAAACTGTCCCTAACATTTGATAATTAGCACAAACATAAAGAGATTGATGGGAATGCCATTAATTTTACAGGTATTTAGACAGAAATGGCCAAGCAATCAGTATTTTGACCTGATGATGGCACTTGATGAAAAATAAAGGGATCACAAAGTTTCTAACAATTCATCCTAGGGAGATAAAGAATCCAGGTAACAAGTTTAATGGTAATCCATCCAATAGCTGTTGAGACATTTCGATCGAAACCACAAATGGGAACTTCATATTGGTGTTGGAGAAAAAGTTTGTCAGTCTCTAAAGTCATTAGGATAGGATTAGGAAATTTGTGCCCATGCATTCAGCAGATGGAGATATATTTTCCTGGATAAATGAAGCCTTCGACCTGCTGACGGCGCTAAAAGAAAAGCAAGGAGATCACTACAGTCAGTCGGCTTCATCCTCTGAGGGCCGTGAAGGTCTGTTCGAGCCTTCACAAAGGTGAAGGAGCTGAATGTGGCAGCACAATTGCTTGCTGAGCCCAGCTTGATTTCCTTGAACTCATGTTAATGACTCTTCCATTTGAATCTCTTTTTCATTCAGTCAGAGCTTTGTATCGCCGCCATCTGAGCACGTAGATATCAACTATTCAGTGGCTGGGATGTACTGGTTAAGACTCAAACTGAATCCCAGTAATGTAATAAAACTGTCAAAACACCAAAGTCTGCACTCAGAATTGTACATCCGCACCTTTAACACTCACATTACCACTTTCGCCTCAAAATATCAGAATTACACCTGTTAATAGCCCTTACTAGTCACTGAGAACACAAACAATATGTTTAAAATTTACTCTGCCACCATTTCTTCTCCAACCTGCCTCTAATTCTTAACACTAGCAGCGTGCGGCTTTATGCAGTCCAGACTGAAATATCTCAGCGAAGGCCGAAGTTTCATAGCAATGACTATGATGCCACTGCATCTGCATTTCTCTAAGGCTGTCAACTGCTGCGCAACTATCCTGATACTTACCTTTGGATGGTTTCATACTAACTTACACCTTGATCCTTTATTCATGTTACCTTAAAGACTCTCAGTGGCTTTAAAATGGGGCTTCAAATGCTGGCGACTCCCCAGAACTGAAGATGCCTCTTGGATGAGCGGCAAATCATGTCTGACTTGACTTGATGTTTGAATTTCAGTCCACTGGATGAATCATTTCGTATTACAATAATAATAATAATAATAAAAAGATGACACTGAAACCTTCCTGCAGCATATTGTGCAGAAATTTTAACATGAGTCCAGTACTTATGGCGTACTGTATGGAGACTCTTACTGTGACATATGGTCCCTAAAATTTGCTTTAATGCCTTTAGGTTAGAGAATCTGCACACACTTACAACACAAAGGCATCAGCTCTCTTTCTTAAGGAGTGACCCATCAGGACTTCATAGGTGCCACTAAATAATGACATTATCCTTGCAAAAAGTACAATATTCAATCATTGACGCCACTGATGAACGATTTGATGTTTCTCTGTACTCACTTTAATGCACCATGCATACATTGTGACTTTTTTTTTAATGGGCAAAAAGCATAAAAATTATACACAACAATTATGTTTGAGCTCCACGCGGAGTCATGAGCCCCACAAGGGGTGGGGTCCTGTGATGACATTTAGCCCTGCTGACGAAATTAAATGTTTGACGTCGGAGGCTCCTTGACAAATGGAAAAACTAGGGCACGTGGCAGCGGCTTTATAAACGCGGTGAGCGCCCACCAAAGGCATCACATCTGCTCTTCTTCCAGACCCCAAAAGCGATCCAACATGAACGGCCACTGCAACGGAAAGGTCAGCGACACCGTGGAGAGCTTCCACTGCAGCAGCGGCCTCGGCGACCTCATCATAGACACCGGGAAGTCCGCCGTGCACCGCAAGAACGAGACGTCCCGCAAAGAAGCCGAGGACCAGTCTCGCCTACCTGTGCTCGAGGTCGCCTACGCCACCATCCTCCGCGAGCTCGGGGAGGACACGGACCGGCAGGGGCTGCTGCGCACGCCGCTGCGCGCCGCCAAGGCGATGCAGTTCCTCACCAAGGGTTACCACGAGACCGTCGACGGTGAGTCAACAGGTGCCCCTCTGTGGGTTTTATACTGGAGGATGCGACTTTCTTTCTTCTGTTAGGGAATAATGGTAAAAATTGACGTGACTACAAATATATTGAAATCCCTGCACACGGTCACGCATCCTAACGGGAACTTAGTCGCTGTTAAATCAACTTTTATATATGCACGAGGTTGCATTAATCTGTGAGGGGCTTCTCCAGGTAGTACACCTTATAGACTACAATAGAAATTAAGATTTTTTTTCCACAAAACTACATTTGTAGTCAGGTTTTGGCAGGGCAATTGGATGCAAGATTCCCAAATCTGTTTACAGCAGCTGTAAGAGAAATGATTTTAGAGCTGCAACAATTACTGAAATTATCAATTAGTTAATCAGGAGAAAAAAGGGGGCATCAATTGTGATAGTCGATTAATCGTTTAAGTTTTTTTTTTTTTTCAACAAAACTGCCAAAAGTTAAGTAGATCCAGCTTCACAAAAGTAAAAAATTCTTAGTCCTCCGCAATCATACTGAATATATTTATGCTGGATGTTATATTAACCAAGTGAGTCTGATATTTCCTAAAAAGTGTATATGTGTGTTTGTGCCCAAAGATGTCTTAAACAATGCCATATTTGATGAAGACCATGATGAGATGGTGATCGTGAAGGACATAGACATGTTTTCCCTGTGTGAACATCACCTGGTGCCCTTTTTTGGCAAGGTAAGTCTGCATGTGTGTCAGTGTGTTTAAATCAAAGAGGAAATGCACGTGGAGTGTTCCTGGGTCCAAAGCGAGCATTAACCCGACCTTACAAACACATTCCTGAAACACTGTATTTGTGCACGTTCGTGCATGCAGAGGTTACTGCCCTCTGCTTCTGCTTGTCAGCTCCTGTGCCTCTAAGTACTGATATTACATATCAGTGTATATTTACAATCCTTTGCTCTGATTATGTGACCTCTGCATTGACTGGTTGCCATCTCTCTCCAGGTTCACATTGGGTATATTCCCAACAAAAAAGTGGTGGGACTGAGCAAGCTGGCAAGGTAACACACCACACAAACACACACACACACATCATACAGTCCTGCTGCCAGTGTGGCTGTATGTTTCTGGTGTTAGTGCCGGGTGGCTGAGTTCTTCTGTTATCTCAGTGCATTGACCTGGAGGCTTAAGTCTAAGCCTGGTGGCCATCATCTAGTCCTCTCACCAAGCACACTCACAGACACAAATCTAAACTCTATCTGCCCTCGAGCCGTGAGAAAATCCATTCAGACCTGTGGGAATCAGCAGTTATAATCACTGTCTCTCTGTCTGTTTCCTTCGCTCTCTTTCCTAAAATATCACACCATCTCTGAACAAATAAACCCAGAATAACAGTAACAGAGTCACTGGGTTTGTAGACCAACTTGCTGCCGTTTTAATCTTGCACAGCAGATTCAGAGAGTTCTGTAGGGTGAATCATTCACAGATGAAGGGTCTGTACGGTAGCCAGATGAGAGGCCAGGGGTCATGGACTGGTTCCATTCTGTGTTCATGAGAAAATCAATCGTCATTATCTGATCTGTTATCAGTTTACTGCACGTTGCTTGTGCTCTGCTTTCTGCAGGATTGTGGAGGTCTTCAGTCGTAGGCTTCAAGGTAAGCCACTAAAGATAATAATACCATATTAATAGGCTTTGCATGAATCACAGTGCTTTTCCTCTACTGTATTAAAAAATTTGAATTTAGTCTGGTTTGCGTATGTCATGCTTTGTCTTCTTTCAGTTCAAGAGCGTCTGACCAAGCAGATCGCCACTGGTATAGCAGAGGCTCTGCAGCCGAAAGGTGTAGCTGTGGTTATTGAAGCAGCGTAAGTACACACACACACACAGACTCTGCCTCCTAGCTTGGTCTGGTATGACCATTTGTTTTTGGTTGCTAAATTTTAGCATGATGTTTGCAAACTTATTCTAAATTATTAACAACATCAAGCATCAATGCAGTAGAACCAGAGATCTGGCGTGGTTTATTCCAAGCATTTGTCTTTGTTGTCCAAATCTGGCGCCTTACCCACAATGCAACAGTTTGGTAAGAGAATCTGATGTGTCATGCAAGTAATGACCAATGTAGCCCCGAGCTGCTAGGCTCAAACAGAGCTGAGGAGGCTACAGAAGTCTGGTCAGCTCATTTCTTCCTAATTCCACACCTGTCAAACTTGTAGTCTTCAACCCCATCTGACGCCAACTTTATACAACTTTTTTCACATATACCTGCAAACCTTTATGTGTCAAATCGCTGGTGTTCCCCTTTAAATGCATGTCCTAAGTTCATAGATTTGCCTCAAAGCATGCAGCTGAAAATCTGAGCCATGTGTGTGTTTGCAGGCACATGTGTATGGTCATGCGTGGCGTCCAGAAGATGAACAGCCGCACAGTGACGAGCACCATGCTGGGAGTTTACCTGGAGGACCCCAAAACTCGGGAGGAGTTCCTGACTCTTTCACAGCACGCCTAACAAATGTCATGCACCATTCACTCCGGAGCCTCTGCATGCAGTAGCACAGAAAGCTCTACAGCAGCCATGTCCAAACCAATCCATAAAGGGCCGTGTGGCTATAGGTTTTTGTTGCAACCAGTCAAGAGGTCACCTAATTAACAGCTGAAGACTGAGATCAGCTGATTATGTGAGTCCAGCCTGGTGTGCTCCTCCTTGGTTGGAATGAAAACCTGCACCCCTTTATGGAATAGCGTTGACATGCCTGCTCTAGAGCAACAATCAGTCCGCATTTCACTTCCTGGTGCAGAAATCCATCACTTGAAATCACTGTGAACATATCAGGAAGGAAAAGACTCACTTTCTTTGTGCCTTTGCAAGATGCTTTACAGTCTTACATAGCAATATTCATGTATGTGTTCAAGTATGAAACCTGAGTGCAATGTACAACTTGACAATACTTCTTTTTACTCATTTTATTTTTTTTTAATGAGAAAGTGGTACTCTTACACCTGTCCTTTGCTTTATTATTGTATTTAGAATCCACTGATTTTAATAATTTAGCAAACTGTGTCATTTCTAAACTTACATTTATAAAGTCTTTGTAATATATTACATTTTAAAGATAGAAATCAAATAAAATCAAATTATGAAGATGAAAGTTTTCTTGTTTTATCAGTGATGACTGTAACATGTATAAAGATTCTTTGCTGAAATAAAATGACAGAAACATGAAAGTTGTCATTCTTACTTTGAGTGTGTCACTAAGAAAAGTTTTCAGTGTTTTATGTTTGTTTCATCAATGACATTATGTTAGACCTGGCTACCTATCCCACTCAAAGGGCCATTTGGACCCGTTTCCCATAGTAAAGAAAACACTGGGACCCTTTTGACATTTAAAATGAAATAAAACTGCATATAAGGGTTTTTTTTTTTTTTGCTTTTATGCTCTATATATATACAAACTAAGATGTGTTGCATTTAACCCTATAATGCCTGACCCAAGAAATAATGGACAGAAAAATCATTTTTTTTATTTGAAGACTTTATTTGGCCCTTTAACTTAAAAAAAATAATAAAAAAAATTGCAAATATGTTTTTTTGTTTGTATCGTTTTGAGCAAAGTTTTTACCATATGGTAAAACAAAATGTTTCAGAAATGCATGTATCAAATATGATACCCACGGCATTATAGGGTTAATAATCAATGAAAGACTGCAGAGAAAACAAAGTTATATTTCTGCATGCAACAAAAACATTTTGAACTCCGAAAAAAAAGACATTGGGTTGAAGGTTAGTTTCAAGTAAACTACTCTGTCTATTTGAGTCCTTCTTGTATTTAAGAAAAAAATTCTCCACTGGGAGCAACCCCCCCAAACCCCCCGGTCAGCTGTCAACCTGAATAATAAAAGGACTATTTCAATGAACAATGAAAAAATATGAACATATACTAAAAAATAGGCAATAAAATATTTATCATACTTGGTTAATGTGATTTCTGTTCCTGAACCTCAGTGCACAGCGTCTGCACATCATGGCTGTATGCCTTCATCTGTACACAGGATCGGAAGCTGTCATCTGTGAGGCATGCGCGGTGTTTGTTTTAAAAACCAACAAACTAAAATAAAATACATTTTAACTAAATACTCAATAATTATTTTCAAAAGCTGAGCTGCATCAGAGGGATCCGCGGGTTGCTGGCCCCTGGGCTATGCTGTTCCTAAAAAGCCATTATGCAGAGCAAATCTGTGTAAATACCACACAGTAGTAAAGCGCATTGATTTATTGTATACAAACTGCAGAAACAGTAGATATATGTAGCATATCTTACATTATGCACACTGTTAGAATATAGTATGGACATGGGACACAGCTATTTGTTTTAGTTGATCCTTGACATTATTTTGCACGAGTGTTGGACATCATCCACATCAATGGGTGTGAATGACTGTTACAATTTGCTTGAGATTTGGTTGTGTTTCAGGTATAAAGCAGAATATAACGGATGTCCCTGAATTATATAAACAGTGGTAGATGGAAATCATTTGTACCCGCAGTAGCCTGTTTTTGTGGGATACTAAACAATGTCCCTGAATTGTATAACCAGTTGCAGTTGTAGTCACTAATGTAGACACCAAATTGGAAACAAAACTGTCTTGAACACCTGAATCATTTACTACATCTAAACAAGACCGACTGTACATTAGCTGTATGTTAGCTAGAGACTGGCTCTGCTTTTGTGCTGCGGTACAACAGCATAAATCAATAATGAGACACACAAGAAAGCATGTGCACATGTGGATGAGGGCCCGAGGGAGAGCAAGGCCTTTAAATATCAAAGGATGACCCTGTAGTCAAAAAAACCTGTGAACTATAACCTCCATCTCTGACAGCAATGTGAAAGGGGGTCACAACCGACCATGCAGCATGCAGTTTCCGAACACGATTATCTAAGGGTAACCCAATTATAGCAGGACAAATGTGGATATGTTGTGCGGCCAAAACTGTACGCTCCATAGCCTCAGGCAGGGATAAAAAAAAAAAAAAACAATCCTGTCAAATGTCCTCATACAGAATGCTTTAATTCACTCAAAAATGCAACACTTGATATATTACATACAGAAATAGCTATTTTAAAAAGTAAATAATTCAAGTCTTGAATTGAGTAGTATTGAATTTAAAATAATTTACAAAAAAATCTAGAAGCGTCAGCTTGAGAAACAGGTGATAACAATGTGGTGTATTTATAGACAAAAGTTCTTCCCTGTTTATGGTCATTGTAATGTATTGTATTGTGGCATTATTTGATATTATACAATAAGAGGGCAAAGCCACCTTCAAATCTCTCTTTCACATGGGGGGAAGGCGAACAGTAAAGACTTATTGCTGTCTATGACAAGACATGGTGGAAAAATACTGAAAACCTGACAAGATGACAAACATGCACCATCAGTCTCATCCTTGCGTCATTTGCTCGTAGAACTGTTCTCTCATCTGCACCCGGTCACACAGATGTTTGTTTGTAGTTCTTGGTGTCCAAAACTTTTTTTCCACACATCGCACAGATTCCTGGAGAGACAAAAAGGGATGACGAAAAATAAAAGCAATGAAAAAGCATCGGTGCAGACAGAGAGGAGAGCAATGTCAGAAGCAGGTGCTGCGCGCTTTGTATTATGTAGCTATAAACAACCATGCCAGTGCAGCTGCAGGCTGATGCTTCATCATCATAATCATAATGATAATCATTTTTGCTGAAACATTTTAAATGCATGTTGCAGTTGTTGATTTTTGTGATACCTTTGTAGGGAGCCATTGGTTTCTATTAATTTCTGCACAGTATAAAAATCATAGCACGTGCATGCAGCTTGTGCATGTCTGTTATTTTGAGCTATTATACCGGGAATAAACCTGGCTTGCACAACAGTGAGTTTCCATAACATGCTGATTGATTTTCATACCTTCAAAAACACAGTAGTGTGGTTTGTTGAACCATCAGGTAAGGGGACCTTCACACACTACACATGGATCTGCCCTTCACTTGTTTATTCTGTTTGTGTGTAAACTGCAGCTTTATCTGGCCTGGTTTTTGGCAGCTGAGACTGTCCGGGTCAAGGTTCATGAAGATATGCTTTTTGAGATGTCCACTTATTTGTATTTCAACATTCACTGTAAATGATGGACACTGAAGTGTGCTGGCCCCAGCAAACACACTAACGCACATGGACAAAATTGTTGGTACCCCTCGGTTAATGAAAAAAAACCCCACAATGGTCACAGAAATAATTTGAATCTGAGAAAATGTAATCATAAATAAAAATTCTTTGAAAATTAACCAATGAAAATCAGACATTGCTTTTCAACCGTGGTTTAACAGAATTATTTTTAAAAATAAACTCCTGAAACAGGCCTGGACAAAAATGATGGTACCCTTAACTTGATATTTTGTTGCACCACTTTTTGAGGCAATCATTGCACGATTTCTGTAACTGTCAATGAGACTTCTGCATCTCTCAGCAGGTATTTTTGGCCCACTCCTCATGAGCAGACTGCTCCAGTTGTCTTATGTTTAAAGGCTGCCTTCTCCAGACGGCATGTTTCAGCTCCTTCCACAGATGTTTAACAGGATTTAGATCAGGGTTCATAGAAGGCCACTTCAGAATAGTCCAATGTTTTCCTCTTAGCCATTCTTGGGTGTTTTTAGCTGTGTGTTTTGGGTTATGATTTGTTTTCAACAATGGTGTCCTCCTTGGTCATCTCCCATGAAGTCTTTGGCTCAAACAACGACGGATGGTGTGATCTGACACTGATGTACCTTGCCCTCGGAGTTCACCTTTAATGTCTTTAGAGGTTGTTCTGGGCTCTTTTGTTACCATTCTCCTCCTGCGGCCATGTCCAGGGAGGTTGGCTACAGTTCCATGGATCTTAAATTTCTGAATAATATGAACAACTGTAGTCACAGGAACAACGAGCTGCTTGGAGATGGTCTTGGAGCCTTTACCTTTAACATGCTTGTCTCTAATTTTCTTTCTAATCTCCTGAGACAACTCTCCTTCGCTTCCTCTGGTCCAGGTTTAGTGTGGTACACACCATGTCACCAAAAAGCACAGTGACTACTTGTAATCCTATAAATAGGCTGATTGACTGGTTACAAGTTTGTAGACACCTGTGATGCTAAATAGAGGACACACCTTGATTGAACATTACCGTGGTCTATGGTCACATTATTTTCAGCCTTTTCTAGGGAGCCCCATCATTTTTGTCCAGGCCTGTTTAAGGAGTTTATTTTTCAAATAATTATTTTGAACCACGGTTCAAAAGCAATGTCTGATTTTTATTGGTTAATTTTCAGAGAATTATTATTGATTATTACTTTTGTCAGATGCAAATTATTTTTGTGACCATTGTGGGTTTTTCTTTCATTAACCGAGGGGTACCAACAATTTTGTCCATGTGTGTAATTCAAACAAATGTATAAAAACACTCTAAAAAGCACATTTTTTCCACTTACCTTTGGTGATAGGAAGCCATGCAGACACTTTAATTTCCAAAAACATGGATAAGCCACAGACCTCCCTGACAACTGTTTCTACTGAGGAAACATTGCCTGATCACAGTCAGATCTATGGATTTTACATGATTACTGGGACATTGAAATCTCAGACAACCAATTTCTCAAAAGCTGGCAAAATAAACCCAAACCCATGTTTTCAGACTCTAAATTAGTATTCTTAGTTAATAAATAGTGTGAAGACATCCCTCTCAAGATGTTGCCCCCTTTTCAAGCTTGTCTCTGCTACACTAGCCTTAGCCAGACAATGCATTATCTCACAGAGTTTGTTTCATTTGTGCAAAAAACATGATATTGTGATTTCCTGCCCATCTTCTTCATTTAACAGGTCTCTACAACTGTACAAGACAGTAGCATACAAGCATCTTGTTATTTTAACTAAGATTCCATTAGTCTTGGCCATAGTGCAGCACAAGAAGTTCAGTAAGGAGTCCAGTGTGAGTGAGGTAATACCTTTCTTGTATGCACAGCCCTGACAGTAGTGTGATCCAGACTGATGGACTGAGCTCTTGCAGATCCTGCAGGTAGCAAAGCCTGTCTTGCTGTAGGGATCAAACCTGAGAGGGAGATGTATTAGAGATCCATCACTAGAAATGCACAAATATGTTTTTTTTTCTTAGCCATGCTAGGGTTACTGCTCTAGGGAACAAATGAGCATGCTAATAAATGTGAAATGATCAGAGGGGTTCAATAAAAACAACTTTTCTGTCAGTTCCTGTAGATATAAACACAGACAATGTTGGGGATATTCTCTCACAAACAATGAAAAAACATTTTGATTTAAAGTCAGGCTTTAATGAGCTACTCACCTGGCTTTCTTAGAAGTCAGGATCTTGTTTTCATTCAGCTTACGCCCACCACCCTCTGAATGAAAGAAACAGAGTGGACTCTATGAAACATCATCATCTCAGTAACATAACACTACAATATGTAAGGGAAATGACGAATAGTATGGAAAAAGGACGATTTATTCCAAAATCATTTGAAGTTTGGAAGCAAATATTTACATTGATCAATGACAAAAAATGTCTGTGGAGATTCTCATTCATCCAGGTCATGGTACTTCTAAGGTTTTAAGGGCAACTGGACTTGTTTGAAGTTCAAGAAGACATTCCGCCTCTCATTCAAAGGCTTCTTCAGTTCTAAAGAACAGTTCCAAAAGTTCTAAAGGAGAGCTCCAAAAGTTCTAAAGAACAGTTCCAAAAGGTTTCTTCAGTTCTAAAGAACAGTTCTAAGAACTGAAGAAGCCTTTTGGATGAGAGGCGAAACGTCTTCTAGAACTTCAAACAAGTCCAGTTGCCCGTTTGAAAAAACCTTAGAAATGATCAAAATAAGTATCACATTAAAAACAAAACAAAGTGTGTGTATACATCACCAAGCCAGCAAGATAAATAGTAGCAGTCGATTAGTTTTAGGATAAACAGTTTACTTCATTTTTTTATTATTGGTTTAATGTATACACCTCACTGTACTGTACACTGTTGAATCTGTTTTGAATAGTTCTAAATGAAATATGTAAGGGTTTCGGACTGTTGGCTGGACAAAAGTCTGGGAACTAGTTGTAGACATTTTTTGGTATTTTCAATTTACAGAATAAATGATGAACTAATCGAAAAACTAATCAACAGATTTATGATAATATTGTTATACTATTCATAGAATTACTTCACTCATTAAAGACACTGCTATTTTACAATAGCCAGTAAAACATTTACGTCATTTCTTTTTCAGGGTTTGGTTTGTAGATAATACACGTTTACATTGAAATGACCCGTGGTTATGCTTCAAATATTTAAAGTGGTCTTGAATAGAGGGTTTCAGGTTAAGGGAGCTTCTTGATGTAATTTTTGCCATTCTGCCATTGTGTGTTTCTTTGGCTCGGCTGCTGTTATGGTTTTCAATTCTAAAACCTGACGCCAGTGTAGCCACACTCAAAATCAAATTTTCACTGAATCTGGGTTCACCTGTTGTATTCCGTGCTCCATCCTTCCAGGTGTCAGGTGTGATCACTTTACCAAGCTTCTTCTCGCCTAAAACAATAACACAAAATTAGTAAAGAAGTTAATAAACCAATACAACAACGAAGGCAGAAATGACTACAGTTAGCATTCACATTAGCTTTAGCGTTAGCTTTCGTAGAGTATCAAGCCTTCGCCAACAGTCCAAATGTACGGAGATTTGAAGATAGCACACATCTGAACAGTGTAATACGTACACTTTTCACAAACCATCTTTCCTCTATGTTTATCTAAACCGGCTGCTCAAAATAAAACAAAAAATGATAGCTAAATCTTAGCTAGCTTAGTGATTCTTTCCAAACTTCCGGATCGTTTCTTCGTCTCTCGTATTCGCAACACATTGATTAGTGAAAGCTTTCTGAATCTCACCACTCATTGGCTGGTACTACTGTCCATCACAGAAGAGTCCGGTAAAACTTTGCTGACCTTCGGTGATTGGTTACAAAAGATACCCATTAAAATTTGCAAAGATAACTGCAAAATAATACTTCCTGTTTCCTGCACAATCGCAGTTTTTCTTCAAATTAGAGGTCTGTAGAAGATGGCAGTAACTCTTGTACAGCTGTCCTAGGTGTCTTTTGGAGAAAATTAAATATAGCATGTGCTAAAACCAACCTCACTCCACTGTTTCTGTTCAGACTACCCCATTGTAAAGAACAGTCTCCTAGAAATTCTACAACCAATGGCTGTGGATACATTTGATAATATAGCTATATTCTTAGGAAAACTTAATGCAAGTATGAAAAAGGCTAAAAAAAATATATACCAGAAATATCACACAACGTGTTAACCCTTTCAGTTTTGGACTGGCAAAATAGATGGTAAGCTTGTGAAAAATGCTATTTTAGTCTGAAAGTGGGAGAGAGTTCTTCCAGAGTTTCACACTGGATATATCCAGTAAAACATGTGTTGGAGGGATTCAGGCAGGATATTGAATATTTCTGTCATTTTACATGTTTTAGGAAAAGGAACTATTTGTCAATAATATATTCAACATGGGCCTAAACAAGGAGAAAGACAGAGAAAACGATCCAACTACAAGATTTTTGTCAATTACCCAATTAGTTTTGTAACTACCCAAACTAATTGGGTAATTGACAAAAATCTTGTAGTTGGATCATTTTCTCTGTCTTTCTCCTTGTTTAGATACAGAAAAAATATGACATTGCAATTAGGTCAGTTCCCCTTAAAATTAGATTTATTTTATTTTGGAGAATACAGAGAATTCTAATGACAATCTCAGTTTCTGCACAGACACACAAACACTAAATCACAAAGGCAGCTTGTGTTAGCTTTAGTAGAGGTCAGTATAATTCTATATCAAGCATACGTTAGAACTTGAAAATAGAATATAATTAATTTAGAAAAGAACTACACTCCCCTTGACGCACTGCTACACATTGTAAATACCATATCATTAAACACATTGACTCTTGGACAGAATTAACAATAAAGCATATATTTGTGGTATGTATACCTAATAAATTTACAGGGGTAAAACACATTATAATTAAAATTAAAAGATATTCTCTTGTTCGTTTATTTCAGTTCAGTTTCTCAGTTGTGCGTTCATTGCAAAGGCATGCCATGGACTTTTACTATGAAGTCCAAGCGGAAGTCACTGCAACTTCATGTTTACGGAATCCGGGTAGGCAAACTGACCTATGGACCTAAGCCACTCTGACTATCTGTTACCAAATTAACATTTTTAAGTCTGGATTTTGTCTTTTCTCTTAGTTTCCTGCCGTAGTTAGGGACAGCCTTCATCATGTGGGACCATGAAATCAGAGCCATGGCGTCCACTCACGCCATCATCGCCGCCTCGGTGTTCATGGCCACCGTCCTACCTGCAGTGTTCGTGCCGGGCTTCTCGGTGTACGGCACTCACCTGCTGTGGCTCTACTCGGTGTCCGGGGCGGTCACCGCGGTCAGTGTCGCCGTCTTCTGGCTGCTCGGCATTACACCGCCCACAAAGAAGCACACACTGGGATACAAGGTGCGGATTTCCAGACCTGTATTGCTTGTTGTAGCATTAGGGCGCTAACTGTGGCTGAAAACTGTTGGATTTTGCATGTTAAAGTGAAAGTACAGCAGTATTATTAGCAGAAAAATCATTGTAATATGAAAAGTAAAACTACTGATTACACTAAAAAGGACCCTGTAACTGATAAACATTATTATATTGTTAATACTGACACATCAGTGTGTAACTAACGTTAGCATTGTTGTATAGTACCTGGTTGAGGTTTAGCTAGTTTAAACTACTTTATACACAGTTAGGTTGTTTAGCCAGTGGTTCCCAAACTGTGAGACCAGCCCACTCTTCAGGGTCTTAATGCAAGAGCAAGATAACGCAAGGATATTCATAGGATATACAATAAAAGGCATTTAGAAAAGAAACAAAAAGCAGCATAAAAATAACACATTTGAATAGGATTTAAATGTGAGGATATAAGAAAGATACACAGGTGAATGAAAGTTACAGTGCACTGCCAGCTATGAATAAGTAGGCCAGATTTTGATTTGATAAAAGGCAGTGACTAGGGTTGAAAAAGGCTTATGGAAAATTTCTGGACATTTTCGAGGGAATTTAGGCAAGAAAATGTGCACGATTTCAATATAAAAATTGCTCAAGATGGAAAATGGCAGTTGTGCCAACATATCTCAGCTGATGGAGGCACTCCTGTTGCCTCCATCATCCTCCAGATCCCACCAACATCAGCCTCCTCCGAAGTCAACTGATCCCTGTTTGGAACACATGGTTAAAAAAACAAACAAACAAAAAAACACCCTCTGCAAATAAGCCTACATTTCCATTTTATTCCTGTTATTAAACAATAATTTCTCATAACTTCCTGTTAATTTCCATCAAAAGTTTCCACCTTGAATGTTCCTGGAATTTTGCAACGCTGGCAGTGGCAAACAGAAAAGTTCTTGGATTGAAAGAACTGAAAGTTAGAGCACATCCCAAGTACTTTCACCTGTTTGTTTGTTTTTTCTGCAGCTGTCCAGGTTGTTTCGTTCTTGTCTGTACTTCTTCCTGTCATGCCTGTTCTTCCACGCTGTGGTGGTTCTGTATGGAGCTCCGCTGATTGAGTGAGTGGCTAATGAAGCTCATGTCCTGTACCTGTATGCGTGTATAATAGAGAGAAGAACAACAAACTGAGAAGATTTTGTTTATACCAATGCCATTATCAATTCTGCTTACTGCTCTGATTCTTTATTAGTTCCCTTATTGATTCCCGATCAATTTTAGTCGAGCAGCCTGAGAGCTAGCTGTGGCAACAGTCTGTCATCATCTAAAGTGGATGACAAGCGAGAATATATCTCTAAGCCTGCCTGTGTGGTGCTGATATTATAATGTAGGTTATTTTCCCTCTGGAACCGACCTGCTCCTCAGGCAGAATTGAATACATGCAGTACTTTATAATTATTATGTAGTTAGCTGCCAGCTACAGAAATTTGCACAATGTGAGGTTATTCTGTCAGTTAATATTTACTTTTAGACATGCTACATATTTACATATGTTAATTTTGTCTCTATATGTTTCATAGGTTCTGCCTCAACAAAATGTTTGCATTACTAAAACTGTGCCGTGAGCCTCTAATTTCTCATGTGTGTTTTAGATCGGCCTTGGAGACATTTTCCCTGGCTGTGCTGCTGACCTCTTTAACCACACTGAGGTGCCTCTGTGTCCTCGGCCCCAACGTCCAGGCCTGGATACGAGTGTTCAGTCGGCATGGGTAAGCCTAAAATCTGCTTCTGTCTCCCCTGCTCCCTGTCCTTCTGCCATGTGTTTCAGGTGCTTATTGTATGTTGTGTCTATTAACTAAATATACTGATGGTTCTTGCTTTGCTCTGTCTCTGGTTCCAGAGCTATGTCCGTGTGGGACACCTGTCTGCAGATTACAGTGGCCTGCACAGTGGTAGGGGCCTGGGTCGGAGCCTTCCCTATCCCTCTGGACTGGGACAGGCCTTGGCAGGTCAGCAAACTCAGATAAACTGTCAGGAAGACATGTTTGTATTCTTATCCTAAACCTCTCATAGGTTTTTTTCTGTGAAGATAAAAAAAAGTTCATTCCAGCTCCCACCTGTTCACGAGGAGTTTGTAAGATATCATCGTTTGAATAATCGATGCCCCTAAAACTGCCGTCAGGCTACCAGTTCAGCTGTTTGGGGCCAAAACAAGAATTTCATTCATAAAAGGAAAACTATTTTTTCATTGTCAGTGCTCAAATGTGCCACAAACAAACAAAAAACAAAACAAAAAGTAAACTGTTGAAACATTACAATGATAGAATATTATTTTTTCCATTAAAGAACCAGTGCGCAAGATTTAGTGGAATCCAGTGTTGAAGCTGCAGATTGCGACCAGCTGAGTACCCCTCGCCTCAGCCTCCCTTTCCAAGCATGTAGGAGAACCAACAGTAGCTGCGCAACTCACAGAAACACAGAAAGCGTTCTCTAGGGTCAGTGTTTGTTTTGCCACTTATGGGCTACTGTAGAAACATGGCGGACTCTGTGGAACAGGGCCTGCTCCCTCTGTAGATATATAGAGCTCATTCTACATTAACAAAAACACAACAATTCTTATTTTCAGGTGATTATACACTGATGAAAATATAACTACACAACATGATTTATGTCACACAGACTTTTTAGTTTTTGCTTGTGAATTACTGGACAATAATACATCTTCAGGCCTCTAAAATTAGCCCCAAATATTGAGTTTCTGCAACTGATGCACAACTTTTAACAATAATACAAGTATTTCTCTTAATTATTTTCTACTGTAATTATTATTACAGTTTCCTCTGTGAATAAGAAGTCATCTGTTTCCATTCATCATAAAACCGTATTGAGTACAACGTCCATAAGTATGGAATTATAGTTCAACACAGTAACCATTAAATTGGCCTCTTTATTTAATGCAATATTTTAAAATGGAAAAAGGAAAAGATAAAAATTATAATTGCAAAGTCGGTTCTCTTCAAAATGACTGGAGGAACATGCAAATCAAAGGAAGGCAGCGGTAATTGCAGCATAACTCTAAATGGCTCTGGTGCTGTATTTCTTTCCTTTAGAAGTTCCTCTTTAAATTAACTGAACATCATAAGTGCAGACATGCTCGTGGGGGAAATAAAGGAGCTCCACTTGATGCATCAGTGCACCGTTGGGCTGTTTTATGACACTTTGTGGCTGTGAACGATCAGACTTGTCTTGCTTCTTGTAGGTTTGGCCTGTTTCCTGCAGTCTGGGCGCTATGATTGGTTTCCTGACCGGGCTTGTCGCCGCTCCTGCGTGGATCCACTATCATCGCAAACAGCTCACGTACAAGTGCAAGTGATGGACGGACTGTGTGAACGTGACCATGAGGCTATATCCTGTATTCCTGCTGTATTCCTTTGACTTTATACCGATTATTTATTGGGAACATTCACTCGGTTTGCTACCTGTCGGAAAGATGATTTTTACTTTATGAGCAACATTGTTTTGTACGTGCAGAGGCTGAATATGTTCCTGAAGATTTTTGACATAAATAAAGCATTACCTCTTTCACACCGTGCACAGTTTTCGGTTTAAAGGTTAGGCGTTAATAACTGTTCCTCAGCATCAGTAATTTGTTTTCGAAGGCTTGAATCTAAAAATGCTCAAACCTGTAGGTGGTGCTGTTGGATCACCTCCTCTGTGTGTGTATGTGTGTGAAAGAGAGAAAGTGTGTGTTTCCACATGAAGGTGCCAACAGCTTAAATGAAGAGAAGAATGAGGCCTCACACTCAGTTGCACTCAATACAAAGTAATCAGTATTATGCTCGTTTATTGAAAGAGTCATGAGGGAAAGTTAGAAAGTTAAGACAAAGTTTAAACTTACTTCAAAGTGTACTTCCATTCCTGCACACACACACACACACACACACACACACACACTGATGCTGTTCTGCACCTGAAGCTGCCGACTGATGAATACTGTTCCTTTTTAAACAACCATTAATCTTGTTCCAACTCGATTCCAACACCCTCCTCCCTCTCCAGCTCTCATTCTCATTCCACCTTTTCACATCCTCGGGCAGCCATATTGATTCACTTTCATTTTGGGGACATTAATTCTCCTCCTTTCATGCCGCCCACATCCCGTGTTCTCCCTCGCAGCCAGTAACTACAATGAAACTTACATTTTCCGCATCGCAGTTTCGAGTTGCAAAGCAAATGAGGGATGTTTGCAGAGAGTCTTGTAATACAAGACACCTTCACTAAGAAAAAGATGAAATTTCAGTCATCTTTGAAGCGTGACGTTTAGAGTTAAGTATTGGTGGGACTGGCAGACAGATTCAGCATAGAGCCAAGGGGCAGAGCTGTCCATTCGCCCTGTGTTTGAACTCTTATATAAGATTGTTACCAGGGAAAGGCTGAGCAAAAATAGCCTGAAGGAAAAAGAGAAAAGAGGGAAAAGCACATTTTTTAAAAAACATACAGAGAGAGAGGGAATGCCCAAGCCTTTTAAGTACCTTATATACACTTATAACACCAATCAGCACACCTTTTTCATGCCTCAATCTCTCCCACTATCTCTTTGATGAAATTCATTCCCACCTCACGCTGTTATCTTCTTTATTCTTGTCCTAAGTGCTTTTTTTCTATTCCCCATTCGGCTCTGATAAGGCTTTACCTGTGGAGAGCAGAGGAAGTGGCGAGCAGGGCCCTTGAAGAGCAAAAGGGTGTGATCTCGCCCTGCAAATCCCTTCCCAAGTGGTGTGAATGTATAGGGGAGCTATACTTGATTTTCTCATTGTGCATAGATGTACTACGTGGACAGAAACGTGGACGGCCTTGCTTTGTTCATGCGTTCAATTCCACTTGTTGTCGTTTCATATGTGAGACGAGCAGGCCATTAGCTCACATGCTCACGAAAGCTTCGCTTCACAAATTGCTCTCCTCATTCATTCTCAAACAACTTTATTTATTCACTTATTTGTTCTCAGGCTGTGCTATGGCTGTCTCAGGGTTTTGTTAGGAGAGGTAATTTGTCACTCCCCGCCGCTCCTCTCGCCCCAGCCTTTCCTGCAGGGCAGTGTTCACTCCTATGCTTCTGCATTGTTCTTCTGAGCAGAGACAAACAAACAAGAGTTGTATACTGTGAATTAAGATGCATCCTCTGCTCTCACCCAATATGAAAACTGCCTTAATCAATATTTTTTAAGGGTAGCACTGAATCGAATGAACGCAATGCGAAAAAACATAACTCATGCTGCTGAGGGCACAGAGAATAAACACCCATATCTGCAGCTTTTACAGCCTGCAAAATAAACTTCAACTTCAATAAATAATAATAATAATAAGCTCAGTCTCACAGCTCTCATTAACTGGGTTTCCAGCTGCAGCCGGCAGCTACTTTCAGCGCTCTGATTGACCCCTGTACACTACCAGCCCTGCACCAAACGGCACACTGACAAAGCTAACAAGTGAAGGAAGTCAATCACGTGGCAAGACAACAGGGCAGATATGCTTCTCAGGAGCTGGTGGACTCCAAACCACAGCGAAAAGCAGTGAGTTAGATTCATCTCGTAGCCAGAAACACAGTGCTTGTGTTGCCCCAGGTCTGCTTGGTGTGAAGATCATTTGCAAACACATTAGCCAGAACAACTTCAGAAGCCAGGGTGGTGGTTGAACGCAATGTCGGTCGGTTGGTCCACCTGTTTGACTGAAATATAATTTGTCTGACGTTCAAGGTCCCCAGAAGGTGAATTGTAATCGCTTTGGTGATCGTCTGACTTTTCATCAAGCATCATTAGGTAAAACATCTAACTAGTGTATTACTTAGACACCAAAAAAGTGGCTTTCCTAAAAACTAAAGAGAAAAAGAAAACAGCAATTAATAAAACACCAAGAGAAAAACTAAATCTTAGTTCCCACATAGAAATCAATATCATCTTCCCTTTCCCTTGTGCATTTATGACTCACTGGAGGACATCATTTTGTCTTGCTACTGATTCTTTATGACATTCTTTCATTTGGAGCAACTTTTACTAACTCTGTCATCCAAATGTGATGAGGAGGCACTCTAGTCCCTCAGAATAAATCATTACTGCGACAGCCATTAAACAGATACCTTAAAATATAAAGATGTGGACAGAATACAAATGGCAGACCTGAGACTCAACATTCAATGCTCATCCGGAGTTTTTGGTGATTTTGGTCATTTACCTTTTTCTGTTCTTGTTAAAATTGCACCAAACAATCCTTAATGTGTAGAATTTTCTGCCTTTGACCTCCTTAAATATTCTCTCCTGGTAAGACACACCTATTCTCCATCGTCTCGCAGTCTAGTCTGCCCCCTAGTGGCCAAAAATCAGTTAATGTGGCTTTAAAATTAAAGGAGAAACAATAAATATTTGCATCTCAGTGTACTATTAGGGGAAGTGGTAAACCTGACCTTTTTCTGTTTTAAATGTTAAGTTAATATAATTTTACTTTAGCTGAGGTAATTATTTTTGAAGTCAGTAAGCGTGTAACTTGAAGTATTTTGGTTCCTCAGAGGTTTTATCAATTAAGACACACAGACGACATAAATCTGACCCAGGACACGAGTAAAAGGGCTGAAAGCAACACATGAACTTCACCAGTTTTCATCAGTATTCAATAATAATTGAATAGTCACCACATAAACCAGGCATCTCAAACCGGTTCCATAAAGGGCCGCGTGGCTGCAAGTTTTCCAGGAGCACACCAGGCTGGAATCAATTAATCAGCTGATCTCAGTCTTCAGCTGACAAATAAGTGATCCCTTGATGTTGATTGGTTGGCCTGATGTGCTCCTCCTGGGTTGGAATGAAAACCTGCAGCCACGCGGCCCTTTATGGAACCGGTTTGAGATGCCTGACATAAACGATTCTTCACTATGAGAGCCTCAGAGCGAAACATCTTCCTCATGCACACATCTGGTTCTGCTGAGGAGAACGAGAGTAGCTGTGAAGAGGGATTCAATTTTCAATTTTCTTCCAATATGTCACACCCATCCTCCACATAACAACCCTCTTCTCACGCTCTCACCCCCCCCCCCCTCCTCGCACCCCACTCACTTCCTGTGTTTTGCCTCTCCTTTTCCCCCACTTCCCTGTGTTCACGCGCCCCCCGGTGCTGGCTTCATTAACAGTTGGAGTGCTGTGTTATTGAGTGGGAAACATGTTATTGCAGAGCTCTCGTGTCTCTTCTGTCGGGCCTACGAGCGACAACAAAAGGATCCATTGTTGCTGATCGGCGCTCAAGTGGGCTGTCGTGACGCAAGAGGGACGGGGAAGACAGAGGGGTGGAATTATGGGGATGCTGAAGTATTCCTGGATGCAATGCAGGTACAAGGATTATTATCCAAACAACATTTTAGGTGCATCTCATGGCAAGTTAATATGTGCATATGGTGATTATCTTTCTCTAAGAAAGGTTCCAGTGGGAGGATAGTGACTCAATCAATGAGACAAGTAGTTATAATTACAGTGCATTATTCTGTACACCCATTTTGCACCTTCAGTTCAAGGGGATCACTAGTTACACGGTGGTTCCCAATCTGTGGGTCAGGACTCTTCAAGGGGTCACAAAATATATCATAAGGGTCAAGAGATTTTATCCATGCTAGCTGTGTGGTTCTAGGGATGTCGGTTAACACTTCCATGTATACTGAAATATCTCAACAACTATGGGATGGATTGCCATGAATGTTTGAGACGTTTATGCTGTAACCCCCAGATGATGAATGAGTTTGGCGATCCCTTTACTTTTCAGTGACCGCTATCAGCAGATTGCCATTTGTGGTTTTCAGTGAAATGTCTCCACAATGATTGGATGGATTTCAATAAGGTGAAATGTTAACTGGGATTTCTGCCTCAAACGTACTTTCAGCACTCCCTCTTCAGAAAGAGGACTACTCCTCTGTATCTGATGAAAATTTAAAGGAGGCATGCAAGAGATTTCTAATCAAAGAGGAAAACTGCTCTTTTGTTGTGAAATACTAGATACCGTCGCCTCTTCTGTCCTCTACGAACTATTTAAACAAAACCATCTGAGAACAGAACATCACTCTTGTTGAAGTGCTTGTAGTTCACGGACGCGTTCAAGCTGCGACAGGAGGGTCACAAGCAAAGATTGCTTCATTATAAAGGCTCAAAAGCCAAGGCGGTTGGGAACGGATCTGCAGTCTTTCATGCTCAGTCTTGTCTGATGCCAGCTCGACAGTTGCACAGGAATAAAAAAAAGGGGCAGTTAACTCTAAAAGTTGGCCAGCCTTGTCCCTGAGCCATGTTTCCATGGTAACAATCAATTACATCTACTGACAGGACATTAAAGATGAAGACCTGGCGCGATTTCTGTTTTGTGACTGTTGTGGAACAAGCAATGAGCTTTGTAAATATAGCTCATTCTTCTGCTGTTAAGTCAACCATTACTCAAATATCTTTTCCGTCAACGAGGCACAGCACATGTCCTCAGTGGTTTTAGTTTAGAGAGTATTCATTTGCCCAGGTTGTATGGCTAATTAGTGCCGTATAATCTGGGCAGGAGCACACACCACACCTGCATGTAAGCGCCGTCCTGCACCCTTGTTTTGCAGGATGGGATGTTTTGAAGTAAGACACTGTTCAAATTAAGCATTGTGTCTTTACTGTATTTATTAACTGTACTCATTATTTCCCCTAGAAGGTCAAATTATTCATCGCTGCTATGATCAATTATCCATCACGAGGTTTTCCTCAGGGTGTCAACTATTGATGCCATGACAAAGGGAGGTCCAGAGCTGAGTCATATTGATAAATTAAGGTGCCACATGTTAATAAATAAAACTCCTGCATCCATTGTGCCTATTTCAAAACTTTAAATCTAAAGAAAGGAAATGTCAGAGGCGTACTATCCACACAACGAAAGCCTTGTCATAATCTGCAAATGTTAACATGCTAAGCTAACATGGTGAGCATGCAAAACATGATCTGCCCAACGTCAGTATGCTAGCAGTGGCACTGTGGCGGGCACAAGGCGACATACATAAAGTCATCATATCGAACATCTGTTGCAAATCATTTGCAGGTAATGACTGAACAGTTCACATAAATCAGCAGACACTCAATATTCTCTCCGGTGATGCTCTCCCTGGCTGTTGCTGCAGCCATCTTCACTTTTTTTTATTTCAAGGGTTTTTTTAACCTTTAGCCTGGACTCCAGCAGTGAAACATATACACAAGAGATTTACTGACGTCAGGGGCCTGACCTAGATGCTCTTGACTGTCTGGCCACAGAAAAAAAGCTCATTGATTGCCCTGTCCTGCTGGACTCGACTCAAATTAAAAACACTGAAAGTACCACAGCGTCCGGCGCCCAACATTTTCATGCTGTGTGCTGCCGACACGTGTGCTACTTCATGATTACAAGTGGTTGAGCTCTCTGCGAGGACAGAGCCAATCAGTTAGCTAAGCGGCGGCCACCTCTTCTGAGTTGTTCACCTGCTGTGCGTCATGTGACCCTGCCCCACCGCTGCACGATCAGCACAAAGACGCAGAAGCTGCAAGCGCAGGTTTTCAACATACCATGCACACCAAACCAATGGAGCAAGGTCATCTCGCTGTGTGGTTAAGGCACTATGCAGCCTACTGTGCTATAAGTGGTGATAATGGCTTTGCATGTTTTAATCGCCTTTCAATTGCATATAATCCTTGAAAAAAACTAGACTTGCCGCCTCGTGGTTGTATTCCTCCACTAGTTGAGTTACAGTCCATGTCTGTCCAGACTCACATATTATATATAGTGCAGACTTTGATGGAATTTAATAGAAGGTATTAAGTGTATTTTTTTGTGAAATGGAAGTTCTCACTACGCTGACATGTATAATTCTAGTGAATTATTTCCAGTGAGAAACATGGTATTTTTCTAGAGGAGCACAGAGGACTGATGGAGAGCTTCATCACATGGTGCAACAACAATCACCCGAAGCTCAGTATCAGCAGAAACAATGAGCTTGTGGTGGACTACAGTGCATCAAATGTGGATGTTGCTGCACATAAGCTACAAACTGTAAAACGTGTTTCAAACAGATCTTGAACCTGTACAATCAGGTTCAAGGTGGATGCCCAAGATAGAGCCGTAAACCCAGGAAAGTGTTTTTGAAGCACATTATGATCTCACAATAAAGCTGACCTTCGACCTTTTGGATATAAAATATCATCACTTCATCATTTCATCCTGTGAGACATCTGGTGGCACTCTAACATGAATAGGGTATGAATTTATAGTTATGGTCAAAAATGTGTTTCGTGAGGTCAAGGTAACCTTTGACCAAAATCTAATCAGTTCATTCTTGAGTCCAAATGAGCATTTGTGCTCGAGGCGTTCCTGAGAAATCACGCTCACAAGAATGGGACAGACGGACGGACAACCGGGAAAAATGTGAATAAAATAACAATGTTCCCTAGATATCTCCAGGTCAGAGACTGCTTTAGTGAAGAAGTTAAACAAACTGAGGATAGTGAACCTAATTTGGTCTTTATATTCATTCATGCAGATAAAATTAAAGACAACAAACATCTGTTATCATAAATATTCAACAGAATACAAAACTCCATAAAAGGAGAGAGAACCAGGCCTGGAGAGATGTGAGGAGGGTCGGGATCACACAGGGAACAGCGCAGCCACGAGCACCAACTCCTGCTCCTGTTGGAAGGAGGTAATATGATGTGACTCTTACAATTGAAATATGTATATAAGGGTTTTCAGGGCCAAAATGAATACTGGAGGCAGGGTGTTTTTTAAAAACGCTAATAATTTTCCTATTTTTTTTGGCTTCACTCTTAAAGTAATTATAATTGTTTTATAGAAGAGATTGACTGTTTTGGTACATTACACTTGAGCAAAATCCAGTGTGAGCATATTTATATAGTTACATCTCTTTAAAATACTTTGTACTTGAAATTAATTCAATGAAATGAACTGAGACTTTTACTCAAATATAATTTGAGGAACTTCTACTTTACTCAAGTATTTTAATTTTCCATGATTTCATATTTCTACTTTACAAGATTTCTGAGGCAAATATTGTAGTTTTTACTTGACTACATCTATTTGACTTCATTTTAGTTACTAGTTACTTTGCAGATAACAATTAATACTGCAAAATATAAGCAACAAATAGATTATGTTGCACTATTCTAGGTTAAGATATCATATACTTGAAATGGACCATCACTACTTTTTGGCACTTTACGTATATTTTTCATTTTAATACTACTGGAAAAAGAGAGAAAATCATCATCATCATCAGCGTGTCAGAAGCTCAATGTGGGACTGCCAACATGTCTGTCTGAAACAACCTCCCTCCGAACTCGGCGCGAAGCATCTGACATCACACCAGGGCCCACACATATAAATACTGTATGAGACAGTACTTAAGCCAAGTGAGCAGCAGCTATGTTCCAGACGGGGTGTCTCCATCATGCCTGCTCTCTCTCTCGCACACACATGCTCGAGCCTGTGAGCAGAAAAAAAAATCTGTACATCTCCGCTTCTATTTCGGCGTTTGCAGCAGCTGAGAGAGACGACGTCGCTTTCCGCCTTATAGACGGTTTCATACATGGCGCCCGTGCATCTGTCGGCTGCTACAGCGAGTGCTATTTCAGTGACATATAAATAGAAAGTTGAGGAAAAAGACTTCAACTCAGAGCATCTTTTAACATTTGTTTCCCCTTAAAATTTATTAACTTAGACATCTTTTTGACAAAGAAGATAGACAATATTTCTGTTATGATTGGTGTGGTGTTCTGACAGCCATTAATTCTCCTCTAAGAGTCCCAGGAGGTGGTGTATCGAGGGCAGATGGAGATTGGGAATGTTGGGTCCATGAATTACAGCAGCGATGTGTCCGAGGTGTTGTAGAGAGATCCCGGGTTTTGTGCTGGTCACTTGTTGGTGGGCTGGGCTGCGATGTAAAGAGCCACCATGCAGTAGAGAGCGCCTCCTACGGTGAGAGCCATGGTGGTGCGGTACAGTAGCCTGTCGGGAACGCCGCGCTTCAGATGAACGGGGACGCCGTCTGATGTCTGAGAGGAGAGAAACAGGAGGGGCAGAGGAGGGTTGAAGAGGAAATGAAGGAAAACATGAAAAATACAATGAAGCTGTATCGGAGCGTACAGAGTCTTCTCATCAATTTGCTGTGTAAGACAGGCCTGAGCATTTTGAATTATTTGGGTCAGGACACCGTGTTCCTGTAGCTATTTATCCATCCCAGTTCTGAACCAGCACTGCATGTTTTTAAATCTCATTTTCTTCAGTATTGTGATTGAAAAAAAAACAAAAAACATTCCTTCATAAACATCATCAAAATGATGCAAAGTCTCCCTGAACACTTTGATTGGAAACGCTAAACTGACAGTTTAATTATAAGAAAAAAAGGTTGTTTCCAGTGTGCAATTTTCATTGGAAGGCCAGTGTTTCTACACATCTGTCTGTCTGTCTGTCTGTCTGTCTGAAAGACCTTGGCTTTAATAAAAGAAACAGTTATTCAAATTAGAAAATTGCAGCCGCCAATTCTGTGATTTTCATTTGTGTGATTGATTGCTCTGCCCAAAGTCAGGGTCTCTTATTATTTCCCTCAGTGCCTTTTGTGTGATGAATACTGCGGGTGGAAGCAGGAGGTCATTAAGAACAGACTGAAATAAATACCAGTCATCACCCAAAACTAATAGATCTCCAGGGAAAGTCTTGTTGTCGTGACTAAGACTGACACCCGTTTCAGTCAGTGTTCTTCATTACCTGGAAATATTTCTGGAGCTCAGGAACCCTGTTTGCTCCCATGTACTCCACCGCGGGCCCGGCCTCTGACACCAGCTTGGTGGGTGAGGCAAACGTCATGGTCGGGGGCTCTGCTGGCACACCAGGCCTCAACCCCTGGACAAAAACAAGCAACTGGTCACAATAAGGCACAATTCAGTGATGGGAATTATGGGTTTTTGAAAGGGACTGAGTCATGAGATCTGTTCTTTCTGTGGGCGGGGGTCACCTGGTGTATCTGCAAAATAACCACTAGGATGACTGGGTCAGATTCAAACTTAGACATCCCACCAATGTAATTTCATTTTGCATGTGTGGACTAGGTTTCGCTCCTTGATTTCTCATATTTCCAGATCTAAGTCAGTAATAACAAAAGGTGACTCCATATCCCTCTGCTTTGTCAGTGATTTTGCTACTTTGAATACCCTATGAATGAAATGTGCTATGTAAATAAAGTTGCCTAGCCTTGAATGCAATGACAAGGTTAGCGCTCCTCTGCTACATCACGCAATATAATAATCATAACAATAAACTTTATTTGTATAGCACCTTTCATACAGAATTGCAGCTCAACATGCTTTACAACAAAGAAATCACATGCACCAAGTGAGTGCTTCACATGCAGTTCATTGATCTGATTGGCTGAAGTTCGTCCACGATAGATGGTGATAGAAAGACGGCTCGTCCAATCACCTGCCAAGCATTTTTTGAAAGTGCCCGAAACAAACAGTTTCCATGGACGACATCTCAGCTGGATTTCATGAGATCCAGAAAGGTCTTCCAGGTTGTGAAAAAAAGCTTTCACGGAGACCTTAGTAGACTTATTTTCTCCAGCCTAATACAGTTCAGTCCCTCCTTGATCCAGTCCTCTAATTTAAGGGGTGAAACATGATTCGGTTTCGTAACAATGGGCCAACCCGCCATCAACTTTTGTTGAAATGATGAAAATGATCATCACAGCGAATGCCAAGCATTTTACAGTGTTTCAAATATTTTAGTCCAGTACTCAGATAATTGGGGATGGGTCCAGAGCATGTGTGAGAGATTGGCTAATTGGCAAATATCTGTCCATGACTGGATAGAGGAGATAGTCAGTGTTCTAGGACATTCTGTGCTGTCGTATACGCTGATAATGCAAGATGAACAAAGTTAACAACAATGGATTTTGTCACTCCTCTTATTGTTAGCTGTCTTAATTTTGAGGGATAATCACCCTTAATTTTGGAACTACAGTTGCTATAAAGCAAACAGGACGTATATCGTTAGCTAGCTGTAGGCTACAACTTGAACCCTGCCTTTTTAGCCTGTATTCATTTACATTTTTCCAAACTGCCACCATTAATTAGCTATTAGGAGTTCTAGTAGAATGTCCATGGACATATTAACAACTATTACTGGATTACTCTGAAAATGAAGAAATCTTAAAAGTGTGAGTCCTGACTGATGATTGATTACTGAATGATTTAAGTGGATTTATTCACGATGGACATCTGACGGGTTATTTTTTTTTTTAAGTATCTTAACTGCCTCCATGAACTGTGTGTCACTGCAACTGCTTACTAGACGTTCCCATCGACTAATTTCCCTGATGTTTAAACAGAAGTTTAAACACAGAGTAGTCGACTAGTCTAAAAGTGAGAAAACACTCGGAAACAGACAAAATTGTTAAAGTTAAATCAAGAGGCAACCTCCAGGGCTGAAAAATTAAGCCATCGCGCACGTGCCATAAACGGCAGTTCCCCGAATGGCCACTTGAGGCTGGCTCCAAAAGTGAGTCACTCCCCATAGACCCCTATATTAAAATGTCCAAATTTACGGCAGAAATAAACATGTTTACAGTCTAATTTCACCGACTCACGACAACTGTACAGGAGGTGAACGTTTATGTAAATCACTTGTTTAAATTATAATAAGTCTTAAGGTTATGTATAACTATGGGCAAGGCCGCTTGGAGGGACAGCTAGCTGGATCAGCCAGGAGTCAGGCACCGCCAAGATGGCGACGGCCGGAGCCTCTGTCACTGAGCTTCACAACGATTCTTCAGGAACCACCGTTTGAAAACCAGAGGTGACAAGGTTGTCGAGATCAGAGAAAACCTTTTTCCTAAATTTGGATTTTTGACAGGAACATTTAACAGAAAAAACTCAGGGAGAACCAATTTTTTTCAAATGTGTCTATATTAGGTGGAACAAACATCTGAGCTCAACACTGATGCAGAAATACAAGTGACTACATGAGTGCTTGATCCAGCTCATCTCACAAGCTGTACCGTGACTATTTAGCCGTATGAGTCCAGGGAAATTATCACTAACGTTCGTGCCATTGTTCTTCTTTTCAGACAGTTAATATTGTAAGTATATGAAGCAGAGGTACACTGTGGTGTTCATGAAGTACAAGTGTGCCTACTTAATATCATCTCACTTGGAAGAAGCTTCTCACCCACCTTGGGTCTGAAAATTACTGGGAGACCCATTACCTTGTTAGAGTGTGTGGAGGCAGAGAGTGTGGGAGCGGGGAAATTAAATCTGACACATGAAGCTGCAGAGGCACTGACAGCAGATTATTTTTACTTGCCATTTAAGAGAAGGCTTGACTAAAAGTGATAGCAGTAGCTCATCTTTGTGCATTATGCCTGAAATGCAGAGACGATTCATCATTCATTTTTGTATCTTCTCCTATAGGGCAGATTACAGGTGGGCAAGATGCCGAGGAATAATAATTCAAATGCAAAGGAGAGGGAATAAAAATGCTGCCTTCAGGTGTCTGGTGGGGTTTCCCCTCACCCTTACCAAGTGTAAAGTGGAAACTATATTTCCTGATGGTGTGACTTGTTGTTATCTGTCAAGTGTGAGCTGGTACAGATCCTGGAAGGACAGATTGAGATGAGGTCACATGACCAGCTTTAGAGGTGTTAACTGCTGAATAAGTGGTGGAAGCTGCAGTTGCCATAATAATATATTTGCTGCTATAAAAAGAAACTGTCAACAACTGTTGGGAAAGGTGAGATTTTCTATTACCTTATATCAAGTGTCAGCAATTAGGTTCAGCCATAGGCTTTTATTTTTCAGCCTTGTTCACTTACAGGCATGATGGAAAAGCGGGCCTTTATGTTCCACGTCTTGACTTTAAGCATTTAAGAGTAACAAACTTGGAATATTTGAGGGAGGGTGCTCACAACTGCAGGCGGGCGACAAATCCCTCACATAAATATTTACCTACCGTCTATCGCGTTGAATTACAGAACTTGTAACATGTCTTCCTTCCTCGCCAAACAAACTACCCTAAAAGATTCAACAAGGGATTCAGAACTGGATTTACTGGACCCATTCCCACTGAGGGTAATACTCATTTTATAACAAAGTTAGTCTAAAGTGTGAGTGCTTATTCTGACAACAGGACTAGAGATGCAGATTATCCACACACTATAAACAGTGGCCTGCTCCATGGAAGGTTGAATAAAAGTACTGTATTTTTTTTTTAATCTGTTCTGGTAAAATATACTGATATATTATTTATGTGCTATTGGTCTGATAAAGTTACTGCTTCATTTCAGCACTCTGGGCTGTGCAGGCAGCCTGCAATATAAAATGTTATGAGGGATGAATCTTGCATTTACATCGTTATATCTATGGGAAATTTATGGAATATCTTGTAAAAGTTTTGCTAAAAACAATGAAAGAAAAAACAGCAGGTTTCCTCGGTGGACCAAACTTTTTGATGGAGGGTTGGATTTGGCCCACAAGCCGACATTTGCCTGTGTGAACATTTGGCATCTTAAGAAAGGAATTGATTGGATTAAAAGTGCACAGTGTGGTCATCTCTCTTCATTCCATGGTACTCTCTCCATCATCAGGTCTCTGAAGTCTGAAGCAGCCTGAGGCTGTAACAATTTTCAGTATTTCATCTACTGTGTCTAATGTAGCGATACTATAGTGTCACATACTCTTTAAAAAGTACGACTACTGCATTCAAAAATGTACTTAAGTAAAAACATGTAGGTAATGTCAAAAAGAAAAAAGTAACGTAAAAGTAAACATACTCAACATGCTCAATTTCCATTTATATTATTCTTAATTATTCTGTTGGCCTATTATTTCTGATGCATTTATGTTCAAGCACCATTTTAACATTGAAAACCGCAACACAACCACTGCTTTACATGTCTGAACAGTCTTGTTGTGATGTTGTAGACATGGAATTTGTTCTTAGGTTTATCTCAATGAGACTTCCTTAATAAATACACTGCAGAAAGCAAAATCTAAGATGAAATACCTTAAATCAAGGCAATATATGCTTCTCTTATATCTTTTAATCAGGCAGTTTTTATGTCCAAGCATTTCACTTGCTTTAAGCTTTCTTTGTCCTTAATTGTCTTGATAAGATACTACTACTTCTTACTGACACTTTATTACAGGTTCTGAGTAACTTAAAGCTTGAAACAAAAACTTCTAGAATTATAAAGCTGTTTGATCTACACTGACACTCGCTTATAAGGACAAAACTTCTTTCTATCCAGATAAATGTACTTGTTTCTAGTCTGGCTGCACTACTTTTAAGAGAGCTGTGGATTGTTTGAGATTAGAATTGTTTTAAAAATCTTGATAAGTGAAACTTTCCTGTTCTGTCAGCAGATAATTTTACTTATTTTAAGTATTACTTTCCCCATTTTCTTGTTTCTGAGAACTGATTTCTTTTTAGTTTTTTGTTATATCTATATCTACACAGTAAAAAACATTGGGTTAAAAACTGCGCCAGCATGGGGCAATATAGCACTGATGCCCAATCGGTCCTTGGTACAGTTAACCCAGTATGGAGTGTGCCAAACTAATTAACTACTCTAGTTAACTATCTGATATATATACTACAGTAGTTTAATTCCATGAATCTACACATTTTCTACACTGCTCATCTTGAATGTAAAACCTTACTCTGTAGTGTGAAATAAACATAAAAATAAAGTTTTACCAAATGAAATTTAGTGGAGTGGAAGTATAAAGAAGAATGAAAGGGAAATATTTGAGTAAATACAAGTAGACCTGTATGTACAAGTACATACAAGTCACATGAAGGCCAGATCAACACATCGGAAATAACCTTTCAGAATAAAGGTTAAATAAAGGTTCCGAGATAAGGCAGTGATGAAAAAAGGGAATTACATTTTCAAAGAAAGAAAGGAAGAAAGGCCACTGCTTCTTTACGGTTTGTCTGAAAGTCTCCAAAACGTTAGATGACTGTATGAAAACTACAGATGGCTTTCTGCGAAGTTAGCTGTAACGTCGAACTACCGTGTAATAAGACAAGAAACTACCTTTGATAACCGCTATTTGCCAACAGAGAAACCAGGAAAACAACACCACGTTTGGGAGTTGAGACACACAGTGGTGGACTGTAAACTGCACGGAAGACCTTTCAATATCTTCAAGCAAAGCCCTGGTAGCTACAGCACAAGCTATAATGGTTCCTTATCCAACATGAAGGTCATCCTGGGCGGTTACCGGATCGGTCTCTCACCGACACACCGCATCCCAGTCTCACCTGAGGGTTGTAAGCGGCCGTAGGAGCAGATCCCGTCAGTTTCTGGGTAATCCCGCTGAATTTGTAGTACATTTTTACTGTTGAAGGACGGGGAAAAGTGTCACCCACAACAAAATCACACGGTTAAGGGTCTTCCGGTTCCGGCCGTCGAGGCAAAGTGACGTCGCAGTCGGCTGGCTCAACACTGCCTGTGTAAAATTAAAGTTTCGCTGTAAAAAAAGTGTATGGCAATATTCGCTGCTTAGTTTACTGATCATAAAGCTTTAAAATCATAGAGATAACAGAGCCCACCTATTTAATATAGTAATATAAGAATATGATGGATAATGTGCATAATAATGTTGGCTGATGTTCAACTTCAGGATCTTTTTAGGACAATATTATAAACACAGGTTGCCAGTGTTAAATTAAAATATGAGTAGAGGATTTTTGCAAACATGCAGTGGAGGTAGAGGTATTTTTAAGCCCTGAATACTGTCTGCAGGTCTTCCCACTCAGGCTTACACAGCCTCAAAAAGCTCAATCAATCAGGAAGTCAGTCAATAAAACAGGATTTTGTAAATCCCCCCATCCCCAGTGGAAGTTACATCCTCATATGTTCTTTCTTGCTGAAAAACAAGTAAATAACAAAATTTTCAACCATGCCAATGGCGTTGAATGGTAATGATGGTCCACCACTTTACTCCAGACTGAAATACCTCTGCAGCAATTGTGATGGACTTCCATTAAATTTGGTACAAATATTTATGGATACCAGAGGATAAATCCTTATGACTATGGTGATATCCCAACTTTTCTTCTAGGGCGACCAGCAGATCAAAATTTACTCTTGTCCAATATGTTGGTTTCTGACCAAATTCCTGCAGAACAAATCTCGTTCCCATCACCCTTCGCGAATGTTAGCATGTTAACACACCCAACTAAGACAATGACAATGGTAAACATTATACCTGCTAAACATCAGCATGTTAGCATTGGTATTGTGAGCACATTAGCATGCTTATATTAGCATTTAGCTCGAAGCACTGCTGCGCTTAAGTATAGGACACAGCATGGCAGGTGGACTGATAAGTCCTTTTGGTTTCTAACTTAGTTTATAGCAACAATAAAGCATTCACACATGCTGAATAGTGTGACCCAGCTGAACATCAATTAGAGATTTTGGAGAGATGTGTTCGACAGTGCAGTCCTACACCATCATCAATACGCTAAATGAGGGAATATCTTTAAGAACAATCATCCCTTCAGTAGAGTTTCGGAGAATCCATGGCAAGAACTGACGCTGTTCTGGGAAACACCTCACTGAGACACTTTATGGTAGTTTTTCCCTTGAATTGTTACCTTGCTCACTGACAGATGTGCAACATGCATGTGTGAAAGATTTGAAAGGTGAGAACAGTGCGGCAGCAATTTGGGAACTAGAGCCTGGCACAGTGTTCACGACAGTGTGAATCTGATGAGTGCAGTGAATGCCCCTGCCAGCGGGCTCAGGTGTTCCTCACCATGAACATTATGTTCCATTGCATGCAGGATGCTCAGAGGTGTAAATCAAGACTTATCAAGCTCCATCTGCCATCCATTTATCACTTCACTAGTTCAAACTGTGTGCATTCATTAGTTTGTCTCAGGTCAGGAGTAAGTGAAAACCTGAGATCTATTTTGCCACATTTCATTTGTTATAAGCAATTGCACATTCAAAGACATTTTGCTCTGAGTAATTTTATTACAAAAAACTAATACATTGATCACATTAATTACAATTCCATAGTCCATTGACGAAAAAGTTTTAATTGATGGTTTCAATCAGGCCTGGCCAAAATTCACAGGGCTATAAGCTATGCCACATCAGCTGAAAATTATGAGCCGTAGGGAAGGTGATAAAACATCATCTTTCATTTTTGTGACTTTTACACTACTTAAATAGCACATTGATAACACAGCAACAAGGCCACTGAGATATGCACTGCCGACAATACTACACCCATACAAGGCTGCAAGGTTTATGAGGAAATAACAAATGGAGACTTTAAATTGAAGGACAGACAGATAGTGAACAGACAGATTGTTTAATTTCCTTTGCAACGGAATAGAGATTGATGTGTGTGTGTGTGTGTGCGCGTGCATGTGTGTGTGCGTGTAAAAAGAGGTTGGTTGATGGCAACAGGAGGAAGAGGAGAGGAGATGCAGAGAAAGACTGTTGTGTGGGAGAGGTGTTGACTTGTTTGTTTGGATCATGTGTCTCTTCAACAAATCATATCATCTTGGCAAACTGTGGACAAGGCAGACATGTTTGAATCATGCATGAATGTCAGAACCGTCATCTGTGACCTCCTCTGGTGCTCTTTTTTCCCTCTTTTTTTTTTAATCTTTTTCTTTCTTTTTAGGAATTTCAACTAATCCTGTCATATCATCTTACAAATAATCACAGAACAAAAATGCTGCGCGCCATCCAGGAGGAGTGTGTGGACGTGGCTTTTTTTTGTGTGTGCACACACATCAACCATTATGATTGACATGCTGGAGGATGAGGTTGCCTTGGAGACGCAGAAACATAAAATGCCTTACATTCACTCGCAAATGGAGAAGCAATACTCACTCCGTCTATTCATCTTTGTGCTCATGCTTGCTCCACGTTCTGCCATCGCTAGCATTTTTTTCCCATAATCTTTTGTCCTCCACTTCACGCTACATCTGCTCCGTCATATCTGTCGCCCCTTTATTTGTCTGTCACCTTGCAGTCCTCGGTGACCTGGCTCCATATTTCATTATGCTTGGCTTCAGCCCCTCCTGCACACGAAGACCTCTGTGTACGCCTTCGCCATCACTTTGCACCCACTTGTTCACTCCTTTTCTATGTTTCACAGGTTTAACAGAATGCATCTAGGTCACACATCAATCTTGTGTAACTTGTACCATCTGGGTGCAAAGCTTAGACAAAGTGAACGGCTGATGGCCAGACAAACAAACACACACACAGTGTATACACACACACACACACACACACACACACACACACACACACACAGAATTCAATGCAGCCTACAAAAAAGCAGCCGTCTCTGCCAGTGTTGTAACCATGGGAATACAGTGTAAACAGCAGCCACCGTCAAAACTGGATTGACTGTGCCTGCGTGTGTTTAATGGATAATTATTCCTGTGTTTCTATTCTTCTGTCCGTGTTGAGCACGCCGGTTGAAGACGATGATTAAAGATCATCAGCACAGCAGGCAGGAGCTAAAGAGGCCAAATAAATCAGGTGCAGCTCAGGCAGGAAACAGGGCAGAGTACAAAGCTGATTTCACAATGGCATCAGCAGGCATACTGGTTTGCTTAGTTTCTGTCTGATGTACAACCTCGATTCAAGAAAGTTCGGACGCCGCATAAGACATGAAAAAAACAGCATGTGGTAATGAGCAATGGAAATCAGTGCAAAGACAACTTATTTAATGTTTCACCTCATTGACTTAATAGATTTTTGTAAATATCGGCTTATTCTGAATTTGATGCAGCAACACGTTTTAAACAAGTTGGGACAGAAGCAACAAAAGACTGGGAAAGTCTCCAAAAACACCTGTTTGGAACATTCCACAGGTAAACAGGTTGATTGGTAACAGGTGATAGCATCATGATTGGGTATGAAAGGAACATCGTGGAAAGGCTCAGTCTTTCACCAGCGAGGATGGAGCGAGGTTCACCACTTTGTGAACACATGATTGGATAAAGGATGTTACATTTGCTCAGGGACGTTTCGTATGACTGTTTATCGTTAGTTTGCAAGTGATTGCATTCTGTTTTCATTTCCGTTTTACATCGAGTCACAGCTTTTTCGGAATCGGGGTTGTAGGCATGGCCAGATCTGTTTTGGTATAAATGTTCACTGAAGTATCTCCGATGACAGGCTGCGTGCGTATCTGGCAGAGCGGAGTTTGAGTTCATGGTAGCACTGTACGAAACTGTGGTAGATGAATGTGATGGGCAGCGCCAGGAGGACGATGCCGCTCACCACGCACATCCCCCCAAGCACCCGCCCCCCAACTGTCACAGGGTACACATCCCCGTATCCGACCGTCGTCATGGAAATGATGACCCACCAGGCGGCGGCCGGGATGCTGGCGTAATCCGGGTTCTGCGCTCCCAAATCCAAGCCGTGCTCCAGCAGCTGGGCCAGAGCGCTGTATATCGCCATGGCGACGCAGACAAACACCATCAGCATGACCATCTCCCTGTAGCAGCGCGTGAGTGTCAGCCCCAGTGTCTGCAAGCCCAGGAAGTGCCTGGCCAGCTTCATGAGCCAGAACACTCGCATCATCCTCAGCACCCGCAGTATCACCCCAGCAACCCCGAGCCCGGCACCCGGCATCCCTGCGCGGGCCATCGCCATGGTGACATAGTAGGGGGTGATGGCGATCACATCGATGATGTTCAGCGGCCGGCGGAGGAAGTCCCACTTGTTTCTAGCCACCAAAAAGCGCACTATGCACTCTGCTGTAAACCAGCCAATACACACGGCCTCCACTATCCTAGAGAACAGAGGAGAAAGACATGAAATGGCAGAGGAGCAACACAGAGATGTGGACGATATGAGATACTGTTTGACAACCGGTCAATGTGAGGGAGGAGGAAGCAGAGCGGGGCTGATATAAATTATTATGGGAAATAAGGAAACACCTGACGCAATTCAGGGTCGAGACAAGCAAACAAAGGCGGGCGCGCAGGAGAGCAGGGAAACTGCACAGAGGGAGGGAAGAAAAAGCTCCAAAGAGCGGGTGTGACACAAACAAGCACACCATTACCACATTGATTAGCGCAGCAAAGGCAGTCAAATTGAATTAGAGTGAGGTGGTGCTTGTATTTGAAGCAATGGGGCCAAGCAAATACCGCGGAGCCCAAGATAACTCCATCAGTACAATTAGACCAAACCAAATTACAGAGCAGCTGTGACAATCGTATCATCTACTGGTATGAAAGTAAATTGAAATCCTTTTATATAAGTATAAACTAGCCCACACTTCTGGTTGATTACCTAACCATTGTAACTGATCCAAAACTATGTCCAGCCTGAGTGAACATAACCTTATATAGAGAAAGGCCGCCTCGGGCTTCTTAGAGAGGACAGGCTGCATGTGGCCATAATAATGTGCAGGGAAAGGGGCGCACTTTTTCATCTTGCGTCCAGAGAAATGGAGCCAAAAGCTCCAGCCGACTTAAAATAGAAGGTGATTCCTGCAAGTGGCCTTTCTGTTTGCTGCCGCTAATCCATCAGTAAACCTTCTTCTTTCAACTCATTATCCGCTGGATGTTATGAATCTGGCATTTATCTGATATGTTTGCCCTCCTTGTGTACAATGTACACACAAATAAAACCTACCCAAGCCAATAAAGATATTCAAATGAACTGTGAGGAGGAGGGTGAAAGACTCAGGAAGGCAGAGGGGCTTCCGGTGTGATAATTAAAACTACTCTTTTTGTAGATAATATGGATTGATTGTTGATTGACTTCCTTGGGAGCTTGTCTGACATGTGAGGATCCTGTTTAATGTACTGCCTGAAACTCGTCTCTGTGCTGTATTGACTTGGGCGGCGTCAAATCACTTAACACAATCTCCCTATAGAATGTTGTTTTCTATTGACTTTTAAAAATATTTCTTCAAAATAACTGTTGATTTTTCACTTTTTTTATGGCAAAACAAAAACAAAAAACGATACCATCATATCAGGACACAAAAAAGATGGAATATGACGATGCCTGAATAACTCTCTGGGTAATAAATGGATAGTGCGCACTGAGTTTGACCGCTGCCTTGAACGCCAGCGGGGCTTCTCCAGTGTCTGTGAGTGTATTTATGTCTTTAAAAAGTGTTTATCATGACAGAAGCGTATCCTTGACATGATTGGGCTCATGACAACAAGTCACTGCTGACTTTTACGCACCAGATTTTAGAGCACATGTCTCACTTGTAGAATATGCGCACACATTGCGCCTAAAATTTAGCAGCATCCCCAAGAAGGGGTCCCTTCTAATTGATCCTTCACTCTGGCCTACCTGTGCTCCTCCACAGTATTTCTCTTGGCCGTATCCCAGTCCGGCAGGGTGCTAGCACACAGCATGACCATAGAAATGATCACAAAGATCACAGACACTGAAGCCAAGAGCTGTGCCGCAAGCGAAGAGTTGGGCTCCTCGAACGCCTTGCGCATCTTCTCGAGCCATTTAGCGCGACCGGTGAGCGCAGTCCGTTCCAACGACTCGCCCGGACTCTGGGGCTCATCCCCCGACATTATGATGTCCTCCTCCGACAAGCTGTCCAGTCCGATCTCGGACATCCTGTCGTCCAGGCGTTTCTGGCAGCAAGAGTCCAAGTGCGCACTCTCCAGTCCCCAGTACAGCATCTCTGTGTAGAAGGACAGCTCGCACACTCCGGGGACAAAGCGGAGTTTCCCGGAGCGCACGTACAGCATGATGAACACGAAAGCCTGCGCGTGGCGGTCGAAGAAAAACTCATTCCGGTCCCGGTCGTAGTCGTCGCACAGTTCAAGAACCTCTTTCTCGGTTGCGCAGGCATGCAGGCGGCTGACGCGCCGGAGAGGGAAATCCCTGATCACCTCACGGGTGAAGGCGTACCGGGTTCCCCCTACGTTGAGCACGCAGATGCTCTTCCCGAACTTCATCTTGTCAACCTGTAACCTGACTAAAACTCCTCTTCAGCGTCCATTCCCCCTTCCATAACAGGAGTTCGGGCACTTGGGGGGCACAGTCTCCCCTGTCCCCCGGGGTGTGGTTCGCTCTGAGTGGAGGTGGCCCTGCGCAGAGCTCCGTAGCTGTTGGAAACTATTCCCTCTATCCCTCACTCCTCTTCCTCTCCCTCTGTAGCTTGTGGAGGAGACTCTCCACCCCAGTCAAGGGGGAGCCAATCCCATCAATGATGTCACATGCGCGCGCACGGACACACGCACGGAGAGAGAAAACTCCTACAGAGAAACGCGTAATTTTGCACACTTTTAAGTAGCTGGATACTGTCAGACAAATATATTCATGGGTGTAGGCTATCTTAAAGTTTATTCTCCTCCCCTCAACACACGGAAGCACATTCAAAATCATCAACAAACATGAACAAAATCATTGGGATTTGCGCACAATCCACGCGTTCATTCATAACACTTAAATATCATGTTTTGTAAATTTATTATATTATGATTGTGATGACTTCTCCCAGTGTCCCTGTGGTATTCCCATAATATTAAGGAACCTGGTTGCATGGCTGAATTTCATTTAAAAGTTTAACTGTGTGTGCAGTAACTTGCTGAATATGTATTACAATTATGGTTGCATTTGGAAGAAATTATGCGCACATTGTTTATTTCAAATATTCTACAGTGTGAGTTTTAAAGGTATTGGTGTGTGTGTGTGTGTGTGTGTGTGTGTTTGTGCGTGTGTGCGTGCGCCTGTGTTTGCGCGTGCGCGGGCCACCTCTCTACGTCACCAGTCAGAGCTTTTTCGGGTTGATCCGACTTCTTTTGGCTGCCGTGAGTTCACTGTATTGTAAAGGGAACCGTGAATCCGAGGAGGAGGGGGGGGTTGATTTGGCAAAAAAAAAAAAATCTCCCGATTGGGCACACAGCCGGAGTCTCGACGATCATTATTTATCGCACCTTATATCTTTTAAGAAACCGAGTTTTATTGTTTTTATTAATTTATTCTATTCCTCTTAGTTTATGGTTTACGTTAACACTCCGGGAGGGCAGAAATGGCGGCCAACATGTACCGGGTCGGAGGTATGTATGTCAATGTGGATCTTTTTTATCAAACTGAAGCCCTTCCAGTTTTGCATCCCCTGGGTATTATGGAGCCTTTTTGTGGTTAGTTTGCATCTAATAGTGAGATACGGCTGTGTTACACTAGCAGAGATGCGTTAAGTTGGAGCAGGAAGGTGAGAATTTCTAAATATTTGGGATTCAAAATGGGTCAGGCCTCGCGTCTGTCGTGGCCACAGCAGCTAGCCGCCAGCTTGCTAAATAGCTAGCTTACAATGTAAACATTTTTCAATTGTTGCCACCTTTGTTGGGCTTTGGTTTTCGGATAAATAGACCCGGGATACGGGAGACTGATACACAGTGGGACCTCTCGACTAGACATGTGTTTGAAAGGTTGTTAAAATGTTACCACGGGCAGTCTGAGGCTGCCTTTGTATTTGCCTCTTCTGGCATGCAGCCATTAGTACGAGTCCTTATTTAGCTAACGTTAGCACCAGCAATGGCTTCACTGATTACCATTATTGCAGCCGTGGCGCTCCTTTTACAGTATTTGAGCAATGCATTTAACAGTCTTGCTAACATTAGACACCGAGTATTGCCACATTGTCCACCTACTTTAACCTCAAGCGCAAGTAATTAGCAAATTGGCTTCACTGGCTAGCTAGCTTGTTAGCAGTCCACTGGAATTCACCATCAAATTATAGTCTCGATTCATGGCGTCGTTGCGTCAGGTTGGATTAAACATTGCACCTCTCTTCACACGTACTCGGGCTTCAGATCTACATTACGACCGTGAATAAGCATAAATGACACAGATGCTTCACATGATCCAAACATAAACAATAAGCATCTTTTCTCAGGTGATATTACAGGCAACACTTTATCCGTATCGGTTTCGTTACAGTATATTAGCTTATTGCCCATATAGTCAAATCAGCTGCGGTTCTGCTCCCTAAAAGTACTTTGAGCAAACTCTGTCTCCTAAGAATAATTTAAAACTTGTTGGTGCATTCAAGGTCTTTATGAAATAACACCAAATCTGTTATGAAATGTTGCTTCTTCACACATGTAGTGGCGAGTTCAAGTCTGTGCAACACTGACAACTGAAAGTCAAGGATGTTCATGTGAGGCCTGAAATTTATTCTTTTACAGTAGTATAACCATAGGGATGAATCCAGAGAGAGACAGCAGTAATGTATGCACTGACTGAGGCAAACTGAATGTCACCCGTTGGCATCTGACATATTTACGTCTTCGCTGAGTGACTTGTGTTTTTGGAACTTAGTAATTACAATATTTTAGACGGCTTTTGAAAGCAGCATTTTCTGTGGAGTTGAGTTGAGTCTGGATCAGTGTTTCTGTCTCTTCAGGCTAGGTGAAGTCATGTTTATGCTGAATTTGTTGATGAGCAGTGGAAAATTCTGACTTGCATCGCTGTCCTCAACTCGTATATCTTACAAAGTTATAACGGTATAATATAATAACTGTCTCCCGGGCTATGGCAGTCTTTCAGTATACATATAATTTACTTTGCCTTGTTTGATATCATCTGTGGTGCTTACTCATCACAATTCATGTCTGTTTTTTTTAACCTCATCCTCAAGTGTTGGCTCCACTGTAGGTTTGAACCATTAGTTGCTCAATTTTATAGGCAATAGAAGGAGAACTCGACAGTATGTTACCCAGCCAGATTCCTGTTCCTCAACTTAGTTTTAGTGAGTTGGGAATGTGATGGTGATTTCAATGTACATATATAAATCTGTGTACATTTCCTGGCCAATTATTACTGTCACATCACCACTCATACATATAGTTAACTTAATATCTGTGACATTTTTAATCAAAACTTAACATTATCTGTGTAAAGGTGTAATTTATGGCTGAGCTGCTGTGTTGGATTGCATTCGATTTTTCAGTTTTATCTAATAAAGTGGCCACTTAGTCTCACAGGCTAATACAGCATTACAGTGATCACTGTGTGTTTTCTGTTGTAGATTATGTATTCTTTGAGAACTCCTCCAGCAACCCTTACCTGATCCGCCGGATAGAAGAACTCAACAAGGTAATGTGGTGTTTGAGTGTCATTTTTGTGCGTGTTTATTCCTTTTTATGCCCAAGGGTGAATAGCTAGGATTCCTCTCTTTCTGCCCCTGCCCCCTCTTTGTAGTGCTGTGTGTTTTTGCATTTTGTGGTGGTTGCAATATTACGGAGCATGACAGGTGCTTCATGGTCTCCTAACTGCCATCGATATCACAGGGCACACCTGTCCAAGTGTATGTGTAGGCGGGAAGATTTTTGTAATGAATATTGCAGCTCAGATAGCTTTGGACTTCAGATGTATACCAGCTTTGAAAAGCAATGTGATCTCATGTTTTTCTGCTGATATTTGATCAGTTGAAGACAAGCCTGTTTTAACTTGTTTCCTAGGAGTGTGTCAGTTAAGAACAGACTAAAGCTAACATGGACGTTTGTTTAAATACCAGACAAGCATCTTTAACAGTTGGTTAGAAAACCCTATCCCGTGCTGTGTTTGCGCAAAGATACTGCGATAAATTCATGAAATTATCAGGTGCTGTGGGTGAGAAAATGTCTGATGTGCTCAGTATCCACCTGAAAAAAACATATTGAGGCTGTACATTAGAAAACAGAGACTGGAGACATTGTGATTATCATAAGTGGAAAAAGGGGGTGGACAAAATAACAGGAACTCCTGGCAGCATGATGCAATGTTAAACAGCCGGCCTGCAACAGATGCTGCCCCTCTGTTGAGGCTGAAAGAGAATAGTTGATTAAACTTGATCGACATTTTTTTGTAGTCCTATTGATGGGTATGTTGCATTGTATTGCGATATATGATGAGGCGTTCCTCTTATTTTGTCCATATCTTACCTACGACCTCCTTTGAAAAGCAGCAGAAGTTGGAACTAGTTTTCTCAAACCTCATACCCCCACATCCATCCACTCTCCATCAGTCACAGCATTTAATAGTGGCTGAGTCTTTAAGCCTGTCGACCTAATTATACAGTGAGACAGTCAATCAATCATTTGATCAAAAGCGCTGTTGCTGCCCTGGTCAGCCTGTCATAGCAGCATAGCTTGACGAGCACATAAAGGAGCCAGGTCTCTTGGGAAATTAGAGGTTTGTGCGGGGAGGTGTTGCCATCTCTTTCAGTCAGCCTGGATCCCTGTGCTCTCTCTGTTTCAGACGGCCAGTGGGAATGTGGAGGCCAAGGTGGTTTGTTTCTACAGAAGAAGAGACATCTCCCACAGCCTCATTCAGCTCGCAGACAAACATGCAAGTGAGTAGTAATTCCTGTCACACATTCAGACTCACAACTTTCTGTTTGGGTGTCACCTGTTATTGAAAGTTTAAGTCGCTTTCAAGCAATTCACTGTTGTAATAGATGATACAGTGTCCTCAGGATCTTTATATTAATATAAACTAAACCTAGATGTAGAGTGGAAACGATTAGTTGATTAATTGATTAGCCCGTCAACAGATTAATATTTGGCAACAATTTGGATAATGGACTCTTTCTTTTAAGTCACTTCTCAAGCAAAAATGCACAATTTTCTGACATCCTATAGATCGAGAGAAAACAATCGGCAGGTGTAAAGAATGGACGTTACAGCACCAGTCTGAACTATATGGGTGTCAGGTGCACCCATTCAGTCATTGTCAGTGAGAAAAATGCCATTATGGGCTTTCTGCTGCATGTCAGTCAAGCAGAAATTCCCCGCTGTGTTTCCACTTAGCACGTCCTTTGCACATTGTAACATTTACTGTCATGATGTTATTTTTTTTCCTTGTCGACCACAGCTCCAGATTGCAACCATTTAGCCACATAAATAGGTCCTCCAGTGCTATTATTATCTATATGTCAGATTTATTTCACAATTATTACTGGGAGGGAGAGAAGTGGAGTGCGAATGTGGCTGTATGAGGAGAAAGAAGGAAGGAAGGAAAGAAAGGAAGGTGCTGTTATCACAACAACACCTGTTCTGTGTGGGAAGCCTTCTACCTGTTTCCAGTGATGTTTCACTTTGCCCAGCGGTCAGAATAAAACCAAATTTTGATCACTTTCTGGAAATAAAAAAACTCTCCTCTGCCAAAGCAAACCCACAGCTTTGAGGAGGAGATGAGGGGTCAGCAGCAGGAGACCCAGTGAAATTTTACATGACAGATAGTCAGCACTGACAGGAAAGACAGGATTGTGTTGTGTGGCTGAATACTATTCCCTCTGTGTGGTCAGTGTTTGTGGGAAAACCAGTTTTGCTGATTAGTCTAGACTTGGTAAACATAAAGTGACCTTAAGCTCAAAAACATAAACCATACAGCATGCAGGGACATATGCATTTATCACAGTACAGTGCCAATTCCACAAGCTGTTAAGAGTCAGTCATCTCCCAGCTGGTCAGCAGAAGAGACAGAAACAATAATAAGATTTAACACTGCCTGCCACATTGAAAAATGAAAGAATTCACACAATTTATGGCTCAGATTAGTTCAGGGGGGAAACAAAAGGCTCACAGATATAAAACAGAATGTGCAGAATGAACACCAAACTACTGATAGCTTTGAGCTGCAAAAACAACAATGCGTTGCTCTGAATGTTTACTTCTAAATAAGGGTAAATTTTCAGAAGCGAGTTCATAGCACAAGTAATTCTGGAGCCCTGTTAGCAAAATTTGAATCCATTTTGGCTGTCGTGCTGATTAATGATTACAGCCGAGGGCTGGACAGGAGCTCCGCAGGAGCATCATCAAGCCATGCAGACAGGTTTAGCTTTATTTGCCAATATTTTTAAAGTATCTCCCCAACACAATAGGAGGTGTATAGAATTGTGTTTGTGGCCCTCCAAGCATCCAAAAACTCAACAGAGCCTGGAGCTGCTTGCTCTTTTACCATTCCGACCTCGCAATACTGGAATGCATACATTTACTCATCCGCTAACAAAATCCTGAAAAATGTTCACATTTTACTGTGAAGGTCTATGAATTAGCAACCTCGCTAACCTCAGTGACAAATAAGAGGTAGACTTCCTGTGGTTTGCTGATGGGAAGCTTTCAGTTCGAAACAGCGGCAGAAGAAAAAAGAAGACTTTCAGTTTCCATTAGCTCTCTTTGCACAGCAGTTACAGCTCTGATGCATCAAAGGAGCGCAGATCAGAAAATGGTGAAGCTGCTGGATAAAAGTAAGAACGGCAACATAATGTAGGAGAGGAGCTTCAAAATGGAGAGACTTTGTTACACTAAAATCTGAAAGCTTTTTAAAAATGATGAACTAACCAGAGACATTGCCTAGTAGAGTGGTCTGTCAATGGCTCAGTATACTTCACTGAAGAGCTTGTCAAAGGGTTGTACAATGTCTGAAACCCCCTTCCCTCGCATGTATCCAAAAGTGTTTGTTGTTGCTTCCTTTTGTATGATTCATTGCACTCGCCCCTCGCTGACACAATGTTTTTCTCATTATAGTTTTCGTATGTCACAGAGTTTCACATTGAGTTTGCCTTTTCAGGAAAGCTGTTGTCTTCAGACTTGTGTCTCCGTACTAGTTTTCTTTGAGCATACGTTGAGCATACGTTGGCCCTAAGGGTTTAGCTCTGACAGTTATCCCCTGCTGTGAGGCTGCAGTGGAAATGCACATGGTCACAGCCTGTCACACCGCAGTGCAGCTGAGGGTCGGCTTACGCTGGAGTGGAAGTAGTTCGTGTGACGTGTGCAACCGCGTTGGACACGAATAGCCGTTCTGAGCAGCCACACTGGAAGGCGGCAATCATAGAAGGGGAGGAGATGTGGTTTAAATGTGCGGATAATGGCACACACTTTCAGACAGGCTTCACAGCGTTGCACTCGGCTGTTCACATGAAAAATGAAATAGCTGTGTCAAGAATGGAAAAAATGATCTGAAGAGAGAGAAGTTCATACCTTGGCTCGTTTCTCACCGCCGCACAGCTGGCCAATCACAGTGTGAAGTGGGTGTGAGATTGTCGGTTTTGGAAAGTTACAGAAAGGTGTGTGTGTGCGGGGGGAGTTCTAACGCTACGACCCTCCCACAAGCACTTCTGAAGAACCATACTGGCATCTTAAAGTGTGATTATGTATGTATCAGGACAGTGGAAATGGGGAATCTGGAGCTCTGTAGGATTTTCTATGATGTGAGGCTGTTCTAGTGCCAATACGAGCTCATGAAAACAACTGTCAGTAGTTGCCAAATGCAGATGATATTTATTTATGTAAGTATGCGCCTGCACTGTGTAACTGTGATTCAAAATGTTTACCTGCTGCTTGGCATCATGTGCTGATTCAGCTGCAGCAAGCTAATCCAGTATTTATGGATGGACACTGTCTTCGTAATATTACATTTCCAGTGACAGTCCTGAGCATAACAGCTTGTGTGTCTTTAATGGATGGCAGCAATAGTTTGTGATTGTGAAGCCCTTGAGGGTCATTTTACCAGCTTATTGTTTCATATGTGCAGACAGCGTAGTTATGAAATGCCATTAAGTGGTCTTGTATGAAATCTTAGAGATAAATGGATGAATTAGGCTGAAACCATTTGGGATTTTGATAATCTGTTGGTCTGTGATTTATCTGTCACCATGGTTATGTTCCTTCTGTTTCTTGTCCTATACCTTCCTCTGTGACACACGAATACCATTTTAAACATCATTAATGTGTTTTCTTGAGTAATTTTCTCCTGTGTGTGCCTCCCGCAGAGGAGTTGGAAGAGGAGAAGGAGAGCCCGACAGAGACAGACCTAACAGAAAAACAGAAACACCAGCTTCGCCACAGAGAGCTGTTCCTCTCCCGGCAGTATGAGAGTCTACCTGCAACACACATCAGGTACTGTGCAAAGACTGGCAAGCCTCATCATCTGCAGGCAGTGCCCATGGACAGTCACTCATCCAGCTGTGAACAGAAAAATTGAGCCCTGCTCACTTCCTGTGTCTGTGTTTTACATGGTGCTTGTTCTCTCTCCCTCTTAGGGGGAAGTGCAGTGTCGCATTATTGAATGAGACTGAAGCCGTTCTTTCATACCTTGACAAAGAGGTGAGTCAGAGAAAAAACTCGATTTGTCATCTCTTCCTGGTTTTTGCTTGTGGCAGACTGTGACAGCAGGTCTAGTCATACTTCATATGCTTTTTTCACATGTCAAAAACTGAGAGAAAGGTCTCCGGATGCAACTAACAATTACTTTCATTGTCGATTAATCTGATTGTTCTTTTATTCATTTATCTTTTGATCCACAAAATGTCGGAAAATAGTCCAAACTTTGCAGTAACACTCAAGATGATGGTGCCAGAGTACTCCTTCTTCCACCTCAAGACTAAATCTATTCAGTTTTTCTTTCACATAAGACACATTTTACGTTAAAAAAAAATGACCTAATCAAAACAGTTTAATATTGTTGTGTCAGTTCACTGATATATTGACTGTTTCACCTCAAGAAAAGGCAGAATTTTCATTAGCAGCAGTTATCTTCATTTCCTCCTCAAACGCTACCTTCTTGTTTTTATTTTAGCACATTACTGTTTAGCAGATATTACAGGAGGGTTTTTCTGTTATACAACAGCTGTGGATTACAGGTTTACCAGCAGAATGTCTTGGACATCTTACAGTTTTTTAGTTTTACACTGAGAATACCAGGAAAAATGAAGTTTAAGGTTCAGGTGTATTATAGAGAAGTAACCGTGTTTAACAGTAGAGCCAGCCTTAACATAGGGAGGCTGATTGGTGTGTTTTCTTCAGGATACGTTCTTCTACTCGCTGGTGTACGACCCAACACAGAAGACCCTTTTGGCCGACAAAGGAGAGATCAGAGTGGGACCGCGCTTTCAGGCAGACGTACCTGAAATGCTACAAGAGGGTCAGTACAACCACACGTTTGACCTGCAGGTGTTGTTGTTTACATCTGTGTATGAACTTTTTATCTCTATCTTAAATATCCACACCTCTATCTACCTCTACAGCAGTGAGAGGATTAGCTGATGTTAAAGCATGCGATTGTCACTCCCTGTCTATAGTTTGTCCACGCGTGACACGAACAATGACTTGATGAGTTAATACAGCACTCTCTTGAGTTAATAATCATGATTACAATGTCTTAGAAATAAGACAATTGGTCAGTTTCTTCACCTCCGGGCTGTGTTCAAGCTCCAGTAGTGTGTATAAGATGTTGTCTCTTTGCATCTTGCAGGAGAGGCAGATGACAGGGACCAGTCCAAGTTGGAAGAGAAGCTGTGGGATCCAGAGTGTCCACTCACCAACAAACAGATAGACCAATTCCTAGTGGTGGCACGGTAAGACCTTTGACCTCTGACCTCGACATTATACAGTATAAAGCAGCACATATTCACCATGAACTAGTTGCATGCATATTAGCAGCATGTTGGCTCTTTCTTAGTCTTTATAAAGTACTCATGAATTATTTTTCTGCATGGCCATGGCATGAATAATAATGCAAATATGATTACAAAGGTAATCAATGCACATTGTTGTTTGACGGATAGCTTGAAAATAAAGCTTGTTTTCATGTTTTGTAAATGTGAGTTTATCACAGTTTATTTTCCTATAAAAATGGATGAAAAATTGCATTAAAAATTAATAATAGAAAGATTTGTGTTTAAATCAGTACAGATATTTCAAATGACAAATGATTGTGTTTGATTCATAATTGGCTCATTTTTCACTGTGTTACTGGAAGTCTGTTCTATGTGTGTGGTTATTTTTCTGTAAAAACCAATTAGCAAAAAACAACAAGCCCGACGGACAGATGGATAATAATGCTGTAATGAAGTGGTACATAAATCTTACTGGGTTTTATTTATTTATTTATTTTCTGGTTGTTTATGTGTGTGTGCTTGTGTGTATTTCAGGGCGGTTGGGACCTTTGCTCGAGCGTTGGACTGCAGCAGTTCAGTTAGACAGCCGAGCTTACACATGAGTGCAGCTGCAGCCTCGCGAGATATCACACTGGTTAGCTGAACACACACTCACCCTGCACTACCTGATCGTGACTTAAATCATTTCAATTACAGCTGTGCCAAATAGTTCAAAGCTGTTAGGCTTCATTCATAACGTTCACATTTGAATTCCAAATCAAAGCTCACATGATGCACAGCTTCTTTTTTCTCTTTTTTTCCCTTCATGTCTATGTATTCTGTTTAAATCCAGTATTTCTGCACAGTTGCGGATAAAGATTAAGCAACACTAATATTAGTAGTATTATAATATTAGATATATTCCCGACATGTTTTTATCTGACAAAATATATTCGGCTATAATCCACATTTGTTGTTGCAAACAAAGGGAGACATACATCTATATTAACAGGGCATTCTAGCATTAGTTAGCCTAACGGTGCAGTCACTATTTTTTTTATGGTGCCTGCATGTATTTATGTTGTATATACATGAAAGAAAGTTGACTGACTTGATTCAAACTGAAGATTTCATGAAGATTCATTCAGTAACCTCAACAGAAGCTTTGAGTGTTTAAAAAAAAAAAAAATAGAGAGAGATATTTAGTACAGCCCTGATATTAACACCCTGTGTGTGCCCGTTCCATGCAGTTCCATGCGATGGACACACTTCATCGTCATAACTACGACCTGTCCAGTGCGCTGAGTGTACTGGTCCCAGCGGGCGGCCCGGTGCTCTGCAGGGATGAGATGGAGGAGTGGAGCGCCTCGGAAGCTGCCATGTTCGAAGAGGCTCTAGAGAAATACGGCAAAGACTTCAACGACATCCGACAAGACTTTGTAAGTTTGTGCTCGTAGCTGTTCTCACACTCTGGCTTGTGCAACGTCATGTCAGTCAGGATTAGTGGGATGTCATCTGCAACAGCACGCTGCCTTAGGTGGTTTAAATAAATGATGCTTGATACAAAATTCTGTTTTTAAAGTTTTGTTTAATTTTTGTCATTTTAAGTTTTTTGCATTTGGGGTTCAGGTGTGTTTTTAATTATATATTGTTCATTATTGTCAGCTGTGATTCTACCCGCAAATCTGCAGGATGCAGAGCAATTTAAAGGGAGCTCAGTTAGCCTTAAATGTGGCTAATTTATTTTCCTGAACTCCAAAACCCAATGTCAAAATTATAAGGTTTGAAAAACGTTCTGCATTTCTCAACTCCAGTTTGCTCTCATCCGAGAAATTCAAGATCTTAATGTAATATAACTTTCTTATTGAGGTAGAAAATAATGATGCTCCCCTCTGTTGCGTGTTGTTGAAGCAGAAACTGATCACCCTTTGTAGGCCTGAAATGTGGCTCTTCAGAGTTGGTTGTTTCACTCTGAAAGGTGGAGTGATTCGTTCTTGACAAAGATTGTTGATGTCGCCAACTCTCCTTGTCCTTCCTGCAATTACATGACGTTAGCATGCCTGATTCATCGGCCCACTTGTTCCCCCCCGTCTCCCCTCTGCTTCCCTTTGTCGTGTGCATGCAAACAAAATGAACAGCAAGCAGACCATGAGGAGAACACCAACAGTCTTTCAGTTCCAGAGTGACTTAGCCCATCTTTAATGGAGAACTGCAGCTGTTTCAGGTTGAATTCATATGTTAAAATATGCCCCAGTAGTGACGAGGCTTCATATTGGGGAATAATGTTATTAAAACATTCTCAGATCTCTCCTCCAGCATAATTTACTTCCCAGCTGTCTGTCTGTTCATGCACGTCAGTTTAAAAACAACTCTGCTTGTGTGTGTAGAATTATTTTTTGTGTCCTTTTTTGAAGCTTATTTAGCATACTGATGGATGGTGGAGAAGTTTAATTACGCTGCAGGCATCATTTGAGACGTTTCTATAGCTGTTTTGATACTTCCTCCTCCTCGATGAAAGCGTGTCACTATGGGAATCCTTTGTAAGCTGCATGAATTCAACTTGACCACACACACTGTTCTGCGAAGGGCAGAATTACCAATTTTAACAGCTGTCTTTCAAGCCTGCAGGGAATGACTCTTTCATTCTGTTGAACTTCCATTCCCACCATCCCATCTACCTCTCCTGTACAATAAAGGCAGGATATGGGTGTATGCAGTGGCACCAGGTGCTCATGAATACTTATTAAACATGTGAATCACTGTGTGTGTCTGCGTGAGAGTGTGTGTGTTTTCGTCTGGGACTCAGAACCAAGCAAAGCTGGTAGCTATCAGCTTCTTTGGTCACGATGCCTCTCGCTCATGAATATACATGAAGGCTGTCGCACCCAGATGGCCAGAACATGAGATATTAATATCATTAATTTGCTCTGCCTCTCTCTCCCCTACCCTACACGCTTCTTCATTCTTTCCTCTTGTGAAGCTGCCATGGAAGTCTCTGACTAGTATCATAGAGTACTACTACATGTGGAAGACCACAGACAGATATGTGCAACAGGTGAGACTAATTCAGTATTTTCAAAACAACAGAAATGTTTGGTGTTTTTTTTTTTTTTGTGGATGTATTGATTTTTGCACTACTGCTGGAACAGGCTGAAAGGTGCATCATGATAACAAAGTTTTTGTTCACATTCAGTGTTTCATACTGTGTGCAGCCATAAAGCCTACATTTGCATTTATATGAGAACAAACAAAACAAAACCTCCACATTTCTAAGTTTGTAATATATATATGTTTTACCTCATTAACGTCATTGATTTTTGTAAATATCTGCTTATTCTCAATTTGATGCCAGCAACGTGTTTCAATAAGTTGGCACAGGAGCAACAAAAGTCTGGGAAAGTTGTGGAACGCTCCAAAAACACCTGTTTTGAGCGTTTCGCGGGTAAACAGGTTGATTGGTAACAGGTGATAGTATCATGATTGGGTATGAAGGGAGCATCCTAGAAAGGCTCAGTTGTTCACAAGCAAGGCTGGAGCGAGGTTCGACACTTTGTGAACACATGATTGTATAAAGAGGATTAATGCATTGGCTCAGGAACACTTTGTCATTGCAACTTGGTACTCTGGTGATTTAGTATTGCACTTTCATCAATTTTGAGGGCTCTTCAGAGACGGGTTCAAAAAATCAATGTAGCAGAAGCTGAGAATTCTTGAGTTTTAGTCTGTAATATGATTCAGACTTAAAAAAAGTTTGGATGCTGTAATTCCCACAATGCCACTCAATCACAGGTTTCAGTTGAACTTCCCTGCATTTTAAATGCCCTCGTTTCTGAAATCCCATGCATGTCTCTGTTTGTAATGCAGCTTTTCTGTTAAAAGTGTGTCATTTGACATGATCGGGTTAAGAAGGCTTCCACCCTTCAGAGCCAGAGACAACGTTATACAGGAGGACAGACTAAGTACTGAGTACTCGCCATGACAGATAAACTGACCTTTTAATGTTTTGTAAAATTGGTGGAGAGACTGTTTAATGAGACGGTTAACTGAATCGTGAATTTAGGATGCAGGAAAAGCTTTGAACGTTGTCAAATGCACACTCCTTTTAGAGAAGAGTTCACTCTGGATAAGAGAATCAGACAAATATACAGTGTAACATGAATGGCCACCCTTTTCACAGTGAAGGGCTTTTCAACTGTACTGTGAGTGGAAGGTGTAAGGAAGATGAGAAACACCACAATTGAAATGCATTGACACATTCAGTGATTATCTTTGTAATCCTGCAGTCCTATTTTCAGGCTGCCTATCAGTTAATTTTGAAAGGTGTCAAACTGTCTTAGAGGATTTTTTTATTGAAGACAACTGTGGCTTTCTTTTGTTATTAATGAAAATCAATCCACTGTGTCTCTCTGAGCAGAAGAGACTGAAGGCAGCAGAGGCAGAGAGCAAACTGAAGCAGGTTTATATCCCCACATAGTAAGTCCCTCCATTACTGCACCTGTGGCTGCAAGATGATCATTGTTTTATGCATAATTGATATGTTTTGATTGAAGGCACTGCACAAGGCAGCTGCAGTCAGTCTTAAATCTCTCTCAAAAGTTGAATCTCTTCTTTTCATCTCTCTGACAGTAACAAGCCCAACCCCAACCAGATTTCAATGACCAATGGCAAGATGGCGACAGTGAATGGAGCAGGCCCAGGGGCCTACCATGCAGCAGGCGGGGGCAGAGCCTGCGAGAGCTGCTATAGTGAGTTTGTGTGTGTGGTGTGTCTGTGTTTGTGTGTGTGTGTTTAAGCAACGCAGGTGTGAAATTGAATCACAGGTGCAGTGGACAAGGGTCAATTAGAAATTAACGAGAAACAAATGCAGCGTTAGCCAGCCAAAGGATCCTTTTTCTCTATGGAGCTCTTCTGACTCTGGAAGACATGCTTTTGTTAATTTTCACCATCGCTGCTTATTTGTCTTGACAGCTTCTACTAATCCAGTGATCAATATCTCCTTTGGCTCAGTTTCAACTTTGAAGCTACTATGCTACTGAGGCTAACAGTTGTATTGTATTGGTTTGCTGGCTCGCGCTCACTAGCCTAATTCAAAACAGCCGGAAGATAAAGGTCCTTCACAATAAAAGCCTTACAACTGGCAGAAAGCTTTTATTATGAAGCAGTGACAGGAAGTCTTATGTCTGTATTAGTAGAAACTGAACAATTAAATCTGTGAGTGGGGTAAATGACAAACATAAAATTTGTCAGAATGTATGACAGCTAGTCACAGATTTTTACTGTCAAGCATAATTTGATAAAATTTTTGCTCAAAAAAGGTGCTGAAATGTGGAATAAGTATTTTGCAGAATAAATAAAATCCAAACTAGACCCAAACTTACTGTATTCTCACATTTTCTGTTATCCTTCCCACAAATACAATTGTGCAGAGAGAGTTTCTACAGTTGTTTAAGTCATTAAAATATAGATTTCATCAGTCAATAGCAGGCATGTAGTGAGACTTGGTCTGATGTATGGACATTGATTAAATCATTGAGGGAGAGACTCGAGACAGTGGAAGAGAGGTCAATTTGCTAAGTGTCTTTGGACCAGTTTTCTCCAGCGATGCTTCTAACCGTCATTAATGCATTTTGTACATTAACAGCCATGCAGTCAGCCCAGTGGTACTCATGGGGGCCTCCAAACATGCAGTGCCGCCTGTGCGTTTCCTGCTGGATGTACTGGAAGAAGTACGGAGGCCTGAAGATGCCAAGCAGAGCGGAGGGCCCAGAGGAGAGGACCTCCCCCAGTCCAGCAAGCAATGTAAGCTCAGTCAGAATATGTTTTAAGTCACCTAACCTCATGGTCCTGAAGGATTACAGAAAAAAACAAGTTCCTAAACATGGTGATCCACAAAACTGCAGCTCTGTAGTACAAGTGCTCCTCTGAGCCATCAATTATTCAGTGAGCTCAAAACGTCTCATACTGTATCTCGCATATTCGTTAGTAATAGATTCACACGGCTGGATTTTTTTATCATGTGGGGAAAAATGGCCAGTTAAGAGACTGTTTCTCCATGTCTACAGCTGGCAGTGGGATGCAAAGTTTACCCTTTATTTAATTGTAACTGGCATTAAAAGCTGCCACACTGTAGTTTACCCTTTTTAATGCTAATCTAAATCATATTTTTAAGGAAATTCTACAAATAAATAAGCCTCTTGTACATGAGGAGATTTTAATATTATAGCAGCAGAAGAACTTGTAATTAATAATTTAAATAAGGGCTCTTTAATTGAAGTATCACAGTAAAATGTTAGCCAGCCTGCGTGCACAGCTCTAGAGCCATGGACGTGCACAGCAGCCACTATTAATGTTATTAACCACACCTTTGCTTTTCCTGCTATGAAAAAGGTCTCATCGAGCCAATTTAATCCCTTCCACAATGTACTACACTCAACTGCCTGTTATATAATACAACGACACTGCAGTAAATCCTACTTCCATTAGGGTTATAATGTTCATTTAATTTAAACTGCTTGAAAAAAAGGTGCTGATTGAACTTCATGTACATTTTGTAGGCTGTAGTTGACATAAACATGGTGGACAGAGTAGTCATCGATACAGTTCAACAACACCACAAGTTGTTTCAACAAAAACATAACATATAACCTTCATGAGGGTGAGATTTATTGGTGGGCTGTTGTATTTGTCTGTATTGGCTTTAGCTAGTTGTGCCTAATAAACTGGTAATGGAGAATATTTTGCATGCATGTTGTTGTTGTGCATGTGGATTTTGTATTTGAAGCTAAAATGTGATGTTGATGTAAACAGATTTTATGTAGGAACATTTGAGAACCTGTTATTTTGAAAAAGACTGACGTGTTTTTTCGCTTTCCGACGAGTCTTCAGTGTTAGCGTACTTTCAAATTTAAAATACATTGTGATGTAGAGATTAATGGAAAAGAAAATAGCTTGAAAGTGGAATGAGAAGTGGACAAACGTCAGTTTTTAAGAGTTATAGGCTCCTGAAAACTTTGTTTCAAAGCAATCCAAGTTAAAAATTGGCCAAAAACATCATTTGGTGTTATTTATGAAGAGTTTTAACACTTAGCTAATCTGTTTTATTAGGACTGTGTGGGTGTGGTTTGATCAGATTTGACTTTCAGCGGCATGGCAGCACAAACAAACAACCTGACACTCAGGTTGATTCAAATGTTGCTAAATCCTGATTGGTCCACAGAAGTACATGACATCACCTTTTTACAATCGAGTCCCGCCCACTTCAAGAACAGCATAGACAAAAACTCAAATGTAGAAATCTCACATACAAATTAACCAAAACTGCTCCGACTTTGGCAGAAAATGGTCTGTTCTTGTAAGACTGTATGTTTGATATAGAGAAATAGGTTTTCAGAGCCTTTTAAAGCAGTTTTCAGAACAAATAAAATGTTTTTTTTAATCTGCTGTTATCACTGGCTTGTTCTCTGTCCTCCTTCGTTCCCAGGAGCCTCGCTCACGGAGTCACGGTCCTCGCCAGGCCAACCACATGGTGCCGATGCGAAACAGTGGCAGCCCCAAGTCCTCCATGAAGACCAAGCAGGCTTTCCTGCTGCAGGCCACCCGGCTCACCAAGCTGGCCCGGCACATGTGCCGTGACATCATCAGGCTGCGCCGTGCTGCGCGCCGGCCCTTTGTCCCCATTAACTGTGGGGCCATAAAGGCAGAGTGTAAGAGCTCTTTCAATTCCTCCTAACTTCTGCCACATGGACACACACACCTGCAGAGAAAACACAACATGCAGACACGCACCAACACACACACACACACATTCACCACCCTTCCTCACCCTGACTGCCCCACCATCAGCCCCCATCTCTGCCCCGCGTCTGTCTCTCTTTCTGTTTTTATTATTATTGTTATTATTATTTTGGTTTTTGTATTCTCCCACCCCCTGTTTCCAATAAAGACTGCCTGTCCTCATAACTATGAGTTTTGATCATCTTTTCATTCGTGTTTTTATTTTTATTTTTTTTTTATTCTTTTATCTGTTATGGTTCTGTGAACTGAAAGCCATTGTTGAAATTCCACACAAACAGATTTATTGGTTACGCAGGGCGATACTACACGAGCACGCGGGCGCACACACACAACTGATTTTGCTCCTGTCATTAACAAGTAGACTGTAAAAGGATCCAGTAGATTCATATTCTAGTCTGAGCCGTATATTTGCTGAAGTTAGATGTAGAGAAAATGTATTTTACTAAGAGAAGCTCTATTTTGCACAGCGCCCCCGGCACAGGCGTGCCCACTCTGTGCTGTCACGCCATAGATGTTTGTTGTAAACACTGATCGTCGCCTTCAGTGTGCTTGCCATCACCGTTTTTTCCACATTTTTGTTCCTTTTTGCGCGCACATTTTCATGCTGTTAATCATGTGTGTTCTTGTGAGTGTGTTAGACAATATGAATTGTGTTTTGGTTGCTAATGAGCTTTAGACTGATTTGGACTGATGAAACTTGAAAGAAGGGAGGCTGAAGCTAAGTAAGGACCTTATTTGTCTGGTACAAAGAATAACTAGCTGCTCTTGACTGCTTTGCTGCTGGCTGCATCTCCCACTGTAGATCAGGCTTACCCATAAGGAGTCATCAGCTGGACCATGTCCTGTTGGATGGTCCCCCTCCTGTGTTCAGATCATGCAATATTCATATGAATCCATCATGTTACCTCTTATAAATCCTGTGGACAGGATTTGCCATTCAGAGCCATTCCTCCCCTCCACTTTGCCTCCTCGTCCTTCATTTTCTAACCGCTGTTGCAATATTCTCATCTTCTACCTCTTTTTTGCTCTTTTCTTTCATCACTGTGTGAGTGTGAGAGTAGACCTCAAATAAAGTCACACCTGAAAGCATCTCTTCCGAGTCCTTGTGCTTCATGTGTCCCGTGTTATCTGTCCATCAACTCCACCACACTGAGAGGAACCATAAAGGCACGCCCCTCCACCCCCACCCCCCCAGCATGGACTCCACCTTCAGTGCCTGCTGTCATAATACCTTCATATATCGATGTATGTGTGTTTACGGTGTTATTTTTGTTTGTGTGTGCATGTAAGCATGTACTTACATCTCTGTATGTGCATGTGGAAGAGATTGTTCTTTAGTGGACATGCGATCCCTGAAAGTAAGTCACTGCATTAACACCTCAGAGCTCACTCCTGCATCCTATGTTGAAGATTCACATTCATTTTAAACATAAAAATAGATTTTCATTTACAAAAGACATCTTTGTTCAAATCACAAACGGGTTATATTTTACCGACAGAACTGATTTTGCACATAATGTACTGACTTGTTTTTTACTTGCATGATTCAGCAGAAATGTTAAGCAGTATTTAGTATTCTTGGTCAGTGTCTCAGCAGATAAAGGAAGATCATGCAGCCTGAGAGATACTGCACTGGATTGTAAAATGTGTGTGTGTGTGTGTGTTTGGTTTAGACATGTTAAGGGTGTCCGAAGGGCAGGGAACTCGCCTCCCCAAAACCAGAGCCGCCCAAAGGAGCACTCTGACCAGTGTTCTGCAGTTTCTAGGTAAATCAGCACATAATATACAGTTATAAAATATATATAAATATAAATGTTACCTTAATCAAACTCAAATTGCTCCATTGTACTGAATAACAGCATCAAATCTAAGGAATGTGGGTAGAGATGATTCAGATGGTCTATAGGAGCCAGTTGATGCAGCTCCAGTGTGGTGTCTCTTCCAGAGTCCCGTCCAGCAGCCCACGCCCCTCGCTCCCACCGCACCCCGGGCCTGCAGACGCCTCCCCCACGGCGCCTCCTCTCCTCTCTCCCACACGGCCCCCATGGCATGCTGGGAAAACGCAGCTACCATCACCACAGCAGGGCTGAGCCAGACAGGCGCTCAGGTACACACACAGGCACGCATTTCTTTTTAAAAATAGCTGAGCTAATTCCACAAAACGTATTATTACTTGTTTTTTCAATAAGACTGTTACTGCTTAACTTAACCATGCCTAGAAGCAGAAAGTCATTAGATGTATTACATCTGTTCAACCCCACCCCCCCACCAAAAAAAAACTGGAAAATGTGTCCCATCTTGCTTCTAAATAAGTTACTTCTGATGTGAATGAACCTTGGGGACCAAACAGTGTTGATATCTATTGTTCTTGTCATCCTTTTCTTGATAAAATCAAATTAGTGGAAATACACCCGGAGTTGATAACCTTTTCTGCCATTTCTTATCTAAACTAGCTCGTTGGAGAGAATGACAACTAATTCTAATGAAAACGAATCAGCAGATGGGGGTCATTTGGATAATTTGGATGATTCAACTTCAGTCTGACACTTTGTTTTTTATTGGTAACTTCACTATTTTTACTGAAATTGAAACACAGTCATTTGTTGCACCACTTGTAACTAGGAAAAGTCATAAACTAATCAATACTAATCACAAGTGACAGATTCCCTTATGTACACTTTGCATCTTCTCTTTGCAGAGAACCCAGGTATAACAGGTGGACCCCTCCTGGTAGGTGACTTATACTCATTTTTTTCCTTTTTTAAGAAATCCTGTACTACTGTGTCAATGCTTATTGTCCTAAGATTATATCCAATTGTCTTTTTGCAGCATAATGGCCGCAACAGCAGCAGTGGAAACACCCGGGGCGGAGTGATGATCCGCAAGAGACGCCCCAACTGGATCGATGCCCCTGATGACAGCTTCTTCCTTGTCACCCGGGAGACCAGGTAAGCAAAGGTGACCCTTTTCTGACCTCTGATTGGCTGACCGTGTGTGTGTGTGTGTGGATGTGTGTTACATTGTGGGGACATCTGTTTAAGTAGTCACACTGCGGGGACATTCCTTATTGGGACAAAAGGCAAGCCCCCATAACATAAATCATTAAATTGTGAAGACTTGGGTTATGGTTAGGGTTAGAGTAAGTCTCGAGGAAATTAATGTAAGTTAATTTAATGTCCCCAAAAGTGTGTGTGTGTGAATGTGAACCTGTATTATTCACATTGTGGGGACATAAATCTGTTTTCAGTCACATTGCAGGGACTCGCTTTCCTTATGGGGACAAAACGCAAGTCCCTGTAATGTAAATCATAAATCTTTATAGTGAAGATTTTGTGAAGGGTTAAAGTTAGGATTGGGTTAATGTTAAGGTTAGGGTTAGGCAAGTAGTGGTTGTGCTTTTGGATGGATTGCCATAAAATCTTGTATTGTGATTTATGGTTCCCATTGATGGATGAAGCCTAAATAATTTTGCTGATATTTTTGTCTAGCGTTAGCATGAGGTTGACATTTTGGGTTTTAGTGAAATGTCTCTACTATTACTGGATAGCCATGTAATTTGATACAGACATTCATGTTCCCCTCAGGATGACAAGTAACTTTGCAGGGAAAAAAACCTGCTACATTTTAATTGGTTAAATAAATTATGACTGAATACCCACAAAACAAATATCTTTCCCGTCGGTCTCAGCTGGTACTTTCTGTTTAGCAAATGTTAGCATGCTGACACGATAAATAAAAATGATGATGAAATCAATAAACAATATACAGTACCTACTTAATGTCAACATGTTAACATTGTCACTGAGTGTGCTAGCATTTAGCTTAATGCACTGCACTGTCAAAGTATACCCTGACAGAGCTGCTAGCATAGCTTTAGTCTTGTTAAATGTGGCATTTGTAGGGATATTATATTCTTCTCAGGATTTGAACTGAATCAAATGAAACTGTGGGCAGAAATGTACCACTTGATGATGCACTCAGTTGATGCTGAAGTAAAATTGATTAGCTCCTCCACAAACAATTCTTCACAAAGAGCTCAGCATCCTCCACTATTCTGCTTCCCACTGACTGATATAGGTTGATATGAATTTTTATTTTTTCTCTCCTTGTAAACAAATAACTTGCCTGAGACTGCTCTACAGGTATGACATTTTAAAGTGAAAGAATGCTTTCTAAAAAACTACTGATCTAAATGTCTCAAGAACCCCAAACAGCAGATTACATGGTCTGTGTCTCTTTGCAAACACTGACAATCAGTCCACAATTTGTTATAGACATGACTGAATATCCTGTTGAATAAACATGCATTTATGTTTTGCACCAAAAAAAAAAGCAATTTCTTTCAATTTTTCTCACACACACACAGACTCATCCTCTCTCACACACTCATATGCACATAATGAGTCAATGTTTGCCTGTCTGTATGTGAGAGAGAAAGATGTTCTTCCATTAAGTCTGTGTCTAAATGAGCCATGGCACCCAGCCCTCACAGCCGCCCTCCGACCGTCAGGGCTAAAATTAGAGCAGCTAACTCGTGCAGATGGGCCAACGAGGAGCCAGGCACCGCTGGGGCTTGGGTGGAAATATCATTACCACATTAACCATGGATGCACTCGTATGGATCACTCACTTAGCGCCAGGATCACTATGGCTGTGTGTTTGTGTTTGAGAGAGATAGCACGGTTCTGAATACTGTACCCTTTGTTATATTATACTGCCACTGGCTCTCCTTGTAGACACAATTAATACTTTTCTGAATAAAAGACTTTAATAGATCTGCTCTGAAAGGCTGCTGCTAATGAGAAATGATCAGAAGTTTCATTTTTTCCCCCTTCTCCGTCTCTTTATCCCACTCTTTCTCTCTCTCAGTGTGATGAAGAACGCAGTGCGGCACAAAGCAGAGAAAAGGATTGAGAGATCACTCCCACTTATTCAAGGAGGCAAGAGAGACAAATAGAGACAGACAGAAATGGCAAATTAACACATTACTCAGCATAGGTTACGCAGGGCATTGCAGAGTGTCATTAACCTGATGATGAAGCTGATGAAAAGTCAGGGATCAACAAATTATCATGATACTGTCGTAATTCTGTGGGGGGAAATGAATCTGTACATAATTTTATAGCAATCCGTCAAATAGCTGTTGAGACCTTTCGCTCTGAACCAAAAATATCAGCTGACTGATGGCACTACATGAAAAGTCATCACATGAACTAAGTTAAGAGTAAAAATATTTGTTTTGAAAGATATCCGTATACATATGGGCAAGGCCTATGATTTATCCTCTGGGAACCATGAAACGATCGTAAAAAATCGTGCACCAATCAAGCTATTTGATGCTGAGATATTTTACTGGGAAATATACAACTTTGACCCGTTGCTGACACAAGAGGCAAAGGTCTTAGGGCTTCATCCTCGGAAAAACATGAATATTTGGAGAGAATGTCATGGCTATCCTTCCAATAGTTGGTGCGATATTTCAGTCTGAACCAAAGTTTTGGACTGACCAACCGACCAAACTTACCATCTGTAGACCTGCACAGCTAACGTGGTAAAGAAACAGTTCCCAAAATTATATAACAAAACATATAGGATAATAATCATAATCATAGTCATAATAAACCTAATTTGTATAGCACCTTTCATACAGGAATTGTAGCTCAAAGTGCTTTACAACAAAAACAGGAATAAAAAATTATGTAAAATAAGATGGCGAATAAAACATATTGATAACGATGGTAAAAATAAGATAATAAGGACAAACATAAAAATAAAGACAATGTATAACATGAGGTGGAAAATAAAACTACGGATTGATATGATAAAATACATCTCAGACATTTTCATTTAAAGAACTGTTACAAGCCACTAAAGATTAAACTATTCACCTGTTTCATGCATAAGATGAGAAAGAAGTAAATAAGTAAAAATGTTTTTTCTTCTTTCTTACCTCATTAATCATCTCACAACCTCTCAGATTTATGTTGTGACGCTCTGGAGTGGGCACCGAAATAAACTATATATACTAAATAATCTGTATATACAGTAGAACTGTCATATATAATAATATTTCAGTCACAGCAGACATTTTTCTGCAGGACTAGTTCTTTTGGAACTTATAGTACATTTTGATGATAATACTGCACCTTTAGTGAAGTAGGATTTTCAATGCAGGCTGTTTACTTGTAATGAAGTATTTTTGCAATGGAGTATTGTTGCTTTTACTAAAAAGTTGGATTTGGACAGATAAATAACAGGACAAAGTGAAATATTATGAAACAGAAGTGAACAGAAATGTAAATGAGACAGGTTGGCATGTTTAAGCGTGATTTAAATGTTTGCTCTCCCCCTCCCGACGGCCAGCTGAGCAGACAAACAGCAGAGCTTTAGATAATGTGCCACCAGAGCTGAATCTGTTCTGTTCGTCTCCAGTTTATATTCTGCTCAAACTCTCATGCTGTGTAACAAGTAATCTCAAGACTCATTGTACTTGAAAGACGTGTGTGCAGATGCTCGACCGGCGCATGCACTTTCAGACACATCTACTGTACTCGGATGTGCGGGCACATTATGTACACAGTCATCATGAGTGCTCTATCGCTCATTTTATCAACAGCAGGGATGCGGAGGGAATGGATGTGCTTTCCGATTCACGATACAAGAAAAACATCCTCAGTGCTGCTGAGAGATCAGCGACAGAAAATGAGCCCATGTTAAAAGGGCTTTGCTGTAAATTAAATTTCGTAGTGTTTTTCTTGACGGCCTAAAGGGAACCATGAGCTATCACCCAGACGTTGTGGTTATGCATCTCGCCTTTGTCTCTGAATGAATTCCATTAGTGCTGTGTCCACCATTTGTGAGTGTGCCCCATGATCTTGGCTTTAGTGCATTTGGTTGCTGTGGGCTGTTAAGAGACTTCCTGTCAAAGCACAAAGCCCACTGCAGTCTGCAAATTACCACTGAGCTCCTTTATCAGGCTGACAATCCTGCAGAGATACCACTCTCGTACCTCACAACAGATATTAATAACTCTATTACTCTTGCTCAATAAAATTTGCACTCTGCTTTAGTGAATCCTCCTGAAATGAGAACAAGTGGTTGTTTCTAATTACTTTCAGCAGCATGGAACCACAAGTTTTTGCCCTTAAGCTGAACTTTTCTGCTCGCATTAAATATCTCTCCCTCTTATGACTTGGATGTGTCTGTTATTGCTGGTGAGGCTTTACACCTGACGTAAAGCTGCTGCTTGTTCGGTGTGCTGAACACAGAACACAGAAACCTTTTCCGCAGTCATAGATCGGTGACATAGCTAAAAACAGAATTATTTTTACAACTGAACGATCAAGTGATCTCCTAAACCCATTAGCGTGCATCATTGTCAAACTGCCAGTACATTAACAGTATACATGACAAATATGCTGTCTCATAACAGCCCAAAGACAGTTTCATCATTGTTTCAATGTGTTGGCACCATTTTTACTGCAGGCTGCTGTGACCACATTGCAGTATGTGCAATAACTGAGGAGCCCATAGGTGACTGCAATAACACATCCAATGAAGAAAGAAACTGTCAATACAGCTATAGTCATGTCTCTCTTGTGGGACTCGTCAAAAACTTTAAATACAGGCTAGCTGTTTCCAGTCTTTGTGCTAAGCTAAGTTAGCTGGCTGCATCAGATTTACCATGCAGACATGAAAGTGGTGTCAATCATCTCATCTAGCTGTCATCAATAAAGTGAACAAGAGTAATTCTGCAAATGTTAAACTTTTCCTTGAAAGCACTTAAAACAGCTAGTAGTCATTTTTATTTTGCTCTAATTAATATTTTATATTAACAATAGACCAAATTACTATGTGAAACGTGGTCACCTGTTCAACTCATTATGGTTTTATTGTTTGCAAACTTTCCATCAGTTTTTTTTTCCTTAATAAATCCACTGTGCACCACCTGCTCTGCACCAAACAACTGACAGACAACGTTAGCAAGTAGCTAGTGGACACAGACGAGTGTTTAACTGCTAAAGAGACAGATATTTTTCTCAGGAGATGGTGGAGACCAAAAAAGAGCTTAAATGGTGTGCATATTGGACTTCAATCCATCAGGTGGCAACAAACATGCATCCAAAGAAATGCTAATACTTATCATCCACACTGTCTTAAAGGTGCATCCTTGACCTTGGAAACGGTAACTGGGCAGACTGGTGAGATTATTTTGTCTCCTACTGACTGTTATTAATACTAACTGCTGCTTCCAAGGTCAAGACTGATTTTTGAGTTTTCACTGATATTATTTTTGCATCTGTGTATCTTCTGCTGCACTTATGTCCTGTCTTATCTCCACCCCTGCAGGAGGGCCAGACGGCTGCTGTCCCGCTCCCAGCTGAGACACGCTTGCCGGCAGCCCTGCGAGCAGATCACCTTGCGCAGGGTCTCCCAGGGCCCGCCGCAGGGGCTCGTCCTCGCCCCTCCGCACCCACACCCCAGCCTGAGGATGCGAGGCCCCATCGTCATTCACGACTGATTGGACCCCCCTGACCTCCACACCCCTCCTGCATCTACACTAACAAATTCTCACCTCCCATTCTCTCATGAAATCCTCGAACCCTCCTTTGCTTTTAGTCCTTAAAATACGGTTATAACCCTTGACAACAAGCTAACTGTTTGGCAACAGAGATGCGATGCAATAGAAACATACACCTGAACCCGACTGCGAGTGCTGCCGGTCTTTAATCCCGTGGGAATGTGTTTGTATGTGTACATACTGTATTTGGGTGGATGTAAGTGCGGCAGAGTGTGTATGTGTGCGTGCGCGAGATCATGCCGACAACACATGAGAGAACGAGGGTTTTTATGGATGGACATAACAGCGGAACTTTGTGTGACCTTTGTGTTGATGGTGAATTGTTGTGAAGTTTTAGTATAAAGTTATTTTGGGAAGGGGCTTGGGTGGGGGCATGGGGGTAGAGGGGATGGGGGGGTGGGATTGCATTTGTGGGGACTGAGGTTCTTTTAACATCAGAGAAGAGGCAGACGTCCCAACGCTGAAGCTGAAAAGAAAATGCACTATGCGAAGACTGAACCAGCGGCCTTTTTAAAGGAATGGCTGCTTTGAATTGTGTTTTACCTGCAGTTTATTGTGCCCTTCTTGAAGTTTAAATCAATGAACTGGAGCCGGCGTTGAAGAATGATAACCTGGAGGCATTATTATACACACCATCTATAACTCTACCCAGAAAGCTGTCAGTTATTCATGACGAACCTGCAGGAAAGTATAACAAGGCAAAGACATAGAGAGCCAGCTTGCATCAAACAGCATACGCCTCCCTCATGAACCAGTGTATAATATGTTGTATATCTCATTACAGCACTGTAAATCTACTCATCCTATTTCTATGGCCGACTGTACCTACCTAGCCCTAACATGGGTACTAAAGCACTTCCTTTGCAGCAGAAAAGGGCATGAATCTGTCATTTTTTCCTCAAGGCTGGGACATACCTGCAACGTTTTGAGGCATAAAAATAAGCAACTTTGCCAGCAGCTGTTTGCTAACATGTATTTTCTTCATTACGTTCAATGTATAAAGCCAAACAGTCAAGTTTACCCCATTTTCAGACCTCTCTCTCTTCTCCTCTCCCCGCTGCATGACAAAATTGCCCGAGGGCGTTGCCTCATAAGGTTGCCAGGTTAACCCATCCAGCCTTCAGGTGTGTTTGATTATGAGTTTTAAAAAACTGGCATCGCCGCCGCATGTCTTTGAGGTGAGAGCCTCCGCTGGCCGATTGGGTCACATGATTTCTTCTCTTTCATTCAGAATGTTTATGTTAGTGTTTCCTGTATGTCATGTGTTGAATTATGAATATGCTGAGAATAATAATAATAAAAAGAAAAACAACAACAACACAATGCTGGATTATTGTGTCCGGTCTCAGTGAGTCATTTCGTGGTGTTATATTATGACAGCCTGCCTTGTCTCCCAGCCACCTACTCTGTCTCTCTGTCTCTCTTTGTGTTGCTCTCGAGGGGGAGTGTAATAGATGATACACACTGTGGCCTGCCCGCGAATGTTGTAAAAAACCCTCAGAAAATATGGCAATTTGACACAGTGATGAGGAATGAGGAGTGCTCTCAGAACATAAATCATGTTCTTGGAAGCTTATAGCCCGCCTCAAGTCGGTTTTTCACTGTGTGTGTTTGTGTGTGTGTGCGTGTGTGTGTGTGTGTGTTTGTGTAAACACATGCCCTATTATGTTCAGAAAGGTTTTCCGTTTTCCCACTTACCCTCTCATCGCAGCACGCAGCTATACAGCTTTCCATTGTATTTTCTATATAGTGGTTCCCGCTGAGGATGAACATCAGAAACAGGCAGAGCATGAAGGCATCAACCCGGTTTTCAACATTTATTTTTAGTTGAAAACAGAGTGATGTTCGCTCTGAACGTCCAAGACCTCTTCTCACCCTCTTTTCAACCAGCTAAAATGTGGATACAGCATAAGCGTGCCACAAAACACACATTTTTTTAAAGCATTTTAATAATTTGTTCTGTTGTTAAAAGAGAGAGGATACTGATAAATTCGTGACCTTTAGCTTTTCATAAAATGTCACACATGTGGAATTATAGCAAATGGAAATCCCGTTGTGGGGCTGCGCCGCCGAGCTGTCGTTATCTGTCACTTTCGACAGTCATTTGGCGTCTGTCGGTCCTTCATCATCCCAGTGGATAAAGAAAGATAAACAGATAAACAATAAAAGAGACGACCATTTTTCAACCTATTTTCACCAATTCTTTTCACTGGTGACCATCTTTTTTTTCAAACATCTTTGCAGCTGAAAAATGCTCACACGGCAAAATTTAGCTTGAACCTGACATGTGGTAATTGGATTTGACTTTCAACTATAGGCATGCGAGACTGCGAGGGATTAGAAAAAAAGCCTCAGCAGATTTGACATGTTCGTCATGTCACCTGCAGCAGCTGCACATTTGACTCGAAACTGGAGCACTCTTAGACAGTATTCACACTATAGTGGCCAAAAGTATGTGGACACCATGTCATTCTAAAACCGAAGGCATGAACTGCTGCTGTCTGCAAGACAGGATGGCTGCAGGAATTTGCTCCCATTCAGCCACAAGACCATCAGCGATGTCAGATACGGATGTTGAGTTGGCTCACAAAGGGGTTGGATGGGGTTAAGGTCTCAGAAAATCAAAAAACATTTCTTCATGGATTTGATTCTTTGCACAAGGGTTCAGTGTTAAAACAGGAAAGTATGTGCTGCCACAAAGCTGAAAGGACACTCACTCTCCTCAGCTGGAACTAAGAGGCCTTACCCAATCCACAAAAAACTGCCATATATATCATAGATCACAGATGTGTCCTCATACTTTTGGCCATATAATGTAACTACTGAGTTTATCCCTGGCACAAGCAGCACCTGCAGGAATCTGCTGCCTTAAGGTTGTCAGAAAAATTCAAATTATGACACAGTGACATTCAAGCAGTAAGTCGAAATTTTATGAAGCATCAGTGAGTGTTTGTGTTTCCTTATCAGACAGAGTATGGAAGCTGGTATTTAATAATGATGATAAAGACACTTTTCACAGAATGAAGTTTGCAGGATATGATAAATTAGTATAGTTTAGCATTGACATTTTCAACCTCTGATTAACTAAAACTTGTCATGTAGGTTTGGTTTCACAGCTATATGCTTTCATGCAGTCTTGATGATGTTAATGCATTTTACATGGCAGACATTTTAGTTTGTTTTCTTTTTTGTGAGATCCCCTAATAAGCATTTAAGCCAACATATCTATTTATAAAATGTGTTGTAAAGTGTGTTGTATGTTACAGTTTGTTACATGTGCAAACAATGATCGGTAGTCAAAAAAGGCGTGAGGAGGTGTCAAGTATATACATTTCATTACGATGAATTTCCTTCTAAAATACTTTCATACATTCTTTCATTGCATACATTAAAAATATTTCGGATCAGTATTTTTACTTTATTTATTAAGTTGACACATTAAGCCAATAACACATGTTTTAAGCGCATGTTTTCTTAATACAGTCTCTTGTAGGAGAAATTCCCCAAACATAAGGCAAGGTGGGTTATTTGTATGAAGTGCTTGACATAAGGCATAGAAGGGTATTAACAGACGATGTAACAGAAACGCAAGAACATTATTTTTAGACTCGTGTTTTTTTTTCCGAACAAGAAAACGCTAAAACATGCAAATCATAATTCCTCCTGTAATCATTGGAAGTCGGAGCTTTGTGAGAGGGACGTGAACGCAGCACGTAAATCGGCTCTGAGTAAGCCGCTGGATTCTGCGACCACCAACCTCCCGGGAAGGTCTCATCCAGCCTGTATGATTTCCAACCACACCGATTTAACACAGAAAGTAGTCAAAACAGACGATTTTCGTCATTCTCACGCGCTTTTTCTCTCTTTCTTTCTTAAACCAATTTCCTGCGCCTTCACTGCCGAAGCTCCAGTGGCGCAATCGGTTAGCGCGCGGTACTTATATGACAGTATACAGCAGAGCAATGCCGAGGTTGTGAGTTCGAGCCTCACCTGGAGCAGAGTTTTTAGACTACCCCTCACGTGGTGGCGGCAGGTAAACCCCGGAGCCGAGTCAGAGGGGGACTTCCTGTACTGCGCAGTAGTGACGTAACACGGTAATCCCCCTCCATAACAGTGGAGGTGGTTTATTCAGGTGCAACTCTTAATACACATTAATGCCAGAAATAAACACTGGTGGCTTAGCTCATGACAACAGGTGTGCATGATAGTAAATGACTGAATACTCTGCATCTCACTCAATACCAAATTTAACTAGGAAATTACAGAATTAAAGCTTCATTGTGTCCATATAATAGACGCCTGTAAAATGTGTTATTGAAAGACCTAATTTCTTTCATTGCGTACATTAAAAAGGTTTTTGGATCAGTGTTTTTACTTTATTGATTAAGTTCACGCATTAAGCCAACAACACATGGTAGGGTGTCCTTTGTTTTAAGCAATGGACAAGTTTTTTTTTCCAAATACAGTCACATGTAAGAGACATTCCCCAAACATAAGGCAAGGTGGGTTATTTGAATAAAGTGCTTGACATAAGTAATAAAAGGGTAATAATGGACTGTGTAACAGAAACACAAGACAAGACAAGACAAGTTAGACATCTAACTTCCATTTAATTCAATAACTGCCATGTCAAGAACGAAAACATTTGGCAGAAGGATAAAGTGAAAAATGTGATAGTCAGTCAGTTGAAATCCTTCATCAAACACCTGTGACAAAACAGTGAAGCTATCCTAGATTTTTTACTCACGACAAGATGAAAACAAACAAAGCAAAGCAAGGTTTTTATTCCTGTTTAATGAAGAAGCTGCTGTCGATACATTTCACTGGTATATTTTATTCTGTTGGTACATTTCACTGGTATATTTTATTGTGTAGTATATTTTTATTGTCTTAGTATATTTTCATTTCTGGTATATTTTTAATTGCATTTATGAATATTTTTACTGCATGTTGGTTTATTTTATTCTAGTATCTTAATTTTCTTTTGTAATCTGTGTTATCTTTTTTATAATCCTGTTTCTAACATGGGGGTTGTAATACAAATTTCATTGACATGTCATGCTCAATGACAAGAAAGAAATCTTGAAAACAGAAGTGTCTCCTGTAAGTCGCTCACGACGCCTCCTGTCGGTCAGTAGGTGGAACTGCGATGCTGTTGTGAAACCAGATTTTCACCACTAGAGGGCGGTGCAACTGCACCAGTCAGAGCCCAGAGCTCCTGTTGTTCGAAATGTGTCCTTTTTTGTGTGTGGCTGTGTTGCTTTCATCTTCCTAAAGAAAAAAATAGCAGGCGAGCACTGCAGAGCAGTGTGTCACCAGTCCACCTCTGGCAAGTCTTTGAATATTTATATTCAGATATTCAGAAAATGTTTATTTTACTTTTTAAACATGTGCATGCTGCACAGTGTACCTTGACATCTGTGTTACTGAAGAGCATCAGCCATCAGTCTTCTTTAGACATGATTTATTTCACTGTTCTCGACTGTTACATGCTGCATCCTTGCATGTGTATGCGCTTTGTGTGAGTGCTCGTGTGCAGGTCTTTCACTTTAAGCCCTTTAAAGCTGGGAATGAACAAGTAGAAGATTGCTGTAATGACATGACCCAGATGTCCCGGGTGCAGATCCTCAGGCTGAAAATGAGAGTGCAGATCAGGGCCTTGTACCTCCCGTCACCCCCGCGCTCGCTCCCTCCTCCCTCCCTCTCTCTATCCAGCCCGGGACACAATTGCAGAGTATTTAGCAGCGGGGAATATGTGTGTATATATGCATGTTAGTACATGCATGCATATCATTTGAGGGAATGTGTGCATGTGTTGTCGGCATCTGTGTGTTTACGTGTGTGCTTAAGCTCATTCAGATGCATGTAAGGGATCAGATTTTGGAGTGTGTGCCACTTAGTTCTTGGTGCTCCGGATTAGATGTAACAGTTTTTTAATTTACTCTCCTTAGCTGCCTCCGTAAGACGCTAAAGCCTGGCATCGACGTACCAGAGACCCCCCCTCACACCCTACCCCAAAACTGCTCTTCCTCCTCCTTCTCCCCCCTCCTCACCCATCCCCTGAGGTGACCAGGTGGCTGAACAATCACACGCCACCCTGACAGTAGGCTCAGCGGGCCACTTTGCTCAATGAGAAGCTTGGCAGTTGGAGTAAGATGTGTGTGTGTGTGTGTGTGTGTGTGTGTGTGTGTGTGTGTGTGTGTGTGTGTGAGGGATTGAGGGGAAAGGGGACAAAAGACAGAGAGTTTAATATTTGGGATAAGCTGTGATTGAACATCCTGATCAGGGCAGAATGATCAAATTCAGCCAGTGATAATCCCCCATCTTGGAAAATTAAATACCACTCTGCTCTCTCTCTTGTGCTCACTCACACTCTCTGTGTGTCTGTAACACACACAGGGTCTTAATCTGACCTGTGTCTCATAACCCTGGTTGGTTCCTTGGGGAACTGTTCTGATATCTGATGAGTTTTTCATTAATAAGACACAAGTCTAATCCTGAGGGAGAAACACAAAATGACAACGGATAAGCCCTGCTTTCCCCTCACACACACACACGCACACACAGACATACACACACACACATGCACACACACGCACACACCATGATTCTGATTCACTGATATACTATCTAAGTAAGCATCTTTATACACACACTTATACTCATGTTTATGTTTTAATCTCCCCACCCAAGGCTTATTCGCTGCAGCCTACATTTCTTATTCAAATGTCTAAAACATCATCTTTATGGTTCAAAAATTGATCCACGCTTCTCACACACTTTCATGTATGTAGTCTTCTAAATGAGCCCTCACACTGCAGAGTAAAGGGTTGAGTATGCTTGAAAATAACCCATTTTTAACAACAACCTCAATGTTGAAACTCAGAAACGCAGGAGTCCCCCTGGTAATGTGACTATAGATTTATGTTAAAACCATCAGTTTTGGATTAGTTAAGCTCTTTTTCGGGCAGTTTGGCATAACAGATGGCTCGAAATACTACAACACCCATGAGCCTTGGACAACACTAGAGAAGACGCCAGGCAGAGCTGTGAACAGAGCGGCTGCACTTTGTTGTTGCAGTTGTGGACAAACTAAAAATGCGCTCAGAATACCACGTGTATTTCCTGTAAGGTGGCGATTGTATTGCTAGTTTTCCATCATTAGTGGTGCGTGTATCAGAATTTTAAGCTCAGTGAGGGATGTTTCTTGCTGTCAACACCTGATGTCATAGTTAACTTTTAATATTACATTTAAATGTACACTAGCTTGCACATTGAACTTTTGTTGAAGAACATTTTTTTCTAGTTGATCATGTTATGCACTGATGATCAAATCTCCCAGACCACCAAAGAGCTCCAGCTGTGAATCATGTAACGTTTTCTCTGGAAAGTGAATGAGACTTTTACTTCCTGGACAAGTGATCCTGAAATATCTCCTCCCACTTCCTGACTCTATTCTGACATTGAAGAGGGGCTTTCAGATGATGATGGATAATCTTGACTTGTTTGACTCATGGTGAGGCCTTAAAAAAAGGTGCCCTGGTGATTTGGAGAGTTTACGCTCTTACCATGAACTGCAACATTCCTGGTTTGCATTTCCTTCCCCTTCTCTCTCTCCCCAGTGACCCAAACGCATCTTTTTTTTTACTTTTTAAAAAAAATTGCATTATTTGAAAATGAGGAAAACATTTTTTTGGAACAAATGAGAGTCACATCTCTCACTCTGAGAGCAGGCAGGGCTCATGTATAACATGCACTAATCATGTCGTGTGGGGAACCACCAGACCTGCTGCAGCTCTTTGACCCAGCTTGCAATTTGACATCTTTCATTTCAAAGAAAAGCTTGCTTATTCTTACTTACTACTCCTACTTCCCCTCCAAAACAGGCAGTCTGCTTTAGCAGGTCGAGTGCATTGCCTTTATGAATGACTCTGGTTGCAGACTAAACATTGTGCAGTCTCTTGTAGGAACAAGATTAACCTGCTAGGTGGCTCCAGGGGCAAAAACAAGCTGTTGGCCTCCTATTAACCCCTCTGATCCTCCCATTCCCCTTTTATATGTAGAGTTTTCAAAGCCAAAATATTACCTGTTGACACCTCTGTGGCTCTGAGGGAAGTTCCTCACTGTACCTATTGATAATCAAACCTTGGGTACAGTGTCAGGTTGTGTTTATTGCAGATGTGTGTTGTGGCTGGATTGAGTTTGAAGTGCTCCTTCCTCTATTGGCTTTAACTGTACCACCTAACTAGATTCTGTCCTGAAATTGTAGTTCCTCTTTAAAAAGGTTAATATAAAAGAGTGTGGGAGTAATAATCACCATCCCCTATGACATTCCTCGGCTAAAGGTACGATCAGTGTAATTTCTTTTGACATGAAGAAAAGATGTCACACAATAGGGGGTCAATGTTCAGGTGTAGCAGCTTGTTCCAAACAAGATGTAGGTGTGTGTTGAAAATCAGATAAGGAGTGAAAAAAACAGTCAAACCTACATGTGAGGACAACGTGATTTTGGCTATGTCCGTTTCAGATCACTCTCCCGTAAAGCATGGAGCATTGTTCGGTTTTTATAGTTGCTTATTTTTAGGAACAGGTGATATCTCATGAAATAAACAGGTTTTCACAAGTTTTCAGGTTTGCCTGATTAAAAACATAAGGTGTCATGAATTGAAGAGTTGATGCAATCAATCACACTTAAGGCTACAGAAAGAGCTGCTAAACGAGGTGGTAATGATCAACTTACATGGGTGCAAAGCTAAAGCAAAGCTGCCTCGCATTTAAAAAATGTTTGATTCACATTTGCATGAGAATAGATTACTGGATGTGGCTACATTTAATCAATTGATGACTGTGTGTTGGCCTTGACAGTGCAGTTGATCCTTCACTTTCTCAACATTGTTGTCATTACAGTTTCTATTTGATTACATTTCTTCCCCTAATTGGAGATTTTTGTCATGCTTGATTTAACTGTGAAATATGCAACTGTCTACAAAACTTAGGCTGAAAGTGCGTGGGTGAAACTTATAGGTATATGTTAATTCTTAAAATAGCATAATTTCTAGTGAATTTTAGTAAAATGGAACAATTCTTCTGTTCCCCCACTGTAACTCAATGCTGTACTTAGGTTGCGCTTGTTATTGACTCCAGGACACTAGCGGCCCTGTGTGTGACAACTTCCAAACTTATAAAGAATAAGGACAATGAAATATTTCAATTGTACCGCCTTTCATTTCATTTATTTTTCGAATTATGGCTGCCAGGTTGCAGTCAATCGACTCCCGCCGCAACGCTGTAAATTGGTATTCAAGACTGACTCCGCCTATCCAGACTGCTTCGGCGTACGCCAAAACAGGTTACGAGTGTATTTTAGCAGATCCAATGCGTCACAGAACTTCGGTAATAGACCAATGAAAATGTAGCTTTGGACAGGGGCAGAGCTAATTGACAGAAAAAGCAGCCAATTAACTGACGTTTCGCCTGGACTTTATAACCAATCACCGAGCATATGCCAAAAATAACACCTCCTCTTGTTCAGCACCCAAAGTCGAAGGATAGCGCTGGCCTTTCAATTGAAGAAAGTGCTAGATTTGTCAGTGTTGTATAATATAACCAATTCTCAGTGTCCATATTTGTTTTGGAACGATCGGAATTGTCTTCGTTTAATGTGAGAGACAGAACTGGCGTCAAACATGCGTAAAAATCAACGTTGTCCAAGCAGGGAACCACCGAGAAAGGAATTATCGCCGCTCTTCTGAGGCCAATCTCGATTATTTTTGTCAAATAAGGAAACATAACATAGCTAGCTAGCTAACGTTAGCGCCGTAGATAGCTAGGTTACCGACATATCTTCACACAAAAGCAGAATCCAGCAGAAAACCAAGATTGGATCTACGTTCGCAGCAGCAGGAAAACGTAAGTAGCATGCTAGTATGTACGCTAACGTCATTAGCTTGAGTTTGACAAGCTGGGGAAATGCGCTGGCTGTAACGACAGCTAACTGTTAAGTTAACATTAGCAAGCCAGCTAACGTTAGCTCATATCAACACACTAGCAAACTAGGCCTTTCCGTAGAGGGACCAGTGTTAAGTGGAATGGAGTTCAGCATGTGGTCAGTGGATAGGTATTTAACACAGAAACGCATTTCCAAAAACAGCCAGTCGCTTCATGCATCATAAATTGTGCTGTGCAATAACGTTAGCGTACAAACAGACTAGTGCCAAAATAAAACCTGATCCATCATCTGAAGTTTAAAAGTTACTTGGATACCGCCAACGATGGCAAGCCAATTCTGAATGAAGCAAATTTAAAGCAATACAAATGTTAACAGTCCAACACGTTGGCCTCCAGTGCTTATTCTGGTCCCAGGCGAGCTAATCTAGCATGATATTGGCTACACTAGCTATAACTAGCTAATGACAGCTTAGCGGACTTTGTCATATGGGTGTCAATGGTTAGCTATGTGATGTTAGCTTGGCACTGTGATGGTATTTCTAACGATATCGCATTAGATTTAAACAAGCAGACAGCAACAAACTGCCGTAGGTCCTATTGATTTCAATAAGTAGGTAGGTAGCGTTATTAATGTTCAGAGTTATCCATCAATAGGTGTCAAATAAAAATTCATGCAGTGCCAGTTGGATAGCTAAGTTACTCTGTTCTGTTGTGCATGCCGTGACCTTAGTAGGTAATTGTAACGGCAAGTCCGCGTTTTTACGTCAAGCATCTTTGCTGAAGCCCGTGAAATCAGTCACCTCACATGAAATGTAATCTAAGCAGATAACAATAAAATTTAGCCACAAACTGGTAAGGTGGTAATAACCAAGCTTATTTCGCTGCGACTGCAGAACTGCTCTTCCCAAAACTTCCCCGAGTCTCTCTTGCTCACTATTCACCGAAAATATATAACATTTACTGATATACATAGGTATATAACAATACATGGCATAACCTTTTTGTGATAATGCTCAGTAGGTGTTTTGGAGCTGAATATATAAGCTAATAATTAGCTACAGTTGCTGTGGTTTAAATTGTGTTCATTGTTTTGGTTGGTAACTGGTCAAACAGTGTACAAGTTTAAGTTTGTGCTTCATGCCTGAGTGGATCAATGGTCCAGGAAAGCCAGCTGCTTTTACTGGTATGTTCATTTCTTTCTGTTATTGTCCACACAACGCGTAAATTCCAGGCATGATTTGGGAGGGGACAGGTCCTTAGCCACCGAGCAACTGTGTCAAATGTACAGGAATCGCCTTGACCATAAACGTGGGCTGGGTTTGTAACTCCTGACATTGCTTTAGACATACACCTGTGCAGACCAACATGAGCACATGTGATGTACCATAAATTAGCAGATTGTGAGACTGTGACTGAAAAATGCGATAAGTAGTAATAATGAAGTTTACATAAAAGTGGCCTTTAAATTTGGCTTTCTAAAAGCCACTGCTGTTGTTTTTTTGTTTTTGTTTTTTCCATGTTTTGAGAGAAATCGGCATCAAGGTGATGACTCCTGTAGACAACTTCTTGAACCTTGCATACTGTTCTCTTCACAGATGATTTAGGAAATTGTTGATGACGTGTCTGATGTGATCCATAAAGTCTATCGCCGCTTGCAATATTGCAGTAGGATTTTCTGGAAGTTTTCAGGCAACCATGGCTGATTCTCAGTGTGACTCATTCCAAGCAAGAATCTCACCTCGACTGTCAAAATTACATGTTGTACTCTGACTTTCCTTATTAATGAGCAGCACTCCCTCAGCAGAAGAGTACTTCTCCAGATTCCCTGCAAAGAAAATAGAGTATTTGCTAAGATTTTATTTTGAAAGAGAGGACCAAGTGTTTGAGCAAACCAAATTTTCTCTTTCTTTGTATTACCCTTTCAGTTTGGGAATTTTATGTGATCTGAGATGATTGAGCCATTCTGAATTGCCCTATGTATTACAGAGATTTGTCAGCTAAGGTAAGGCTTATGGTGAATTTACATCTCACCATCAATTTTGTACTGTGCAGTTGAAGTTTAGCCAGGCAGGCAACTCACCTTATCCAGTATATCATATTGCGATAAGGTGCACAGGTGACCAGTATATGACATCACTTGCTGTTGGGCTTGTGCCTTGCTAGCCAGATACGGGAGGAGTTCAGTAGCTGATAATCTTATCTGAGTCAGCAGTCAGTGCGTAAAGACTGAGGAGGAGATGAAACACAGTGTCAGTGGGAGAGTGAGACAGTCAACAAGCTTATTTTAGAGTTTGACAAGATCTGAAAGGCCTTGGCTGTGCCCTGAAGGAACTGTAGGCGTCATAAGGTGCTTTTAAAAATATAGGAGCCCACATTGGTCGTCCATAATAGGAAAGAATTTGCACTGGTATGAAAATTTTCACCGTGAGGAGTGTTTCACATTTTTAGTTGAGTGAAGTAGTTCAACTGAGCGGCAAATGAGTTGAAATGAGTTGTAGATTATTCACTTGAGGCAAGAAGTAAATTTCATCAACATGCGGGCAGCTGGGTAGCACTGGGCCATACAAATAAGTTGTGTGTGTGTGTGTGTGTGTGTGGATTTTATCAGTGAAATAATCTTAGAATATAAGATTTTGCATTGGGCCAATATTTGCTATTAATGTTGGTGCACCGATATGATTTCTGTAGCTTCATAGTGGTATCATGTTGTTTATACACATTTGGAAAAAAAGTCCCTGTGTGTTTGCATAAACACATAAAAACTAAAGACAATTAATATATATATATATATATATAGAAGGGCTACTGTGATATTCCATTATTTGATTGATGACAACTCTCTTGACAATCAATTACAAAAATGTAAAATTATTCACAGGTACCAGTATCTCAAATGTGAATATTGTCTTCTTTTCTTACTCTTCTATGATGGTAAACAGGACAGTTGAGTCGGACACATCACCATGTAGTCTGGGAATTGGCCAATCAATTGTGATTGACAATAATCGCTATTTGCACACCTATTATAAAGTTGTCATTTTTAAAGACAGTCAGTTCAGTTGTTGATGCTGAAGAGCAATGTGACAAGAAACCAAGATCTGTCACCCTTTTTGTGTCTGCTACACACAGAATAGCCATCATCAGACTTTACTCACACTTCATGATGGTTTGACTTGGCTGATTTTCTTGATAGTATCTTGGTAACCTACACAATCTTTGTTTCAGTTTGTAAGTCACTCATTAAGGAAGGTGTTCTTGGCTTTAAGAAGATTTAGGAAGCTGCTGCCAGGACTGTAATACAGCTGAAACAATTAGTCGATTTACTGATTAGTCAATCAACAGAATGTTAATTCGATCTAATTAAATAAATTTTGTTGATGGATTAATTGCTACAGTTGTGCAGTCAAGATTTATCAAATGTGAATGAAATGAATCAAAGATGAACTTTTGCTGCTTTTCTGTGTTTTGTATTATTTTAAAATGAATATCTTTGGGTTTTGAAATTTTGGTCAGACAAAACAAGACATTTGAAATTGTCAGCTTGGATCGTGGACATTTTACACATAGACACAATGAATAATTGGTTAATTGAAAAATAGCATATCTATTGATAAAGAAAATTGTCATCAGTTGCAGGACTAATTTCTTCACCACCTCATACTTGGAGAGTTGCACTACGTTTTAAGTTGCGGTTGTGTGCAGTGTTGGTTGTTGGTTTTCATTTTGTACACTTTGATACGATTGTCACTGAAGATTGCAGAGATTCACCAATTCCACCATTAGCCCAGTTTTGAAAACACCAGTAAACCTGTCAAGTGGTACTTTTTATCCATGATCTTTGTGTTTTAGAGCTGTCAACTCACAGTCATGATGTGAAAGTCTTGAGAGCCAAGCGATACCTGAGTGATTTCCATTGACTGGTATGATTCAGGAGTTGCATATCCGACCTTGGAAGCACTCTGCAGTAGATTAGTGCAAAGAGGGGAGATGAAGAAACCGAGGGTCAATAAAATGTATTGAAGTGCTGCATATGGATAAATCTCTTTGTTGCTTGAGTTTGAGAGTTTTACCATCCTCAGCTGCACCGGGGAGGTCGTTTTTTTTTCCACCACGCAGAATAAGCACACATTTTTAATGTCATTAGAAATGGTGGATTTCATTTAAGTAACACAACTGCAGCACACAAGTCCTTTATTAAGAAAAGTGTTGTTTTTGCTAAATAGTTCTCACCTTCTCCACTTGTCCACGCTGGTGTCAGAGTCGCATTGTGAATAGTGAAGTGGAAGAGTCCACGCTGATTTCTGGAGGGGTGGACTAATAACCACAAGTGCGCAATTTGAAGCCTGGAAAGATAGATTCTCGGCTCCCATGATCTCTTGTGATCTAGTGAATCCAACTGCCTCGCGAGGTAAGATGGATGACATGTGATAGAAGTCGGAGGGGTTTTGTTTTGTTTGAGGAAAGTTATTGCATTTTCAATTTTTTTTTTAAATATCTGGCAGCCCTAATAAAAAAGAGCTCTAGATATGTAACACTAGTGAATTTCAGGTGTATGATCAGATATATTTGGAAGGTATGGCTTTAGAAGTCATCACCGTAACACGGGGAACCAATTACACATAGCCTGTGTCCCAGTTCAGGGTTGCCTGCTTCAAAGTCTGTATTTCAAGACTGAATACGTCGTAAGAGTTCAATGAGGCTGTCCCATTCCAGAGGCTTCTCCAAATGTGGCTGTGAAATGTGACCTGGTGTCGTCCTCACTGACTATCCTTCAATCCGCTCTCAGTCGGTTAGCGCCATGGTGCATTCAGGTGGTCCTCTTCACCTCGTAAATATGGGGAAATATCACACAGTCACGTTGTATTTATTAGGTATTTCCCTTCAGGTGGTCATCTGTCATCCATCACATGGACTGGACCAATGAAAATGCCGCAGCAAAGTGTAAATGATCTAAGACAGAAGTAACGTCGTGGATATTTACTACATTGTTTGCCAGTTGTCTGTCACATGTTGAGGTGAATTGTTGCAACTCTAGAATCTTTTCAACAACTGTGAGCCAACAAGTTGACAAAACCTTGAATGCTTCATTAATTTCTTCTCTTTGAGTCAAGATTATAGAGGGAGATGCAGGTTCATCAAGTCTTCGAGGTCTTGAAGAATGCGAATGCTGACTTGGGTCAGTTTCACCAGAACACATCTCTAGTGGGACCAGCACAATATAGTGTATTTATCACTCTGCATTGTATCACATTCTTTTGTGTCTTGTGAGTTTGGATTGTGGGATCATTCATGTCCTGTGTGCTCCTTCTGATTTTATGTTATGTAGCAGTTTTGTGTGAAAGACCAAGTGTGTGAACTTAAATTCATGTTTTGCTGGCCTGGTATTCGCACTGTAAAGTCATTTCATCACCACTCTATTATTCAGGCTGACTTTGCTGTCTTGTTAGCACTAGTGACAGATTTGTCCAGCCACTCTGACATTATAGACAAATCTTGCGGACGATTAATGTGTTGCGCTCTCAAGTGCCGCCGCCTTTAGTGAAGTGAACACGTTTGTACTGAGAGTGGAAGCAGAGATGTTTGAGTTAATCGCGATCTGCAGTCGCCCCCTCTGACAGATGAAGGACTAGTCTTGGTTTTGGTTAAGACACCAGGCTATAGGCAAAAAAGAACGTTAAAATACTGCTTCTGACTGACCTCCACAGTTGGGGTTGCAGCTCACTGTAAGCCCCATTAACCACATTTATTGGTCAGTCCTGTGTCAGCAGTCCTCTGTGAGTTTGAATGAAACAATAATATGCAGATTTAGGAAAGTAAAATTGTTTCATGGCTTTTAATTTCTATTTTCCCAAAAAAGCCTCAGTTTGTTGTTATAGCAACTGATGAAAGAATAAAAAGACATTTAACTGTAGTAAATTTTGTTGCATTTTATAGATCATAATCTTTATTTCAATGGCATTTGATGTATATATTTTTAACATTCAACCAGTTCAACATGATCTGCTGGATGTCTTCATAAAAGTGCTCAAAAAGTGAAATCTTTCACAGACATTACTGTGCTGTCCTCAGGTATACAACAGAGACTTTGTCTATAGTCAGGCGACACTTAAGCTGCATTAGCCTGTGGACCGTTGACAAAGTTGAGAAAGTCTGAAGAGACTTGCAGTCAATTTGTTTATGTAAAGACAATTTAGTGGTTAAATAAGCAATAAGGTACAGCAAGGTGTCCAGAGAAGAGGAAAGTTTAATTGTCTAAGAAATCAAGGGGAGGCTAAGTTTAATTAGGATGAGACCAATTATTGAGGCACTCAAGAAAATTAATTAAACACTATGCCTGCCTGACCTCGGTTACGTATTATTAGCAGATAGTAGCAGGCTGGCCTGTCTGACTGGCTAATGTTTGCAAATAGGCTGGTTCTTAGCTGCAGTTAGTCCTGCTCCCAGCCCCAGTCAGCTATTTTTTCACGTCTCTACTTATGATTAAAGAACCAAACAACTAGTAACTTTGTTGTGAAAAAAATATATGGTCTAGCTAACATGTAAGCTAATGTAGCTAACTCTTAAAGCTAGCTAATCATGTTTGTACAGGGTGTCATCATTAACCGGTCTGATAGGCATGATAAACAGTTAAAAATTTATAACCTTGGTATTGTTTACCCACTTATTTTTTCTGTTGTTTTCTCTGCTGCTGTTCACGAAAGCAACACTGAGCCAGTTTGTAATACTGCACAAAATTTGAGATTTGGGTATCAACTCAACAGTCTGCAAGTTCCTGGAAAAAGTCTTGAAATGTCTTAAGTGACATTATCTAAACATACGCTCCTTGTTGCAGACATTCTAACCCTCAGACTGTAATCAAATCAAAATTGGCTAAATAACATCCCAAGCTGTCCCCAATAATCACATCGTCTGGAGAGTCAGGAATGAACCTGCAGGGTGAGTCCCATCATATTACGACATGTGTATTGATGTGTGTACACAGCGATAGTGCTCGAAGCTGCGCGTTAACCTCGCTTCCAGGGTAGCATTAACTGTTTTGTGCGAGTGTGCCTGCTCTCAGAGCAGCAATCAGCTTCTCTGCAGCATTATGTAATCTCCGACCTTCCACTTCCCTCTTCGCAGCCACTGGTTTTTGGCAGACATGTGCGTCTTAGCATGAGGGGGTGTTGGTTTCGACCTGTGGTTACAGCACGGGTGACAGCAGTTTTGAGGGGGTTAAGTGGTTGAGAGTTCCTGGTTTCAGTCTGGTGTCTCAGTGGAGATATTTTCTGGGGTTTTCTGTGTGTGTGTGTGTGTATGTGTCAGCGGTCTATTGTATCACTGTCAGCCAGAGAAATCTCATAGTATCTGCATGTGTTCTTGCAGTCTGCACGTCTCCTTTCAGGGTCTGGCTGCTGCGACTGCTTTAATGGATGGATGATGCAACTCCCCTTTCCTCTCTCTACCAGGCTTGTGTGTGTGTGTGTGTGTGTGTGTGTGTGTGTGTGTGTGTGTGTGTGTGTGTGTGTGTGTGTGTGTGTGATACATAGAGAGGGGGATGTCGCTGAATGAAGCTTAGCCTGGATGTTTGCCCTGCAGGGTGGGTGGTTGCTAGGCAATGGCAGTGTGTTTGTTTTATTTTTAGAGAGAATCACTGCTGGTGAACATAACAGATTTCTCTTTCTCCCACACACATATGTGAACAGGCTTTCTTACCATACATGAACATATAGGCTACTTCTGAGTGGCGGTCGCTGGTGGTGAGAGCTTGATAGAGGGAATTCTGTTGATACAACCATGTAGCAGTAAAGCAATAGAAATGTGAATGGCGTGGCCCACTGCCCCACCCTGGACATGAAATCTAAACCGGCCTGGTGTATTTATAGAGCTCCTTTTTCTCACACATAGACTATGACACTGCACACATGCGCAGAGCAGACAGATACACGTTCCTCTCAAACCAGCTGTAGTCACTCCTTGCGTGTACCAGCCTTTTTTGGGCGCTCATGTGGGAGGTAATGCGGAGCGAGAAATCAATATGTTGAAAAAAAGACGCGCTCTGGGTGCTTTCGATTTTTATCGCTTTTTATTGATTTCAAGATCTCATGAGTGCTACACCAGCCAAGCAATACATACTGTAAGTAGCTCCACGCTGCAGCAGTTGCTGACATTTCAGTCAGAATTGATTGGTATGATGGGAAAGTATAGCGCAGGTCAGAAATGCCAGAGGTATGGCGTAAGGCAGTTGAGCATTTGAAGGCTGTGGCCAGTGTAAGGACCAGGGAGGTGCTGCTAGTGTCTTCAGGTACAGTTGCTTGCAAATTACAAACAAAAATGTCTGACACAAGGAACCCAAATAATATAACATTTTCAACTATTAGCGTCTTTTCATTTCTTAGAGTAGTTCTCATTTGAAATTTCCTTTTGCACTACATATCCTACCAGGCTTTTTAGGGCCAAAACTGATCACAGATTTGATAAAGACGACTTATTCTCTACATTTTACAGACATCTCCATGTTCAAGATCTTGCAAAAGCCTCTGACTTTAATACATTCTTCTGTACTTTTTTCTCTAGCTACAACTAATTTCTGAAGCCATTCATCACATATATATAATTTCACTCTGCAACCAAATCTTTTTATATCTATCTCTCTATGGGAAGGTTTCTCTCCCATGTATCCCTCAGTGATCACAGAGCTGCTTGAATTATTGGAGGTTGAAACAGCCCTTTCTGGCCATCTCCATTAGCTCTGTTAGCTTGTAGCATGCTATCATTGACTCCCAGTACCTTAAACAGACCAAAGCAGCACTCAAACTGACTTTTAGAAAGCAACGTCATCCACACCACGTAGACCAACAGCACGATAACTTTCCAGATCAGTAAAATCCATTCTCATAATTAATGTTAATTTTATGTCATTATCATACAAATAATTGCAATTAACAATTTGTCTTCTTCTGTTATATATATATATATTATAGTGTCAGCTTAATAATAGTTTAAAACATTTACACCTTGTGAAGAAGAGGAGACATTTATTGGCACTGTTGGAACATGCAAATAAAAAGTAAATATCCATTTGTTTTATTGGCTTGTAAAGTTTATTTCCCAACCAACTTAACCTTATTTGTGGTGCAGCAAGATGACACCATTTAAAGAGCCCAGTAGCTAGTTTCTCTTTTTTTTTATGCAGGTGAATAGAAACCATTCGAAAGATTATGCAAAATGATCAAGCAGGCGACCGTGTGATAATTGTTACAGGCCTGCTCATTATATGTTGGAGAGTGTTTTGGCATGTGACCCTCAGAGTCATGGATCTATTACTGAAACTGGCCTTCCTGGATTGTAACTTATTGTCTCACCAGTTCCTGAACCAACACAGCTCCCTGACTTGTTTAAATGCAGTCTGTTTTCACTCACAATGCTCCCGAACAAAACAAAGACACCGTCTGTCTGCTTCTGTATCTGGATCCACATCGAGCCTTTGATTGTGGTTCATGGTCAGAGAGAGTGCGTGGTGGTCAGAATGGACGTTAAATGGAAGTTTAAGTTGAGGCAAAGACAGAAAACTAACCCTCGAAGACAGATTTTATTCCCATTCAGCTCTTGGCAGGTGAGCCTTTCAGGCCCTGCTGATTCATTAATGTCACACTTTATGTTCTGCCAGCAAGTTAACTAATAGTATTGGTTACCTCGTGTTCAGAGTGAGAGAGGTTGTGTGTGCTCAAAGGAGCTTTACAGCTGCAGTGTAATCCTCAACTCTGTGGTTCCTCCTCTGCTATCTTTGTCTCGTTGTCAGGATCTCTGGCTCTCACCATCCATTGAGTAATTAAAAGCACTCTGTAATCACAGTATGAAGCGGCCTACTGAACTACTGACACCAAAAACTGTTGGTTTACACAGGGATTTATGGTACCAGTGACATTACAATAGACAATAGAATATTATATAATGTTTTACAAACCTGACAAATGTATTTGACAAATTTGGCTTCACTCACATTTGTAGTGTTTTAAACATTGGATTGAAAAATTACCTGTGCACTGAGTTATAATGGGCAACAAAAGCTTCAGAATAAGAAATCGAAGATGTCAGATGTATTGGTCTAGCTCAGCTGCTGTCTCTGTGTGCAGTATATTTGCTATGGTACAGTCGTGCCTTACGATGAAAGTGGCTGACTTGGTGAGGGATAGATAATCTTCTTTGTCCTTGCTGCTGATGGTATAACGGTTCCGTTTTTGCGTTTCCTTCTTCTCTTTCCTTGATTAATCTCCAGCTGTAGGCAGCGATGGGTGCATTCCTGGACAAGCCGAAGACGGAGAAGCATAGTGCGCATGGTGACGGTAATGGACTGCGCTATGGCCTGAGTTCCATGCAAGGCTGGCGGGTGGAAATGGAGGACGCTCACACGGCTGTGGTGGGCCTCCCCCATGGACTCGCCGACTGGTCCTTCTTTGCTGTCTACGACGGCCACGCAGGCTCCCGGGTGGCCAACTACTGCTCCGGCCACTTGCTGGAACACATCTTGTCAGGAGGGGCCGACTTCAGTTCAGGACCCTGCTCCGTGGAAGGCGTGAAAGATGGAATCCGCTCGGGCTTCCTGAACATTGACGAGTACATGCGCAGCTTCTCTGACCTGCGGCAGGGCCTTGACCGCAGTGGATCAACAGCTGTGTGCGTGTTGCTCAGCCCGACCCACCTCTACTTCATTAACTGCGGTGACTCGCGGGCCGTGCTGAGTCGAGACACCAAGGTGGGCTTCTCCACCCAGGACCACAAGCCCTGCAACCCCCGTGAAAAGGAGCGCATCCAGAACGCTGGCGGCTCAGTCATGATCCAGAGGGTAAACGGCTCCCTGGCTGTGTCCCGGGCCCTGGGGGACTACGACTACAAATGTGTGGATGGTAAGGGCCCCACGGAGCAGCTGGTGAGCCCCGAGCCCGAGGTGTGTGTGTTGGAGCGGGCGGGCGAAGACGAGTTTGTGGTGCTGGCGTGCGATGGAATCTGGGATGTCATGTCCAACGAGGAGCTGTGTGAGTTTGTCCGCTCACGACTCCTGGTGTGTGATGACCTGGAGAAAGTCTGTAACTCAGTGGTGGACACCTGTCTGCACAAGGTGGGTAAAACACTGTATGATACTGATTTGAATGCACAAAGTAAATCTCAGCTAATCAAACTCCCATTTGCTTGGTCATCCTGGTTACTGCAACAGAAATGAAAAGTTAAAAAGTCTTTGCTTTGAATGATGTATTGATGTGGGTGGTAAGGAGAGTCCTGCCTCTAATTCTTAGAGTTAAAATACATCAAACTTTCCACAACAGAAGCTGCCTGTATTTTTCTTTTAAAGAATATGATATAAATATCCAAAATAACATCTAATATACTGAAATAAATTATGCATAACTACTGCAATGTAACACAAATGATGTAATTTTTATTTAATAAAACTAAACGATGAATAATTCATCATCCCTTTCAATTCTGTTCCGGCCCATTGGCTTTCTCAGCTGTCGATCCATGAAAAAGCCTCTGCTGAAACTGCCCACCAGTCGACATCTTGGACTTTGGACTTATTTTGTGTCTAGACTACTCCAAGAACCAGCGGGCGCACAGCAGCCTAGTTATTTTTACCTTACTGGACGGGTTATCTCAAATAACAGCCACACACTGTCATAAATCTGCTCTGCTGCCACTGCCTTTTGTGATGTATGCAACACTCCACACTTACAGAAAGTTCCTCTGACCACATTGACTTTTACAAGGTAATGACAAGGTGACTATCCACTGGTTTAAAGTCAGACCTCTATCTTGTCTGTGTGTCCTATAAACACCAGTTAATATGCTGTCCAGTGTTCAGGCCTCCAGCCAGAGCTTGTGCCGCTCTCTTAGTATGATACAGCAAGTAAGTAAACCATAAAGGTTTTATAGCTGAAGCAATTAAGTCGATCAACTCCCTGTTGATATTTTGATAATTCATTAATTGCCTTTTTCAAGCAGCAATGCCAATTATTTGCTGATTGTTGCTGTTCGGTAAGGATTTCCTGCTTTTCTCTGTCTTAAAGATGTGGACTGTTGGTCTTACAAAACAAGCCATTTGAAGAAGTCACCTTGTGCTTTGAGAAGAAGTAACAGACATTGTCCACTGTTGTCTGAGGTTTAATAGACGAAACAATTAATCTATTAATCAACACAATAATCGGATGGTTAGTTGAATTCCCTAAAGGAATTCTCTTCCAGAAACGATCTGGACAAGAGGTAAAATTGTCTGACAGCATCTTATTGCAGCCTGGTTGTTTTCCAACCATTTTTCTGTATTGGAGAAACGCTGTTAGCTTGCCTGCTGTTGTCTCCAATCACAACTTGTCATTCTTTTCTAATCCTCGCAACATCACAGGAAAAAAGTATTACTGATAAAGGTGCCCTGTGGAGTTTTCTCGTAAACAAACAAAATGTTATGTTCACAGTCAGCGTTACTCACCAAAAGTCATTGGTATGTATCCCTGAGGTCTAGCAGACATGTTTAATACATTTAAATAAAACATTTAAGATGATTTTTTTTTTTTTTTACATTATGAGACCTGCATTCTTTGCATCCGTGTCAGCTGACACAGACATGTTAAAGATAAGTTTTGATACTGTGTAACCATTCTGTCTCTTTGTTGTTGTTAGAAATGTTCATTCATGGTGTGAGTTGTGTCAAGAAAATTTGTAGCAGCTGATATTATTATTATTATTAAACTCGTATCAACATCCCAAACAGTAAGGCTACAGTTACTGACCTGGAGGCTGGTGGCTGGAGCTACTATCACTCATTGCTTTCACCATCTGCAATCTTCTGCACTGACGAAAAGCAGCTACAGGAATTATTGACATATAAAAAACAGCATGCAAAAGTTGACTGTTTTGATCTTTTTCCAGCAGCAAGTTTACCCTCAATGCTTGTAATCAGTGTTTTTTTCCTCCTGCTTTTGCAAGGTAGTGTTAAATACTGACTGCTGGTCGGTTGCCTTAGATTTATACTGACATGGAAAGCGCTGAATTTATATTCAACAAGAATTCGCGGCATTATGACTGCATTGCTGCATTTCTGGGTTGATGTTTAAAACAATTTTCCCTGTACACGTCTGCCTGTACAGTTAACAACAGCAAAATCTACCTTATGTACTACATAGACTTCATTTGACTCTTTATTTGTTCTGTCTCTGCCTATCCTCATTCCTGCAGGGGAGCAGGGACAACATGAGTGTGGTGCTGGTCTGTTTACCTGGAGCTCCCAAGGTCTCAGAGGAGGCTGTGAAGAAAGAAGAGGAATTGGATAAATACCTGGAGACCCGTGTTGAGGGTCAGCACACGCAACACATGCACACACCTTCGCATTAATCTTGTGTTTTTAAAAAGGTTAAGTGAAACAAGTGGCCACATACTGTGCTCAGTTTCTGTGGACATAACCAGGACAAAATAAACATTCTTTAGGTAGTACAAATATTTGAAATCAGTCTGCTGCACAGTGGTGCTGCAAATGGTCGGCAGTGGTGTATCTGAATTTTCCACTACTATGGGTGATTTTTCAGCCATTGCAGAGGAAGGTGGTAGTTTAACACCTACATTTTGGTGTATAATATACTACGACCTTACCTCAATATGCCATGCAATGTCTCACAAACCTGCTGTCGTCTTTGTTTTTGTGTGTAGAGCTGCTGGGAAACTTCGGGGAGGCTGGAGTCCCTGACCTGGTGTCTGTCCTGAGGAGCATTGCCACAGAGAACATCCCCAACCTTCCACCTGGAGGAGGCCTGGCCAGCAAGTAAATACACAGCCTGGAACAACACTGAAGTGCATTTTACACACATAGAACATACTGTAAAATGTTATCGTAGTTCACTATACACGTTCATCTTGTTTTGTGTCTAATTTACCACCAGAATATTGCATCATTTAATGTGCTGAACTACAAGCCAGTTATAATAACTTTTTTTTGTAAAGCACTTTTGTTAACATAATTATGCAGTCCTTTAAAAAAGGACATCAGATCAGATAAAAATAAATAATCAATAATCAATCAAAACAGTTGTGATCAAATATTTTTTTTCATTATTGATTAATTTGCAAATCATCTTGTCTATGAAATATTAGAAACTTGTGAAAAATGCCGGCTATTACTTCCCACGGCTCAAGGTGTTGTATTAACAAAGCTGGTTGTATTTGGCCAAAAGTCTAAAACTCAGAAGAAAAGAAAAAGAAAATAATCAGCTGATTCGTGGATAATGAAAATAATGGATAGTTGCAGCTCTGGACACACAGACAGTTGCATGCACACATGCATACATATGCACTTAAAGCTAACAAAGATGTAGATAACACTCCTCCAAACACTTAAACGTACACATTCATAAAGAGATTCTGTACTCTCTTTGTGCATGAACAGCAGACACTCAAGTATCGACTCGGTTGCTTTCATAGTTCCATTAAAGTGTTAATCAATATACATTTGCAAAGAATGAACAGGGACTGTTTGCACTGAGTGGGGAGTTGTTGCCTTCTCTAAGCAGCGAGCTGTGTGCTGTTTGTGTGTTTACAGACGGAGTGTGATCGAGGCGGTGTACAACAGGCTGAACCCTCACAGAGAAGAGGAAGGGGTGAGTTGATCACCCTCTGAACCCCTCACCTCTCCAACCTTTCACCCCCCCCTTCCCAACATGACCCCTTAAACACACACCAGCCCAGACAAGGACACTCGTGCGTGTGTGCGCGTGTGTGTGTGTGTGTGTGTGTGTGTGTGCGCGCGTGTGCTTTTGTGTGTGTGCGCGCGTGTGTATTACTCACGTTGATCATAAATCTGTTCACACAGTCACTTTGTGGGGATGCGCCTTTCTTATGGGGACAAAACACAAGTCCCCATAGTGTAAGTCATTAAATTTTAGGGTGAAGACTTGGGTTAAGGTTAGGGTAGGGGTTAGGCAGTAGTGGTTATGTTTATGGTTAATGTAAGTCTCCAAGAAATGAGTGAATATGGAAACTGACTGTGTGTGTGTGTGTGTGTGTTTGAGAATGAAAGAGAATTAAGTGTGAAAGAGGTTGGAGGATAGACTTGACAGAATAACCTTGGCAAGCTCAATGAAACCCTATTGACTGCATTCCATGTTGAAAACATCAAAGTGAGTAGCAGTCCGTTTCAATTATGTATTTATCACTGAAGTAGGATATACAGTAAGACCTCCAAAAACCTCTTGATGCACGTCCTTTAAACCAGCGAAACCTACGGATGACTTGACTGACCCGAATTAACAGTTTGATAGAACTGAAGCATCTGAATGGATCAGAAGCCTTTCATCTGAAATCTGTTGAATATACCAACAAGAATATTTGAGTTGTGTACAATAAATAGGATTTTTAAAGATCCCCTCCAAACATGTTTTACGACGTATAAAAGAATACTGGCTCTGACATCTTCTCCTTCTCCCTCATTGTCAAATCCAGAAGCTCGGAACAGAGAAGCCGTCCTCCTTCAGGAGATGAATGTGAAAACATACCTCTGGTGTCACACCGTAACACACACAGCATTCTGCACAGTGAAAGGCAAATATCAAAGTGAAGTGACTATAAGAAAGAAAAACTTATTTTTGAGTGCAGGGTGACTTTAAAGATAAACGTATTGTTTACAGTGCTGATAAAGCCTGAATAGCTGAAGTGTGCAGAGTGAGTAAAATGTGTGGAAATGGCAAGTTAAACTAACCTCTATGGTCTATTCCTCTTCAGTCTTCTGTGGTGCAATTAGGTGAAAAGTCAACCAATAGGATTGTATAATTCTACTTAGAATGAGACAGATGCAGGTGCTCTAAATGAGTGTTAATTTTGTTGATGAAAACTATGTCTAAATGTCTAAAGGTTTGTTTCTTTTTTGCATAAGATGAGACAGCGTGTCATGAAACAACAGAAAAATATTGTAGACTCTTTTGTTTTTGATCATTGGGTCCCAGATCAGCTGTTGAATCATTTGAAATTAATATGCAAATCAGAACATGTTTCATGTATGGACGTATTCCTCAAATTGATACCGTCAGACACTTTATGCAAAGCTGCATTCTTTATCATTCTATCTGTGCTTTTCTTTGGGTAATGATAAGATAAAATCTTATGTGATATAAGTTTGACTAAAATGGCAAAACAGATATTGGTTTTGGTTAGACAAGATTGACTGAATGTTAAAGCCAGAGTAGGTAAAGTATTTTAGAGGCATCTTTATTATGTTTGTTGACATTCTCTTTACATCCCAACAGCAATCAGCAAATCAAATGCTCTGACAAAAAAGATAGAGAGATAAAGAGAAAGAAAGAAAAAAATCTAGTGTCTTTGGCTGTTGTCATTCAGGAGTCTTCTGCAGGGCTAGGCAGACATATTGCTAAAGCAAGCTAGTTGCACAAGTAAGGCAGAGAATGTGCAGCCAGAATTTCCCAGTGCTAACATGCTAGCTTGACAGCTGTGAGAACTAACATATCACATATCCATGTTTACATTCATTATGATAGTGGTGTAGATAGGGGTTTTATTACATGTGAATATGAACCATGTGAACATGGTAGTTGGATACGGTTAGCGCGCTCCAGTACAAACTGCCTGAGCTGACAGACTCTGGTTCAGCAGTTAAACCAGTACCACAAAGCACACAGCAGTAACTTAAATAAGACTTAAGATAAACATTTCAGATGCTTAGGTTAGCACAGAAAATATGTGGAGATGAGCTTGATAATTACCTGATTACAGCTGCAGAGTTTCTGGTAACTATATGGTCCATATAAATCTACTCCAGAGCACTTGAAAAATACAGCTTTGCAGCCTCAAATCAAATTCCAACTTGATCAGTTTATATAGAAGTCATATAACAGCAGCTTAAAGAAATAGCTGTCAAGGCCACGGGAACTTTACAAGTGTTATTCTAAAGAAAAGATCAGTATCAGGTTGTAAACAGCCTGAAAGAGTCGATGTGATGGTGGAGGTGTGTGTGGGTTTTGTATGAGGGGCACATGAGTGTATTTGTCATATTAATTTCAATGGAGTCTTGACTTACAGGCTCTTTTCTCTGGGCTGTGTGGGTGCTCCCCTCCCTCCCCCCTCCCTTTCCCTCTGTTACACCATACAGCGAATATCACAAAGGGTTGTTGGTCACAGGGTCAGAGGTAGCGTTTGCATGGGCCTGTTCGACTGGTGCAAGAATGTCTGTGACATCGTCATGCTAGCGTGTGGTAAACATTCGTGTGATATTGTGCCGCTGTTTGATGTGTGTGTTTGACCATGGAGCGTGCCTGCAGAGTCTGACCCCTGGCGTGTCACCTCAGGCCTGTGCAGGGGGAGAGGAGGAGAGTGAGGAGGGAGGTGGCAGCGCGGCGGCTCATCTGCTGGAGGCTCTGCGGCAGTTCCGCCTGCACCACCGGGGGCAGTACCGCACGGTGCTGGAGGAGTCCCTGGTTGCCTACCACCTGCGGGGGGAGAGCGCTGCCAAGGGAGCTGGGGAGGGCAGGAGGACCTACGATGATGACAACTACGGCCAGGAGCGGCCCGCCTCCCCTCCCTCTCCCCCCTCGCCCCCGCCCTCACCCGCCACTGCAGAGCCGGAGGCCAGCCAAGATGCGCCCGCCCCTGAGTCCGATCCCTCCTCTGACTGAGCACCCCGCCCGCATAACCAACCCATCCACCCGACCCCAGAGCTCTAGACAGACATGCTATGACCTCTCCTCCTCTTTCCTTCATCACAGAACTTGAATGGACACATCGGCCACTTCCTATCAATAGCCACTGCCATTCATGAATGTTTTAATAATGCAATGGAAATATAAAATGACCCTTCTGTCTATTCAAGTTCTGTCTCCGAGCCACATATATACCTTCCACCTAATGAGGACCTTTTTTGTGTGTGTGTGTTTCCCCTGTCCTCTGACCGCCTTGGCTTGGAATCCCCGAACTTGCCCGCCACTTTTACAACTTAATCACACAGACTGTTGTTTATAATCGAAAGTAATCAATAACAAATTATTATAACGTGCAAAAGTGGCTGGTGAGGCAAAAAATGAACCTTGCACTCCATAGCCTACATTTACCAGTAATGGCTTCTGGCTGATTTCCTACTTGAACCACCCTCCCTCTCCAGCCTCACCCCCCCACCCCCACCCCCCACCCCCCCCACCCCTCCTCCTTACAGTGGACGAACTGACAAAGAAAAGGAGAGGAGACCCTCAGAACCGCTGCTGTGTTCAGCACACTGCACTGTCTCCAGGCCAACTCCATCTACAGACTCAAAACACACTGTTGTGTATTTGTATGTATGTATGTGTTTGTTTGTGTGTATGCGTGTCTGCGTGGGTTTGATTGTCTGACCAAGAGACCAACCATCACTACTGAAATTTGTGTTTTTGGTGGTGGGTGATACTTGAGTGTTCGCCCAATTATCAGCATGTTCAGTGTACCAGGTTGTTCCGGGTTTTGAAAAACTGGGCAGTTTAACACAGAGGGACACTTGTGTAGATGGGTTGGTGGGTGTGTATTTGTAGCCTGAGCTTCATTTCATTAAAATCATTCCCTCACTGCATACACGTGATTCCTCATCTCCACATGTGTTAGCGCGCTGCCCCAGTCACCCACAAAGAGGTTGAAGTCTGTTGCTGATTTTTGTTATTCAAGGTGATGTTAGCGTGTCAGTAAACATAGTGGTACCAGGTGACCAAGGGGCCATCATATTAACATTTCTAATTTAGAATGAAATTAAGAAGACTCATTACACTCCAGAAGAAATGATTGGATCAAGGCTCATAAACAGTCCAAAATCAAAGGGTTTATCCAGTGTGTGGGGTTTTTTTTCGTAGACATGCAGTATCTTACTCTACATTGCACTACAATGTGTGACAGGGCTCAACTTTTATCCATCAGTGTTAGCAGCTCAAATCAAACGACTGTTCACAGTTAGACTGTCTCATCTGCTGCATGGTAGACCGTCCTGGGTGGTGCCATAGAAAAGCTCAGGGAACTGGCTGTGCGCTGCACTTTAAGGGGGGGTGATGAACCAGATCTACATGTGCCAAAACAAGCAGTTAGTCGTCACCCTTGAAATCTTTTCTCTTGTAAAACCAAAAGAGTGTCAGATGAAGCATAAATCTCACCTTTGTGTCACTTCTTGGAGTTTGTTTATGGGTGTGAAATGGGCTCATTGTTGCCCCTTCTGGTTGATGCGGGAAAAACACCCACTACACCTGCAGTTCTCTACAACCGTACCAGTACCAGTGGGTGTTTTCTGGCCTCAGGGGGGCACTAATGAGAACATTATGGCTTAGCGCCCCACAGGTGAGGTGAAGAGGACGCTGTGCTAGAAAATTTACTTGGACAAATTTGCTTTTATCTGTTTAAACAGTATATTTTGGTGTTACAAGAGAAAAGGGACTGGTTGGTTTAGCAAATCTGGTTAACTGCTCCATCTTTGAAGGGCAGCTGCTTCCTGGAGCTTTTCCTTCATGCGTGTTAACAACTACTGGATTTTAAATGCATGATAACACTGGATGCTTTGAGCTGAATACTAAAGTAATCATTGTTAACATGCTATCATTAGCATTCATCTCAAAACGCCACTGAACTTAAGTGCAGCTATTGGATAAAGTACATCCTACACGGACAAAAATTGAGTTAAGCCAGACTGTGTAGATTAGATCAGCCATCTTGCTTTAGGTAATAATACAACCTTTCTTTTGGCAACGCCCTCAGGCTAACACATTCATGCCAGTTAGCATGCTAGCACACGAGTTAACATCTAACATTTTAGCATTTGGTTTGTTTGTATGCACAGTCCATATGAAGTCTTTATCAGTTTGCTAACAATAGCATTTATCATGTTAACATGCTAGCATGCTACGCTGCCTTCATGTCTAAGATAGCTGTGGCTGGCAGGTTTGCTGCCATTAGCTTGGTTTGTATTCTGTCATGAACTGAAGAGAAAAGCAGTGGAAAAGTTGATCTGATGGTGGCGCTAAATGGAGGTCATGTCTTACTTTGGAATATCAAGCCATCCAGTAGTTGCCCAAGTATTTAGCTGTTAAATATGCTGTTAACTGTTGCAGGATGTGTTGCAGCTTGATAAAAGCCCACATACAGGAAATTTCATTCCTCAGGGGTTCTGACTGTTGAAAACAACTCATCTGAAACTCTCACCTTATTGTGAAAGTTCAGTTCGAACACACTGAACCAACAGTCTTTGCTCTTCTTCTTTGAAAGCAGGTAGAGGGAGGTTATTGTACGTCTGTTATGCCCAGTACCCAGCAACTCTGGTACTGCATGCACTGCACTTATCTTTTCAACATAAGGCACTTAACTATCAGAGGGGGAGGCTATGCTAAACACTGTGTGTATGTATGTGTGTTTGTGTGTGTATGAGTTGTATTTGTATGCGATTACGTTGGGCCAAATCAATCCACGCAGTTAATGACGAATGAACAAATAAAAATGATTTGAGGTATAATGCTATGATTTGTGTCAAGTGTGTGAATATTTCTCACTGTAACCTGACTTTAAGGTGTGTTTCTTATCTTTTTGTCCTGACCTGAAGCAGAAAAAGTCATATTTTTCTGTTCAAAATCAGTTGTATATCAGGACAAATCATTAAAACCCCTGACACAGGGCCGTTCCTTATACTCCTTAATGTGCTGAATGTTTCTGTGTAGGCTGTGAAGTTTTTTGGGAACAGCTCAAGCAGATCAATCCTCACCTTCCTCGTCCTCCTCTAACCTTAACTCCGCTTTCATCTCATCTCTGTCATGTCAGCTGCTTAAAGGTGCAATATCTAAGAATTTTACTGAATTAATGAAAATTATTAACAGAATGTGAAGAAATAACAGTTTCGATGTTAACCAACCTGCTATGTATCGTGTTGATATCTCCTGAAGTTAGCATGCTAACCAGCTAGCCATGGCCCGTCCCATCTCCGGTATAGGTCAGGCCTCCCCCTAACAAATAAACTGACAAAATTATTCTCACACCTATTTTCCTTATTAAATAGTTAATTCAGCACATTTTAAATTCAAGTTTCTCTCTTTTACCACCAAGTTAAGAGATTGTAAAACATGAAATCAAACTCGAAACTTTCTTGGTTTGTCTTCCCACTGTTACTACAATCACCAGCTGTGGTTTTTCTAAGCACACCCTTAAAGCCTCGAGTTAGATGTGGAAATATTCTGCCTCTGCAGCAGTTAGCGGTTGGTCAGGTGAAACGTTGCCAACCATGTGTTTGGAGTGACCTTCGACAGGTGGCCAATTCTTACACCTTGCACCTTTAAAGACATTTCAATCTGTCGTCTCCTTTAAAACAATGGCAGCTCTCGGGTTTGAAAGCTAAAAATAAACGCCCGCCGCTGCGTTGCATGAGCTGGCGGCGACGGGTGGAGGGAGCTGTGTGGTCTATAGGGACTCCATTCTCTCCATTTCTCCCCCTGCTTTTCAGTCTGACAGTTGGCCTCGTGATTCTCCGCAAGGTGAGTCATCAGAGGTCTGGGTTCTGGTTATGTTAACCTACCGGCTGGGCAGGGGGGGGTCTCGCCGTCTTTCATCATTATCCATTCAGACTGAGTAGATAAAAGAGGGCAGCCAGGTGCAAAAATTTGACATTATTGAAGGCATCAGGAGCAGTGTTTTAACTGAAAGACGCAGCAACAAAAAGCTAACACACACTTCTCTCCATCTCTTTTCCTTTTTACTCACCCAGAGTGCCGGTGAGCTGGAAGACCCCTGGTAGCCGTGGCAACGACCCCCGTCTCCTCCTGGTGATCGGTGCGTCCGCCCAAAGGGGGAGTGTCTCTCCATTGCGCCATGTCTTTCTCCACTAAAAGAGGACATGTGGTGTGTGTTGGAGTGCGTGAGTGTGCGTATGTTGGTTGTGCATGTGTGTGTGTGTGTGTGTTTGCAGCAGTGGGACAAAGACGACAACGACAACTACACACACACGCATACTGCTTTAAACCTGGAGGAAAACAAAATCACTTTTCAGAAATGACGAGATTTTATGAACTGAAGCATTGTGATGGTAGAGATGATTTTTACCATTGAGGTGTTTTTTGTTGTTTTTTTTTTTCTTTTCTTGAATGTTGACTTTGAACACCTGACTTCACAATGACATGAGGACCTATAGTGCGCGTGTTTTTGTGTGTGTGTGTGTGTGTGCGCGAGAGAGAGTTTGTGTGTGAGTGTTTCGAGGAGGGCCAAGAGAAGACAGACGGTGGACAAAGACTTTGTATGTAATTCTTCTTCTCCTGGACTTTTTTTTTTTTTCCGTGCTCCTCGGTCTGATAATTGCCTAACACCTTTGCTTCTCCCCTCTTAAAAGACACACGCACACACTCTCTCTAACACACACACAGACACACCAAATCCATAAACACCCCCTTCCACCCCTCACTTCCACCTGTGCACGTATGTGATGTGCCACCTTCGCAGGGCACTGCATGAGGACTTTGGTTCAACATGTACAGCTACGTGGTTTGCGAGTCGACCCGGATGGACAGCCATTGGTTGAGACTGACTGAACCCGAAGGACCTCTGCACTCTGATTGGCTCCTGCCGTGTGAGAAGTGGAAATGATTTGGATTTCTTTTTTTTTTTTTTTGTTTTCTTGATGCTATTAGGATGATGACGATGATAATCATGATGGGGAAATGGGAGGTTATCTTGTTCACTGAAGAGCCAAGTGCAAGTTGGGACTCATGGAGGCGGGGTGGTGGGTCGGGTGGGGTGGGGGGGGCTGTTGTATCACTGGTTGGACTTCCTGTAGGAGGAGGGTTAGGGCAGGAGGGTGGTGGGCCAGACAGGCTTCCCCACCTCCCTCCCCACCATCATGGTTGGAAGTACACATGACGGCGGACCGTCCTGACAGTGGAAAGTTGTTTTTTTTTTTTTTTGTTTTTTTTTTAAATGTTGTCCATGAGGTTACTAGCTGCTCGCTATGTAGAGTGAGTGAACTCCCTGTTTTAACCCTGTTCCTGGTTCTCAGACTGCATTGGTAATGTTTGTATTGCTGTTGTTTGATTGCACTCACATTTGATTACAGAAAGCGTCTATATATGAAATAAAATACCTGCCAAGGATCCAGTGGTGGCTGCGTATTAATAAGAGAGGTCGCATGTATCTTATCTTATCTCTATATAAAACAGGGAGAGACATTCAGCAAACTGCACAGGAGGGTCCATTAATGAATGAATGTGAAAACACGAGTGCAAAATACTAAAATAGTCAAAGACTAAATGAGAAAAATCTCCACGTCCCGAACTTTTAAACCAAGCCCTACCCGACCATATCACACTAATTCACTAATGTGTGCGAGTTTGCGCTGAGAATATCCGATGTTCTGAGAGGAAGCTTGAGAGTTTGTGATTAGCTCTACAGGTCATTTGTGGGTGTAATCTGCTGATGTTTAGACCACATTCTCCAGGGGCCTCAATCATGACACGACATTAGTGGGTAAAGCAGCCATCTTTGGGCTTAACTCAGGTTTATGTAACTGTAACCATGTCAACCCATGCTGCACAGCTAACCTGCTCTGTAGCAGGTACTGGTGAAATGTAACTAAGTACATTTACTCAAGTGCTGCTTTTGCTTTTCATAATTTAATTTATTTTTAATAATTTTGAATTCTGTATTATTGGTCGGATAAAATAAGCATTGTGAAGGTGTAACTTTGGGCAGCATTTCTCACTAATTTCCAATCATTTAATTGAGAAAATAATCAGCAGATAAATCCATAATTAAAATGACCATTTGTCGTAGTCCTATATGAATAAATATTAGCGCCACCTCAATCAACTACAACATTAAAATCCTGCCTGATGATGTAGTGAGTTTTATACTTGAAGTCCTTCTTCATTAATTTACCTGCTTTACTTCTATATGCTGAACATTTTCAATGCAGGACCTCTACTTGTAACAGTGTTTTTACACTGCAGTATTAGTACGTCTTCTTCAGTAAATGATCTGAATACTTCCTCCATCAGTGGTAGCACCTCCAGAGGAACCTGCCAACAGCCTGACCAGTGGAAAAATTCAGCTATAGCTCCAACTGGATCCTGACATGGACATAAGTGGACTAATAAACGTACAAGAAAATGACGAGTAAAAAAGATGTTTTTAGAAAGATGCTTTCCATGTCAGGGGTTAAACTGCTACAGCTCACCACACTGCACTAAATTACTGCTGCAGAGGCACAGTGTGGTTGCTTTTACACTGTTACTCCATCACTGCAGCTCAGAATAACATGAGACTTTGTAATTATGTGTGATAATAAGAAGTAAACCCACTTTGTCTTTTCTTCAAAAAAAAAAAAAATCCACACTCATGATTAGCTCCTGGTGACACGTAAACGCAGCATTTCAGTCTGATAGACCTGAACGGTGTCCTCTCTCCTCTGCACCTCACCAGCAGAAACAGCCTCATGTCACTTTTAACTATTTATACTCATAATAGTTTGTTTATCGTAAGACAAATAGCAAAAATTACTCTATATCACTGAGCATGTTGAAAACGCCTTTAAAAAGACATTTAAAATCCCTCCCACAAGTATTTATATCCTTGCTTTTGATATTTGAATATTTTTCCTAACGTATGTACAGTGAGAACATAAAAATTTCCCCTACTCGTATCACTCGTATCAGGTATTTCATCATTTCACTCATTCTTCATGTAACTTTCACATGAACTGAACTGGAAAACCCAGAGTTAACTGAGCCTGTTGCTAACCAGCTTTGTGTCAGCTGGAAAACACAAAGAGAGCCAGACTAGGCTTCGTGAAACAGGCCCCAGAACAGACTCAAAAACAAACATGACCGTGTTAGCAGTCATTTGGAAAGCCTCCGCCTACATGATTTCCACTTTCAACTGTCTCAGCTTGTTTTGTTTCAGTGTTGTGACGGTAACATTTCTTTACTGGACAAATTACGTGACAGCAAGGAAAGCGGTTGCGTCAATACCCTGCTGAGGAGTCTAAAGGCAAGGTGCTGAAGTCATAGCAGCTCCAGTGATCCGGCTCTTTAGCCGACATTGACCTTTGATCTCTACGGAGGAGAGAATGTACACAAACGTTTTCTGAAGGCAGACATACATAGTAGAAGCACGAGGCAGGCAGTTGAAATCTTAAGAATCAAAAAGGAGGATTGGTAAATTGCCATGAAATGTGTCGTGTGCACCAAATATAAACCCTGCGAGCTGTGGTTCGGTATTTCTCTCAGTAAACCGTCAGCCATGGGCGGATATTTTGTAATGAGCTGTGCTGTACATCTGCAAATCGACCTCTAACATGAACCGGTCTCTGGAGGCAGGTAACTTAAAGGCCCCGTCTTACACCCACACAGGTGATTTCGCTTGACTCGGTGGATGAGATGTTCTTTCAGGACTGCGTGGGTGTGCGCAGGCTGTGCTTGACTGACGTCGACCTTGCTCTCCTGTTAGCTTTGTTTAACCTGCTACGTCGGGAAAAATTACACCCTGATTGTTCTTGTTGGCGCAGAGAGGTTGGTGTCATCGCGGAACAAGTGTTTTCCTGAATACCTCTGATGTTATACCTCACCTCCACCCAACTCGGAGCTGAGCAGAGGTCGGATCAAGCGGAGTAAATAAAAACACCTTTTGGGGTTTGCAGGGCTTTTAAACTTCGACCTCTGAGTTTACGCTTTTGCTTTGATCGGCTTATCTTTCGTCATGATTTTAGCAAATGCTAACAGCGGCATTTAGCTAATGTTAACAACATAACATGCTAACATGCTGATGTTTCACAGGTGTAATAGTCTACATGATCACTGTCTTAGTTGTGTTAGCATGATAGCATTTGCTAATTAGCACTAAAAACAAACTGACTGAGGCTGATGGGAGCGTCATTAGTTTGAAGGTGGCAAATAAAGTTAAGTAAAGCGCTATATGGAAAGTTCACCATCTTATTAGGATTCATCCTTGGGGAACATGGATGTCTGAACCATATTTCATAGAAATCCATCCAGTAGTTGTTGGGATATTTTAGTCTGGACCAAATTGGCGAACTGACAGACAGACTGAGTGAAGGTGCCATTCATAGATGAGTTTATGATCACCAAAATATATGAACAGATTACATGAGGTTTGGTAGTCAGACAGACCGTGTGCTAAGGAACCACGTATTAGATTTTGGTAGTAATCCAGCTCTGTAATTCCTACTCTCAGACAATCTTCTGAACAACAGAATTATCCGTCTGTCCACATGTGTTTTTTTCCCCCCTTTGCTCAAAAAAATCTCCTCCTCCTCACTTAACAGTATAAATATCAAATAAAAGCAGAACGCCTTGCAAAGACATTTTGATAAATGATTGTATGTGCTGCACTGACACACTGTCTAATCTGTCACTCTGTCATAATTTAATCATAATCCCTAATCACAATCACGTCGTATCTTAAAGGTGTTCTCAATCTGGAGTGGGATTATGGGATTGCAGAGCATGTGTGTTAGAGTGTGAATGAGCGGTCCAAATATATTACAGTGGTGTTGTCTATGATGTGTGTGTGTGTGCGTTTGGGGGCGGGGGGGTAAAAGGGGTGAATTTAATTTGATGATGGTGGGGTACGGAGTGCGCCCTCTCACTGATTCACCCACTGAATCCACTTTAAGCCTGATATTATAAAACAAAAGACACTGACCCGTTAAAATGTGTTCGTGCCCCCTCGTCTTTAATCTCTTTCACTTTGATTTGTTTTTGGCGAAGTACTCGGCATGAAACAAAACAAGATCAGTCCAAGTAACCCAGTGTCTTCGGTTTTTGTTGAGCAGCCACATTTCTCAGGGATGTCTGTCAGTCAGATGGTCGCCACTTTGACCTGACTGAAATATCTCAACAGCAACAGGATGGATTACCATGAAATTTGCTGCAGATATTCATGATCCACAGAGGACAAACTCCAGTAACTGCTTTTCTTGAATGCTGCATCATTTAGTTTCATTAAATTAGTCTTACATTACGTTCCTGCCATGGTCCCAAAACTGAAAGTCATTTTTTGTCTGTAGCATCTACATGGTAGCATCCACATGCACACATTTTTAACATTCATGGTCCCCAGAGGATGAAGCCTGTTCACTTCAGTGATCCCCTGACTTTTCCTCGAGTGCCACCGTGAGGTTCAGATCTGTGATTTTGAGTAAAATGTCTCGACAAGTATCTGAGAGATTGGCGTGACGCTTGGTTCACACATTCATTGTCCCCAGAGGATGAATCCCGATGACTTAGTTCAATCAATTTTTAATCCAGATGTAGATCCAGACATACAGACTACACATAAGCATGCAATCATTGTCACTTTAGCACGTTAGCATGCTGATGTTAGCATTGCTGTGGCTAAGCCTTACAGAGTCGCTAGCGTGGCTGCAGACTTTTAGTCATGTTTAATTTCATAAATGCACGTTTTCAGCCTTTCAGCTCCGTCTTATTCTTGCTCCTCTGGCCTTTTTCCTATTCACGTTTCCCTATCCTATTTGAATTGATAGCAGCTTCTGTAAAAAAAAAAAAAAAAAATTCTCAGCGCTTCTCAATCCACAACCTGTGACATGGAGCTGTTTGAAAAGCTGCAGCTGCTTCAGAAACTCAATTTACAGGGCACAAGCACGGTGACACTGACCCTGCCCTGTGCCTAATATTTATATGTATTTATATTTGTTGCGGCTGTATTAAGCATTGTGTTTATTCCTCGGTCGCCTGAAAGGCCGGCGAGGGGGTTCAGTTCCAGTGGTTGTTGCGCTCTCTCCATCTCAAGGTCAGCTGACCCAGTCGACCTCCAATGCGAACATGCGCCAATAGAAAAGGCAACATCTGAATTGCTTAGCGGGGAGGAAAATGCTAGTGGTGTCACTCGAATTCTTCTTCCACCCACTCTTGTCTTTTCACAGCAAAGGATTTTTTCTGCTTGTGGCTGCAACCTTGGGGCGAGAAATGGCGACCGAGTGGCTCTTCACGGGCGTCACGTTTCCAGCAAGACACCTCTCCTCTGAATGCGATTTTACGGCTCCAAGTGAGAGCTCAAAGGAGTGCGATTTCCATACAGGGTGAAATACAATATGCTGATGGCCCTGTGAAATCTGTGTGGGTGTGTGTGTGTGTGTGTGTGTGTGTGTGCGTGCGTGTCTCTGAACCTGAATGATGTCTCTGCGTGTTTGTGTGTCTCAGCATATGATTTTGAGTGGAGTAATTTAGCAGATGAGCGTGTGGCCATTGTTAGAGGGATAATCTGGCTCTTGCTGCTCAGATAGGTTAACATGCAGCAGATTAGACCAGATTACCCCAAACCACACCAGACAGGACGGGGGTTATAGCCTCCCCTCCTCTCCCTCCATCTGAGCTGACCCTCCCCGCTTTGCCTTCCTCCTCTTTTCACTCATTCTGACTCCAACTTCATCCTCCCTTGTTTTTTTTTCATTCCAACATCCTTGTCCCACTTTTCCTTCTATCTGTCTCATCAGGCTTTCCATTTAAAAGCCTCACAACACTGTCAGCTCCTCCTGCTGTCTCTCTTATATGCGACATGAAAATGTGCAATGTTTTGATTCCTGTCTGCAGCCATAGCTGTGGTTGCCATCAAACCCAGTGAAAATATCAAACGTCTATAAAAAAAGACAGCACTATTGTCAAATATACAGTAAAGGAGGATATGCCACATATTACAATATGTAGTACATCATAGAAGATGCAAAAAAAACAAAACAAAACAGGAGAAATCTAAACAAATACTAATACGGTATGGTTGTATAAGTACAAACTCTTACTACAATGACCTGAATCACACATGAATTTATTTGAGGTGAGTGCACAAATGTTTTAGATTTTGCAATCAGTGATCAATAACTAAAGGTACGACATATAGTTAATGATCAGTATTTAAAGATTTCAAGTTGAGTTTCATCTTGTTTTATTATTATTAACTTGTTACTGCACATTTATTATTTTTGTACTTATAGATTAACTCAGTGATTGTTTTTCTGATGGTGTGTTATAATCCTGAAAGGCGGACATCAGCGGTCATTAACCGATTCATTAATTGCTATAAATATCTGCAGAGAGCTGAATAATCACAGGGTTATATTACTGTCTGAACCCCTCGCTAAGCCGCCTTCATCCTTAAAGAGGTAAGTAGATTCATTTCTTTCAGATTTCTTACAGATACCTCTCTTCGACCGATGCAGTTTAACAGATGTGTGATCAAATTTGGAGGTGAATCAGTAAAACCTGCACTGAGTCAAGGAACAACTGCACTCCTGTGTCTACAATAATATTTACAGATGAAGATCTTTAATCTGACTCATTCTCTCCATTTCCTTTTCTTTGACGCAGTGTTTTGCTCTCTGCATGAATATGAGTAAATGACGGGTGTGAGTGTGTTGTGCGTGTCCTCACATCTGTACGACCGTGTGTCTCGGCAGATCCCGCTGCCAGACGTTTGCTCAGGCTCCAGCTGTTTGTATTTTTGGCCGCTGGGGTTTGTTTGTCGGGCAGCTGCTGTGTTTGTGCCATTCAAGCTATTACTTAAAACCACGGCGAGTGGCGGGATGACACTAACAAAACACAGGATAATGATGTAATTACTGCCGCAACATCTGGCCTAGAGAGCAGTGCAGCACATGAGAGGAATTATTAGTCATATTATCAGATTATCTGATTATTTTGTTTGTTCGTGTATCAGTAAGGTGTTTGTGCTTTAAGGTTTGCGCTCATCACCCATCTGTCGTGTGTGGATGCTCCTTTGTGTGTCACTAACCTGGTTAGGTGTTTACATGTGTATTCGTATACTCGAGCCTTTTCTGGAAAAGCACTTCTCCAGCTGTTTCAGCGCTCACACAGCTGGACCGACACCTCACAAATAAAAGTAGCAGGATTCACTTTGAGGTATGGGGTTACAAACCAATCAGAGGCCAGGATTAGTTGTTCAGGCACAGTTACTTGAGTACCTGCCCTCCACAGCTTTCGACGACGGAGGTCAAGATGTGGTCAAATGGCGACCACACACACACACACACACACAAGCTTCCTTCCTTTGGACCAGCACTTGTATGATGATTAGGAAGATCAATTAAAGTCAATTAAAGTGATATTAAAGGAGCAAATCTTCCTATTTGAGAGGCTGGAGCCCGCCTTTTCCTTCATTTATGAGGTTAAAGGACCAATGTGGAGGATTTAGCGGCATCTAGTGGTTAGGTTGCAGATTGCAATCAACTGAATGCCCCTCGCCTCACCGTTACCAAGCATGTAGGAGAAGCTATGGTATTTGGAAAATATGCTTCCACTTTCCTGCCGAGGGTTAGATGAAAAGATCGACACCGCTCTCATGTCTGTGCGCTAAATATGAAGCCACAGCCAGGAGACAGTTAGCTTTAGCTTAGCATAAAGACTGGATGCAGGGGGAAACAGCTAGCCTGCTCTCTCCAACTCAAAAACCTCAACTCCACATTTTTACACGTTGTTTTTTTTTTTTTGTACAAACAAGATATACCATGTTGATTACAGATAATTGCGGATTTTGTTTCTGCTGAACAGAGCCAGGCTAGCTGTTTCCCCCTGTTTCCAGTATTTATGCTAAGCAAAGCCAAGCTAAACTGAGCACTTCCTGGCTGTAGCTACATACAGGTATGAGAGTAGCATCAATCTTCTCATAATTTTGAATTTGTTGCGTATTCTTTTTCTGGCAACCAACTCATTGATTAACCGACTACCCGACACTCGATTAACCGACGCACTGATGGTGTATTATGTACAGCATGAAAGGCTCCATGTTCCACTCTCTCCACGTTTTAATCTTCATCCCTCTCAGTCTGCCACTGTTTACTCCCCTCCTTCCTGTTTTTTTGGGTGCCATTGTGCACCAAGCGCTCCCGGAGCCCTGCAAGAGCACAAAAGCACAACAAAGACTCAGGAAGTGATTAGTAGCTTAACGAGGAGGAGGCTTTGTGGGGAGTTAGGGGGGCTGCACGGCCTCTTCCAATGAGATGGGGTGAGGGGGTTAAAGTTTCAGGGCTTAAGAGGTCAGTGTTAAGTTATGGAGGTCAGTGGAGAGGTTAATTAGGAGCTGGGCTTTTGTTTACGGGGGGATAAGGAGACGCAGAGGCGATTCACTTCGTATCCTCGCTCCGTTCCTTCAGCCACCCTGGAAGTGTCATCCACCCGCTTTTAGCTGCTCTCCCTTTGCCTCCCTGCTAATTGTCCTGCCGCTGAAAGGAGATGTAGCTGAATTAACTTAATTGTCACCATTACACACACTCGCCCCCTCATCGCCACAACACACACACCTCCAGCACATTCCCCTCGAGTGTGTTTGGTGTGTCATTCCTGCTTCAGTTGGAAGAATGTCTTTTCAACTTGGAGGAGCCCTGGCCATGACTGTCGCTCAGAGACTGTTGTGTGTGTTTGTCCATTGTTCTGCTGTTAAAACACACACACACACACACACAGAGAAAAACATGCTGCAATCCTCTGCGGACTCAAGCATCTCAAGTAGAGCACAGTGAGCTATTCGATGTGAGTGTCTGTGTGGGAAGAAGAGAAACAGAAACTAAACTGACACTGAAGCAGCTTTCTTGGCTGCAGAATACGCCTGCGGGAACCTTTCAGATCACCTTTGTTCAGCTGTGTTAGTGAATGCGTCAGCGGATTTGTTCCTTTCCCTCTGATTAACCGATCCACCAATTTAGCGTTGCACTCCTGTAACATCGCCGGACTCTCAACAGACAAGCTGCATTAGCCGCTGTTAGCACAACACAAGAGAGTCTCCAACAATACTGTTGGCAGTCCAGCTGCATTTTGGGTAATGTAGGCACTGGGTTTCCACAAGGAGGAGTGTGTAATAAAAAGGCTGATCACTTTTTAAAAGGTCTGACAATGTATTAGCCGATACTAAATCAGTTTGAAGACCTTACGCGAGTTTATTTTAAGATCCATAACTTCTGAAAGCACTTCATGGCCTGGCCTCGGATTGTGTCCCTTTCTTTATCAACCTGTTCACAGTCTTTGGTCCTCAGGCAGGAACCTGTTGGCTGTCAGCTAGTTTTGAGAATAAAGGGGACGGAGCCTTTGTTGTCTGGAATACTCAACTGTGGACTGATCTGACTAACAGAACTGCTTTATTTACATTATTATACTTTTTTTTGTTCTTATCGTTCCAATTAAATTTTTTAGTGTTCACCTCATTTTTCTTCTTGTTTTGTGTTTGGGTCTTTGTGTAATTGTTGATAAGTGCTATATAAATAAAGTATGACTTGTTTTATTATTATTACTATAAAGCTTTTTTTATTTGATTTAATGAAGGAAGGAGAGATTACCTTGACAAGCATGAACCCTGTGCATCATCTGGGGTGAAAAACTGGCACACGACTCCTCACACCACCATGCAGGGACATCTGTCTGCTGGGGTAATTGGCATTAACCCTTTTAAGCTGGGTGACCCCCTTTTTCACACCCAACACATCTGCACTGGAGCTCATATTTGGAAGAGTGCGCGCAAAAAAATAGGATGAGATGCTGCATTATGAGGGTGTGAAAGTGTGTGTTTCGCTGTTTTGGTGGAAGATCTTTTGTCCGTTGAGCCCCAAAAATATGAAATACATCCATATTTCACACACACACAGACTAACGCTGCATGAGGGCTGCCACACTCCAAAGCATATGGCCCAGAGCAGCCAAAATGTGTTAATGCTGATTGAATATGCTGCTCTATTAGACTAATGTTAGCAGGCTGTATAGGCCCGATGCTAATCCAAGCTAACAGAATGGAGCTGGAGCGCAGCTTATCTCTGAACTTATGGATATTAGAGAACAGAAAAGTGATTAGAAAGTGATTAGAGTGACCACTTAGAGAAACATACGCTTTCAGGTCTGGCTGAGATTTCCAGTCACATCGTCCACATCAGTGCAGTTAATGATGCAAGCAGCTTACCGGCAGGACGGCAGAAGTGATGAGATTCAGCTGACAGCTGACAGAGGTCAGTTCAGTTGTGTTTGTCTGTAAAGATATGACACATCATCATCATCACAGTCTGTTTTTGTCTGCTTAATTATGCTCTTCTTATTTGGTTTCTGTTTGTTTATTATCATTAATTCTATTAGCTTTACTGAGTCAAAAGTCATAATTTCTATGTGCTATCTAAGTTTATCTCCACACACCATCGCTTGGCTGTGTTGTTGGTCACTCTGACTTAGAAAAAACAGACAGAAACTCATTTTAATTTTGAAACTGGCAGTGGTGTAGGCCTGTAATAATAACAATTAGAATAATTTACACAGCTCTTTTCAAATACATGGCTGAACCAGGACTCCAGTGAGAAAAAGAAAATCAGACAATTAAAAACAGGCTTAATAAAAAATAAAGTGGAATGAAATACCCAATAATCATACAAGATATAGAACGACAAACAAAACAAAATTAAAAAAAACAAAAATAGCAAATGATAAAACAGATAAGACATGTCGAGAATGAAATTACAAATGAATATAAATTTACACCACAAAAATGTAACAAAAAGAATATATATTTATATTTCCAGCGCATGCAGGCAATATTTGTACAAGTGAAATGCTGTTTATTAGCAGGTGACCGTCATGTGAATATCCTTTTCAGTTATTTGGACCCACTGCTATCCTGTAGGCTTCAGCTGAGACTCAGTTTAATGTGTCTCCATCTATCTGGAGGCTTCTGGAACACTGAAAGCTACTGGCCTTCTCTTCTAAAACAGTGATAAATGTGTAACCCTATAGCGGAAATTGTGATTGATGCCGTTGTGACGTTTTTGGTCAGCTTTGAATTCGCCTTCATGTGTCTTTATCTGTTCATGTTCATCTGTTTTCGACCTCAGGAAAAAGTTCATTAATTTTTCTTCTTTTTGTCAAACTACCTGTTTCCTGTTGTATGAAATGGTTCACAGTAGAAAGGCTGTTCAGAAGGGACTTAATGTGTCCGGCCTGCGCTCATGAGGAGGGAGATAAATCCTCTGTTTGATTGACAGCGCTGCCATGACAACCTCGCATCAGCTCCAGGGTGTCCAATCAGGAGTCAGATTCGGGTTCCCTCCCTGACTCCCAGGTGAGCTAAAGAGTCAGACTTCAGCAGATTTCTCTCAGACTGAGACACGCTTCGTCTCTTCTCTGGCTTCACTCTGTCATCCAGATGGTGTTCAGGTCGCCGCTCGACTTTTTCTCAGCCTCCCGTATCCTCTTGCCTCACTTCGCGGATGGGCCCCCTGTTCTGGCCCGCTCTCGGTCCCCGGAGGACCCTCCCTCGGCCTGTCCTCCCCTGGCTCTGCCGGGACTGTGTTTCTCTGCGGCGCAGATCGCCAGCGTCTGCGAAACTCTGGAGGAGACCGGAGACATCGAGCGGCTGGCCCGCTTCCTCTGGTCACTCCCGGTGACCGCAGACGGCCGCGACTCCATCTCTGAGCACGAGTCCGTGCAGCGGGCCCGCGCCGTGGTGGCCTACCACACGGGGAGTTTCCGCGAGCTTTATCACATCCTGGAGACGCACCGCTTTACGCGCGCCTCGCACGGTAAACTGCAGGCAATGTGGCTCGAAGCTCACTACCGGGAGGCGGAGAAGCTCCGGGGGCGGCCGCTGGGACCGGTAGACAAGTACCGCGTGAGGAAGAAGTTCCCGCTACCGAGGACCATCTGGGACGGAGAGCAGAAGACGCACTGCTTCAAAGAGCGCACGCGGGGGCTGCTGAGAGAATGGTACCTGCAGGACCCGTACCCGAACCCCGGCAAGAAGCGGGAGCTGGCGCACGCAACCGGACTCACACCGACTCAAGTTGGAAACTGGTTCAAAAACCGGAGACAGAGAGACCGGGCCGCAGCAGCCAAAAACAGGTCAGTGACTGCATGAAACAAGTTGTCCGTTGAGTCCGTTGTACGGAGCGGAAAGAACATTCACATATTGCACGGAAGAGTCGTCCAAAGGAACTTTTAACTCTTTATTTTATAGCCAACAAATACCCGCATGCCTCTGGACTTTATTTTTCTTTTTAAAATATCAAAATGCTGTTAAAATCAAGGCATTTAATCAGCCTCCTTATTGATCACTCACTTAATTTGACTGACTCGTTCAGGCAATTTCTTCTCCACAGGCAGCCAAGGTTGTGCGTAAAAGGGCCATTCATGCGTAAAAGCGCACAGCCATTCAGCTTGTAGGTTTTTGTTTTCTCTCTGTCAGTCTGACCTGCTCGATCTTTCTTCCCCTCTCACCCTGTCTATAATTTGCTTCAGGGTCAGTGTGTGGGTCAGCCGCCCTGTTGGTGAAGGCAAAATGTGCATGAATGGGTACAAATTGCTCACCACACATGGGCGGAAGATTAGTCGCTGTTGGGCTTTGACAATGGTTTCATTTCGATTCATTTTGAACAGTCATTTTCTGTTTACATTTGTCCTTTTTTCCACAAAAAAACTGTTTTATTCTTCGGTTTCATTTAGTTTTATTGTGTTTCCACACTTGAGTTTGGATTTAGACGGACTTCACCACCTTTAACAACTTCTTTTCTCTTGTTTTCAGATTGCAGCACCACCGCATGCGTCCAGACGGCGCGCGTTCACTTAGCGGAGGAGAGTGCAGTCCAGACGGCAGCGGAGAGCGCGCAGATGGAGAAACTCTTCTCTCAGTAACGGACAGTGACTCCGACTTGGATGTTTGAGACTTTTAATCAATGAAATGGACCTTCATGGGCCTGTGATGCTCCCGTCGTGGATTACCGAGGAGGGGAGGACACAGACAAAAGGCAGGTCAGGGTTTGCAATACATGTTGAGGGCATAAAACAGCTTCACCCTTAATATCTCCCGAGCCCATCAAACACACGATTTACGTCTCTGCTGCTCGTTCACTGACAACCAGCTGCAGATTAGACCCACAGATTGATTTTTAACTTCAGCACTGGATGGTGCACATCTGATGACCCATCTTACAAAATCAACCTCATTAGTCAGACATCAAGCCATGGGGCCCTGTTAGTCTTTATAAGCCAGGGACCCCCACATGGGAGGACCTTTACAGACTGAAACCTGTCAGTGAGATAATTATTCTTATTTTCTCTAATTATGTGTCATTATTATTATTATTACTTTAATGAAAGCAGTTGTTCCTTTAGCCCCCTGGATGTCCACTGCTGTAGACAATCAATACACACAGAAGCCTACCTCCCTGTCTGGCTGTTTCTATGTTTCTGAGCGTTTTTAGTGTCTTTACCTTCACGTCTACTTTATTTAAAGTTCACAGAGTTCACTGTGCAGTCTGTGTGTGATGTCCTACTTTGTGTTCAACTTGATGCTGAATAAATGTTTTGGTATTTTGTATAAATAAAATTATTTAATATATGACTGTTATTGTGCCCACTCTTCTTTAATGATGCCATCACTGTAGCGTTCTGAAGGACAGTGTGTGTGTGTGTGTGTGTCCATCACATGAATTTATTTATCAGTGATTTTAACTTCTACAATTAAACAAAGTAACAGGTGCATAAAGAGTTAATAAACTATTAATAACGCAGTATAAACAGTATATATACATGTTTAATGATATATTGTGCGATTACACACATGAACAAATCCTTCAGTGAGTTATAAAGCAGGTATTAACTGTTAATACTCCATGGTGGGTTTAAAAAAGTTTATAAAAGGGTTTATCTGAAGTGTGAGTTTTGAAGAAAGATGCTTGTTCATCTATGATATTTTCTATTTAAATACAATAGAAGCATTTACTCAATAAAAAAACAATAAGAAATATTTTTCTAAACCTTATTTTTCCCACTGAGTCCTGCGTTGAAATGTTCTTTGCTTCTTTGGGATTAAAAGCAAATGACTGAAGAACAACAAGTTCTCTCCACCTTTACCAGCTTCAACATTAAACATTATGCCTCAATAATAATGCTCCAATAGTTGAAACAATATTATCCTGAAATGGCTGCACAGTGATTGCTTTCACTTTTAGTACTTTAAGTACATTTTGATGCAAATACTGTTATCATTCAAGTAGAATTTTTCATTAAACGGAGTATTTCTACTGTGTAGTATTACTACACTGAGTACTTCTTCCACCTCTGACTGTTGGGTTTGGCTGCTTTTGTTTGTTTTCCCTGTTTAATACTCATAAACCAGATTTTTTACAAAGTTTTCAACACATCTGTAAAGCAGCCTTTTACATATTTTATCTTTTTTATTTGTTTGTGCAAAAATTATGATTGTAAACTGCAGATTCATACACCTCCGATACACCTCCATCGCTGAAACATAAATTCCTAAAAAGTGTAAACTAACAAACACGTATGCTGCTGAATCACAGAACTCTGGAAACGCCGCAGTGGGAAAACAGTGTGGCGCCATCCGGTGGTCAAAGTGAACACAGCAGGTCGTTGTTATGAGAATCAGCAACAAATTCCAATGCGTTTTCGTGTCATTAACAAACAGCTGAAAAGTGCACAAACCAGGCTTCGACAATAAAGCAGGCTGAAAAACAGGTCAAATCAAATAGTTTAACTGCATTAAAAATGACATTAAAAGCGTTACTTTCCTTTTTTTTAACCTCTGACTCATATTATAACATTGCAACACTGAGTCGTTCATATGTTACAGTGGTGGAAATATTTACTATTAACAGTATTTTATTTTATTTTATTTAGTCTCAGTTCATCAGATCATGTTAACAACACAACTGTTAAAGAAGTTAAATGTATCTCCATTGTGATGTGTTGTGTATTAAATTGCTGTTGCACATAATAGTAATACAATAATATGATATATACAGTAATATAACGCTCAGGAAGGGGCGATTCTGCAAAATAACTAAATTTACTTTGAATACATTTTGCTGCCAATACTTTGACTCAAGTAAAACTTTGAGTCGAGGACTTTCACATGTAACGCAGTATCTTTAACATTGTAGTACTTTTTACTTTTACCCACAGAGTTACTAACAGATGAGATCCTCTGTGTCACAGAAACCCTGTCAGGGAGAATAGCAAAGTACATTTACTCAAGTGCTGTACAAGTATACTAGTATAATTATAGGCTACTTTAGTTGAGTGTTTCCATTTCTCTGCTACATTTCAGAGGCAAATATTATACTTTTTAATTCCACTACATTTGTCTGAAGCTATAGTTTATACTTTTCTTTTCTTTTTTTTTTTTTTTTTTTACATATGGTCAGTTTGTAAAATATGATGCATTATAGATTAATTATAGACTCACTGTTATAGATTAAGTTACCCAGTGGGTAAGATTAGCTTAATTTCTAAAGCTAAAATGCTTCTGTCACTGTAAATCATACATTGTAATAACAATCTATTATTATTTCTCACACTGACAGGGATCATCCTCCATCCAATGAATACTTTCCCATTTTTCTGTTAATACTTTTGCAGTTCTTTGGTAAGTAGGATTATTACTTGCACTGTAGTCATTTTATCCTTTTATTGCTACTTTTACCAAAGTTAAAGTCTGAAAACTTGTTCCAACACTGCAGAAATCCAGTTCTCACCATCCAAATCTCAATCTACCGAGGAGCACTTGAACACAGCGCACCCTGACGTCACATCCTTAATCGTCAGCGTCCCGGCGATACGTCCCACGAGCCAGCAGGTGGCGCAGCTGGCCAGGCCTGAGGTACAGTTAAAGGGCAGAGTTATGATGCTTGGTGTAGTGTACACTTCCTCTCTTTCCTTCCTTAATTCAAGTCAGTTTCTACAAATTGATTATGATTGAGTACAAAACAAATTTGATTACATTTCTTTAGTCTGCAAGTGAAGATCTGAGAGGTTGCATATTTGCAAGCACATCACAGGTTTTAAAGACCCCAGTCATTAATGTCGTACATGTGTAACACCTGCAGGAGGAGTTTTCTGATTTACTGTAAATAAAAGCTGCATTTTAAAAAATTTTAATGAGCAAACATTCTCGAATAAAACCAAGCGGCTCTCTTAATTAACAGCTGGAGGGAAAAATATCTGGATTTTGTGCTCAAACTCTGCTGAGCTTCCCTGTATGAATGGCGCAGGACTGTTCTGTTGTTCCAATAACAAACTTTCATAATCCTCCTTGTTTGTGTTTGTGAATTAAATGTCTGAAGACACAGCACAGTTCGTCATGGGGAGTGACAGTTGCTATGGCAACCCACTTGTCCCTCATTTGTGTCTGTGACCAATCAACCAACAAAGCATCAAAACGATCACCTGTCATGTGTCCTGTAATGATAAGAGTGTTAATGCTAATAATAATGGTAACATAATGATAATAATTTTAGAGTACGTTATGAAACACTTCACATAAGGCAACAAATTAAAGCCTCCAGGGAAATAACAGCTAATTTAAATGTAATTTAACAATAATCTTAAATTAACTTTGAATGAGGGTGTACGGCTGCAATATGGCACATTGTTTATACCTGTTGTATTCTCTCTGGGAAAAAAATAACTGCCTTTATATACTGAACATTTTGTTTTTATTGTTTCCTTGAATAGAAACATTAAACAGGAACAGAATAAGGTTAAAGATGTTTTTTTTTTTAAATCCAGCAAAATAGCATAAAAGATGTTAAAAGATCGAGTATAAACTGCATCAGGAAAAATGTATAATCGGCCATTTTTTAAGACAACCTGTTAAAGATGATACTGTGCAATGTTAACACCTGAAAATATACTGTAGCTTGGTAATGCAAGCTCATTTACTGTTTTTATTTGTTTTCTTTTTAAAAAATGATGTCAAAAGTGCAACAGATTCTGGAAATAACAACAACAAAACCACAGCAGTTACATGTATAATCAGCATTAAGTATACACATTACAATCAATTGTGTATGCTGTATATTGATGTCATGTTCTGGTTTGGTAAGTTAGTGAGTTGGAATTGCATAGAAATGTACTTGACATTCAATATAAACAAGTATGTGTGAGTATTTATAGGTGTGTAATAATATAAGCATGCAAGGTATTCCAATACTGCAGAGATTAACACAGAGATGGAGGACATTTAAATAAATATATACAGACAAGTGACACAGACAAATAAACACTCACTGCTGACTGAAACAACCATCACACCTCCGCAATATTCCCATGAACTGATGGTGTAACCAGAGATATTTTAAGATACTATTCCAGCAATTTACATTAGTGTCCTCATAACATTTGTTCTGTATCTGCAGGCTCTCTTCTTGTGTGTGTGTGTGTGTGTGTGTGTGTGTGTGTGTGTGTTTGTGTGTATGTGTGTGTGAGCTGTCTGTGACCATGCATAAGGACCGACTGATTGACTGGCTCCACTGGCTGTCTGGCCATGACACACACACACACACACACACACACTCCATGCCTGCGGGTGAATTCCATCCCCCTCTTCGTCTCTTGCGCTCAAAAAACACCTCTTCCATTTGCACGCGCGCGCACACACTCACGCACACATACACACGCACGCACACGCATACACACACAGTCTCTCTCTCTCTCTCTCTCCTCTCATCCGGTGCAGGAGCCCGGCAGCGCGGGTGACGCGTTTTGCGCATTTCCTGCAGCTCGCGCTCACTCACGGGCTCAGGAGAGAGAGAGGGGACGGGAAACGGGGGGCGCGCGCAAGGACCGAACGGAGAAAAAAAAAAAAAAAAACGAACGGGAGCGGAGCGCCGTGATGAATCAGGGGTGCTCGTGAGCCCGAAAAAGACTGCATTGGGGGGAGGCACAAAGGCATTGCTTTCCGAGAAGACGCGCAAATATCGCGGTACCGTGAGGTCGAAGCACGGAGATTATCCCTGAGAGGAGCGAGCGAGGGGCTGGAAACGGAGCACCAATCCCGGATGGCTAGGCGCGGCTGCTCGCGCTCTCTCCCACCCTGACCCGGGAGAGACACATAAGGACCGCGGGTAAGCTCCGGGGCTCCGCATGAAGCCAGCCGGAGCCTGTTAACCCGTGTTCCGCCTCACTGCCGTTTTATATCTCGGCCTGTTTCCGCCGAAACGGTAATCTTGTCTGGCGCACGGGACCGACCGTAAACAAACAAGGCAGCGGCTCGGGTCTGGGAGCGTTCAGCAAGCGACCTCTGAAGGGTGTGAGTCTGCGTTGTTACTGAGATTTTCAGCCCGTTAGGGGTCCATCAGCTGTACTGTGAGCGTGTGTGTGTCTGTGCGTTTGTGTGTGTGAGTGTGTGTGTGTGTGCATAACACAGTGTTCTGATATGGCTGTATTAGACTGAGAGCCCAAGAAGCCAGCGGCATTATGGGATGTAGCAGAACTGTGCAGTGACCCCGCTCATTGGAAGGAAACACTCTGTGTACAGGAGCAGGAACAGGCAGACTAGCCTAAACACACACACACAGACACACACACCCTCATCCTCATCCTTGTATACACACACACATCCCAGGAGCCTGCAGCCATGCCTGTGTTCAGTGGCTTGTTGAAGGTGCGAGTGTGTGAGGCTGTGGACCTGAAGCCCACCCCATGGGCCCTGCGTCATGCCGTGGGGAAGAGCGGCTCCTTCCTGTTGGACCCCTACCTGGCCCTGAATCTGGACCAGACCCGGCTTGGCCAGACCGCAACCAGGACCAAGACCAACAGCCCCGCCTGGCACCAGGAGTTCTGCACTGAGGTCCGTGAGGGAAGGAGCCTGGAGCTGTCTGTTTTCCACGATGCACCCATCGGATATGATGACTTCGTGGCCAACTGCACCATCCAGCTGGAGGACCTGCTGCAGAACGGCACCAGACACTATGAAGACTGGGTAAGTGTTTGACGTGTGACTGTTTAAGTATGTATGCCAGAAGTCATCGGGTCCTGAAAGCCACAGGTTGCAGATAAATTTGCAGCGTCTTACAACATGTGCTCATGCAGGTGAAATTAAACCCAGGCCCTGAAACAAACAGGGGCACCAGTTTCAGAAATACACAGCCTTTACAACAACTCTGCTATTGCATAGTTGCCCTGGCATATTTGATGTGGTGCATACTGTGCTTGTGGTTGCTGCACAGTGTACAATGGAATGAGCTTATGGTATGTTTTGGCCCAGTGTCCCCTGGCCACAATATGCATGAATGTTGTTGAGTGTTCAACCAAAACCAAGTTCTTTTTTACTCTTTTTTCCTCCAGGAAAGAGGCTAATTGATCATTTGCTGTGTCACAAAATTCATACATTCACACACATTCGTCCCTGAGAGCCTCCCAGCACAGCTGCTTGCCTGGCGGGTGAGCACCTTTACAGACTCTGATCTCTCGGGTCAGGGCACCCTCTGATGCTGAATACTCGTCGATACCATTGCTCTCTATTTCCCTAATTCACAATCTGTACAACAGCTGCTTCACTGCGTGGACCAATAGTGCAACTTACAATAGAAACAGTGAATTTTTAATTCAATTTAATGCAGAAGCTGTATTTAATGTCACTTCTGGCCGATAACCAATACACCTAATGAGATCAGTACTGGGGCTGATCACAGTCTGGTGTGTCCCGACTCATGGGCACCTCTGTGGTTGTTGTTTATAGCGTTTGTAGCATTCCTCAGTTGTTGGGCCCTTCCAGTCACAAACATGCTGATGAATTTGAGACAAAGCTGCCCAAAATGGGGCCTGGCCCACTAGAAATTTTTGCGAAAAAAACATAAAAATTAAAATATCAATCCCTGTTTTTTGTTTTTATGAGGTAACAATGCTCTAATGTAGGATTCAGTTAACTGTGAATTCAGCTGCACACGTCTGTTGTCAAACTGTATGTCTGTATGGATGTCCAGTCTGGTCTAGATCAGTTTTGGGGTCTCCCACAAAGTCACATAGTCCCCTTTTACTTCTGTAGAGCCATGGCAGAGCTTCTTTGGTTTTTTCTGTACTCTAATTCTGCAGCTTTTCCTCCCTTATCTGTGACACAGGAGCTGTTCGGACTCGCATTAGATCTGATTTGGCCATCTCAGGTCCAGCCTGTAGTCATCCTTCCTTAATTCCTCACATTCCTCCCGCCTCTTTGGATTGAAGAAATACGAGGTGCCCCTGTCTTTCCCGCTGTAGAGCTGCATTTATAAAGCAAGCACAACAACGCAGATATTGTGAGACTTCGCCGCTACCTGGTTCAGTGTCTTCAGGATACGAAAACGGCCACTCAGCAGTGGAAGAGACTGAAGTTCCTTTCATTTGGGTCTGCGTGTTTTGTCTCCAGCTTTAACATGTGATCTTGTTCCACTTCTGTGCTTCGTTTTCGCTCATCTCGCCTTACGTTGGATGAAAGGCTGATGAAGGTGATCTCAGCTCAGGCATTCTGGGAGCCGAGGACTCGCAATTTAAATAGCAGCATGTGTCATTTTGCTTTTAGCCCATTACCTACGAAGCACATGCACTTTACAATAGTGCCGACCATTTGCCAAAGCGTATTGTGAGTTATTACAGTAGTTTCAGGCAGCCATTAGTTTCACTTTATGTTAGTACACAATGAGAATCAACTCTCAGAGACTTGAAACCTTATAACGCGACTGTTTAGTTGCGCCTATTCCAGCATTATTACTGTTTATTCAGTCAAAACAGCATTTTGAAGGCTCTGTAATGCCAGAGTTTTTGATACAGACCCTGCTCTCAGCTGGATTAACATATAACCATGACGTAATGTAAAAAAAGAGAGTCAACAACATGTTCATTGTGGTGAATCTCAAATTTGAAGTCTTAGGAAGCTTATTTTCATGCTGACATACTGCTCAGACGTTATTGAAAGCTTTGTTAATCTACATATGACGTGAAAGTATATGTGATTTGCAGACCATAGCATGAAAAATGCTGCCCCTCCTAACGATGTGGTTCGTTAGGAGGGGTTTAATTGATGTATAGTTATGTAATCTTACACGATATCAGTTTAAACTGGCATACAAATAGTTACACACACACACACACACCTCGTCCCTCAGCCGAGTAAGGTCAAAGCATATGGATCACTCTGTTGATTGACCACATCCCATTGATCAGCCAGCCAGCTCGTCAATACATCTGCCTCACAGCGACACAGTCCCTCCCACTTCCCCTCGGTCCTCCTCTCTTTAGTACTCCATTACTCACAAGTTCTGCCTCCTGCGTCTCCCGCATCCTCCCCTCTCCAACAGCGATTCCCCTCTCATCTTCCTCACACTCGCCCTCCCTCCTCCTCCCCTCGTTTACCCATCATCTTCCTCTTCCTGCCTCGCTTGTGCACCCCCTCTTTCATCTGCTCTCTCCTGATGCTCCTGCTGCCATTTACTCTTGTTCGGTCTCCAGTGGGGAGGCAAGAACGTCAAGTTCAGACTCAACAAGGAAACGCTGGGAAGTGTAATGCAGTGGTTAATATGTGGTCCGAGTCTGATCGGTCAAGGTTTTCTCATAATCTTTTTCCACATTTGTGTCACACACTCGTTTCTCATAGCTACAGGATGCTTTGATGATGCAGAACATTCATGGACTGCTATTACTCTAGTGCGTTGCATGAATATGAACATGTATGTATTGACCAATTAGACTCTTTTCAGTCATTGTGGTCATTTTCAAAAACAATGACATGCCGTATTTACTGGTGGCCGATATGACCAAAATCTTCTACCATGGAATATGTAATGCTATATCACAGTTTTTATCACGGTCTAGTAACTGTTATGTGAACTACAGTGAAAATAACCATATTTCATCACATTTGATTAACTTCGGGAGTGTCCAGGAGGAGGAGGAGGACTTAATGACAACAGTTGTTTTTACATTGATATTAGTACTACATGTATTTGGGCGTAAAAGAAATCGTGGAAAGCCATATACATGCATGCAAATCAGAGTTCGAAGTAGCTACACTCTGCAATGTCATCAGCACTCACTCGCTCGCTGTGTGGCAGTGCAGACGCTGTGTCGCCAAAGTCTCTACTGGTGGACACGTTTGTACTGTCACACTTTATGTACCGCCATACTGCCAACCCGAGTGGAATAAATAATCCAGGCAGAGTTTAAAAAATATGCTGTTTTCCAATGGGACGTCTTAGGGCTAACGCACTAATTACCTTCATGATTTATTAATCCTCCCATTCTTTTCGTGTTTCGTGAATTAACCGAAGAGTAAATTGTCACAAAATAGTGCAAAATTCCCATCACTATTTCCCCAAAGTCTGAGGTGATGTCTTCAGTTTGCTTGTTTTTGTGCAACCAACTGTCATTTTTCCTTGTTAAACGACCAATAAGTTGTAAATTTTATACAGATTCATTGGTCATCAAAGTTGTTGTAGCTGAAGTCTCCATTGACCAACTAATTGCAGAATTATCAACATGTTTCAGCGCTGATAATAAACTTTATATATGTTTTAGCCATGCTGGTGGCATGGCTCAAGTGACTCTCTGTGGGTTGGTCCGCCTGTTCGGTCCAGACTGAAATATCTCTACAACTATTGGATGGATTGCCATCAAAGTTGGTACATATATTCATGGTCCCCAGTGGATGAATCCCGATGACTTTTCCTCTAGAGCCATCATGATTTTTGTTTTTAAGTGACATGTCTCAACAACTATTGGATGGATTGCCATGGAATTTGTTAAACGCATGCAATAGCCCCTTCAGGACGAATTATAATGATTTTGTTTATAATAAAAATCGGTGTTCGATTGAAAGTATCATTCCTCAATCTGCTGCCATGAAGTCGTACCAAATGGTACACTTCCTGCTGTTCAGATGAACGCTGCGCCTTGTGTACCTCAGCTCTGTCTTTCTCACTTCCTCCGCCCTTCTGCTGCCTCTCTCATCTCATCTCATCACATCATGCCTCTCGTCTCCGCTCTGTTATTCCCATCCTGCCTGCTTCCTGGTCCCTTTTGTCTTCCACCACCTCGCCATGATACATCTCCTGTGGACCCAAGCACTGTGGGCCAGGTTGCTGCTCTGTGGCGCCGGTGAAATATTAACCAGGCTTTGATGCTTATTAATTGTCCCACTCAGTAATTGAGATGCTCTGTGGAGCCCATCCCCATGGTGACAATGACAGCCCGTCCCCTTGGTGACAGCCTCTCACCCACAGAAACACCAGAGAGAGAGAGAGAGAGAGAGAGACAGAGAGAGAGAGAGATGGGTAGGTGAGAGTTGAGGGAGGGAGGGGGGCAAGAAGAGAAAAAAAAGCAAAGTGGTTCTTTGAGAACTCAGAATAATTTAAATTCAAGACCTTCAAAGGTGGAGGAACTTGAAAGGTTCTTTGTCCTGCATGTTCTCTCTTTAAGGGAAATTCCATCTTACTCACCAGCATAATTGTAGAGATTGTATGCAAGTGCACAGCTAGATACAACAGTGTTTACTGGGCCAACCATAGTCAAGCCCCAGACAGGTTTAAACAAGTTTTATTCAGCGATTTACGCCACTTATTTTGAACTAAAAAGTGCAAGCTAAATGAGATGGAAGTCGCAGCCGTAATGTCCTGAGTTAAAAGCTGTAATCCACTGTAATCATTTACTGCAGTGTAGATACACTCCTTAGACCAACATTGACACAACATACCTTTTATTTGTGCACACAGCTGAGAGCAACATTTGCCATTTATGTAAGCTATCATGCTCATCCAACTCCTGCCATCACATACTGCAGTTAATGTACATTTTCTTGTGAGCTGTTGTATGCACTTTAACGTAAACACAATGCATTTACTTGTATTGAAATGTGTTTTATAAATAAGATTGCCTTGCATCGCCTTTATATAGAGGTTAGCCACATTCCTCTGTAAACAAAACTGCGTCTGTGCATTCCTGTGGTAACTATAGTATGTCAGAGACTGGATGATTACAGCAGGCGACAGGATCTCAGCTTTTATTTTTCACTTCAAAATAAGCTGTTTAGATAAATGGGTTATATTTGATAAAAAGAGATGTTATTGTAAAGATGTATGTAGAATCCGACTAGTAAAATGTGGTTTTATGACTGTGACTGTGAGGATATAAAATACTGTATTTATTTACGGTGAAATTGTTTTGACCAAAATGATCTTGATTGGTTTTGAGATTGGTTTTGGTTATTACTGGAGTAAGATTGAACTTTTTACAACAGTAAAAAAATTACATCATTGGGAAAGATCTGTCCTTAGGTTTGCTGTGTCGCTGGCTCTGGCTGCCACTCTAAAAGCATTTTTAATATATTCTTATGGTTTTCTGTTGTCACTAGTTGTAACCGAATCAAATGCGCTATAAATGCTCTTTGAGAAAACATTGCTTTCTCCATCACCCGCCATGATACAGTTTGCTAGAGGGAACACAACCATGTGAAAGAGCCACCTCACATGAGCAAAAATGAGCAACCCTCTTTCATTATTTGTTGTACTTCAATGTGATGTTAATTATACAGACTACATATAACTATAATAAAGCTAACATATAGCAATAGTAGCTTCAATATATTCAAGATTCATTGGACTTAAAAGTCCAGGAATATATCATCTGGCAGCCATGTTTTGTAGCTGCTCAGTTCTGAGGCGACATGGCTTTGGATAAGAAAAAGTTTAAGTGATGCATCCGATTTACATCTAGCAAGATGTAATCAGTTTGTTAGCTTGTTAGCTATGGTATCTGATGTGTTATTTTGCTAGATAAAGCAGATTTAAAAAAGATTTTTTAGCTGGCAAGATAAAATCTGTTAGGTTGGTAACTGGTATCTGGCTTTGTGTTAGCGTTAGCTGACAAGATAAAGCCAGTATATTAGCTTGTTAGCTATGGAATCTGATTTTGCCTTAGCTGACATGATAAAAACAGATTATTAGCTTGTTCGCTATGGTATCTGGCCATTAACTTTTATTGTCTTGTTATGTTTATCTACCTAGTTAGTAGGAAGACTAGTGCCAGTTGTGACCAGAAGCTACATTTTAACAACACCAGCTGCTTTGCTGCTGAAGATTTAGTGTTTTGAAAGAAATATTAGGGCTAAAGTTGAGGCATGTGCAACCACACCTCACACAGCAACAATTATTACACATATTTTTATCATTCTTGCCACCGTGTCTTACATTTTGTCACAGTTAAAAAAGGATCTCCAGGATTGTGGTAGCTATTGCTAGATTTCATAGCCAAGTGGTAACCTCTGGAGCTGAAAAATGAAGCCGACACAGAAGTGCCAAAAACTGCAGTTCCTCAAAAGTCCACTAAGAGTTTGGCTCCAAAAGTGAGTCAATCCCCATAGACCCCATATCAAATGCCCAACTTTTCAGCAGAAATAAACATGTTTCTACAGCTAATTACGCCATTCATGACAACTATATACATTTTATTGAACTCGTTTGTTTAAATTGTAAGGCTTAAAGGTATGTATAATTATGGGCATGGCCGCTCTGAATGACAGCTAGCCACTAGGTTTCAGTGACTGGAGTTCATTCTGCCCACCTCAGCTCCACCCATGCTCCACCGCTTTGCCCATTTTTGGATTAGAGTTTGGTGGAGTGACACACTGCCAAGATTGCGACAGCCAGAACCACTGACACTGAGCTTTACAATGGCTCTTCAGAAAGCTATGGGTGGCGTCACAGAGACTTCATCCATGTTTTATACAGTATAACACACCTGCAAAATTCATGTTGAATGGTGCTTAGGTTGGTGCAGGTTTTGTGTTACAACACAGAAAGCATGTTGGTTAAATTACTGCAGTTATTGTGTGCATTTGTAACTTCCATTAGCAATTTTGACTTGGAAATAGGCTTGTTTTATCCGTTTTGTTTTGGGTACTAAAATTAGTCTTAAAACAATCACTGGTAGCATTGAAAGGGTGTAAAATGTTCAATTACGGTTTTTGACAGTTATGTAGAGAAATCAGAGGAGGTAGAAATTTAAAAAGGAAGATTTGGGGGGTTGTAAGGGAAATGAAAATACACAAACATAAGAGGGAGAAGGCTGTGGAGAAGAGGAAGCTAGTGATGAAGGAGACACGGCATGAAGTGTAGAAATAAGCTCTGTGTGCATGTAAATATACGAGGTTGAAGGTTGAGAGCTGTGAGGCCGCTAGAAGCTTCTAGGACTCAGTCTGAGATGTGATGACCACGCAGTGTAATGTTTCCTAACAGGGACACGGGCCATGTCAGATGTCAACCAGCCACTGTCTGACACTTGGCATCAACACACTCACATGCTCATACTTGGAGCAGCCAGGATTAATGACTGAAGGACTACAGTTAGAGGCCAGTCACCATAATTTTAGCTTAACCCTATTTCTAGTGTCATAGCACTTAGATATTAAATCTAAATTCGATATTTTTAGCATGTTACATATTTTAGTGATTTGTCAACAATTGACAAATACAGCATAAAGATCTATTCCATCAGTATTATTCTTCATATTGGATTTGATCTGCAATGACCATCATCAATTCCCAACTCTTAATTTCTGCTAGTAAGTTGACATGAATGTCAGACTCTCATAAATACGGTGTGTATGATATGACATGAATCGTCATTTTAAACGGCAAATTTTTTCCGTCAGATCAATTAATTTAAAGGGAATTACCATGGCTAGTAAAAATGGACAAATCTTTTTTGTGTGCTTCAACTTTGATGAACTTTGACATGCAAATTTGTGCCGTAGACCAATATTAAGATGACTTCACAGTGCTAACTGTTTAGGGAGCAGAAAGCCTGAGAGTCCAAAATGGAGGAAGCTAGCATAACTTATTAGCTGTGTTGCACCATACACTTTTATTCAACCCTTCTCTGTATAGTAGAGGATAAACTGCTCCACAAAAGAGGCATGGTCGCCAGACAGTAATAACACAGGAATACACTGTGAACTTTTTGGCCTGTCGGCTTTGTCGCTAGCAGGCTTGCTAACTGACAGCTAGCTCAAAGAGTGTTTTTCTCTTTTAAATTAAACTTTATTGAATGAAATGTGCCATCCTGAGAACAAAGTAATAGGGGGGAGAACATGGCACAGTACAGAGACAATAGCTAAAGCTTGGAGAGTTATGTGACTGACTAGTAACTCATCTTCCCAGCTTGCTAGCATGTTAGCGATTAGCTCACCAGCTACAGTAGTTAGCTAGCCCTGTGAGTAGTCTCTATGTACAAAGCTTTACCCACTGACTTTGCTGTGCCACTCTCTGACGTGACAGAGGCTTTTTTTGCCATGGAAAGTACTGAGGTAAAGTTAAAAATATCATCCATTACTGTCATAACCGTGTCACCATCCTTGGCCTGACATGACTGTGATCATCACTGAGGTCACAGCCATATTGTCATTGTCACTTTCTTTTTCCTGAGCTCCACACTCCATTCCCTCACCACGGCGAGTTACATGACATCATAAGCTCCACCCCTTGGTGACCTGCTGGTTAAGTAGGACAGACTGGATTTAAGATGCGCTGTTGCCACCGTGACAATACACACACACACACACACACACACATGCACAAAGACAAGCGCAGTGTTCTGCCCACTGATGCCAAATCAGGTCAACCTTTGGTGTGTGAGTGTATGCCGGAGGGTGTTTAATGCATGTTCTCAGTGAAAGAGAAGAAATGGGAGGATATTTGAGAGCTTTGGGACAGCAGGTGAAATCCACACTGTCCGTCCCCTTTCTCTTTCTGTGACCCCTGGTCTGTTTTTGCATTAAGAAAAACACCTTTTAAACAGATTTTAATTTATAGCCGTGAATAGAATAGATGAAAACATTTTTTAAATTAAATTTGTGATTTGAAGAGTGCAATTCTAAAATCACATGAGCTGCAATTTTTAACTTAGATTAAACATTTTCTTAACCAAGCTGTAAGAAATGAGTATTGGCAACCACTGATTTTGCCAGCCATTCGGGTTGGGTATTGAACGTCAGTACTTCTTGACTGACATGCCTCTGTAGCAAAGTAATGAAAACTGTCATCATCCACTGTCTGAACAGATTTGTAAACTGCTTTGCTTATATTTTTAGCTGCTGATTCAAATCAAAATGTTGCCAATTTTGCATTTTTATTTAGCAAATGGTCTCCTGTAGACTCCTTGTGCTCAGTCAAACATTTCCTGTTTAAGAACTTTGATGGTTTGGTTTTATGTATTCAAAATTTATATCTGTAAAACAATATTGTTTCAGTATCGATAACAAAACTCAGGTACTGTGTAGACGCTAGTATCGGAAAATTGAAACAAAAACAGTCATAGTCAGGTGTAGTTTACAATAATTTCATGAGCTGGACAAACAAAATGAAACCAAAGATTTTGTGGAAAAGACTTATTTGTTTCATTTTGATGCTTGTTGCTTATTATTGTGTGTTTTTTCCACTGAAAATGCCCAACTGAGTGGTGAGTCCTTCTGTACATAAATCTGACCAGTGGCATCATGTTATTATAAGACAGTAGCCAGCTTGGTGCTGATCTAGTAGCTAGTGTTTGGTGAAAGAATGGGAGAGCATTGATACTGATATACCACCATTGAACATAAAGCTGTAGCCAGCAGCCAGTTAGCTAAGCACACATTTGTTAAAGTTTAAACCATACAGAAACTGAAATGTAAACAAATTGCTGTTGAATGCTGGGATATGTGCTCGACCATTTCTTGGCCAGGACCAGTAACTTCCTAAAGTCTCAGCTGGTTGCTTGGCAACTGCTCTGAACCAAGAAAGAGTCATTTTTATACAGTGGTGTTTTTTTTGTACTAATTAAACTAATGACAAATAACATGTTAGCTAATTGGTGAGCTTTAGAGTTGCTGGTAAGTGAATTTTGTTACCTCTGGATAGAGGCTGGCTAGCTATTTTCCCATGTTTCCAGCTAAGCTAAGCTAAGTAGCTGTTTGTAGTACTTTCTAATTTAACCGAGAGATATGAAAGCGATATCAACCCTATGTCTAGCTCTGTACCAGAAAGTGAGTAACAGCACATTTCACAAAATGTTGAACAGTTGCTTTAAAAGGTATGAATCAGTACATCAGGTATTTGTGAAGCAGCTCCTCCCGAAGCTAACATTAGCTGAAGCAGTTAGTCCTCTTAACAGTATTTTTTGGGGTTTGTGAGTCACATATCAAAACAGTTAGCTACAGTCTCAGGCATGGCTAACCAACAGTTTATCATTATTACAATAATACCTATAGTGTGTAAATATTACATGAAAATAACTAACTAATGAAATGTATATTGTAAATATAGACTAAAACAATCAGTCTTTTCATGGAAAACTAGCAAAGTTTGCTGCAATGTTTTCTCCTTTTACGAAACAAGATGTTTGTGCTTATACCAGACACAACCGTATTTACTATGTAGATGGAAATCACAGTATAAATTCCCAATTTTCCTCTAACGGCTCAGCCCCAGGACACCAAGGCTTCCTCCTTCAGCCTGAGTTTCTATGAAGTGCGTTTTCATTTAGTCACGTCCAACACTGACGACTGATCAACAGGGGCGGCTCATCAGGCCGTCTGCCAGTCCATCTGGATATCACACACTCATCTTGAATGTTTGTGAGCTCCGAGATGACTGAACAGACAGGATGGTTTGATCGGGAATGTCCAGTCTTCTAAGTCCAATTCTCTCCCTGTCTAGTTGATGCTACTGGACCGCCGGACATGCCACCCATTGCAATGGCGCAGCGGGCTTTGATGAATGTCCCCCAGCCTCCCCTCACCACCAGCACCAGCACCACCACACGGCTCAGCTCCTCTTACATTATTAGCCGTCTGTGATGTTACATTAAAGATGCATGACTCTCATGCTGTCTCACTCAGCATGGGCCTCCTGTGTGTGTGTGTGGTTGTGTGTGTGTGTGTGTGTGTGCAGGAGGACACGCTTGAGTTGCTGAGTGATAGAAAGAAGGACAAACACACAAACGCACACACACACACATGTTATTGTGTGACTGCGGTCGAGCTCTCTCAAAGCCGAAATTTGTCATTTGACAGATGGATGTGGGAGGCTGTCACTGAGACTAAACGCTCCTGAGAGAGACAGAGAGAGCTGTCTGGTTGGACAGAGATAGTGAGCGAGATGGACGGAGAGTGGGAGGGGGTTAGCTCCACAGTATTGATATAATGCAAGCTTTGAGTGCCCTGTCTGCTTGTTTGAGTGCTTCGCTGTGCTGCTGCATATGGTGTGTGTGTGTTTTTTGATTGTATCAGTAGCGTGTGTGTTTGGAGCCTGTTTGTATGTGTTGTGATGGGACGAACCCAACAGAGTTAAGCTTGTATGTGTGTTTAATGCTAACCTCCCTCTGAAGTCCATTTTAAAATCCCCAGACACTTACCGAACTCTCTCTCTCACACACACTAACACACACACTCAGCTTCCTGCATGTGTGTGTGTGAGAGAGGGTTTGTGAAGTTATCCGTCTCCCTGGCTGTATCAGTGTCCTAATTGGACTAACAAGATTAATGAGGCGAACTAGATTCTCCAGCTCTCTCCTCCCATCTTTTGTTGTTGGGGTGGAGAACCTCAAAGCACGTGTGTGTCTGTGCACAGCAGATTAAATCCAAGTCACATTACGATCAGTTTAACAGCAGGTGGTGATGTGGATAAAATCTTCTGTCATGTTATATGCGATTTTATTAGTGCTGAAACAATTAATCCATCACTTGGTTGAAAGAAAGTAATTATCAATTAACGATTTAAGACACTCATCGGGAAAATAAGCCAAACATTCTGTGTTCTAGCTTTTTGCTTTTATTCAATTGTAAGTTGAAGATCTTTTGGTGTTGGACTGGACATCTATGGAAAATTATGACCAGCCTTTTCACCATAGACTTAATGCTATATAAATAATCATTAGTTGCAGCGCTAATAGGTTTCATGATTTGGTAAAATTTCCAGAAATCTCATTGCCACAATACAAATAAAACAAACATACAAAACAATCATCACATTGATGCTAAACCTTGTAAATCCAATATTGCCAAAAAGCAGTCCAACACAAGAACATATTGAACAAGAACAACACAAAAGCAGTTATTGCATTAATTTAGTTTTTGGCCACTCGGAGGCAGTGGAGTGAAAACACAGCAATGACACGTTATCCCCTTAAGTTGCTATAGCGACCATACTAGCCAGCAGTCGACTGGTGTTTCTGGCCACCTGATGAACTTAAGTCAAACAGTCACTCTCTTTTAGCTCTGCTTTGGTTTCCACCAACTCTTGAGGGAAATATCTTGCTTTGTCGCCAGCTTTGTCTGTCTGGTGCTCGTAGGGCACAGTGGTTTTTGTCAGAGCTAAAAACAGGTGGCTGAGGTGAACTGTGGATGATAATTCGCTCTGAGTTTATCCCTGCAAGCCAACCTTTTGCATATTGATTATAACATATAGTCATTTGATTTATTATTAGTATAAAATATTGATTGATGCAGCTTTAAGGAAGAGGTAGAAATGGCATACCAAACTCTCACCTTATGTATTGGTACATTACCCAACCCTGACCAGAAGTGATTCAGCTTTTTAGATACAGTATGATTAAGCTAATTAATGCACCAAAGGTGAGGCCCAATACAATCCCCAGTCGACTTGATTCCATTAAAAGGCACAAAGGGATGTTCAATCAAAACACCACAGGTGTATTAGTTCTTATTTCATCTTGAATTACCTGTCAGTTGACTCTAGTAGAGCTTCTTCACTGCGGACATGTTGACTTGTCAGAGCAGGAACAGCACAGGTGTAACTAACAACACTAATGATGGCTCTGTTCCATTTGGGAGTGCCATGAAACCAAAACACCAAGGTCCTGAAACTAGCACAACTAAAGGAAAGCAAGTTGTGCAACCATTACTAATGTTTACATTCCTTACAGTTATAGTTGTATGTACCTTTATTTTTTCACGTACAGTATTCTTATATAAACACAGGCGTAACTTGTTATTCAGGTACAAAACCTTGTTGCTGTGATATTTGCGCCAGGTGTGCCTCTAGATGTTCAGTTAGGCTGTTACTCTGTCCATTAATCACTTAAAAATGAATTTTCCATAAAAACTTAGTGTCAGTGTAGCCACAGATCTCTTGATAGTGATGGTATATGTAAAGGTTTTTACCTTATAAAGTGCTCTTCACTGCCAAGTAATAATGTAATTCACCATCCTGTGGAGACTGGCAGTATCTCAGTGGGAGAAAGGTCAAAGAGTTCAACAAAATCACAAACAATATATTTCCTCACTTTCCCGCAGTGCTATTATTTATTTTAAATTCTGCATCTGTCCACAGTGAGGTCTGCGGATTAAGCTGCTTGTTATCACACTAACGTCTTTATTTATATATGAATAAAAATATGGACCAGTTTGCTGTACATTATCAGATTTATTGAACTTGCCGTACACATTCATCCCATGACATTCATTATCAGCAATTCATGCTACATTATTTTACAAGCTCCTACCAAAAAAATACTGCTCTGCAACCATAGAAACATCTGTTGCTAGGATACATGGCTACACTGTAACAGAACGGTAGCCATAGAAATGTCTGTATAGCTAACATCAGTGTCAGTATTTGAATAATCTGTAAGGATTTCCTCCTTATAACATTTCTGAATTGTTTACTTTATTTCTATGATTACAGCAGATTTTAGACTTTTTTTTAATCACTGTTCCACTCATCAAATCAAATGTAGGCACGTTGTCTTCCCTGAATATTAGTTGTGATTATTATTATGTGTCACTTAATGTCAAATAACAGAATAGATTTAACTGGACAGCTGGAATATCATTATTAGTTTCCCAGGATGCAAAGCCATGTGAATAGAAATTATATGAATCAAACTTTAATTAGGTCTTGTTATTGATCACAAACAGCAGCCAATCAGACTCAGCTTGTCAGGTGGCAGGTGTCTGGTTTTAGAACAGTGTTATAGGGTGTGTCTGGATGCTGACACCATAAGTTGCTTTCACGGGAAGGGACAGCAGAATATCCCTCTTGTAAATTAGTAACCATGGCGACAGCACAGCGTTCACGGTGTCGGGAGAAATGCTTTAAAGAAGGAAGAAGCTCTAAATTTCATCCACGGGGAATACCGAGGACGAGAGTGTCCACTCTCCTGAGCTAAACGCCATGTTGGTGAAATCATATATACTCGTGAAGGCAGCATGGAGCATGGAGTCACCTACAGCTGACAGAAACACTGAAATAAAGAGTTGTTGCTATGGAAACGATTCACCGTCCCTTCTAGTGGCTTTGGTTTTAATTGTTATGAATCTTTGGTCGCATTAAACAAACACCCCCTAAGAACGCCTCAACGCCCCACTTTCAAACATATTGCTTCCAGCGCCATCTGAGATGCTCTTAACGCCCCCGTTGAGAAACGCTAGTCTATGTGAGCAGTGCTAGGCTGGCTGTGGGAAACCGACGTGCCATTTTAGTCCAACTAAAGTCAAGTATAAAATCACTGTTAACAGCTTCAGTAGTGGTAATGTAAATACACCTGTGATTATTCTGCATTACTGTACTGTGTAATGGGTTTAAGTGGGTTGTTTTGCTGTTAAATGATGGTGTAAATCCAGAAGAAGAGATTTTTAATCCTGCCAAAAATACATGGAAAGCCTGCATTTATTTAATATTTTAATATGCATGATATTGAACACTAGCATTAGAATTAGAATAAGAGTAGTCTTTATTTTGTCTGGGCCATCGAGAGAACACAGTCAAACTGCAGTATCACACCCAGATCTACATGCACACAAAGAGTATTGCACAGACACACTTTGTCACACTTTGACAGACTGAACTTAAAACAAACGGCCGGCCCGCGTGCTGAGTTACAGCCGCTGCACCACCAAACGTGGACATGATCTAATTAATCAATAAAAACTTGCACCTGTGTAATAATTCAAATTCTTATGATAATTGTAGTAATTCGTATTGACTTGGATAGGAAAAATGAGCTGGAAGACCCCTCAGTGGCCAGAGACCGGTAATGTGAGATCAGTTTTTGGCTGGCATGCCATCTCGGGACCTGAGCACTAAATCAATGATGGTGCTGTCCATTTGCTCCACTCTATTCCAAATCACTCTGAGTCCATCTTTCAGCTGAAATCCCCGCTGAGATGCGCTGTTATGCAAGAGGTTACATTTGGGGATTAGCACATCATTTTCAAGGGTAGACATCAAGAATCCAGTGGCGTTTATAGGTCACAAATCCCATGCAGTTGTTACGTGTTATACATGCAACAAAAGGATGATACGCTCATAAGTATTACATTCTCTGTGGGGTTTTTTTATTGCTTTAAGCTTCAGATAGACTCATTGACATTAGAGATGCAACCAGTGGTGTAATGTTAAGTACATCTTTTACTTTTACTTCACTTAAGGATAAGCTTGAGGTACTTTGACTTGATATACTGCAATTTCATGTCACTTTATACTTTATACTGTACTTTTTATTTCACCGCAATTAGTTGACAGCTTTAGTTACTAGTTACTTCTACTTCATATACTCATATACTATATACAACATAACATTTGATGCTGCAAAGTCAAATATTAGGCTACCCTACATTCGTTTGATTCATCAGTGAACAAATGATTAATCATTGCCTGTTTTGATAACTAATTAATCGTTTGAATCCTTTCTCATGCAGAAATGAAATTGTAATAAGTAAAATCATAGTGGACTGTTGTTTGGACAAAACAAGACATTTGAAGGTGTCACTTTGAGCTCTGTTACTTTTTTTATTTGTTAATTTGCCCATTACTTTTCAGATGAATAATTTAAACTGTGAAATATCAAAAAAAAAAAAACAAAACAGAAAAATCTGTGTCTAAACTTTCCAGACCCGAATAATGTACAGCGACATTTGACAGAGGACGGCAGCAAATCGTCTCGTTTGAGAGGCCGGGACCTGAAAATGTTGACTTTTTTTCAATCCTCTTTTTTCAATCAAAAAATCATGTAAAGCGGATAATAATAATAATAATAATAATAATAATAATAATCACTTTATTTGTTATCACTTTCACACTGCTAGCAGTGTTTTTACAGTGTTTTACAAAAGACAAAACTGAGAAAATGCAGATAATATAATGATAATGATGTGACTATATTTGTCTTTACTTTAGCCTTGAATTGCATTTAATTTTTAAGGGAACAGGAAATATGTATACATAAAGAAATAGAAATAACAAAATAACAGGATCCACACACTTTTTTATTCACTTGCTGTTCATTGTTTTCGTCATTGAGGGACTTTCAGTATAATTAATCAATCAAATGGCAACAAAAATCTTTTCTTTTCAGCATAGTTTTTCTTCACCTGTCATCACATCTAATAAAGCGGTAATTTTCATGCTTATGACTGAGGCTCCATATGATCACATGACATATGAGTCCTACTGCAGATCCCAGTACTGTAAATTCCTCTCCATGAGATTTTGTGCCTTTGCTGCTGCATCTCCATGAGTGTCTGATCGTCTCGGACTGTTTCGTATCTGTGCCTGTGCGATCTCTGTGTCTCATGTTCAGCAATGCATGGACATGTATGTGTGTGTGTGTGTGTGTGTGTGTGTGTGTGTCGCTGCCTGTGTGTGAGTCTGTCTGTTGCATAAGAGGATCTGCTGCTGTCCCAGAGCTTAACTAAGGATTTAAACCTCTCCTTCTCACTCTCTCTTGCACTCTCTATCTCTCTTTTCCTGTGTCGTCTGTCTCTTTAGCGCTCTCTGTTGCACTCTCTCTAATCTCTGTAACTGCATGTATATTGTAGGGGGATGATGTCATTATTTGTCCAATAAGTCTGTGCGTATGCACACCGTCGCATGTTTGCTTGTCTAATAATGTTTGAGCAGGAAAATTTCTTTTTGTTCTGTGCGCATATGAGGTTCCCAGAATAAATTAGCCTCCATTTTGATGACACCTGCTCACACACACAGAACTCATTATGACTTGTCGCATTCAAGCTGTTTGGTAAATATATTTTAATAGCTGCACAATAATTATGAAGAATAAATCCGAAATAAGATGTTTTAATCGGCTGTCGTTCTGATAAAGTCACTTATCTGCATTGTATGTAATTTATGGCATGTTTATGCAGGATTGATGGGTTATAACACAGGTAGTGTTTATGCTATAGTGACATCATTCCCTGTTTCAGCAGCTTTGCTTCCCCCTCAGTTATCGTTCAACAACTAGTCTGCGTTTGGCAACTCTGAGTGTAACAAAAGATATCGATTCTTACCATTTTCCAGTCTGATGACACAGAGCGGACTGGGCTTACTGGTGATCTAAAAATAAGAGGTTTGGATGAGTCTCCAAGCATCTGAGCATTACTTTATCCAACATGCAATGCTGCAGATTCATTGGCTGCAAACTGCACAAACAGCACAAGAACATTTTGTCAAGGAGGCTGATTCGACTCCGTCGGGGAAAGATTTGAGTGTTTTACATATAATATTTTATTTATTTAGTATTTATTAAAAGTATAATGCAGCCCTAGTGTTTCAGGCTTGACCACAGGGCCAATGTGTATTCTTTCAACCAAATGACCACCCTGCTATCCCTGTTCCCTCACTATGTACCAGTGCCTGAAATGGGCCAATTACCAAGTAAGGCTGCAACTAATGATTATTAACATTATCGATGAATCTGCTGAATTATCTCTCAATCAATCCATTTATTGTTTGGTCTATAAAACATCAGAAGACTGTAAATAAAAGTGAAAGGTGAAGTCAAGTCAAGTTAAGTTAATTGACAACCAATAACTGCTGTTTCAGTAATGAGACTTTACTCACCAAACAGGAAGTCTGCTTGATTTGGCGCTTGGTTAGTGTTAATTTCGGGCCCTGTGGATTAGGGTGTATGTGGCAGGTGCGCCCCAGTGTTTGTGAAGACTCCGTGTATCAAACTCTTGGTAATTTGTGCACGTTAATTAGTATTTTGTACTACAAATTAGCAACCTGTACACTTGAACTTTAATTCATTCACACAATTTGTGACTTTAAAATCCTGCATGTGTCTACTTTGCTGGTTTAAAGTGAGAGTGTTTCTGTTTGATTTCATTTCAAACAACCGCAGGCTGTTCAGTTCAATTCAGTGGTTTTGCTTCCGTTAAAACATATAAGTGAATAAAAGACACACCAGTAAAAGATGTGAATCGCGTATCAACTGTTGGCAATTCTGTCCAGTTAAAATTGATAATAAAACAATATGGTCGATATTTTGCACATTGCACCTCTTAGTTTCATTCAGAGATTCATTAGGTATATTTTATAATATTCATATTTAAAATGATGGATTTGCACTGCTTGTTTTTTTCTTTTCTCTTACTATGTTTATTGTGACCATTATGCACCAAAACCTTGTTTGTAGAAAACCTGATTCTGACTTTAAAACCCAAAGCGAATATAATCTATAATCAAGCCATGATACAACATCATTACATCATTAATGAATTTATTATCATTGAATTTAATTAAGCTACAAAGAATGGCATAAATTGTATTAAGATTAGAGTTATAAATTAATAGATGAATCCTTTGGTCTACAAAGTTTGAGAAAATAGCAAAACTTGTCTTCACATTTCCTCAAGATGATGACGAACATCCGACCAAACATGTTCAGTTTACCATCGTATAAAACAAAGAAATGCAGCAAATTCTCAAAACTGACAATCTGAACTTGTATGTTAACCGTTTTTGCCTGAAAAATTACTTAAAACGAACTATTGATGACTGAAATTTTTAACATTTAATTTTTTTGTCAATCAAACTAATCATTTCAGCTCAAAAGATGAGGATGATAGTGATAGTGTCTGTGATCCCATTCACACCTGCTGCTAACGTGCAACGTGTATCTGTGTGCCTTACCTGAATAAGGCAAAGTATGATAATGCAGATATAACTGCAAAATGCACATCGCCGAACTCTTTCTCTAGAAAGCCAGAGCTAGACACATTTTTCTCCTCGGCAAAAGAAACTCAGTTGTGTTCATTCAGCCGCGTCACCTCCCTTGCAGGACATGTCATATTTGTTGAGAAGTCTGCCAGCTCCTCCTCCCTAATTTACACATTGAGATCAGATCACAGAATCGAGACAACAGAAAAGCTTATAAATAGCAAGTGTTTAAATGCAACGCCCTGTTATCAGAAATCTTCATCCAGATAACGTCTGAGACACAAAAAGAATGTTAATACCAGGGGTAAATGTGATAAAGATGGTGTTGTTACTGCTGATGATGATGGTATTGAAGATAATGACCTCCTCCATGTGCACTGGTGTGTTTGTTTGTGCTGGAGGAAAGCCCCCCTGCTGCACTTACTGTTCAGCTGTGTTATTTCTCACTGATTTACTCTCTGTTTCTCTTCCTTTGTCTCTGCAGATTGACTTGGAGCCGGAGGGGAAGGTCTACGTGGTCATTGATCTGTCCGGATCCTCTACTGAAGGTAAAACCACCACCCGTTGTACTACTGAAAAGCAAAGGAATCAGACATCAGAACACACAAGCATCCATTCAGGCCTGTAGTTGCGCGATGATACGGTGGTGTCTGGAAAGGTGGAACTATTTAAAGATAATAAGATGCAGGGTTTGTCCCTCTACCTGCATATCAGCTGCTAATATCATGAACTCCATCACAGTTTAATGTAACTTTATTTAAGTTTTCAGTTCACCACTGAGATCCTTTAACCTCCTGATACACAAATCAAGTTTAGCCACAGCTTCTGACAGAAGTTTGATGAGAAAAAGTGTCTCCCATTGCCTACAACGTTAAAGGAAAACTTCCGTTTTTTACAACCTGGACCTTATTTCTAGCATTAAATACGCCCATTTACTCACCCAGACAACTTTGGTGGCATTTGGAGTCGTTTTGAAGAAATTAGCCCCAGAGGAGCGGCGCGTATATCCGTATAATGCGAGTACTCGGGGCATCCATGCGCAGCCTCTATAAACGCATAATCTGTGACGAAACTCGTTCATATTCCAATATTTTGTTATGATATGCTGGTGCTATTCCCCTCTGAGCCGGCGGTCGGCTAGTTTAGCTGTAGTTTGGCACAGCTATGGTTCGTTATTGCATATTCGTAGCCGACCGCCGCAGAGTCAGCCGTTGTGGCTGGCTGCTCGCAGCGCGCGGCGCTCGAAAATGACGTCATTCGCGTCAGAAGTCGTTGTTCAGAGACGCTGGATGTTGATAACATGCCACCACGGGCTCAGAGCGGAATAGCACCAGCATATCATAACAAAATATTGTAATATGAACGAGGATTATGCGTTACATAGAGGCTACGCACGGGTGCCCCGAGTACTTGCATTATACGGATATACGCACCGCTCCTCTGGGGCTAATTTCTTCAAAACGCCTACAAATGCCACCAAAGTTGTCTGGGTGAGTAAATGGGCGTATTTAATGCTACAAATAAAGTCCAGGTTGTAAAAAACGAAAGTTATCCTTTAATGAAACATTAGTGTTCATCTGGAGTTCTGTTTCTGGCCACCTGACAGGAAATACTCCAGTATTCACTCCTCTTTTAGCTCCGACTTAGTTTCCTCCAGCTCCTGAATTTAATATCTGTTTCTCTAGCAGCTAAATGTGTCACTATGTTCACCAAGTTTGCCTGTCTGCAAATTGGTGATTGGTGATGGCTACTGAGAGCAGCGAGGGTGAGCCAAAACTTTAAAGTTGCAGGCCGTAAAACCAAAAGACATTAAAAACTCTGTGGATTTACCACTACAAGAAACTCCTTTCACATTGCTCACAGTAATTTGATGCATTGTTCATGTAGAAATAGCAATTACTGCAACTTTAACCAATTCCATGTTATTTTGCATAAATAACATGAATCTTAAACATAAGAGTAGCAGGAAGTGTGTTATTCAGCAGGGCTGCAGGACAAATGGGAGCATTGAATAAAAAAAATTAAATGCACTTTATTTGATCATTTTGAGCCTTACAATTGTGTATTACTATGATATTCCTTAGGATTTTTGTTACTTTACAATAAGCTTAAAGCGGCTGTAATTCATATTTACATGATAACGATGTATCATTAGAATTATTGCATGTTTCAGTTCATTGTTCAGCTGTCTGCTCTCGTAGCGTTGCAGGTTGTTGTGTCAAGCAGGAGGCAGCTGTTTGCACTGTACACTACCTGCAGAGCACCAAACAGCAGGCAGACACAGATAGCAGCTAAAGAACCAGATATTTTGCTCAGGAGGTGGTGGAGACCAAAAACAGGGCTAAAACAGAGTGATAATTAGACTTAGATTTGAAATGTGGCCAGAAAGACATCTTCAAATAACTGATAATTGTGCACCCTGTTGGCAGCTGTTAACTTAAAAGGTGATGATGCATCAGTGTTGTCAGTGCTGTGCAAGTTCGCACTTAACAAGAGCACACCCAACAAACATGCGCTTTGTGCCTGCTTTCATGCACACAACACTGAATGTTGTGTTCACAACTTGTTTCCACTGCCGCCAAGTGGCCAAAACATTAGTTATTTCAGGTTTAACACAACATATTGTGCATACATCCTTGGCCATTACTTCCAGTCTGCTGCATTGAAACCAGAGGCCAGAGAGTGAGATGAAAAGATTACTGTAAAAACAGCTTTAGGTCTTCCTGTTTTCCTAGAAAGTTACTGGACAGAACTGAACTCTCTCCTTCTCTCTCTTCTGTTTCCTTCCTCTATTTGTTTGTATTGATTAAACATGGAAACATCCAGAATCTCTCCCTCAATTACCCTTTCCGCACACATGCACTCACTCACATCCTGCCTGATAAGAGTGATTTTCACCTGCACCTGTGCATCTTCACACCTGGTTATAAATAGAAGCAGTTATCTGCCTTCCAGTGAAGGTGTGCACGTGTGTGTGTGTGTGTGTGTGTGTGTGCGGGTGCAGCAGAGAACCCCAGTAGTGTAACACAGAGGTTAGTTTCTCTGTGTAAAGATGGATGAAGCGAGCAGTAGAGAGTGAAGAGAGAGGGAGTAGATTCTTAAAATAGTAGGTGAGATTGAGCCACGGATTACACACACACACACACACACACACACACACACACACACACGCAGACTCAGGCGTCCGTGTCTTGCCCTCCTCATGGATGATTGGACACTCTGTTGTGACCTCACGACCCCCTCTCCTCCCACTCCTGAACTTCCTCCCAGAGTTCAGCTGGCTTGAGTGCTCGTCACGTTAATGTATGCTGATAAAAACAAATGGTGTGTGTGTGCTGATAGGAGGGATGGAGAGAACCAGAGGAAGAGGTGGTATTTTTAGCAGATTTATATTTTTTTTCCCCTGGTGCAATCTGTTCTCTGCAGCTTCGGAGGCTGGAAGGACTTCTTCTCCTTTTTTCCTCCTCTTTTCTCCTCTCCATCCTTTTCGCATCTGTTGTTCTCAGGAAGCAAATTTCAATAATCTGAACTAATCTGACCATCTGCAGTCTCTCCCTCTCTGTTTCTGGATTCTCAGCTCTCTCTTTCTTCATCCCTTTCTTTAAATATTGATTTATTATACTTCTTTTGAAATATTTTAAATCGTTGAGCACTTAAAAAGCGTATTGCTTCTTATTTTTTTCAATATAACTTCTTGCTCTAAGTGTCATACATCTAGCAATTCATTACATTGACATAAAAACAGAAAATGCAGAGTACGAAATTACATGTAAATCCAAAATAGAATAAAATGCAATTAAGAAGCGTAACAACATTTAAGAAAATTGAAAGGAAATAAGAGTAATAACTATCTAAAATCCAGTTAAAAGCTACAGTCTTACCCAACGTCTGTGGGGCTGCTTCATCTTCCACTTCAGCTTCTTTACTGTAAATGCTTCAGATTCAGCTCCTCAGTTCCTTTGAATGCGTCACCTTCACTTGTTGCTGCCTTTGATAAAATCTCAAAAGAATCCAAATTTGAAGACATTTCAAGTGTTTCAGATGCACCTTTTTAATGGAAGTGTATGCACATGTGACGTTAGCTGAGATCATTTTTGCCTTGTGCCACTTGAACTTCTTTCAGTGGTTCACCTTCAACTCCTCAAAGTGCTTCAACTTCAGTGATTTCTGCCATTTCTGATGTTTCAAGTGCAGTTTTTCAGTTAAAGTGTGCACCCTTCAATCTCCTCCACGTTTATCTACGTTCATATTCAACACCTTTCACCGCTTCAGTTGCTTTAAACGCTTCCTCTGCAGCGCTGATTGCTTTTGTAAAGATGTTGCAACTGCACATTTTTTAGTATAGCATTCACTTCAATCTCGGCTTTATTTTTATTCAGTATTGAAAGATTATTTGAAGTGTATCTACAATCTTACGAATAATTTGAGGAACCACTTCAGCTGCCGCTTCAAATCAGTTCAGCTGCGTCATTTTGTTCAAATGCTTCAACCATGGCTGCCATTTCAAAAGCTCCAAAGAGTCTCAATTTTAAATAGATTTTTATAGGATTTTACAGTAGTTATGAGTTGAGTATTAACAACCACAGAATTAAAGTTTGAAGACACTTCAAATGTCTCAGCTTTAATTTCTTTGAGAAAATGCCGCCTTTTGTGGTTTTATTTTGTGATTATTTTGCAATACAATCTTTGAGGAGCCACTTCAACCTGACGGTGCAACTTAATTTGCTTCAACATTATGTATAATTGAGCGTGGCACAAATACATTGACGACCTTGAGGAACCACTTCACCTCCTTTTAGCACAGATTAATTCGTGTGTTTTTTCCTTCAGAAAATGTCACAATGTCTAGTTCAATTTGTCTTAAACCCTGAAAGATTTTCCAACGCAAATCTGCCAGCAGTGAATTATAAATTCTGCAGTTCATTATTGGAGAAGCAGATGGATTACTGCCGCTGTTGTATTGTTACTCATTTTTATGTCATATTTGTTTATATCACCATCTGCAGTTCAGTTTTCCCTCCTCTTTGTCTTCGCTGTCTGCTGGTCTTCTACACGTCACATTTGAATCTTCTGTCTGTCCGTATGTGCGTGTCTGTTGGACGGCCATCTTCCGGTTGGTCATTTCGCAGAACCCGAGTGCGTCTGTCTCCACGGCGATCACTCTCAACTGTTGTTATGCCTCGTCGCCCCTCCTCGTCAGCATGCCTGTGTGTATGTGTCTGTCCTGGACAGATGGATGATGTATTATGTAAAACAAAGTGATCCCAATAATGGCCTGTTAAGCTGTCTCCACGCACACACACATGCACAGATACACAAAAACGCACACTTTCACTCACATACACTCCTACTCACACACACACACACCGAGTCCCTAGACAGCCTGTCTGTAATCGAACTCTGGAGAGGCTCAGCAGTAACCACATCTATAACGCACCCAGGAGAGGAATGGAGGGAGAGTGAAAGAAAGGCGAAGTAGGACAGGAGCGCAGAGAGAAGGAGTGTGTGTGGGAGTGAGAGTGGAGGTGGTTCTCTTGTCTTAAGGTTACCCTCGGAAAGCATTTATGTTTCCGGGGAGATGCGGAGAGGAAGGGAACGGCTGGTTGGATGGTGCTCGCTGAGGAGGAGTATTTTAATATGCTGTCCTTCGTTTTTAGTGCCCACACATGAAAGTATAAATAGCACACACCCGTACGTATGCATAGGCCTCTGGTAGGTGTGGGGTGTTTGCGAGAAAGAGGGAGGGCGGTGGGGGGGGGGGGAGATGAGAGGCCGCTGAATGATTAAACATCTCCAGCAACATGATGCAAATGATCCTTATTTGTACAGTCTCAGGAAGTAAAATCAGTGTGCATAAGAAAACGTCCACTGTGATGTGCGTGATAACTCATCTAAAGATGACTCAGAAACACACCAATATTCTGAAATTGCTCTTTGCAGATTTGTTTTTGTTGGTAAACTTCAAGCAAATCAATCAAAAATCAAGTGCCAGAAGCTGCACTTCCTTAACATGGCCACTTGAGGCTGTCTGCAAAAGCGAGTCAATCCCCATAGACCCCCATGTTTACAGCAGAAATAAACATGTTTACAGCCTGGTACAAAGAACAGTTTGGTCTAATTGTTCATGACAACTGCACAGGAGGTGAGTGTATAAAACTCACTTAAAGTTAGCCTTAAACTTACGGATAATTATGGGCATGGCCGCTTTGAGTGACAGCTAGCCGCCTCAGCTGCACCTTTTTGCCCAATTCTGAAATATGACAAACTTGTGTTTATTCACTCGACAGCCTCCGGGACCAACGAGAATGAGGAGCGAGTGTTTCGAGAGAGGATCGGTCCTCGCCGGCGACAGGGCGCCGTCCGAAGACGCGTGCATCAAGTCAACGGACACAAGTTCATGGCCACCTACCTGAGACAACCAACGTACTGCTCACATTGCAGAGATTTTATCTGGTAGGCGACACACACACCCACACACACACACAGATCTGGCTGACCTAGTATGTTTCATTAAACCAACCTGGCTGAAATGCTGACTCCTCTGTGTGTGATCTGATAGGGGCGTGCTGGGGAAGCAGGGATACCAGTGTCAGGGTGAGTACTCTGCTCTGTTGGATTCCAATTTCTCAAGTAACGCTGCACATCATGTATTATTGAAGAACAAGAACACAAGAGGGATTACGTGTTGCTGAATGACAGCTGTGATTTGGTTGTGGGCCACCATCACCGAGAGCCACACGTAGATGAGCTGTATTAAAAATGCTCATGAACATTGTGTGCACTTTCTCTGCATACGTTGCTTTTGTTCCAGTGTAAGCAAACACACTAAAGATTCAGCTGGAAGTGAAAGTGTTACTGACCTGTTGAGGTATTTTATTGTCATTTAGCCCATAAGGAAGGACAGTCATATTGGATGATTCTGCAGGACAGGATATACATCCAGTGTCAACGTTCAGTGCAGATGCAGGAAATAGTGTTGTTTTAGGTATGGGTGTAGTGGATGGGTGTCTCATTTATCCAGCTTTTTAGAGCTGACTTCCTGTCTCAGACTAAGACCACGTTCAAGACTCACGGTGTGTAAAAACACAGCCTGTGACGTGAACGTTGTAGTTCAGCTGTTTGCTGTTTAAAGATAAAATAGTTGTCGCCTTTGCAGAGTTGTAAAATCCTGTCTGTGAGTATTATAAACAGTATTTTGGCATCTGATAAGCCTCTAAATGTATTCATCTGTTACTCCAACTGGACCCAACTGGATCGTATTTCATATCCCAGCGGTACCTTAAACCACAGGCACCCACCAATGCAGCCCCCTGCACTGTTTTAACACAGGGCTGTTTTCCCTCTGAGTGCCCAAAATCAAATAACGTTGGTTTTAAATATTTCATCATGAGGAAGATATTTCCAAAACATTAATGAGCCAAGCCTGTTTTAGCTCCTTCTGTTTTGATTAATACAGCTGTCCACACAGGCTACAGTGATTGTGTGTGTTGTGTCTGAGCGCTGCCAAAGCACAGGTGACCCACACTCAATACTGCTCCTGAACGCATCCCGTGTAGATGCAGGCTGAGTACTGCTGCTGTGCCGCTAACATGCCGCTCATGCTACCCCTCCTGTGTGGACATTGTGTTTCCTTAACCACAATTGATCTACATGTAGTAGTAGTAGTAGTTGTAGTAGTAGTTGTCCTATTGTACAAATAATTAATTTGAAATTAATCCAGGTTTTGCAGAATCATCCAATATTAATGTTTTTTCTTGCGAGTGGCTTGCGCTATCTCTATAATGGTGTGACGTCAAAAAATATCCCCTCACTGGGACCATTCATCGGCTTTTGTAGATTTTAATTATGCTTTTAAGAAAGTTTAGAAAATTGCATTTGTACATTTTAATATCGACATTTAATGTGGGTCAGCTGCATCTGGCAGATACCTGACCCCTTTAATGAGGTCACTGTTGGCACGGATATTAAATCTGCGAATCAAATCGATGCATCGCTCAGTGCCACAGTGTTGCCTCTGAATCCCTGCAGAACAGATTGCCTTTTAGGATATTATCACTTTTATTCTGCCCGGCTGATCCAACCTGGGGATAATGCTGATATCACATTCACATGCTGTGTTTGATGCCCCTCCGCTAATCAGATTCTGAACAGACTGTTGTTAATTTTGTGAATGCCTGACGTTGATGCTTCCAGTGTGCACGTGTGTCGTCCACAAACGCTGCCATGAGCTCATCATCACCAAGTGTGCCGGGATGAAGAAGCAGGAGGACACACCTGAGGAGGTGCTCACACTCACATGCAAACATCCACAAAGTCCACATGGAGTGTGTTGGTTTTCAGCTCAGATGAATATGTCCTCTTTGGCATTAATTATCTGTATCATCACATGCACTGAATCATGTTTGAGGTGCCATTCAGGCCTTTTGTGAACCAATCTGTGTCACTTAAGGTAACATGTGTACACAGTGCGCTAACACTTGAGCCACATGCATTATTCCTGTGATAATGCGACAGTGACCTCTTTGTAACACCGTATGTGTTTGTGTGTGTGTGTGTGTGTCTCCCTCTGTAGGTGGGTTCACAGCGGTTCAGTGTTAACATGCCCCATAAGTTCAGTATCCACAACTACAAGGTTCCCACCTTCTGTGACCACTGTGGCTCCCTGCTGTGGGGCCTCATGAGGCAGGGCCTGCAGTGCAAAGGTGAGTTCAAGTGCAGTGGGGATTCACAACGTGAGCGCACATAGATGCGTTTCGGAGAGCTCATGTCTTACAACCTCATTGGAGCCCGAGCAATATGTGCATATATTTGAAGTCAAAGGCAGACAATAAATGTTATGTTTGTAAAACAGCACATGAAAAATGACTTTTTCATTACACATTTGTATCTTTGCCAAGTGGAATTTTCCATTGTGCTTGTTTTTTACTGAGCAGGATCAAAACAGGTTTACAGATGTAAAAGAAATTCGGTTAAATGTGATTCCTTTTTGTATCAGATCCAATATTTTTTATTTTAGCATTTTAATTTGATAATTGTAGGTCATTTGAAAATTTATTTTTGTTTTCTCATGCAGTTTCTTCCATATGTATGCTATGAATATCTGTCACTGTGTGTATGAACATTTTCCATAATTAATTAAGGATTTTGACAAACGGTTAATAATTTCATCAAGCAAATGTCAAATATTAGCTGAAATACAGTGAAGGTATGGTTTTACACTCTGCAGTCTACTCATATTGATCACACCTGTGACCTTCCAGCGCAGTTTGATGTCGTTAAGGAATAGATAACATTTAAAGAAGTCCAGTGTTTGAGCCAGACGTCCTTTCTGTGTTTGACCCGGAGCCGTTTTCTCGTTTTTGTTGTTACGCAGTGTGTAAGATGAATGTGCACAGACGGTGTGAGACCAATGTAGCTCCTAACTGTGGCGTGGACGCCCGAGGAATCGCGAAGGTCCTGTCTGACCTGGGAGTCACGCCCGATAAGATCTCCAACACGGCACAGCGCAGGAGGAAGGTAACGGCTCTCACCGCGGTCCCCATTTGAAACAGGAACGCAGGAAACACAGGGCGAATTATTGTTGAGTCGTGTCACTCTGCTGTTTACTGTTGTTTTGCTCGCTGCTGATGGAGCACAATTATTCATTTTCACCGGCGTCTGTGGCTGTTGATTGAGAGACCCCCATGGCGGCAGAAATGACGTTTGATTGGTCGCCATGTTTCGTGTCGCATTAAACGCAAATTCTTTATGACATTTTTATTTTTTTAAAGGAAAGTTTGACATTTTGGGAAATCCTCTTTGAGTTAAATGAGACCACCTTCACATCTGCATGGTAAATATGAAGCTACAGCCAGCAGCTGGTTAGCTTAGCTTTGCACAAAGGCTTGAAACAGGAGGGAACACCTAGCCTGTCTCTCTCCAAAGGTAGCAAAATTCAACTAAAAGTGGCTTTAAAACTGATTGATTAGCATGTTAAATGTTGCTTGATTTATTAGTACTTAAACCAGAGTGTAAAAACAGAAGTAATTATGAGCTTTGTGTTGGATTTTGTTATGTTTGTAGAGAGCCAGGCTAGCTTTTCCACCCTGTTTCCAGTCTTTGTGCTAAGCTAAGCTAACCAGCAGCTGGCTGTAGCTTCATATTCTTCCTCTTTTTTGAGAAATTATTGAGACAATTCACTGGTTTAGGGTTTTGTTCTCGCCGTTTCTGTGGACGGGTGATGCACCGGAAAAATAAAGTCCGAGGACAGCTCAGCGGAACGGTCATGTTGTCTCTCCCTCTGTCCAGTTGACTCCAGGGCAGGACCCTCCCCAGTCTCCTCCTGAGCTCTCCCAGACTGAGGAGAACAGCTTCAGCCAGCCAGCTGTCCCCACCTCCCCCTCACAGCAGGGTAACACCGAGCACAACACACACACAAACACACAGCCATCAAAAAGCACAGATTTGACACAAACAGGCGGACATTTCAAAGCCCTTCGAGATGCGTTCTTAGCAGCATGTGGTGTTAACGTGTTAATTTTACCAGTGAGTGGTAGTATTTCCATTTCAGGAATAATATTATTGCGCCTTTTAAAAAACAAGTAGTTAAATCTGTTATTGTTGCTGTGGATTTTACTTGAATTATCTAAGAATTCTCCCCCTCCGCCCACCACCGCCATTTGGCTGTCACAGTTAGTCATCGTCCTCTCACACTTTCGAAGCTGAGGAATAAAAGTTAACTTTCTCCTCATGGACGGATTCCCATTTTTGTTTTATGGAGTCGACGATAACAGCGCCGGCCGCCGCCGCCGCCGCCGTTTAATCTCCGTGCTCAGGGATACTGTAACTGAGTCATCCCAGGCTCCAGCAGAGGATGCGATCATCATATTTGAAAGTTTACTGAAAAGTGATCAGGAAGAAAAAATGAGCAACATTTCTAAAAACAATCTGAGCTCTTTTTTTGCATAACGAGCCGAACGCTGACGGGGAAAATAAAAAAAAGACGATCGGCCTGTTTTCACTGATGCCTGATCTGCTTTTCCGTTGACGCCCACAGACTTGGCAGGGTTAGATCGCCTGCAGGACGCGCTGTCGCTCGACCAGCAGGGACCCCAGCACTCCTCGTCCTCCTCCTCCTCCTCCTCCTCCTCCACCACCTCCTCTTCCTCCTCGTCCTCCTCCTCGGCGGGCAGGGAGAACGGGCAGATCCAGAGGAGGACCCTCAAGGACTTCAACTTCATCAAGGTTCTCGGCAAAGGCAGCTTCGGGAAGGTGCGATGACAGAGGAGGCGTTTGAGGGGGATGTCTGTTTGTTTACAGCTCATTGTTTTCATTACTGAAACACGTTATCACCAGGATCTTCATATTTATAGCCGCTGAATTATCAGGAGATGTCAGAGAATATCAGGGCCCAGAATAGACCAGTTCACATGTGCGTGACGTTGTTCGGAGGCTGCTGTTTCCACACATTACATTTCACTTTTCACTACTCACCACAAACAGGAAAACAGACTTTCTCCCACTTTAAAACTTTAGTTTTATCTTTGGAAACCAGGGTGTGTGCAGGTTCTTAAAAAGTCTTCAAAGTTTATAATTATCGGTCCTTAAAAGTCATGAAACAGTCTTAAATTTTAATTTGTGATTTCTTAATTGCCACAAACATTTGATCTAATTTAATTCATCCAAGTGAGTTAACTTTTCTGATGTTGCAGATCTCTAATAAACCTAAAACTGTCTTTTTTGCTTTATATTTGCGTGCACCTGTTGGTTAAGTGTACATCAGCCTACAGTAACTCACTGTAATAACCTCTAAAAGCTCTCTCTGCATGCGGCCACACAGGTACTACTTACCATTCTACTGACCTGCAGTGCTTGAATGAAGATGATTTGTCCAAAATTCAATCTTAAATTTGATTAAAAATGATCTTGAAAAGTTTTCACAAAAGTTTCTGGTGCCTGCGAAACAAACAAAAAACAATAAAAAAGCTGCACTAGTCAATATGTTTACCTTAACAGCTAATCAGATGCTGCTTGTTTTGTGGTCACGAGCTGACAGAAAACTACTGATTTGGTTCACTCTTGCTGCGCACGTTAGTGTTGTTTTCCAGCTGTTTTCCACCAAAAAAGCTCACGTAAACTAACAAAGTTACCGACAGGCTTGTGAACATTCAGCGGCTGACAAGCAGCTGTGGTGGCTGAAGACCAAAACAGAGCTAAAAGGAGTGTAAATATTGAAGGTGCATTCACAAAATGGCTAAAAACACGACAAATGAATGCCAATGTTCTCTGTGTGCGCTGGATCTACGTGTGTTGTCCTAACAGCTTGTTGTCCTTTAAAAATGAGTTACTGCTGCTTTGAAGTGCGTCTACTTTCGACCATCATATAAATTTTTTTTTCACAAAAAAAGTCTGTCAACACTTATTGTCTTGGTAAAACAACAAGCACACAATTTACTCATTCCTATACAATAATTAACTCATTAAACGTGTATTTCAGAATGTGCAACTTTTTGCCTTTTCAGTGTATGAATTCATTCTTAACCTGAGCTGGAAGTGCCTTAACGGTTCCAACATCTCCTGCTTTCTTTCCTCTCCTCGTCCCTCGCCCAGGTGATGCTGGCGGAGCTGAAGGGGTCGGAGGAGGTTTATGCCGTCAAAGTTTTGAAGAAGGACGTGATCCTGCAGGACGACGACGTGGACTGCACCATGACCGAGAAGCGCATCCTGGCCCTCGCCCGCCGACACCCCTACCTCACCCAGCTGTACTGCTGCTTCCAGACACGGGTAGGACCACCAGACAGCACGTGCACATGCAGATTTGATGATTCATCGCTGCTGCCTCTGTATCATACCGCTCTCTCTCTCTCTCTCTCTCTCTCTGCAGGACCGTTTGTTTTTTGTAATGGAATATGTGAACGGGGGAGACCTGATGTTCCAGATTCAGCGATCCAGGAAGTTTGATGAGCCTCGCTCTCGTTTCTACGCCGCCGAAGTCACCTCAGCCCTCATGTTCTTGCACCGTAACGGGGTCATCTACAGGTAAACGCCCACTTATTTCTTAAGATTTTCAGCCAAGGATATTCTTCATAATACTCACAGTCTGTCTTGTTTTGGAGATGAAGTCCAGAGATTTTGATTGTTTATTTGAAGAACTCAAACATACCAGACGGTGTATGACAACATGCTGCGCATTTTTAATTGCATTACGTGATGATTCTCAAGTTTTTTAGTACATTTCATGCTCACTTGTCCCAGCGAGACCAACTGTTATGGAGAGCAGATGGTGCTGATTCTCTCTGTCTGTCCTCGTCTCTCAGGGACCTGAAGCTGGACAACATCCTGTTGGACGCAGAGGGACACTGTAAGCTGGCAGACTTCGGCATGTGCAAAGAGGGCATCATGAACGGAGTGACCACCACCACCTTCTGTGGCACGCCTGACTACATCGCCCCTGAGGTGAGCTTAGCTGCGGTCTGTCCTCCTTTCTACTGTACGAAAGAGCAGTTTTATGTTTCTGGCAGGACTGCAACGATTTGATTTCATATCAATTAGTTGATTTATCATTTGGTCCACAAGATAAGTCAGAGAATAGACAAAATACTCAACCCTGTTTCCACATATTCAGCTGTCTAAAACCAAAACATATTCAGTTTAATATCATAGACGACAAAGAAAACCAGCAAATATTCCTTTTTGAAACTGGAATCAGAGGATTTTCTTGCATGTTTGCTTGAAAAGTGACAAATGCTTCATCAGTTATTTAAATATTTGCTAATTAGTTAATTGTGTCAACTCCAGTTACTGATAAACTCACATAAATATGGTTGTTTTATATCTTTTTTTCAAAAACACTTATTGCATAATCAGCTGATCTCCATCATTTTAATCGTTACATTCGCTTCCGTTCACCTGCATTGAAACAGCTGGATGACGCTAACAGAAATGTCATATTTCAATCATTATTCCCACAATTTGAGGTTTGACTGGTGCTGTTTTAGTGATGTCATCTGGTTGCACCCCCTTCTTCTGCTGCGGCTTCGTGGACCTGATGGAGAGTTAGCGCCACCAGCTGTTCATCACCAGGCGCTTAACTTAACTCTAATAGTCACATAAATGGGGCTGGATGGAAACGTTTGTTCTTTGTTTTCTGTAAATGTGGTTGAGGGTTGGTTCCACTTATGTGAGACCATATTTTTATTATTTATAGAAGCATAAAATTAATATAAACAGACAAATCAGTCATCACAACTACTTGTATAGCAATTAATCATCAACTAGTTTCAGCTTGATGACATTTCTCTAAAACCTTTCAGAGACATGATTCATGTTTTCCTCAGCTTTGTTCCTATTTTCTTTCGTTCCTCGTTTTTCCCTGTCTGTCTTTTCCTTTGTTTCATTTTTCCTTCTACATTTTTTTTTGTTCTTTGTCAAAATATATGAAAAAACTAAATCTCTTAAGCTGGAGATATGAAAATTTTTACCCGCCTGTGAAAATAGCTATTTTTACTCTTACTTTTGATATTTTATCACATTTTACTGCCACCTTTTCTTCACTATTATTAAGTATTTAGTGAATTATTAAACTGCAGCTCTTTTTCTTGAATAATTTCGTTCCTCTGCCAGCTGTAAAAGATGTTTCATTTGGCCCCTAAAGGAACATGTGAATTTTGTTTGGCGCTCTCTTTACCCACCACCTAAAGTTACGAACATTTAACTTTATTCAGATAATAAGGATGCACCTGCGGACCTGTGTCACAGGTGGAGGTCGGTGTTACTGTCCTCCATGTTTGAACCGTGTTTTGCCTGTGTTCAGATCCTGCAGGAGCTGGAGTACGGAGCCTCTGTGGACTGGTGGGCCCTGGGGGTGCTGATGTATGAGATGATGGCCGGACAGCCTCCGTTCGAAGCCGACAATGAGGACGACTTGTTCGAGTCGATTCTCCACGACGACGTCCTCTACCCCGTGTGGCTCAGCAAAGAAGCCGTTTCCATCCTGAGAGCGGTACGTGGCGTCTCCGCACCGCCTCCTCCAACGCTTTCTTTATTGGATTATTAGAGTTTTGAAGAGCGATTCAGTTCTCTCCAAGAGTGCGCCTCATCCTCTTTCTCCTGCTGGTGCTGGAAGGCGTACATGGCAAAATGAAGAATGGTTTAATTTTAGCATAATTTAATTCAGTAGATTTTGTTCCATTTAGAGAATGTACTGTGTGCTTTACTTTTTGCTTTTTACCATCTACATTTGAGACTTTTTATTACAAAATCAGCATAAACTAAATCTTCCTGAGATAAAACCTTTCCAGTAACCTTTCATGTGATGCTCAGAGGTTAAAATGGCCCAATGAGTGAGTCGGTTTGGTTTTTTGGACTTGAGCTCCAGTTAAGTGTTGTCATCAGAGCTGTTTTACTTCAGTGTTTTTCATTTGTTTTTTCAGTTATTTTAGTCTTTGCTTTCAGTTCAGTTTAGTTTCCAGAGTGGATTTGCTCATTTAGTTTTTAATTGTTTAATAATGTTTAGTTTTCGTTGAGATTTTTTTAGCTTCATTATTAGTTTTGGAAGTAAACAGTGGCCTTTTTCTAAAGTCTAGTTTTATTTCTATTTCAGTGAACTAAATGTTTTTTTCACAGCCAGCTTTAGTTTTTTGTTTCTAGCTTTAGTTGTCTATAATAATCTTGGTAAGCATTACGTTGGTGTCAAAGAGCTAAGCATCCAAAACTCTTAAAAATTAAATAACTTTGACAACATTCAACGCTCTTCTGAAGGTTTTTCCAGAATAATTGAACACTTTTCTAAAGATCTGGATGAAAAAATAATCCACCAGAGAGTATTTTTAAGCCTTTTCTCACTTTTCTCTTTTTGTACAACACAAGAAACCGATTCCAGCAAAGTTTTTTCAAATCACCGTGCTGCATAATGAATGTGCTGCCCGTGACTTCTCTGACCTGCGGTCTTGTTGCCACACTGTTCATGTTCCTATCCTCAGGGCTGCACATGAACAGCTGCAGAGCGCTCGACGCGGATGTGTTACGATTCACTTTGTTGTGATAATGACAAGAATAAAATAAGTCAGTCAGAAGGGTCAAAGTAATAACAATGCGATCATAAAAGCACAGTGGTATGCGAAGTGCTCTTACAATACTGTGCGGGCCACAGAACAAAAGAGACCAAGCTTTCAGTGACAGTAAATAACACCAGCGCTCTGCTGACCTGTTTCATCACTCTGCCACTACGCCTCTTTGTTTGTACCAGCCACAGAGCCATTAATGCCTCTGCGCTATTATTAGCACTCAAATGCTTTCTGCTCGACCCCTCGCTCTGCTTCTGTCCTCGTCGGTTTATGGACAAAACTGTTAACCGCTAACCGCAGCGAGGCGTCTTAAAGGGGCTTTCAGACTGTATGGTTAAAATCAAGTGTGTGTGTGTGTGTGTGTGTGTGTGTGTGTGTGTGTGTGTAGTTCATGACCAAGAACCCGGCCAAGCGTCTGGGCTGCGTGGTGAACCAGGGCTGTGAGGAGGCCATCAAGACCCATGCTTTCTTCAGAGAGATCGACTGGGTCCTGCTGGAGCAGAGAAAAGTCAAACCACCCTTTAAACCCCGGATTGTAAGAAACACACACACACACACACACTGCATGCATTAGTACACACATATGTAAAAATGTGACAAAAATGAGAATATTAACTTGATTTCCCTCCACTTATCGATGTTTTTTTAAAGATGCATGTTTAGATTTTATTCTCCACACATGTCAGAGTTGCGTCCTGCAGCTTGAACACTTTGCTCTGCAGTTTACAGGAAAACAAGGTCATTTTGTGGCGAGAGTAGCTCAGAAATCCCTTACAGTGATGGAAAATAGAGGGAAAATGTATGATTAAATTCTTCTATGTAGTTATTCTTTTTTCCTGAGACTGCCCATCCACATATTGGGAACCACTTATTAGAACATGTCATGCACAAATGTGTTCTCGCTGAAGAAGCAGTAAGTCTCATTGGTCAGAAGGTGTCGCTCTAATATCACTTTGACTCCTCTGACATCCTTCCCGTCTGTGTGTGTGTGCGTGTGTGTGTGTGTGTGCACGCTCGTGCCTCTGCAGAAGACCAAACGAGATGTGAATAACTTTGACCAAGACTTCACCAAGGAGGACCCAGTGTTGACGCCCACGGACGAGGCCATCATCCGACAGATCAACCAGGAGGAGTTCAAAGACTTCTCCTACTGCGCCCCCGAAGAGACGCAGACCTAACACACACACACACACACACACACACACACACTGATCCAATAACACTAAACCTGACATGCACGTACGCACACACTGCTGACCATAAATCCCTTTACAACACACACGCGCACACACGCACACACACGGTCACTCCTTTACTTTGAAGCTATTGGTTGTTGTTACTTTTGGAATATTCTTTACTTGCATTGTGTTGTTCTTGTTGCCTGGGTTTATTATGAATATAAATATGAATATGACTATGACTATGAATATGAATATACACACCTGCACACTCTCTCACTCACACATTCACACGTGCACACTTTTAATGCAGACTTGCACCCAAACACACAATCCCAAGTTCTACTCACACACCCACGAGCTCCCTGCACATGCTCAGACAACCAAACACACACACTTACACACACTTACACTGCTTCTCTCCCCAGCACACATGTGGACTGTACAGTAGGTGCTGGGCGCAGAGGCCTGTATATAGCCTGTGTTGAGTGGCTGTATCGTGTTGGTATTGTCTGCTAGTAAAGGAGAGTTGTGGCGCATGGACAAGCACCCTACCTGTGTTATTACTGTCCTTATTGTGGACCGGTTAGGGCCAAATACCCTTTGTGCAATACCCTGACTATCTATATATTTTACAGTTTTGTTTGTTCATGTGTTATTTTTGTCTTTTTTCTCCTCAAAACGTTTTTGGTTTTTTTTTTTCGGTATGATTGAAATTTTGCTCTCATCTTCCGGCACACTCGCCCCACGTCCTCCTGTCTTGTGTGTGCAAAGTGAATGTCGAGCTTACAAGTTACAGGCTATTGAACTAATTATGCGGAGCACAGTGTTAAAGGCGGCCTGTGTAGCAGTTAAAAGCCCGATTTCCAGCTACTTCACCCATCTGCTCGCCTCAGAGTCCGTGTCTGTCCTGCCGGCGCAAACGTGCTGGCCCGTGGGCGTCACTTTGTCATGAATGTACATTTTCATATGTGTGTGAATGCGTTACATTTTTTTTTCCCTGTTCCCTGTCAGTGTGTGACTTTTTGTCTTCAGCATTTCTGTTTCTATAGTTACCATCAGTGTTTTCAGCCCCCCCCCTTTTCCTTCCCCTCTCCTCCAAACCACCAATTCCCCTTTCCCTCCTCCAGCAGCCGTCTCACTCAGCCAAAACCACTTGCTTCTCTGACTTTTGCTTTTTTCAAGAATGGCTTTTCTTTTCTTATTGCTCTCTCTCTTTTTTTATTCTAATAATTATTATTATTGTAAAGTGTATCTGGAGGAAACCATTGTGTATATTACTATAACTATACTATCATAGGTCTGTTACAGCCAGGTGAAAAGAAATGTGGAAAACCAGCAGCTGAATTACCTCTTATTTCAAACACACACACACACAGACAAAACACCACATACAGACTCTCTCCTTTACCTCCTCCCTCTTTCTTACAGACACACACACACACACATGCACACACAGAGAAGGACTGTTGTCGCGTGTACTGTACAGTGATCTGAAGGCGAGCTGGTTGCTCTGTGTGCAGTAGAGTCGGTGTGTAGTGAAGCTTTGTGCACCCAGGGGTAGGGCTGTTCCTGGTCACACTATCTTACTCTGTGCCAAAATGTAGTGCAACAGCCGGGCTAGTCCTGTCTGGTCTGATTCCAATAAAACACTGAGCTGTCTACATCACTCCCAGACTCCCGTGTGTCGTCCTTCCGTCCTCGGTTTTCGTCGAGCCTCGCCTGCTGCTGTTCAGAGGCAGATTTGTTTTCATGGTAGGATGCATTAAAGTTTTCTGTGAGAGGAGAAGAGAGAGTGGGGTGGAGGGAGGGAGGAAGGGGAGGGGAGGGTGATGCTTTTCCTGGCCAGCTGACCTATCATCGCGCTCAGTTTTGTGGAGGCCTGTAGGTGATGCACATGCTGAGGGGGGAAGACACGCTCGCTGGAGGCTGTTCAGCCACTTGCCTTGTGACATTTGGCGCCACTAATTGCCCCTCTGATTAACTAGACTACCTGCGATGGTGCGAACTGTAGCGAGGACATTCCCTGCTGTGCTGTGATCTCCTGCTGCCACCATCTCTCTCATCTCACTGTTCACCATGACACCGGATAGAGACGCCTGTGGGACACGATGACAGCCGACAAGGAGAAGAGAAGGTAAAGCTGCATGTTGTTCTGTGCGCAAACTTTTTGCAAAGCGTCTTCACGTCGATGTCTTTGAAAATATAGACAAGCTCTACAACGATTTTGGCTTTAATTGAGTTGTTTCTATGGTGCTGAGGTGATGAGCCCAGAGATGTGTGGCCATGCTGGGCATCTAGATAACCACAATGCACTTGCTGTCCTTCCCCATGGAAGAAGTGATGTTTTAAAAAAAAAAACAAAAGAATAACACCTCAATGGAAAAGCCCTGCAATCACGATTGTGAGTAAAAAGTATTAGCATTTAGTCATATCAAAGCTGAAACTAATTATGCTCAAATTGGTGGTTTCCTTTTCTCGCCAGTGTAGTCTTAGTTTAAGTATCGCATACTTCCCTAAATGTTGAGAAATTCTGTATGACCTGTCAGAAAGTGTCAAAAAGTCACCGTGAGGTCGGGCTGAAACCCACTTCACCCAGTTCCTGCAAAGTTTTTTTGCAGCAGCAGCAGCAGCAACAGCACTGATGTTTTCTCAGCTTTTGGTTGTGCTGAAGGTAGAATCTGAATCTGCAGAGTTACAGCTGTAGTGAGCGAAATGTACAGAAAAATAAACAGTTTACAGTGGAAGCACCTCAGAGGGTCCTTCAGTAAATGTCTGCAAAACTCATTATTGAATTAATCTGAACATCTGCACCAAACAAACAATCACAACAGTGTCTAAGTATGTTTAGTACTTTATGTTGTACCCAGTAATTACAACAAAAGTTAAAATTTGCACTGTCTGTGGAAATGTTCTGTGAGTAAAATACATGGAGTATCGCATGTAGATGTGTGTAGCCGCTCTCATGAACTTGATATCTCAGGAGCACCTGGAGGGAATTTCTTCAAATTTGGCACCAACGTTCACTTAGAGTCAAAGATAAACTGATTAGATTTTGGTGGTCAAAACTCTAGAATTCATTCGCTAATTATGACAAAATTTCACACAAAAGTTCAAAGTTCAGCTTCAGTGTGACATCAAAAACAATTTTCAGCACCACAACTCAGGAGCAGAAGGCAGACTGTGACCACATTTCACATTTGGTCAGATGCTGAATTGGTGACTCTAATCTTGGACGTCCACCTTGAAACTGTGCTGATTGTTTCGATCTTCTGTGCTGCCAGGTTCAAGATGTGTGTGAAACATCCACGTTTCACAGTTCGTAGCTAATTTGCAGCAACATCCATATTTGAAGCATTGTAGTCCACTACAAGCTCATTGTTTCCGCTGATATTGAGCTTCAGGTGATTGTCGTTGCAGACTGCTTGGTGGTGGAATGCAGCTGTGAAGTGGTAGTTTCTAGTTTCTAGTGTTTCCTGACCTCTGTCCTCTGCAGGGCGATCAGCCGCGAGGCAGCCAGAAGGAGACGACGGGTGGAGTCCGACGTGTTTGGAGATTTATGTCGTCTCCTGCCGCTCCAACCCTCTGTCCAAGCTCACCTAGACAAGCCCTCAGTCATTCGCCTCACCCTCAGCTACATGCGCACGCACACACTGCTCAAAGGTACTAGCGGTCATCACGCACACATCACATCTGCAGAGGGAAACATCGCCATCACCAACAGCGTTACTGGCCAATAGACGGGCTTCAAAACCAGTAAATGGACAAAAATGATATTCATATGTTTGTGCAGATGGCATTCATTGATATCTGTAGATATTTTACATATGTTGCTGTGTATTTTTGCAGGATTGTGTAAAGAAAGAAAGGCAGCAAATAACACTTGATAAGTTTCACAGCTGAGGGCATGTGGCTGTTAAATATATTAATATTGATATTCTTTGCCACAGACCACATTTAATGAACGTTAGAAGCAAAAATATTTCCATTTAGAATATAAGTATGTACATAATGACAACAAATAAAACACGAGCCACAACCAGATCTCATTTTACTTTAAATAATGCTAACAGAAATTAAGTGAGTTAATATCCTTGAACAAAATAACACGTCTGCCTGCTCAATTGATACCAAATCAATACCTTAATAAGATTAATTAAGTCTGCTGATGGTTTGTTTCCAGAGCTGTACAAAAAATACAGCTCTGAAGGACTTTGTGTTACAGTTTCCAAAATACACTATGTTTCAAATGAACCTTTGAACCTACATGTACAGAGATAATTATTGGGTAAATTCTAATTATTGTGAAGTATAAGTTACTTTTCTGCTGGACAGAAAACTGCAGAAAAAAGCATGTTTCGAGTGTGAATGTGACACAGGAGTAGTCTGAGACAGGTGTGAGACACACACACACACACAATGTGTGGTTTAGTTAACGATCACAAATACACCACATCCTTTGATCAAAGTTCCCCATGAACACTGACCTCACTGAACACATTGAAGAGAATAGAGTCGCTTCCCATGAAAGAAACCAGATTTCGCAACAAGTAAAATCTCTTCCTTTCTTTCACTGTTTCAGGGAAGACTGGGACAAAAAGAGAGGCCAGCCACGCAGTAAAACACGGACAAGTGACGGGAGGTGGAGAGGAGCGGCCAGAGTGTGACGGAGGATGTGACGAGGAGGAGAAAGAAACGGAGGATGTCGAGGCCTCGGAGGAGACCAACATGTACCTGAGGATCCTGGAGGGATTCTTGATGGTTCTGTCCACTGAGGGAGACATGATCTTCCTGTCTGACAACGTCAGCAAGTACATGGGTTTGACACAGGTACACACACATGCAGGCACACACACAAACACACACACACACACAATGTAATGATACATTTAGGATTTGGGATTTGAAGATGAATGCTTTGTATTTTCCGACAGACTGAGCTGATGGGACACAATATTTTTGAGTTCACTCACCCTTGTGACCATGAAGAAATCAGAAATAATCTACGTCTAACACCAGGTGTGTACTGTAAATGTGTGTGTGTGTGTGTGAACGTCAAGCATCAATGCTCACTGTATATCATGTGCCTGTTTGCCTTTTTGTTTATCATACAGGTTTGAACGGGTTTATCAGTGTAGCTTCTTAAATTGCTTGTTTTTTAGAGGAAGTTTGGTGTGGCGCAAAGAGGGACTTTGTCATGAGGATAAAAGGTGCTCTGACACACAGAGGAAGAAGCGCCAACCTCAAGTCTGCAACGTGGAAGGTTAGTGAGAAAGAATACCGCTCGAAACAAACATCACACTTTTTTTTTTTGCAACTCTTCCTGAAAGTTCAACACATCATGAAGCAGCGAAAAAAGCTCCTGATAATATGTCGCTGCTACGTTCCAACCCCACTCCGTGGTTTCAGGTTCTCCACTGTCAGGGCCGAGCGAAGATGTGTGTCACCCCGTCTTCAGCTTCCTGCCTGCTGCTCACCTGCCAGCCTCTGCCCCTCTCACACACACTCCTCAGCACACACACCTTCACCAGCCAGCACAGCATGGACATGAGGTTCACGTACTGTGACCAGAGGTGATTCACACACATGCTTGACAGCACACACACACACGCATGTGGAAACAGAAAAGTGATGCAAGAACCCAAGTTACAGAATAAAAAGCAGCATTTGAACTCACTCAGCAGCATTTTAGCAAAGTTCAAACTGTACATGTCGTGATTTCATTCTGCAATGTTGCACGTTATGAAATTATTAAGAAAAAGGAAGGAAGATTATTAAAGCCCTGTTATTCTGCAACTGTGCTGCACTGATACCGATACTACCTGCTGGTTCAGCGAATGAGTAAAAAACAGCACAGCAAACGCAAACCATTAGCAGCTGTCTGAAGTAAGTTTATTTTTTATCGCTGAAACCTCACTGACCCATTACAAAAATTCAGGCCGTGCAGCCAAACATCATTCAAACCCACAGAGCTTTATTTAATATTCAAGCGAAGATCTCAGAGTTTCCAGAGTTAGCGATGCCGGGTTGAATTCTGGGCAAAATGTGCATGAAACGATGCACAAGATGTTTGGAATATTTCCCTGAGATACAAACATGGAGTTTTGAGGTTGAATATTTCTCTCAGTGTAAAAATCACATTTGCTTAAGAACAAGCTGATACAGTGAGAGAGTAAAATTAAATGATTTTAACTTCCTACAAGCTACTTAATTCTGGAAATAAAAGAGAAAGCCGGATATTAAGGGGTAAATTTAGCCTGACAACAATGAACAAGTCATTTAAAACTTCTTTTTTACCTTTATCCCTTCGCCTTTTTTAATTTTAGACCCTACAGCTGTATAATATTTGTTTCTGCTTTGTGCGTTGGTGTTTTTGCAGAGTGACTCTGCTGTTAGGTTACAGTCCGGAGGAGCTGCTGGGCCGCTCAATCTACGATCTCTGTCACACGCTGGACACAAACTGCTTGACCAAAAATCATCTGAACTGTAAGCAGTGACACACACACACACACACACATTACACACTGAATATGTAATTTCCGCCCTCCCTCTCTTTCTCGCCGCAGTATGTTTTAAGAGTCAGTCAGTCAGCGGTCAGTACAGGATGCTGGTGAGAGGTGGAGGTTACGTCTGGGTGGAGAGCCATAGCGCTGTCATCCCCAGCGTCCGACCCTCCAAGTCCAGGCCCGGCGCCCACCAGCCGCTCTGCATCCTCTGTGTTACCTACGTCCTCAGGTGTGTGTGTGTGTGTGTGCGTGTGTGTGTGTGTGTGTGTCACTTGATTTAAATCTATTTGATTCTACCTTGATGAAGCTTATTTTTAGCCTTAGTTGCTGTGTCGGCCCAACAATTTAGTTCAAATAGAAACGTCTCACTGTTTGATGGATTTCGTGCAGACGTTCATGTTCACAGCAGAATGAATCCAACTGACTTCGATGATCCTCTGCTTTCAACTCTAGCGCCAACATGAGGTTGTGATTTTCAGTGAAATTTCTCATCAACAATTGGCTGGATTGACATTAAATGCAGTACAGAATTTAATGTCCCCGTTAAGATGAATTAGAGATAATTGGACCAATTATCTTCTCAAGTTCAACGTAGCAACAGATTTTAAATTTAATCTGTCCGACTCTTTGGTTTATTACCAACAACAGTCGCTTCCATCAGCCCCACTGTACTTTGGAATTAGAGCTAATGAGCAAATGTTAGCATGCTAACATGCTAACCTAACATGGTCAACATTTTGCGCTTTGAGCATGTTAGCATGCTGATGTTAGCATTTAGCTCGATGCACTGCGGTGCTTTAGCACAACCTCTCAGAGCTGTTTAAAGTTGCACAGATTTGAGAGTCAGTTGCCTTAATGGAAAAAAACTGCTACGTTTGTTATGTCCTTTTGCAAGACTTGTGAAACCATGACGACGAAAGTCTCCAAAGTTAACAAAGTCATTTTAACCCAAACCATGATCTCAGCCTAAACCCGACCGAGTCATTTCTGTGCCGAGAGCTAACCGAACAGGAACCGTAGCGCTGTCATGTGATAAAACTGGCTTATTGTTCATCAGTGAGTTGTAACGGCTCATAGCGACTTTTTGCTGTTATTGATTACCAATCAATCATTTTCATGCCACATCGAGATCAAAGGCATTCAACGCTTTAGTAAACGGCAGCATATGGAACTAATAACTTTACATTACTTTACATTAATCTGTTGCTTATTTTTTTCTATCAATCTATTAAAATGCCATGAAATTGTGAACAGAGAATAGCAGCAGCTGGTCGCATTTGAAAAAGCTTGAACAATTTTGCTCAATACATTGACTTATAAGATTAAATGATTTTCAAAATGCAATTAGTTATGTGTTGAGTGACTAGTTGTTGCTGTTTGGGGGCTTTATAGTAAATCCCATAGATGGAGCCTGTTGTAGCATCATAATTCCGAGTATTACTGTTTGTGAAGGGTTTAATGCTGCATGCGTGTGTGTCTCACAGTGGAGTGGAGCAGCCGTCCCTGCAGCTCTCTCTAGACCAGACTGTCCACAGATACTCGAGGTGAAACTGGAGTCCGAAGAACAAAAAAAACAACAATCTTCTCTACCTCCGCTGTGAATTACCATCAGCTGTGTTAATTAATCTCACTTTTACCAAATATAAAACTTTCTCATTCAAAACGACTTGCTGTGATCTTTCCGAGGATATCCACTTGCACTATTTGATGCATAGTATTTGGACATGGCTTCAAATATCTGAACACTCAGAACTGTAAACTACCACCAGACAAATAAACCAAACCCTTGGGAAAATATTGTTTATTTAAGATGTTTTAAGTTGTCAGGTTTTGGTGGTTCAGGCAGGTCGTTTGTTTTTTTGATCGCTTGACTTCGCAGTTTTCCCACACTGTTTTGCATAATCGTTTCGCTAGCTCAACTTCTGCCTGACATGTGTCTCCTATAAGAAAGTGGAAGTTTTAGGTGTAGACTGTGGTTGACAGACAGTTGACGGGGCGTAGTGAGAGCTGAAATGTGTTGACAAAAGTTGGCAGTTTGACTTTTTCCTGACCTCTCTGGGCCTGACCTTACTTCCTGTGGGGTTTTCCTTCTGAGCCACCTGGCACGTGGGGTGACATCTGACTGTCATAGACATAATGCACAGTACACACACAGGCACGCGCATACACACACACACACACACACACAGAGTATATATAGCGAGATATGCACTGTGCTGATGAGGAGATGTGAGCAGACGCAAGTCAAAGCCACAGCTTCCTGAATAGAGACACACGAGAGGAAAGTTCTCGTGGGAACTTTTTCAACTTTTTACCTCTCGACCTCTAAATTCACTCACACACACACACACACACACACACACACACACAATTTATATATATACATAACAGTATAAAACAGGAACTATATTTGGGAACCATGAGTACTTTTACTTTTTGATGAATATACTTTTGCTTAAGTTACATTTTCAATGCGAAACCTTTACTTGTAATGGTGTATTTTTCTACTGCACTTTTTACTCTAGTGAAGGATTTCATCTACTGCTAATACACTGTACAGTGATTTACATGCTGCCACCAAACTCCCAATTTTAAATCTTTCAACCTGCAAATCACGGACTCAGAGCATCTTCTTTCCTCTTCCGATGTGCAACGTTTGGGCGCATTGATGCACAGTTTCTTTATATGTTTGATGTATTTGAGTGTTGCTTGGACTGAGAAATCCCCCGAAACGCTGCACATTCAGCATGTTTTGAAGGTATAAATCACAAATTTGCCTCAAAGGGCTTTTGAATTTGTGCAGCATAGAACACCTTCTATCCACCGGGAGGCTCCTACAACCTGACTAAGTATCTGATAATTGTAACACTGCACATCTTTCCCTGTCTTGAACATACTGTCCCTATTGATGTGAACTTATATCTATTTTTTTTTTCTTTTATTGCTGTGGATGTTAGTGTCCTTTTTTCAATAGCAGCTTCATTTTAATTTTTACGTACATATTTAAAAGCGAGCCCTGGCTAATTACGCATTCATAATCTTTTTCATTAAAAGATCGGCTCACCCAAATTATGATAAACATTCTTCGTCACGTACATCTGCTGGTATTTATCCACAGAGAGGTGGGAGGAGCTGACTGGGAGTCTTTTGCCAATGCTCAAACACAGAATGTTAGAGATAAGAAAAGATGCATTTTTTTTGTAATTTGGGTGAACTGACACTTTAATTTGCTCTGTCTTTGTTGATAAATACATGGCTTCATAAAGTCCCAGTTCTCTTTTACCTTTAAGTAGCTTCAGTGTCACATCTGTATCGCGCTCAGACACATGCATGTGTTTAAATGAGTTTATATAGGAAGCACAGTTTGGTCTGAAAGCTGCGAATTAGTATTCTCACCCTCACACTGATGCAGTCACACTACAGCAGGAAGGGGAAACACTCTTGCGCCATCTAGTGTTTAACTGTAGTCACTGAAGTTAAATTTAGAGTCAGCTTATATTCCTCAGGCTTTGCGCAGGACAGCGTCATGTGCTGTGTGTCCCACAGGTGGTCACCATGTGACATTAATCTAACTAACTTCATAACAAACACTCTGTGCTCTTACAGATATGAGCACATTAGAAAACATAATAGAATGAAATCATTCTTAAGGTAGATTTTGCTTTGCCTTAGCCATCACTTACTGATGTGGATCCCCTTTAGCTATTACCAGCAAAACAGCGACACCTCCTGGGGTCCATAGAAAAACAAATTAATGCAACAACTTCATGTGATTATGTAAATAAAAGGTGAAAAGTGATATTACATTCAGTACATATGCATATGGATATACATGAAACATGTATTTACATATAAAACAGGTAATGAATTAAATAAAGCACTAATCTGTCATCTAATCAGACACTAACCCTGACATTAACCTGAAATGAAACCTCTGCACCAGATGTTTTAAATAATAGCCGATCAGTCACAGTTACATCCTGCAGACAAGCAACTAGATTAGATTAGATCAGATTAGATTAGATCAGACTTTATTGATCTCACAATGGAGAAATTCACTCATACAGGAGCTCTTCAGAACACACAAACAGGAAATGGAGTTGCAAATAAGAACAATAAGGAACAATAAGATGCAAAATAAGAACAATAAGGGTGCTAATAAAAACAGTTGGAAAAACAAGAACAAAGTGCAAATAACCAACAACGGAGCAAAAAAACAACTGTAAGAGTTTAAGTGACCTTTTCCCTGCAGTAGTGGCACTACTGACACTTCAGCATCCTCTTGGTAAAATAATGTAAATGAACAAAGTAGAATATAAATGTTGGGCCATAAAACTGTATTTTTCCAATGGTTTGACCAGATATAAGACCTTATCCGAATTATATTTATTCAACTTGGAAAATTAAATATGTCATACTGGATGAAAGAGCACTAAATAATATTAATCATACATAATACACAGTAGCATGCATAAGATGTACATTTGTGTATGAAAATGGGTGATCAAAAATGAAAATCTTTCTATCTACATGTGCCCATCTAAACTTTGATCTGTTCATCAAGCTGATATTGAGCCTTTAAGTCGCTGAGGAAAGTGACACGAGGTTTTATGAAACGTTTTTTGTCCTCTGTGTTCACTGTGCTTCTTCATTAACTTGGCTCTGGGAAATCTTTCCCAACACGTTGGACTGGTCTGCTGAACCGACACGTTCTGCTCGGCTGTGACCGTGCCGGGTTTCAAGGTGACCCTGGCAGTTGTCGGTTGAGTCTGCGTCGCTGCGTGCTGTTGCAGAAGCCTGATAGCTCCAGTATGAGCGAGTCTGAGGCACGGAGGGCGGAGATAAGAGGTCATGGTGGTGGGCCGAGGGTTTAATTTCATACTAGCATGAGTTAGCATTTTAAAGGAGCAGACTCAGACTCCAAACCCAGACAGGAAGATGGTCCAAGTTCCCCCAAACTCTCATGCATTTCCAGTGAAAGCCACATGTGACCTGACTGAGCAGGCCCTTGTTTAACCCTCCTCTCCTCCCCCAGTCACACCCCTATGATTGGGGGGGGTGTTGTCAGGCTTTCAGCCAATGACATGACAGTGTTCACCCTTTGAAACACAACCATGATAAATCAGTGTGTGACAGCGCAGAGAAGAAAACACAGAGAGTTGTAGAGACGGGGGAAGGGTGAAATGATTAAAGATAAACCGAAGGCACACAAACAGGGAAACACTGATGAAGGAGAGACTGTTTTAATTGAAAGCAGTTTATAATAATGTTTAATTATTAATTGGCTTTTATTGGCCCTTGCTTTATTGCGGAATCAGTAGCAATTGATATGTAGATAAAGGAAAGTGGAGTGGAACTGACCTCTGGTGCAGAGCCCACAGTTTAAAGGTCATCTGTTTTACGTGCTTTTTTGGATTTTCGCATGATTAAGGGAAGTCTGTGAAGTACCTTTCAGACACTGAGGCAACTCAACATGCTTTATATTAAAAACAACACAGAGAAAAATCAATCCAAATAGAATAAAATAAAAACAGAAATGTGAGAAATAAAGGTGCAGTACAGGAATTAATCAATCGCATGTGCAGGAAAACAGGAGAGCTTTGAAGGCTGGTTTGAAGTTTGCATATTTAAAGGGTAGTTTCATGTTTCTTCAACTCTGCCTTAAAACAATCCTCACATTCACATAGGAACATAGTTCTGGTTGCTGTAATTGCTCCTTTCAACTCAGTATCACGCCACTGTCACGCAAATGTGCAATACACCTGCCAGTCCATCATGTCTGTGCCACGTTTTGTATCACCTGGCAACAACACCGTCTCCCTCTGCGGTCAAGTTAGCAATAATGAATATCCAACATCTGGTTGCATTATTTCCTTAAAACATTATTATTATTGGTTTCAGACGGGAATCGAAGGCCGGCCTCCTGCGTGAAAATCATGTGAAAGTTCACCTCGACCTCAACCCCAAAATGGACTTTGTTGAACTTTCTACATTTGACCTTTGCTCCCATCATTATCGCCCCCTGCTGGTACTGCAGATTTGTTATTCAAGTTATTCATACAAGACATTTTTTTGTCAATTTTGGACCAGTTTCCAGTCAGACTCATGATTAATTCTCACATGAAAACCTTGTGTCTGCATGAAAAACTGTAAGATTTTAGATTGTACATTGTAGTTTTTTTTTTACTAAATCTTAAAACTAATTTTTTTATTCATTCATGTAATGAATCATGCACAGCACCCTGTCAATGCAACATTTTGACCCACAGGGCCTTCGTCAGGCCAACATCCATGTAGACAAAAATCGCTCATTTAAAAAAAAATGTATTACAAGTTTAAATGTGTCAAAAAATGTATGTCACATATGCTCACCCACCGTCCTTTCTTTATTACATTATGTGCACAGTAAATAATTTGAAGATAATGGATGTTATTTTCTATAATCCAATCTCCTAGGTGTAGGTGGAGCAGCCATTGTTGTCTGTATATACTGTGTATCCTGCTTTTTATCCACATGGATGTCTGCTTGACAAGATTTTGCAGGTCATGATGTTGCGTCAATGCATCTTTCAGCAACTTGCAAATGCAACTTCTCCTTTTCCTTTGCATGCGGTTTGTGTCATGCGCCTGTACCCGACTGGGGTTGAACGTATATTTCCACCTTATTTGCTTTGAGAGCATCTGGATGGATGGATGGCTGAAGCAGTATTGATTTTTCTTTTTAATTAAGTGCCTCATAAACATAAAATATATATATACAAAAAATAAAATATAAAATAAATAAAAAAGCCTGTTGCTTTGGCCGGCATTAATTTCTGAGGAGTGACAGAGGCCTCAGTTTAACATACAGCTGCTGAGAATCTTTACTGCTTTCTGCTTATCTTCCATGAAGAACAGACAGGCCGAAAAATGCATATGAATATTCATGTGGTGGTTGGTATTGTCTGTGCTGTTAATTTGAAGGTCCACTTCCTGTGTTCTGTTGTGTTGGCTGTAACTTTACGTTTTGTTTTCCTGAGGCTCCCTTCCCCCCCGATGCGTCGAGGAGTGATTGGGCACACCTGAGTTCACTTCCTGAAATTAGGACGCCTATTTAACCTCTGCGGAGACGCTCCTCGACGCCAGAGTATACTTCCACGTACCGTGGTATCAGTTGGTCTCAAGTCTCTTGTGGTAAAGTACTTGTTGATATCTCGTTAAACCTTTTTGGAGTAATCGTTTGTCTCTTCTCTTTTCGTTCCAGTGCCTCCCATGCCCACACAGCCCAGCACTCTCTGGACCTCTCTGAGTTTGTGTTTGTTTGGACCTCACGCTGCCAGCGACTGTTTGAGTTATTGCCTTTCTTGTGAAAATAAAACTTTTGTTAACCTTCTCCGTTTCCGCTCCTGGGTCTCTCTCTGCACCCGCCGTCACAGAATACTCTGGCCAACATGGACCCAGCGGATCCGGACCCCTTTCGAGCGGCACTCGCCCATCAAGGACTACGTCTCGGCCAGCACGAGGACATGCTTCGGGGAGTAATGGAGGCAGTACAAAATCTCAGCGTCCAAGTCCGTGACCTCACCGCTCACCTCAGCCGCACGGACACCCGTGGCTCGCCTTCCTCCTCCAGTCCCACACCAGCGCCACCCCCACCAGCTACCGCTTCAGCCCAATCTACCTCTCTGTCTGTCTCTCAGCGAGAACCTTATGTGCCGGCCCCCGAACCCTTTTCAGGTGAGGTTGGTAATGCCGGGGGGTTTATTTTGCGTTGTTCACTAGTATTTGATCAACAACCCCTTAGTTACCCTTCTGATAGAGCTAAGATAGCCTATACGGTCAATTTGTTACGGGGCAGGGCAGCGCAGTGGGCTACAGCGTTATGGGAACAGCACTCCCCCATTCTCTCGTCTTTCAACAGTTTCTCGAGGGAACTTAGTCGTATTTTTGATCATTCACGACAGGGGCAGGAAACTGCTAAACGCCTCTTCTCTCTGGCGCAAGGAGTGAGATCAGTGGCAGATTTCTCTATCGACTTCCGTATCGCAGCCTCAGAGAGCGGGTGGGGGGAGTTAGAGCTACGAGGTGTTTTCCTACGGAGTCTTTCTAGTGAGTTAAAGGACGAATTAGCTTCCAGAGATGAGCCCGATTCTTTAGAGTCCTTAATTTCCCTCGCCATACGTATAGATAACCGCTTGAGAGACAGACAGAGAGAGAGAGCCCAGACTCGCCTCTCTCATGTTCACGAGCCAGTTTCCCTCGCCCTCCCTTCAGCCAGTGGCGGATCCTCCGGCCATTCCGCTGCTCCCTCCACATCCTCCTCCCACCCTTCGGAGCCCATGCAGTTGGGTCGGACCCGTCTCCACCCTAGCGAGCGGCAGCGACGTTTCAACCAGCGGCTCTGTATCTACTGTGGCCAGGGAGGTCATTATCTCGCTAACTGCCCTCAGACGCCAAAAGGGCAGGCTCACCCGTGACGGAGAGCGCACTGGTGAGTCAGACATCCCCTAATATCAGCTCTCCCTCCCGCATTACTGTTCCCTCCTGTCTGCTTTGGGGTCGTGAGTCTCTTCCCATAAGAGTTCTGATCGACTCAGGGGCAGACGAGAGTTTCATCCACACCGAACTAGCCACCCAGCTTAAGCTTCCCCTTGAATCCCTCCCGGTGCCCAGAAATGTAACCGCCTTAGACGGCCGACGTATAGCTCAGGTCACTCAACGTACGCTCCCTGTCACGCTCATAATTTCCGGGAATCATAGAGAAGACATCCAATTCTTCGTCATTCCTTCTCCTCAGATCCCCCTGGTGTTGGGCCTCCCCTGGTTGCTTAAACATAACCCCCAGATAGACTGGACTACTGCCAGTATCACCACCTGGAGCCCATTCTGTCACGCCCACTGTCTTCGTTCGGCCAACCCCTTTTCTTCACGTGTTTCTCCACCACCTCCCACGCCCCCTGTCCTTACCTCCGTGCCTCCCGAGTACCATGACCTAGCCCCGGTGTTCAGTAAAGAGTTGGCCCTGTCCCTGCCTCCTCATCGCCCTTACGATTGCTCCATAGACCTCCTCCCTGGTGCCCCTCTCCCTTCGAGTCGCCTGTATAACCTGTCACGCCCCGAAAAGGAAGCCATGGAGACATACATCCAGGATTCCCTAGCCTCTGGACTCATCCGCCCCTCCTCCTCTCCGTTAGGGGCAGGCTTCTTTTTCGTTAAAAAGAAGGATGCCTCCCTTCGCCCCTGCATCGACTTCCGTGGACTCAACGACATCACCGTTAAGAACAGGTACTCTCTCCCTCTCATCGACCCCTCCTTCGAACCACTCTGCTCCGCCACCATCTTCTCCAAACTAGATCTCCGTAACGCTTATCACCTCGTCCGGATAAAGGAGGGTGATGAGTGGAAGACAGCTTTCAACACACCGTTAGGTCATTTTGAATATCTTGTCATGCCCTTTGGTCTCACTAACGCCCCCGCAGTCTTCCAGGCTCTCATTAACGATGTCCTCAGAGACATGTTAAATCGGTTTGTTTTCGTTTATTTAGATGACATATTGATTTTCTCTCGAGATTTAGAGGAACATAGGCAGCATGTCAGACTAGTGCTTCAGAGACTTCTTGAGAATAAACTGTATGTTAAAGCGGAGAAGTGCGAATTTCATTCTGACTCAGTGAGCTTCCTAGGCTACATCATCGCCAAGGGTCAGCTAAGACCCGATCCTGCCAAGATCCAAGCTGTCACGGATTGGCCCGTCCCCACCACCCGGAAGGAGCTGCAGAGGTTTCTCGGCTTCGCTAACTTCTACCGCAGATTCATCCGTGACTACAGTAAGGTAGCTCTTCCCCTCACTAGACTTACTTCTGTTAAAATCCCCTTCCTGTGGTCTCCTGATTCTCAACAGGCTTTCGCCCAGCTTAAAGCACTGTTCACCTCCGCCCCAGTGCTCAAACACCCCGATCCCGCCCGTCAGTTCGTGGTCGAGGTGGACGCGTCCGACTCCGGTGCTGGTGCCATCCTTTCCCAGAGAGACCCTCAGACTCACAAACTTCATCCCTGTGCTTTCTTCTCCCGCCGCTTATCCCAGGCCGAGCGGAACTATGACGTCGGGAATCGAGAGTTGCTGGCTGTGGTTTGGGCTCTTCAAGAATGGAGGCACTGGCTGGAGGGTGCTACGGTTCCCTTTTTGATCTGGACTGATCATAAGAACCTCGCCTACTTACGCACCGCTAAGAGGCTGAATCCCCGCCAAGCCAGATGGGCTCTGTTCTTGAGCCGGTTCAACTTCACCCTCTCCTATCGCCCCGGTTCCCGTAACACTAAGCCCGACGCCCTGTCCCGTCTCTTTGCTCCTCCCTTGGACTCGGAACATCAGGATGTCATCCTCCCGCCGGCTTGCATCATGGGGATGGCTGCATGGGAGATCGAATCCCTCGTGCTCAAGGAGCAGAAGCAACAACCGGACCCGGGTTCCGGTCCCCCCGGTCGCAAGTTTGTCCCGGATTCTGTCCAATCGCAAGTCCTCCAGTGGGCTCACTCCTCTAGACTTACCTGTCACCCTGGTTTCAACCGCACTCTTCAGTTCCTCCGCCAGAGTTTTTGGTGGCCCAGGATGTACCGTGACACCCGTGCGTTTATTGCCGCTTGCTCTGTCTGTGCCAGGGGAAAAGCTTCTCATCATCCCCCTGCGGGGTTACTGCACCCCTTGCCCGTCCCAAGCCGCCCATGGTCACACATCGCCGTGGACTTTGTTACTGGTCTTCCTCCATCTGAAGGTAACACTGTCATTCTAACTATTGTCGATCGCTTTTCCAAGTCTGTGCATTATGTTCCCCTGCCTAAACTGCCTTCTGCCCTCGAGACTGCTAGTCTACTCGTGTCTCATGTGTTCAAGCTTCACGGTATTCCCCTCGACGTGGTTTCTGACCGGGGTCCACAGTTCGCTTCCCAGGTGTGGCAGGAGTTCTGTAAGGCGGTGGGGGCCACGGCGAGTCTGTCCTCTGGTTACCATCCCCAGAGTAACGGCCAGACAGAGCGAGCAAACCAACATCTGGAGTCCGCTCTTCGCTGCGTGGCTGCTCATCATCCCGTCTCTTGGAGCACTCACCTGCCTTGGATTGAATATGCCCACAACTCCCTCTCCTGTTCGGCCACAGGTATGTCACCGTTTCAGTGCTGTCTGGGTTATCAACCCCCCTTGTTTCCCGAGCAGGAGACTGCGGTGTCCGTCCCCTCTGTGAAGGAGCACCTCCGGAGGATTAAGGAGGTATGGCAGTCTGCCAAAGCTGCTCTCACTCGCTCCACGGAGAGGAACAGACGGCTGGCCGATGCTCACCGCGTCTCCGCCCCCGAGTACCGACCGGGTCAGCAGGTGTGGTTGTCGTCACGGGATCTTCCGTTGGATGTCGAGTCACGTAAGCTCTCTCCCCGTTTTGTCGGCCCATTCGAGGTGTTGAAGGTCATTAACCCGTCTGCTGTCAGGCTCAAACTACCAGACTCTATGAAGGTCCACCCCACCTTCCATGTTTCTCTGTTGAAGCCGGTGCGTTCCAGCGAGCTCAGCCCGCCGGCCGCCGCCCCGCCTCCCCCCCGCCTCATTGACGGTCACCCCGCCTACACGGTGTCACGGATATTGGATGTCCGTCCACGCGGTCGTGGTTTCCAGTTCTTGGTGGATTGGGAGGGTTACGGTCCGGAAGAGCGTTCCTGGGTCTCCAGGGGGCTCATTCTGGATGACTCTCTCCTTCGGGACTTTTATGCCGCTCACCCGGACAAGCCGGGTAGAACGCCTGGAGGCGTTCGTTGAGGGGGGGGTACTGTGGTGGTTGGTATTGTCTGTGCTGTTAATTTGAAGGTCCACTTCCTGTGTTCTGTTGTGTTGGCTGTAACTTTACGTTTTGTTTTCCTGAGGCTCCCTTCCCCCCCGATGCGTCGAGGAGTGATTGGGCACACCTGAGTTCACTTCCTGAAATTAGGACGCCTATTTAACCTCTGCGGAGACGCTCCTCGACGCCAGAGTATACTTCCACGTACCGTGGTATCAGTTGGTCTCAAGTCTCTTGTGGTAAAGTACTTGTTGATATCTCGTTAAACCTTTTTGGAGTAATCGTTTGTCTCTTCTCTTTTCGTTCCAGTGCCTCCCATGCCCACACAGCCCAGCACTCTCTGGACCTCTCTGAGTTTGTGTTTGTTTGGACCTCACGCTGCCAGCGACTGTTTGAGTTATTGCCTTTCTTGTGAAAATAAAACTTTTGTTAACCTTCTCTGTTTCCGCTCCTGGGTCTCTCTCTGCACCCGCCGTCACAATTCAGATATTATATCCCTCCTTCTGTCTGTTCTAGCAGAGGAATATTGTTTCATCACAGCTTGCAGTCCACATATCAACTTTTAAGAGACAATAAAGGTATATGACCCTGTAGTACACAGATAATGATGAAGAGATAAGCACTATTATTGCATTAGTAGAAGTGAAACAGTGATTGACCCTGTATCGCTTGCAACTGGCAACCTGGTTTCTATTGATTACTTTGTCCAAGTGACATCAGCGTGACGATAGAGGATGTTCAGAACATTTACCAACCAAATCTCCACCAAACCTTTGTGTACTTACTTCTATATTACACACTTAAAAGAGACATAATTCCGTTTGCTTTTCATATTGTGTAATCATGTGTTTGTACCACAGTTTAAGCATATGGCTGTATTTGTACCTGCACCCGAGGTCAGGATCTAATCTTATCATCTGTGCAGAGTCCACAGTTGTAAGCCTGGGTCATGGCCTTCAGCCAGACGAGCTCAGCACTAAGATCCTCTCGCTGCGTCATATGGAACGGTAGAGAGTGTTAACGCACATACATATTTGTGTCTATACGTGAAATACTGTGAACATGCAATGAATGCGGTGTTACGTAAGAGCCCCGCTATCTTAGCTGTTCTCAGACGATGGGAGCAGAAGCACTGCCATTAAATAATGACACATAACAATCACAAAAATGGTCACTGTTTCACAAGTGTTGTCCATGCTCATTGTGAGGAGTTACAGCCATATTCACACTCTTGTTGAAAACATGCAATGTGCAGTACGACAGGACTGAGGGTCTTCAGCCATACCAGCAGCTCTGTTAGGTTGCACTTAAACACAGCGGCTCCATGAGATAAATGCTAATGTTCGCATGCTAATGTGTTCACAATGTGGAAGCTAACATGATGAGGTTTAGCAGGTTAATTGTTTACTTTGTTCACCATCTCAGCTCAGAGTATTGGCGTCCCAACACATTCGATCAAAGAGGTGGACTAATTGACTGATAGCTGCAGAGCCGCAGCGCTATCTTAAAGCCTCTGCTGATTGGCTGACCCGTAGGTTGTGCCCTCACACCTTGCTCCTATGCCAAGAGGCCTCTGATTAAAATAATTTTGAGCAACTGGGTGTTGTCGTCGTAGATCAGGGAAGACGCTCACTCTACCTCCCCCACTCAACACACACCCCTCCACCTTGTTCCAGCCATCTCTGAAATGTTTCCCAGCAAACCCCCATTCATTCACTCACGCACACACACACACGCACCATTATTGACCTGCTGACCTAAATTATGCCATCTCACTTGGAAGTAATTGCACGCACATAAAACACCACAGCAGGAAGACAATCAGCACTTTGTGTTTAGAGCTCACTAGTGAATGCTAGCATGCTAATATGCAAAACTAATATGGTGAATATGGTCATCATTAGTCCTGTGCAACAAAAGCAAGTTAGCATTATCAGTGCAGATGTGTTAGCATGCTGTTGTTAGCATTCAGCTGGTTCAGCCTAACAGAGCTGCAAGCATGGCTGCAGATTATTTTTCTTATCAAGGACATTCTGGATATTTTTCAATGGAAGCTGTCAGTAGTCAACTATTTGCGCTGCTAGTCACAAACTGTGCATCATCAGATCAAACCCACGGTTAACTGTAAGTGCCCATGAGGGTGGTTAATGACTGATGCAAATACAATGGGCCTTTTCAGCATCTCCCACCTGACTCTCCCTCTCTTTACCCTCTTGTCTGAGTCATCTCACTCAACAGATCAGAGAACTGCTGATGACAGCAAGCATGGCACCGATCCTTTGAACAAACCACAAAGTACAAAACTGTGACGCTATGGACGCTGTACAAAAGCTAATGAATGACAAAGCTGATGCACTTCAATCAACCAGCATATGTTCCTTCAAACTTAATGAAATTTTGATATATTTAATAAAGCATTCAATTGTTTCTAAGTGCTTCTCATTTACCGAGGCATATTTTTCATACAATCAGTTGTAATATTATCATTTCATGTTGCCTTCAGGTGGTTGTTAGGGCTGTAATGCTGCCTTCATGTCCTCCAAGGCAATTGCTAGCTGTAACTAAAATGTCTGAATGTATGAATGCTTCATCTCAATTTAATTCAAAATTCAGTCTGGTAAGTGTGCCATGATTGTATTACAGGGATAGCTTGACATTTTAGGGAATATTTGCTTTTTTGCTGATAGACAACACTTGCATGCCTGTACGTTAAATATAAAGCTACAGCCAACAGCTGGCTATCTCATGTTTTGAACATGTTTTGTGCTGAACTATTTGTTGGTCGGGTGCAGTAACTTAATGCCTTTGTACAGAGCCTGGCTAGCAGTTTCCAGTATTTATGCTAAGCTAATTGCCTAGTGTCTGTTTTAGGGGAGAAATAACTACATATATAGCTTTTACCATAGTTTTGACTGCAACAGCATCCTTTGAGAGGTGCACATGGGTGTAGTGGTGGTGTGGGGGCATGTGGGGGTGCTCCTATTGAGTCATTCCCTTTTAAATGTGAAGAAATAATTGACTGCCAATAATTACATTTTAACAGAATACCAAACTTATTGTATTGTATAATATTGGCCAAGAGTTCATGTTTTCTCGACAACACGCCACCATTTTTGTTTTGTATATTGCCTATCAACATATTGCTAACCAGTTTCCACCATTTCGATTTAACTGTACCAACAGATCACATATTATCCACTTTTATGCTTTAAAGTAATGCTGCAACTCAAACATTGCTGGCTATATGAAATAAATGTCTATCATTTAACTTTCCCCTTTCTTCGTCTCTCCCCTCTTTCAAGATTAACGGCGCAAACTCGGGAGCGCGCACTGTCAGTTGCTACGCACGGGCGCGCGCCTCTGTTGGTCCTCCTCTTCCGCGTGCGTCCGGAGGAGCCCCTGCCGCACTCCTTGGCTCGTGCTGCCTTTTTAAGCAAACTGACACGGCATGTCATTCCCCACTCGGCCAGAGGACGGGACACGGTGAGGAGTTGCTGTGTCGCTCATTCTACCCCCCTTCTCCTGTCTTCACCCCCATTGTCCTCGTTGTTTAGTTGCCTTTTTTATTAGTTCATCTACACGGTTAGCTAGTTGCAGTCATGTATCGCTATTTCGGGGAGTTGCTGAGCCGCTCTGCGGGTAGCGCCCTGGCCTCGGGATGCGTGGACTCCGCTCTCCCGGTGTCCTCGTCCCTGATGCGGGTCCGTCACTATGCCGATGCTGCGGACAAGCCCGACGACCCTAACTTCTTCAAGATGGTCGAGGGTTTCTTCGACCGCGGCGCCGCCATCGTGGAGGACAAGCTGGTGGAAGACCTGAGGACCAGGGAAAGCCCCGAGCAGAAGAGGAACCGTGTGCGGGGCATCCTGCGCATCATCAAGCCTTGTAATCACGTCCTGAGCGTGTCTTTCCCGATCAAGAGGGATAACGGAGAGTGGGAGGTGGTGGAGGGTTACCGCGCCCAGCACAGCCAGCACAGAACACCCTGCAAAGGGGGTAAGAATTGAACCAACCCCCCTGTCTATTCCACTGTGACAGCAAGCTTTAGCCAGCTACTTAGCATTGGTTAGCGGTAACAATAGCTAGTTAGTTAAAAGCAGAACAGGCATCTGTTGTCAACAGCTGCTAACGTCACTGTACCGTTACACCCAGCTGCGCTGTTTTATCCACAGCGCACCATGCAGCTAACTACACCCTTGTTGTTGTAGTTGCAGCTTATATGTTCTGTTTGTTTCCTGTATCTCACAACTGCGCACTGCTCACGTGAGACGTTTTGTGCTGTTTACAGTGACCTTCCTGCTCACCTGTGGCTGTAGTTTGTTAGCTTGCAGGCTAGCAGCTATTCTGCCCTGCAAGATAACCGTCAAACTGCAGCAACCCCCATACTTTGTGGCTAGAGTTGAGTTCTAGCCGTCAGTCTTGTATATTTAAAATTGCCAGCCCTTTTTACATTTTCTCACAGTCCTGTGGTTTGATCTGGTTCAAAACTGGAAGGGTGCACCGGTTTATTTCTTGTTATCACTGATCTAGTCTAATCTTATTCTGATTTTTGTGTCAGTTGTTTAATGTACTGAAGAGGGCAGCCCTAAAAGCATCAATTGTTAATGTGTGTCATTGAGCGTTTCAGGCCTTGACTGCACAAAACACATGGTTGACCCTTGAAGACCTATTGCTCATGCACTGTTCTGTCAGGTGGTTCATTCACACAGGCAAACTCAGGCATGTGTCAAAAGAGCAAATGCACACAATGGTGTCCTCTCTCATTCTGTAGACGAAAAAAATCAATGTTTAAGGAAGCTTTATAGACAATCTGTCAGTGTTGAGTAGAGTATGATAAATGACAAAGGGACATGGTTTGAAGTTCAAGGTTCAAAGCAGAGGCATTATGGGTTACTGCTGCATTGCACTGTGGGTAATTCATGAGTAGAAGGATATGATGTATAGGAAGACAGGAGGTGTGAGAGCTGGGGAGGGGGAGGTTGGCTTTCCAGGCACTCCTATTTGTCAGCAGTGTGACAGGTGGGGGAGGGTGCTGTGGAGAGGAGGCATTCTCAGTAGAAAGAGACATTCAGTCAAAGGGCGTGTGTGAATGGTGTGGAGTGGACATTGGCCTGCTATTAACGCCATGAAACCCCTCCACTGTGTCTACATGATGTAGACCTATTCTGGGAAGGCATTTTTCTGCCGAAGACATGCACGTGGTGGGTGGGCACTGTGCTGTTAGGGGCGCAACGGTTCACAAAACTCACCGTTCTGCTCTTATCACAGTTTTGAGTCATAGGTCGGACCATTTTTCAGACCATTTTAACAGAACTTTTGCCCATTGTTGCTCAACTACGTTATAATACATCACTATATGCTGTATATACATTAATTTATAAAAGAAAAAAGATTAGTAAACTCTCAAACTGACAAGCCAGTCAGAGCGCATCATTTATGGCTCCTGGATAAAATATTGACTACAGATCCCCCAAACAGCTTCATAGTAATGGATCAGTGCCTCCATTATTATCTCCAGGCCATTCAGGCAGTATCTGTGAGAGATCACTCAGAGAAGCCATATCGGTAAAATAACATTAAAAGAGCATCATTGCCGCTGTCCATCTCATAAAAGCCTGAGGAGAGCAAAGCAGATAGGAGTAAGAGCAGTTATTTTTCAGTGGGTTTAATCATTAATATAACGCATAGACCCTTGGCTGTGTTCAGGTCAAACTGCAAAGTGCAAGGGCTGTTTTTGTGTGTGCATGTGCTCAGACACCCCCGTTTCAGAGCCTTGTAGAGCGACAGCTGCTGGGCTGGACCACACTGCTCTCTACTGACTACTGAGTGAGCATCTGTGGTGTGTTTGTAGGAATGGTTGTTCACACACCCCCAGAAGATCGTTTGTGGAAAAATGTCCTATTGTTAAATAGTGCCAGCCACTCAAGTTTTGTTTAGTCTGCAAAATTGTAATCATCCTTCTCCTTTCTGTGAGGAAGTGGAACAACCCTGTGGATAGTTCATTTCACTGTTGTCACGTGGAAACCAGAAGTGCAGCAGTATGGCAAAGTTCCAGAGGTATGGAGGTGCACCCCATACTGCTAAAAGTTAAAAGCCATTCAGTAGAGTCCTAGCTGCTAAATAAAAATCTTAAAATCACACTTTAAACGCCATTTAGCAATGACTTGTGGATTATTACACCCAGACAACAACATCCTGCTTATAACTATGTCAGGTACTTCAGTTTTAATGGATATATTCATATTTATTATAGTGCTTTGGACAAACAAAAAAATGAAATGCCCTAGCATTAGTGCAGCTTCTAATAGCATGAATAACTGTGTGCTGAATTAAAATGCCACAGTTTAAAAAGACTTCCAAACTGTTATTTGTGCACTAAAGGAAAAAAGAGCAATTACTAAGAAGAAACTTTTAATAATAAAGGGAAAAATATCACGATAGGGCATATGCACTGAGTAACTGAACCAGTAATTCAAACCATACACACTGTTATTCAGGCCAAATCCACAAAAAATTGGCAGGTTGCTTTAGATCTGGGAGGCTCTGAAGCAGAAAACTCCAACATGTCAGCCTTTAGGCCAGACTGTAGAAATTAAACTGCCCTAACTGTTGTAGAAACTCCAACTTTCAGCATGGGCTCAGGTTATTTCCAAAAAATCTGCCCTCCCTTTCAGAGGAATGTGTTTACAGATTGCATTTTGGATCTGGTTACTGTGGTGTGCTGTTGGTTGGGTGGAGAAATGGATGGTTGGATGGGGGATGGGTAGGCAGCCAGGCTTTTTTTTCCCCTTTTAATTTGATCAGTGAGCTCAAGATTGTCTGAGTTAACTCAGCTGATCTTTGGTTGAATGGAAATAAAGACGGGGGGAGAACCACAGCAGCACTCTGAAAGATGGAGCTTTGTTTTGAGATGTTTAATCTTCTGAATGCAGTAACACAAATGCGAGTATGTGGGCACAAAATTGAGTCATTTCGGGCCACTAGAAGATGACATCATAGTGGGCTGGCTTCTAGATGTGCTTCCTGTGTTTTAGCTTGCAGTCGAACGCATGAAAAAAGACACATACAATGCTTTTGTCCTCATAGCGCAAACTGCCGTCTCCTCTTTGTGCTCTTTGCCCTTGGGTTTCTCTGTGTAAGCTAACTCTGGATGAGCTATATTTGGTGCTGCTGTACCGTCTCAGACACACACACACGCACTATGCCAGTGAGATGGAGCACTGTGACTTGGGCAGCCTGGTTGTATGAGCTCATGTAACGCTGCACACAGGCCGGCCTACACGTTACCATGGCAACAGTAGTAAACTCCAGACAACAGGAAAGAATGATTGCAGCTGGGGTTAGAATGGAGGGCTGGGATTGGTTCATTCGGTCTCCACCTGCCCATCGCTGCTCCCGTGAATGCCAGACGGCGTCAGTGATCTCTGACCTGTTCGTGTGATCTCGTGTGGTTGTGGAGAACATAGTGGTCCAGTCTTTAGCAGGTCTCTATCTCAGCTATTCATTTCCTTTTTCTGTTGTTGAGCTGTACATATAGTGGAGACAGTTTCGGTGGAGGCAAATAACTGTCTTGTGTTTCAGTCTGAACACTTAATACTGCTGCCAATATACAAGCCGCTTGAAATCATAAGATAAGATAAGACTTTATTAATCCCCAGCTGCGGAAGTTTGGGTGTTACAGGCAGCAGGCAATAGCAGGAGAAAAATAACAACAGAATAGAGAAATACAAAATAAAAGCTGACTATATATATGTACATTTTATACAATATAAACTATAACATAATATGTAAAATATATATATGTATATCGCTGCAAAGAACTGTAAAAAATTCTGCCCTAAAAATATACCAAAAATTCTATGGAATTACACAGTTTTTTCACAAATTGCACATGGTGGGTACTGACAGCATTTACACTGTTGCACAGTAATTTATTTATATATATATATATATATATATGTGTGTGTGTGTGTGTGTGTGTGTGTGTGTGTGTGTGTGTGTCACAGTAGAATACCAGTATGTATTGATGGGTAAGGTACTCAGTGAGAGTGAGAAAAAGTAACCCAAAATCTAAAAATGTAAACACATTTACTTTTATAAAAACTGTTGAAATTTGTTGATTTTTGTCAATACAAACAACAAAAAATCAGTTTGAAGAGAATAAAAGCGTCTTTTCTTTGTATGGTGGGCATGTTGTAAACTGCTGCCTGTATGTGTGTGTTTCCCTCAGGTATCCGTTACAGTACAGATGTGTCTGTGGATGAGGTCAAAGCCCTGGCATCTCTGATGACCTACAAGTGTGCTGTTGTTGGTAAGTATTAAAGCCTTAGCCTTCCTGATCTCCACATAAGGTGCATAATAATACTGTTTGACTTATCAAGTTCATGTTATTTATCCACCTCACATTCATTGTTGAAAAGCTACCAGGGAACTACTTTTCATTTGCCAGGATTTTGGGGTATTGGTCATGGAACAGTGCTGGAGAATAGTTATCCATCTTTTGTTTTGCTTCTTTTTCTACCGATTACACATAAAGAAGTTTGAATCTACATGTGTATCTTAATGTCGCACACACATGTGAATGTTGCTGTGGTTCTTAAGCTGTGTTATTGTCCTCCAGATGTGCCATTTGGGGGTGCCAAAGCTGGAGTCAAGATCAACCCCAGGAATTACTCTGTAAGCCTTCTAATGTCAATCCTCTCCCCCCGCACTCACACACACATGTAAAGACGCACAGACTAGCTTAACTGTGTGCTGTAAAACGTATAGGAAAGCAACAAAGCCTAAGATGAGCGCTCAAAATTCACACGAGTCATATGAGGGATCTGAGTTTTCCTGTGTTTCTCTCTCGTTCTCACATCCAAGCAAACACAGAGGATGATTCAGTCACACTAGGATGCAAAAGGCTGCAGGAACTTATCCTTTCATTTTGTATTTCTTGATTAATGAGATGACAGAATGATTAAAGAGAGAGACAGAGGTGGTTGCTTGTTTATATTGTACTGCTGAAGCAGATAATCAAATGTGTCTTTGTATTTAGATTAGATTTTAGTTCAAAGGCTGGAGGAACTGCACTGTCAGTTAATATTTTGTGGTTTATTTTCTTATTCTTTTGATTAACTAATGGTGCCTGCCTTGCCTTTAACTGGGTTATGGGCAAGGATTTTTGCCTCTTTTTTGTTGCCTGTTTTTTGTTTAATAACTTCCTGTCCTTGAACAGCCCATTGCAGTGTAACGCCTTTCTTGAACTCTATGCTGTGTCTGTTTGTCACAGGATAATGAGCTGGAGAAGATTACCAGGAGATTCACTATTGAGCTGGCCAAGAAGGGTTTTATTGGTGAGTATTTGTTCGCGTGTAAGTGCAACATTAAATGGTTGATTCATTGCTAACTGTTCAAGTTATTTCTTCATAAGTAATTGTATAACTTGTGGGGGTATTCATTGGTTACACTGCCTGGTATTTGGTGCGTGACGGTGTTCTAGTCGTTATTTGACTCTGTTACAGTGGCTATGGTGGTGAAAGGTGAATGTTTCCACCCAGAGAAGTAAACATTTCCTGTCATCCACTGCTATTTATTCAGGCTGGGTTAGCTATGGGTGTGCCTGTGTCAATTGAGATTGTTAACTATGGTTTTTAGGATAAAAATTCAACTTGAACCCGATATTGACAGGTGGAGAAAGCAGATACTATAATCAATCTCCTGATGTATATACATATATTTGTTTGTTGATGTAGATTTGTAATGTCACCACTGTGTGAGATCACTGAAGGGTTAGTGCATTAACAGGTGAAATCGTTTGGCTTTGGGAAGATATTTACTTTGTTCAACAGTTCAACATAATAATGTTGCAAAAATCAAACTGGCAATGTATTTAATTATTAGTTTCTGAAAAAAGTTGCAGTATTAGATACGCTGAGCAAGGCCACACATAAACATACTCACTGGCTCAGCAAGTTTCAAGCCCCTATACAGTCACTTTGTTCACCCCCGCCTGGATGCATGGTGATGTGTATATAATGTGTTCAGTTCAAACACGGCAAAGAGAGACATGGCACTGTCCCTTCTATGCTTGTAATCAGCACAAGTTGGGTCATGTGGTTTTTATACACCCTGGAGACAAAGCTGCACACATCACTGTCCTGTTATGTCAGTGTGAGCGTAACATGGTCAAACTGCTCCGGCCGAGAAACCCATCCTTTTCTCTCTCTTACAACCCCGGTTCCACGAAAGTCAACCTGTTTACCTGTTGAATGATCCAAACAGGTGTTTTTGGAGCATTCTGCATCTTTCCCAGTCTTTTGTTGCTCCTGTCCCAACTTGTTTGAAACGTGTTGCTGCATCAAATTCAGAATAAGCAGCTATTTACAAAAATCAATGAAGTTGATCAGGTGAAACAATAAATATATTGTCTCTCTGCTGTTTTCAATGGATTATATGTCAAAGGATTAGCAAATAATCACATTCTGTTTTATTTATGCTTACCACAGCATCCTGACTTTTTTGGAATCTGGTTTGTAGTAGTCCCCTCCCCTGCCCCCACCTCTCCACATGCCTGTTTCTGTTTTTGGACAAGGCCCTTGAGGGGACATGTATATATGACACAAGGGCACAAAGCTGGCACCCACATTTCCCCTGTTGTCCTAATTCATGTTGCCGATGACAAAATGTTCAAACTTTTAGGATCATCAGAGGTGCCTAGTTGTCTGGTTTGTGATGTTATACTGTAAGAGAAAAATCCATTGCGTCAGTCGTCCCGTGTGTGAAAAATGTTTTGATTTATTGACTCTGTCACTTCTACCTCCCTCCCTTTCCTACCCTTCTTTCTTGACCAGGACCTGGCATCGATGTCCCGGCCCCGGACATGAGCACAGGAGAGAGGGAAATGTCCTGGATCGCCGACACATACGCCAACACCATCGCACACACTGTGAGTTCCCAAACATACAAGACCAATCTGTATGTCTTGGCGGGTTTTTGGTACAAATTTTAAAAAAGACCAAATGAAAAGCAAGGAATGAGTCACATGTAAACCACGAACGGTGGTTTCCTGCCGTTCCCTTCTCAGCCCACCACTGAGTCACTCCTCCTCTCTTCAAAGCAGATTTACACACTGAGGCCTGTGTGTGTGTTTTTTTCCAGTTCATCAGCTCTCCCCTCATTTCTCCATGTTACTCAGTTTCCCCCTCCTCTCTCGTCTCTACCCCCCTCTCACCTTACCTACAGTCGTCATGTGTCCTCTGTTCCAGATACCCCTGGCAGGGCTTTGGAGTGGGTGACACATTCCTTCTCTGGGTATCTGAGGGCAGAGGATTATGGGTAGTGAGTACTGACATGCAGTCAGTTGTCTCACTGCCTGATACTGTGGTACTACACCACTGCACAATCTTACTTTGTGTATGTCAAGTATATCTGAATGCAGGAAAGATGCAGTACCACAAAAGGCCACTAGATGCTGGTTCCCCCAGACTGAGACTCTCAGACTGTATTGAATTCCATTGAAAAAGTGGCAGATTTTCTGGGCATCTTGGTAGAAATTCTTATGTTCATTGGAGAAAATGAGGTTTTAAGAATAGTGTGTAATCTCCTCTGGTAATCGGTGGGCATTGTTACCAATGCTGTGTACATAAACTTCCACAGTCAGTCATCTGTTTGGTCTGATCTTCTCTGTATGTGTGTGCAGGACATCAACGCTCATGCGTGTGTGACAGGAAAGCCAATCAGCCAGGGAGGAATCCACGGGCGTATCTCTGCCACAGGTCGTGGAGTTTTCCACGGCATCGAGAACTTCATTAACGAGGCGTCCTACATGAGCATGCTGGGTCTGACACCAGGCTTCCAGGACAAGACCTTCGTCATCCAGGTACACACACACACACACAAACACACATGGTTTGTTCATAGTAGACATTTTACTCAAGTGGAAAGATTCGACCCTAAATGTGCTGCAGATATTTGCTCACAGATACTCACAGGATTTAAACTTTTCATGATGAGGGGTTTTAGAGCTATGCCTCAATCAGAGCTATGCCATCTGTTTTATCCCAGCCCTGATCTCCTCATGACAAGCAGACAGCAGTGAACTGAAGGAAGGTCTCCTCTTTCTTCAGAAGAAATGATGATTCAGTAGGAGAGTGGAACCAACTAAGTCTTTTGGTAGAAACTGCTGCTCAGTGGAAGATGTTATTGGGAAAGATGATGAAAATGAACTTAAGGACATAAGTCCTAAACAGTGATAGAAAGAAACAGAGCAACCAGCACCGTGGTGAGAAACCTTAAACATTAAAATCATGGAAGGACCATTCTTACCTCTGATTTAAACCGTGAATCTGTAAGAACAGAAGTGCATCTGTGGGGACAAAAAGTTGAAGAGCAGTTTATCCTCCCTAGCAGTTTCACTTCTGTTTGTCACATGGCAGCTCATCACGTGCCATTGTCGGACACACACACACACACAGAAACACTGACACATGGCTAGGGACCCCCCTAGGCACTGGCCTCCACTGCTTTCCTAGAATGCTTTCTATAATTACCACTTGTTCATGTCAACAGTATAATCTGGTATTCTTCATAACAACGTCTAGATGCATTTCACTCAATAAAAACGTCTGTCAGGACCTGTAACTTTCAGACACATGAAAGAGGATCTGCCCCTACTCGTTTCCTTAAACACCCGCAAATATCCCCTCTTTGCTTTATAGCGGTTTGTAAAGAAGCAGATTTCTTTCCAGCAGCACTCCAGAAACAGTCAGAGAAAGGGGATGACGTTCGTTTTGCCCTCATTTTGAGTGAGGGCATCGTTGAGGAGGTGAAGAAGCGGTGACAACAGCTGAATCATGACGTTGTTCAAAAAGCTAATCCCTCTGTGTGTGTGTGTGTTTGAGGATTATGCTGTGCAGAGATTAGATTTTCTTAGAGATTTATTAGTGGGTGAGGAGGGAACCGATCTCTAGTAGGACATCAAGATCAAAACAGGGGCATGTTTTCTATCTTGCTAAATTTAAAATAAATAAATAAACACTCTTCTAATCACTGTCATCCTGCATTTCTGTTAAATCCAAGTCAGGGATGTGGGATATGATGATACTGTATATACCATGAGATCTATCTTCATGAGTTTTTGTTTGGTTATTTAGAGTATTTGCTTTAATATAACGTAAAAGCAATCCAATATGGTCACAACTTCACTGACCTTCTTACTTCTTACAGTACAGTGACATTAAATCGTCTCTTTTTACGGCTGCCACTCAAATATGTTCAGCTGGGAATAAAATATATGTTCTTATGTAACCGTATGCATTTTCTAGGTGGAATCATGGTCAGGCTGGTGTAGCATAAGGTTTTTGTGTTGAACAGGTTCCCGGCGTCAGTTGAGTGTTTTTCTGTACTTATTGGCTCACAGTCTCATAGAGGGTTTTGTTAGTCAGTTTCCCCTTCCTCTCTCCTCTCTACCCTCCTCTCACCTTACCTACAGTAGTCGTGTGTCCTCTGTTCCAGAAACCCCTGGCAGGGCTTTGGAGTGTATGAGGGCAGAGCGTTATGGGTAGTGAGCACTGTGTGCATGTCAAACATTTGCGACTGTAGCTGAATGCAGGGAAGATGCAGTACCACAAATGGCCACTAGATGCTGGTTGCCCAAAATCCATTGAAAAGTTGCGGATTTTCCATTAAAATAAAACTATTTTCCTCCTGAAGACAGACATGGAGAAACCCAGAGCTCAGCCCTGCTGTAGACATATTACAGATTTTTCTACAATATTTATACAAAGGTTGCCATCCTTTGGATCTCGTGGTCTTAGATCATTGTGGGTGAGGTCAGAAATTAGCAATTGGACTTCTTTATGGCAATATTGTATTTACAGGAGCTTGGCATCAGCAATTAAGTATCTTGGTTTATTAATTATAGACATGTTAGACTGTAAGCAGACAACACAAATGATTTTCCCTAGACAACATCCTGTCCGTCCATATGTGTTTTGTTTTATTTGTTTATTTGTCCTGTCTCCATTTCTTAACCAACAATTTAACCAACAAAATATTTTAATCACATGGAAGCTGTCTGAGATAGTAGACGGTGATGATGTTATAATCTAAACCAGCCACATGGGGGCACAATTGTATGTAGTTGCCTTAAGCTGAAACAGTTTAAATGTTTACTACTGATCTTATTTAATGATTTAAAAGTGGACAGTGATGTTGGACTGTGCTTATAACTACCTTACTGTTCACAGGGCTTTGGTAATGTGGGTCTCCACTCCATGAGGTATCTGCACAGGTTTGGGGCCAAGTGTGTGGGTATCGGTGAGATTGATGGAGCCATCTACAACCCAGAGGGCATTGACCCCAAACAGCTGGAAGACTACAAACTGGTACCAGCACAACTGCCTCCACTTCCTTCTCTTTTCTTTTATCACTTTATCACTTTTATCCCCCTCAAAGCACATCAGTTCTCACTGATTCATTCTCACTTAACAATATTGTTGTCAGATGACTGTCTGCTTCTGGAGTCACCCTAATCATTTTCTCCTGTGTGTGTTTGTGTGTGTCTCTGCACTTTCTGCAGCAACACGGCACCATTGTGGGCTTCCCAGGAGCCAAGCCCTACGAAGGGAACATTTTGGAAGCCGACTGCCACATCCTGATCCCTGCTGCCGGAGAAAAGCAGCTCACGCGCCACAATGCCCCCAGGATCAAGGCCAAAGTAAACACTCACTTTGATTTATCCGCAGTGCTGCGCTTTGAACTCCCATTTGAATTTGCATGATTAAAGACAGTAATCTTGGTCGCAGTCATGTGAAGAATGTGTTTGTCTTTTTGTCTCTTGCAGATCATTGCTGAGGGCGCCAATGGTCCCACCACCCCAGATGCTGACAAGGTCTTCCTGGAGAAAAACGTCATGGTTATTCCTGTAAGCACACACACCGCACGCACAGCGATGCAAGCTTTGAAATTTAGTTGGATTTGAACTGAAACATTGGAAACACGTTTTACATTCAGTTGTGACGCTGATTTAAGCAAGCTTTTGAACTCCAAATTTGTACTGATTATTTCCTTCAGCTCAGTTCAAGTAAATAAACTGGTTTCTTGGATGTCAAAACGAGCCACAGGTACGATGTCACCAAGAACATTTTTACAACACTGCACTGTGGTGGCAAGTTAAGTTCAGTGAAGACGTGGTCGACTTCTTACTGTGAGCGATGGGCTCCGACATGAACAAACCTTTTTTATTTGCCAAAGTTCACATTTGGTTATTTCACATAAGATATTTCTGTATTTGGGTTTTCATCTGAGCTCTTCTCACTGGTTTGAGGTGGGCGTAAACGTGATGTCACATATTTCTGAGCACCAATCAGGATTTAGCAGCATTTTAATCAAGATCTGATGACACTTGGCGGAGCTGCTTATGTTTCCAGCACATCCCTTAGCTCCTCATAAATAATACCTGAGGATGTTTTTTTCCCTGACTTTATTATTTGATCATGACTATTTAATGTTGCAGAAAAACAGTGAAAGCACAAATTTGTAAATATAATATTTAAACCATGAAGGTAAAAGACAACAATTGCTTTTAAAATGTGCCTCAAACTTAGTTCTCACTTTTCGTCCTCAGTTGTCATGTTGTTGCTCTTGAACCTGTATCGATGTAGCCCCATAAAAATAAGGATTTCGCAAAAGCGTTTCATTTATGCTGTCTTTATTTTACAGGGGAAAAAAAAAAATCATTTGCTTCCCAAATCAAATCTCACAAACATTTTTACAGCACAGAGGAAAGCTAATCAGAATAATTGTACACACAGATGAGTGAAGACTGTTCCAAAGGGGCAGATATTTATGGTGTTTCATCCTGCAGGACATGTACCTGAATGCTGGCGGTGTGACAGTGTCTTATTTCGAGTGGCTGAAGAATCTCAACCATGTCAGCTATGGAAGACTGACCTTCAAATATGAGAGAGACTCAAACTACCACCTGCTCAGTGAGTACAAGACTGCTCTTAACGTCCTCCATGACCGGCACACAGAATAAAGTGTCGTAGGACATAAACAGAAGATACATCATTACACCTCTAACATTACATTTGTGACTCTTGTGACACATTTCTAAAACAATATATAAACACCAGGAGCAGAAATTATAGAGATGCACAGTACAAGACAAATGTACTGCAAAAATCAGGAAAAAAATGTAATTGATTTTACAACATAGTACCATTTTTTTATTTTTTTGAGGGGGGGTATATAATTACTCATTCATCAGACAATATATTGAACATCAGCGGGGAGCCGGGGTTGGAGTTTTGCTGGGGTGGGCAGAGGCCCCTTCCCCAACAGGCTCATCAGGACATCCTCCATCATTAGTTAAGGTCATTCCTCCCATTCTTGCTGTTAAGGCGCCATCCTGGACTTCTTGTCTCATTTCTTGAAAATCTCTCTCAAACGTTTCCATTATTTGGCCACGTACCAGAACTCTTACGTAAGGATACAAGCTTATGGTACCGTCACCTTCCTTGGACTTTAGTCTGATTTGACCGTCCTGTTTAATTTCCTGAAGGTTGGGATATTTCTTCCTCATTACCTTCAGCCAGTCTTCAACAAGTGAGCTACCAAATTGGAGGTCCCATTTTTTCCCTTCTCTTTCATCATAATAGAGCTTGTCTTGATTGACTCTCACTGTTTTCTCTCGAAACATTTTTTTTCCGTTGTCACTCAGTCCTTCATCGTAATTGAATCTTTGAGCAGCCATCTATACAAAAAAACAAAAAGAATAATTATTTTTTTGTAAACGAACATGCCACTGATAAATGGTACAACACATTCAGTAGTCAGACTTGTTGTGGGGTTTTACCTTGTATATCTCTTGATGTCGCGGTGCTCTGGATTCCTCGGCTCGATGGCAGATACTCCGGTTCTACAGGTGCTTCCTGAAGCCACAAGACAAACCTCAGATCAGGATTCACATCTAACGTGGACGTTATAAAGTCTAACCTGCCCACAATATATCAAGTCTACCACTACAACCTTTACGTTGAACTCTTCATGCTGTGTTTGCTCACAACGGCTTTTAGAAAACGTGTTCTTAAACACCTAAGTCCTGAAATCAGCAAAAATCATCAACAACTTATATCGTTCAGTCCTTGCCTTGCTGTACTGGATTCCTGGCTGTTACTGTACACACCACTGACAACACTGCTAATGTATTTTTAATTCAAGAAAAATAGAGAAAATCAAATTAGCAATCCAGTTAACATGAATTAGAAGGTTAGATAAACATGTTCTTACTGAATCTGTGGCAGCTGAGGCAGCGTCGATGATGTTGCTGTGCAAATTCAGTGTCAGCTGGTGTTGTTGATGTGAAGGTTGTGAAGGATCATCTGTTTCCATTTGTATTTATATTCCATGTCTTGTTTGTGTACAGCCAATCATAAAAGAGTAGAACCTCTGTTCTCCATATATGGTCAAAAAACAGAAGAACGTCAAGCTTCAAAACAAGATAAATCATTAGGGTGTCTTGTTATTGGTATGTGACACCAACTCAGAAACAAGTCTTTTCTTTTCTTCTTTTCTCCTCTAGTGTCTGTGCAGGAAAGTTTAGAGAGGAAGTTTGGCAAGCAGGGAGGACCCATCCCTGTCGTACCAACTGCTGACTTCCAGGCCAGAGTTGCTGTGAGTAATGTGTTGACACACACATCTGTCCATGAACAGACTCGTTTTTCAATAATGATTTTGTTTATTAAGGGAAAAAAGCTATCCAAACCTACCTGGCCCCGAGTGAAAAAGTAATTGCCTACCTGTTTGTTCCACCCTTGGTGGCAACAACTGCAATCAAGCATTTGCGATGACTGGCAATGAGTCTTTTACATGGCTGTGAAGGAATTTTGGCCCACTCTGCTTAACAGAATTGTTTTAATCCAGCCACATTGGAGGGTTTTTGAGCATGAACGGCCTGTTTAAGGTCATACCACAGCATCTCAATCGTCTGGACTTAAGTCTGGACACTCCAAAACCTTCATTTTGTTTAAGCCATTCAGAGGTGGACTTGCTGGTGTGTTTTGGATCATTGTTTTACTGGTAGAGAGCAGAATTCATGGTTCCATCAATTATGGCAAATCGTCCAGGTCCTGAAGCAGCAAAGTAACCCCAGACCACCACCACCACCATGTTTGACTCATGGTATGATGGTCTTTTTATGAACTGCTGTGTTAGTTGTACCCCAGATGTTACGGGACTCACACCCTCCAAAAAGTTCAACTTTTGTCTCGTCAGTCCACAGAATATTAATGGATAATGTCTCTCTCTCTTATACTAATCTGAAACATTTCAGTGTGACAAATATGAAAAAAAGAATGAAATCAGGAAGGGGGCAAATACTTTTTCACAGTACTGTATAACAAGACAGTCAGAGAGACAGAGAGTTAATGTGAATATGTAACATTCATCTTGCTTTGCAGGGTGCCTCTGAGAAGGATATTGTTCACTCTGGGTTGGCCTACACCATGGAGAGATCTGCCCGGGTAAGTGATCGCACAGGACACCACGCAGTCCAGCGTGTTTTAGGCACCATAACACTTGGAACAATTTGGAAATGTTAGTGTAGTGCAGTGGTTTACAGACATCTTCTGTCATGTGCCCCATCTCACTATAAACCATTGAACAATTCTGAGGAAATCTGTGACAAAACATTCATTGAGATATTTCCAAGAACATGAACCACATGTTTCCTTTCAACCTTTGCCAAGATTTTCTTAATTGTGGAAATAAAAAATGTAAAAATGTTCCACTCATTTTGCTGCTTGAGTAAATCTTGATAGCCCTGTTAGTGTGAAAGTAGTTTCTAATAACTTGGATGATCAGATTAGACCTCCAGCAGGTTATCTGCTTTTCTTAACTTAGAGAGGCCTGAAATATTGCTTGTCGCCTGACGCCCATGGTACCAAATGTCAGTAAGCACAAGTCAGCATCTCCTGTTCCAGTCTGGTGGCCATGAGTCCTACGACGGTGGTATGACGTGTTCTCTTCTGCCTTTTTTAGCAAATCATGCGCACAGCAAGCAAGTACAACCTGGGTCTGGACCTCCGGACGGCCGCCTACGTCAACGCCATCGAGAAGGTCTTCAAAGTCTACAATGAGGCTGGGCTTACCTTCACATAAAAGGCCAATCAGGAGCCACATTTCCTCTCCCTCCCCTCGCCCTCCTGCTATTGATCACCCTCTCCTGCCTTCTTCCACCCTCTAAACAGCCTTCAGAACATATCACTGTTTATCGCTGCTCTTCAGCTCTTTCACCCACATACAGCGAGACGTTGGCTAGCCTGGTATTTGTCCTGTGATCTTAGTGCTGCCATTATACCGTATCTGCATCCCTGGTTAAATATTGCCCTCCTCTTGTTTTTGCCTGAGGTTGTATTGAGAAAAAGCAGAAAGAGACCCCTGACCTCGCCGCAGCCTTCATAATTTTGCTGTATGGCAGCCATGTTTAAAGCGCCCTTTTTTGTGATTATTTCAGTTGACAACACTACAGATGCCTTATTTCAGAAAGCGGTGTGCTCTGAAAGGGAGATGGCCACTTCAGTTAAACTTTAATGAAAAGGGATTTAGATTTAACTTTATGTAAATTAAAGAGAATAGTCATTTTATTACTCTTGAGTTTGTCTTCTCACTCATCAGATGTAAAGGTTAGTAGTGAAGTTGGAAGGATTAGGATTCCCAACAAGGATTATATTTCATAGTTGGTGTTTTTGCTGTTCAATATTCGATAGATGCTCTGCCACTCCTCGTCCCCCCTTTTTTCCCCCCTCGCTTTATCTCGTAAAAGCAGCTTCTCCCCGACTCCTCTGCTGGCCAAGAAAGGGGAGCAGGGAGGGGGCTCGTTGTCACTGTGACCGCCCGTCCCCTGGTTGAATTTTCCTCAGTTTTAATCGTCCAGTTCCTCGACGTTGACGTTGTTTTCGAGGAAATTTCTTTTTATTTTTTATTTTATTTCTCTTTTTTTTTTTTTTTGAAACCAATAAAAAGTTCAGAAAAAAACATACAACAGTGTGTTGCATCAGTTTATTTTTATGCTATTCTGTCACAAATTGTATTGATTGTAAAGGGGATTTAGTGTGATAGCAAGCTAAAACATCTGAAATGCAGCATCTCTCCCGGTCTTGTCAATAAGGCCTGGAAGGGGGAATTAATATTAAAACAGACAACACTCAGAGTGATGGACACAAGATAAAATGAACTGTTTGACCTTATGGGAAGTGCACCTATTTGCTTTCTTGACAAGAATTAGATGAGAAAATTGAAACCACTCTTATAAAGTGGCAGAAGGAGTACAAGTATTAACTACAAAATGGACATAAAGTATTTAAGTAAAAGTACTTGTTGGCCAGGGTTAGTACATGTACATTTTATATTATTGGAATATTTTTACTGGTGCTTTCACACATAAGCTGTATGTTAATTTTACCTTTTTACATCTGGTGGAGGTGAAGCACATTTAACTTTTATACTGTTGGATAGTTTAATCAGCACAGTGTCATTTTTTACAGTGCCATATGTTCTGTTTGTAAATTCTTCATTTGTTAAGTAACTAGTAACTCCAGCTGTTCAACAAATGTAGTAAAAAGTACTGCATTTGCTTCTGAAATGTAGTGGAGCAGAAGTTTTAAGTAGCATGAAATTGAAATAATGCATTTCATTTCTTTTGCACCACAATAGGTAATCTTGCAATGCACTATCCACTCAGTGACTACAGCATTATTCAGCTGATTTCTGGTTATGTTTAGGCACTGACTGCACTTGTTAGGAAAGGTTATGGTCTGTTTTCATACAGAAGAAGTCACTAGCAAACACAGTCTGTGTCTGCATATGGTCTATTTGTCTTCTAGTGCACAAGCAAATTCAGCAGGGATCCACAGCTCATTTCTGCCCTGTGGCCCCTCGGTGGGTCAGTGTGTTCCTGACTGTGTTCTGACTGGTACCTGCAGTGTTCACCCATCACTCGGTGTTGCACCTCTTCAAAGAAACTCTAGACACAGTTGCTGGATTTCAACAAAACCTTTTTAATTTCACTGGTACTGTTTATAAAATCAGCGAGTCTGCTTTGATGCCAACTTAAACATGGTGTGCGATTTGTGTGTTTTAAGTGGGGTTTGTGATTGTGTGTCGTTTCGAGTGTGCTGCGTGTGTGTGTGTGTGTGTTAGTACAAGTGTGGTGTAGTGTGTAGTCTGTGTGTGTGTGTGTGTGTGTGTGTGAATGTCAGATTGCTTGATAAGGCAACATGCAGTCATCAGTTTCCATTGGCCTCAAAGTAAAAACACACAAACCTGCTCCAGACACAAACACACACACACGCACACACACACACTTTGCTGGCTGAACCGGTTCTATGTTAACACACACATATATACACACACACACATAGAGTGCATACAGACACACACACTGAGGCAGACGAGCAGCGAGCGGTGGCATCACACTGACAGAGAGGCGAAGAGGATCCTGTGATTGGCTGAGACGGTCGATGGGCTACAGAAAATATCCCCTAACAAACAGCATATCCCAGAATTCAAGCTGTGTGGCCTCATTCCCTCAGCACAGAAATCTGAATAACTTACTCCCAATGGCATGCAAACCAGTGTCACAAACACTACAAAGCGACTACACAATAACAAGGTGATTAGCTGCTCATATTTCCTCCTTAAATTAAGCTTTTTTAACCCCTAAGACCCAGTTTTCCTTTTAAATTTCCCCTTAAGTAGCTTTAAAAAAAATCATTTTATTCCCTTGTGTCTGACATATTTTCTGTTGGAACTCATTATTGAAGCTATGAGATGTTTGCACTGAGGGGGAATATTCTCACCCAAGACTTTTTTGTGAATCCAAGCAGATCTGATTAACAGTTATTGACTGTTGTGTTCTCTCTTGTTATGGAGACACTGTAATAACCCTGTTTACTAAACGTGGAGGCGAAACACACACTAAGCCATACGAAGCTACACAGAACAGCTACTCTACAGTTACAGCACGAGACGAGTCATTCTACACATCTGATCATGCAGTCTATTGTAGCTAACTAACTACTGCACACACAACAGAGTGATATCTGTCCTCGATGCACGATTCCCTGCACAAGCCTCTGGAGGTTTATTCTACTCGCCAGCAGCTACACATGCACACACACGCACATATATATAAGCTGTCACAGGCACGCGAACAGCCGATCACACACCCTGCCTCACACACGCTGTGAGCTATTGTTGTGGACTGCAGAGGCTTGACTGTATGTACACACCCGAAATGTTTGCCCAGTGTGTGCGTCTGTGCTGGCATTGACTGTATGTACTGCATGTGTGTGTGTGTGTTTCATGCATGTGTGGAATGAAGGTGTATCTCTTTTTGTGTGTGTGTGAGTGTGTGTGTGTGTGCACGCGTGTGTTTGTGTGTGAGGTTTCCCTAAAGGTTGGTAGGCGTGGGGGCAGTAAGGACACCAGGGTTCATATCAGGACGACACTAACACACAGGTGGGGCGAGGGTGTGTCGGGCGGTGGAGGAAAAGCTACAGGCTGCAGAGAGTCGGGGGGCGGAGAAGGGGTGAGGACAGGTGGCTGCTGGGGGGGCGGGGCGGTGACGAGGCAGAAGGGCTGAGGTGCGGCATCCGGAAGAGTCTGTTTTAGTTGATTTTGGCTCTGAAAAGTCACAAAAAAATATGTGGAACATCTGGAGTCTGGTACAGCGAGGCGAGGGGAGCGAGGGGCCGCCGGAGAGCATGGGAGGGGAGATCCTGAAGGCGACTAATACCCCTGGAAGCAAGGAAGGAAACAAAGATAGAAACCCATGTCAGTAGTTAGATCCTTTACTCAAAAGAAGCAAAATCACAATGTTATGACGAACAGGCCCTTTCAAGTTAAAGGGGCACTTCCCAGATATTAAAGTCCAGATTAGGCAGAGTATCTCGCTTCCGTATTGGACATATTTCTGACAGTGGAGACGTGCAATGTTACATTTTTATTTTCTTAACCTATTAAAGCTATGTGCATATTTTTTCTATTGTGCAAAACACTGTTCTTAAAGATTGCATATGGTATACCCTACCATATGCCTTTTTTTTCAAAATTTTCCTTTGGCAATGTATTTTTGTAGTCTTTTTGTATAAAATGTACAGTATATATATATAGTTGACTTTTATTTTGGATTTTTTTTTATTTTCTCTTATTATTACTGCTATTATTGCTTGATGCAAACAACACCCTAATTTTCTCGGCAGGGTATCAATGAAGAAATATCTTATCTTCCAACTTTGGGAGGAATTTGATTTAAAACAGTGAAACATGTGGGAGTCATAACAAACAGTGAGCATCCCAGTGACTCAGAGCTGGAAACTAGCCTCCATACGTTGTTTGCAGTCACGTGATGTTAAATTTAGATGGAGGGCAGGAAGTGAAAACCGCAAAAAAAAAGCAGTATAGAAGCATACAACTTTTTTGTTAGTGGTTCGGTCCACGACCTCGGTACCGAGGTGTTCCAGAGTGACTGTCGTTTGGTTTTTGGGTGAGTAGTTTTTTTTTGTTGTGTTGCTTGTAGCTATTACTTTAAATCACCATAGATTTAAAACAATAGCTAATATTACTCAATTTCCACTATTGTCCGACTCAGCTCCGCCATTTTTGCCTGCATTTTTCGGTCAATTTCTTGCATTTTTCACCCTCACGAACAACAACTTTTGGTACTCGATAAAACGTCCTCATTTCTTGGTTTGAGCAATTAGAGCAACAGTAAACAAAGCAAAGCATCAGCATTGTGAGTGTGTGTTATAGTGCTTCCTGTGCAGAAAATCACTTCCTGCTCTCCTTCTGTAGTTCTCGCCACAACCAAATAGCGACGTGACGTCTTACGCAAACAACCTATTAAATCATAGAGGACGACCCGGCTTCTTCGACACCTTCACCACCCCCGTTAGCGCAGCAGCTAAACTTACCCCTCAAACAGTCCACTGTAAATATCCTTGTGTGTAATTTGGAACTGTCACAGACACTTTCCTCAAAGTGAAGTAATTCTAGCCAGTGGGCCATTAACATACTATTTTGGAGAAATGGAGGACGTTTTACGGGACAAACACTAGAAGATACAACGACGCAGCAAGCTGCTGCTGCTAGCTAGCTAGCTAGCTGATGAGTCTTAGCTCTGTGCTGCTAAAAGTTGACGATTGTTTGGTGGGTGGAAGTCATGATGTTATTGGTTGAAGCAAGTGAGCAGAAAATTAATACTAATAAACTAATAAAATTAAGGATACAAAGACATGGATTTTTTTGTTTGTTTTTTGCATATATTTTATATAGATGGACAGAATAACCGGGCATGCGATTTAAAAGGGTTAAATAATCTTTTTAATTTTATTTTGACTTTAAGCATCAAGAGCAGCTTGTTAATCATGAGCAGTGGTGGAAAGTAACTAAGTGCATTTACGCAAGTACTGTGCTTAAGTGCAGTTTCAGGGTACCCGTGCTTTACTTGAATATTTCCACATTATGCTACATTAGTGACTCCCAACCTTTTTGGCTTGTGACCTCTTATAAAAAAGTTTCTGGCTGGGGCCCCAATCCCGTTTCAGATGTATTTGGGTTGTTTTAAATGCCACCAAAGGGAAATTTGAAGATAGTTTCACTTAAATTATTAAAGAGGTCAAATCATCCATTATTTCACACACACACAAAAAAAACTTGAACATAAATTTGTGTTACAGGCTCTTGTTTTTTCTTCTTTCCTGATCCCCTCAGATTTATCTTGTGACCCTTAGGAGGGGCCTGACCCCGAGGTTGGCAACCACTGGACTTAAAAAATACCTGTAGATAAAAGTAGCTCCACGGGCTGTAACAGTAAAACGCTACTCATGCATTAATTCATCAGTATTAAGAATCTAATAATGTCATCAGATAAAAAGAGGCCATTTTCTGCAGTAGTAGTACTTTCTTGAAGTATATTTTCCTGATAATACTTCTGTGCCTTCACTTGAGCAGTATTCTGAATGCTTGCACTCGTAATGAAGTATTTTTTAAGTAAAGCATCTGAATACTTCCACCACTGGTCATGACGACTAATCAGTGTGTGAAAACACCTGTGTGAAATCTTCTGTAGCTCTGGCAAGTCACGAGGCCACAAAATGTGCTTCAATATCAAAAGTGAAAGCTTTGTTCAAACTAATGGAATGTTATGGCTTTAAGCCCAGTGAAACTCTGGTTTTCTTACCTCTCCTCCTTCCCCACCCTGCTCCATTCCTCCATATTCTCCCTGCAGGTGCGGACAAGAAGAGTGAGAATAAATTAGACACAAAAGAAGAGGTGGGGTGTGTCTGAGAGGATGAAAGAATGAGGTGATAGCAGGAAGGGGGGCCTCAAGCACCAATGGCTGTCTAGCTTTTGTTTTCCTCCAGCTATGATTTAAGAAAGCATTTAAGGCTACATAGACCATGCTGCAGGGTCAACTCATCTCTTATTATCATGCTTAGGCTATTTCCGGGGGGGGGGGTCAGTTAGTTCGATTAGAGCTTTACAGCATGTAAGAGGCTCCAGGTGCACAGGCCTTGTTCTGCCTGAGCAGTGCATGAAGTTATTTTGGGGCATGCCATGAATATATTCACTGGCTTATCTGGCGTGCTGGAGATGTGCCTGTGAGCTTGTATGTCATTGAATGCTACAGGAGGAGCTACATGGTTAGAAATGCATCATTTTAGTATCATCGTTGCCTAAACCACACAAATGAGTGAGCGTCTGAGAGGTCAGAGGAAGACGGTTTGCAGAAGAGTAGGAAACTTTGTGTGTTTTCATGCTGTTATACAGTTTGTCAATTTGATTCAAGCCCCAAATACTGCATGAATTTGTCCATTTTAATTTGTTTCCTTCCCCTCTTGATGCTCACTTAGTGGGTGTTTAGCTAATATACACTGAGTTACCAGTTCATTGGGTCACGTATGCCATTTATTGTAGTCCAATACCACAGTCCTGCATTAAGTCCTACCTCATGATTCTGCAGACTTATTGCAGGTTTATTGGATTAGCGTGTACAGGCAGTGCTAATAAAGAGGTAACTCTGGTGCATGTGGCATGCAGAGTATCCCCTCTCTGTCTCTCCTTCACCCCAGCCCACCCCAGCATGACCTATGACCCCCACACTGCTCTGTCCAATAGGCACCTCGTATACAGGCTCCTCCTATCAGGGAAACAACAAAAAACATGAACAACAAAAGGTGAGAAAAACAGCAACACGGAGCAACACACAAGACAGAAGCTTTGCCACAGTGCTACAACAAAAGAGGCAACACACGAGACAGAAGAACTATTAGAGGACATGCAAGACTCAAAAGTTAGATGTAAGAGCATCTAACATGTGACAAACAGGTTTGACAACAGAGTTCAAAACATACGAGCAGAAGGAGGGTTGCAAATCAAAGAAATATTCAGGGCAAATCTTCCAGTTACTGTGCAGTGTTACAGCATAGTGCATTAGAGCTTTAATGCATAGAAAATATTTTGAGACCTGGTAAAAAACAGTACATGTTTCTACTATAGTGCAAATACATACACAACAGTTCCCATCAGTTTTCCATTCTTTCATTCCATGTTTTTGGCTGATGAGAAGAAATTTGACTGATGCTTTTATCCAAGGCGACTTGGATGCTGAACTGCTTCAAGTGCTCCAGTATGTGTTTTATTTGTTTTTGTTTAAAATGACCACACTGTGGTCAATATATACTTATTGTTTTTTTTTTTTTAATTTAAAAAATATTGATGTCCACAATATCCAAAAATTCACTATTGGTCAATCTTTACATGCAAGTTGATTTATCAAGTAAAAATGCAAAACATTCCTCGGTTGCAGTTTCTCAATTGCTGATTTTCCCTGTTTCATATCATTGTAAACTGAATATCTTTGGTTTTTGGACTGATGGCTTTTAAGATCAATAAGAAACATCAGTAGGTTAATTGATAATGAAAATAGTCAGTGTTTGCAGATCTAATCCATTTGAAGTGCATCTCAATAAATAAGAGCAAAGCCATCAATGGATTAATGCTAATTTCAGCATTACTTCGATGTATCATTTTGTTAAAGGAAGAAACTGGAGTTTGATTTCTTTCTTTCTGATGTGATTAATATGGAGAAATAGCTCGATCTAGTGGCCGACCTGTGGTCGTGTTCCCACCTGGCATTAAAACTGTTAATTGCACACAAACACAACTTTCTAAATGAATTTACTGGTTCTGCTGAAATTAGATCATATATCAGGAAGAAATTATTCTCTGGTTTCTCCTCTGATGTCCTCTGGCTGCTCTGGCTCCACTTTCTGATGTCCACTTGTGATCGGATCACCAAAGACGACGTGGTATTGCCAGGTGTAAACGCAACCTGTGTAACCCACCGTTACCATGGTAACTGACCTGGTTGACCAGCCCGGTCGACGCAGCGACATTCTCGACCCCCTCCACGGTTGCCTGTGAGACTTCGTTGGCCCCGGCAACCACTGCGTCTCCGACGATGTTGGTCTGATCCACGGTCCTGTTGGCCACTGAATGCAGAGTGGAGGACGGTTAGTGCAACTGCAACACGCTCAAAGTCTGTTCACTGAAAAAACTGGTGCAAAAACTGTTTGCATCTTCAGATATATTTTTGTGGTCCCTCGTGGTGAGACGTTCCCAGATGGTTACATAGGAAAAACTCAGCGAAGCGTTTATGTGCTGCACTTTAACCAGTGGTGCCCCCAGAAAGTTTTCATAGTGGGGACCAGTTGGGAAAATTAAAATCTTGGGGTGGCACTCAGTGATATAATTGTCACATTACTGCCCCCTGAGGCCAGAGGGTGGAAAGCACTCACTGGTACATAACAGTTGGCGAGAACCACAGCTGTGGTGGGGTTTTTCCCCTAGCAGCCACAAGGGGCAACAATGAGCCCGTTTTATACAGGAAAACAAACTTCAACGAGCAACACAAAGGAACGATTTCTGCAGATCATGAAAACACATCTAAAGATGCAAATCCCTGCACAGGTGAAAAATAATGTTTGTATCTCCTGCCGATGGTTTGTTAAGATGTTGATGTGACTGGAGCGCTGAGGTCACGAATGTGGCGAGCAAATACGCAGCGTTTCTTACCTGTGTTTACTGATGACACAACTCCCTCCTTTGTCTTATTGCCTGAGGATCAAAAAGAGATTATAATCAAATTCATGTTTGTGAAGTTTCCTATTGTAAGAGAAAAATGCATTAGTTAACACGTTAACACATTTAGCATACGCATCCTTGCTGATGTTGCCCCATGAAACTCTAACATTTCCTTCCTGAGAGTGTAGGATCAGCAAAGCTCTCTCTAGAAATACATTTAAAGCACTAGTTCTGAGTAGAACTGCTTTTTTGAAGTGAGCTTGATCCTTTTCTCCTCTGCTTGAATTGTTTAATTCTACATGATCTTTCCATTTGAAGCTTGAGAACGCAGCATTTACTGTTTAACAGCTCCATAGGGCTTGGCGGTGTTTTATGGAAATATTTTTTAGTGGAAAACATCCTGTGAACAGCGGCTGCTCTCTGTGTTTCCCTCTTCACTCACCACCACTGTGCTCATTATAGTATGATCCCAAGCAGATTAAATTGTGGTTATATAATCTGCCCGATTGAGGGATAGAAGGAGGGAAATATCTGCTCTAAGAGATGAAAGGGAATAATGGGAGGAAGGTAGAAACTAAGGAAGGAAAGGAAGAATAAACCTGCAGAATAGCACGAGTTGGTGCACGCTGACTGTTCTCTTCTCGTTCTTTCACACAGATGCTGCCATCCACCCGTCCTCTTTCTGTCTCCTGCATCCCTCCATCTCTCTGCACGCTCCCTGTGCTACATGAGCCACGTGCCTGAGCACTGAGCAGTGCTGCAGTACAGCCCGACACACACATAGACACACACTGCAATGACACAGCTTCTTTCTCCCGGTCAACAGAGGGAGCCCCCAGACTGTCACTGTGAATATCTGTATGTGAGCCTGTGGTGATCTGTCTGTCACCATCACACAGAACAAACTGTACCCATGGATAAATCTTCCTCGCCTTCCTTTTCGATGTAAATTATTAAACAAGGTTTGGGCAGAAGCAGATGCAATTCCAGGTGATGCACACGCAACACTAAGAACAAGAAAGCAATTTTTTAAATAATCCAGACAGTAAACAATAATCCTGATCGAAAGCTTGCCTCAGTAAATGAAGATTGCATGGATTAGACTGTGTGAATGCTTTTTGCTGTTATGAAATTATATATTAATCGTGCAGAAATATGGCTGCAGGATTTGTGCTTTGGCAGTCCCGATGAGATGAAAGCTCAGCTATGTCAGAAATGAAAAATGTTTAATGAAAAATCCTACCAGAGGTGATATTTTCCCAATAATATATGCACTGAGACATTCATGAGCATATGCATTTACTAGATATATACACATATACAGTATGTAAAAAAGCTGTGCAGGACAGGTAACATTGAGAGCTTGTGCAAAGACCCTATAAAATTAAAGAATGAATGAAAAAAAACCTGCATAAATTAAATAATTAGCAAGTGCGGTAAGGCAATAACAAGACCAAACTATTTTTTAGAATCATTTTTACTAAAGCACACAAATGCTTTTCTGGAGAACTGACCATAACCATTTTTTAATATCAGTGCAAAAGTAGAAAAGGAAAAAAAAAACCCCCAAAGCACTAATTAGAACCTTTTTCTTGCAGATTATTGATGAATTCTGACTGGAAAATCTGATTTTTGAGAGCTTCCAGGGTGCAGTTTATTCATTCATAAAACCATGGAAATCAGCTACAACCTCCTCCGGTGAAATAAATACCCACAAAATAAACCCATTGATAAAACAACATGAAACTGAATTCAGTCTTAAAACTTAGTAAGAAAGACGTTTTTTTTGGAGCTGTTTTGTAGCAGCTTGTGTTCAGTGACTTGTGGGATGTTTTTATTGTATTTTTGTTATTTTTCTCTGTCCGGGTTTGGACTGTATGTGAAAGCGGGTGTGCAGACCTGGATACTGTGTACCCACACTCACACGCTGACGTATGCACTCTGCTGCAGGCAGATACAGTGTTTTATCGGCGCCATCGACCCTCTTCACTTCAGCGGTCACGCCCCCCTCTTCTGTTCCTCCACCTGTGATCTGCATGTCTGTTTTCCCCTCTCACCTTTCTCTCTGTCTCTCAGTTGACTGTGACCCCCTCCTCTCTCTCCTTTACCTGAGTCTCATCCCCCTCCATCACTACATGCCAACTCTCTCTCTTTCTGTCCCTCCATCTGTCCACACTGGAGCCACGAGACTAGAAGCTCTGAGCTTTTTTCATGACGTAACATCCCTCCCCTCTCTCTCCCTCTTTTCTCTCTCTCCCCATGCATCCCTCCATCTTTCCCTGGGATGGGTGGTGGGGGGAGTTGTTTTAAGAGCTGTGGGGGAGGAAGGTGGTTAGTCATCAAAGCAGCACGCACTGGCAGGCAAATCCTGCAGCTGCAACGACACAAACGCACGCATTCTTGCATCAACACATGGATGGGGTGAGGGTGGAGTGGGGGGGTGGGTGGGGTTGATGGGAGATCAAATTGGTGCAGTGCTCAAGTGATCCTTGCCCCATCTACCCCCCCACCACCACCACCACCACCACCACCACGCTTCAGCCAGTGACACAGACTCTTTTACGCATTTTGCTGCATTTTTTTCCCACCTTCATCATCATCAGTAAAAGAGGCTGCTGTGTGACGACCAGGGGGAGTGAGGAGACAACGGACTGCAGATGACGACAAAGACTTCCACTCTGCTAACTCCTCACCCAGCTTCCTACTTTCACAGCGCCCCCCTCCCCCCTCCGGTGGCCTAAAAGCCTGCTACTCGGGGTAACCTTGAGATGTGACGCATTAGCTGCTTGAGCCACTATAAAAGCAAACAAAAGCATCTGCAGCATCTTTAAACATTATAATTTCCTGTTGTATTTTTGCTATTTAAAATGCCCTGTCCTCATATATTTGCATGTTTATTGTGAATTTATGCATTTATCTTAAATTATCTATGAATATACGCCAAAAAAAAGTATGGCAGGCTATTGTGTGTAAACTCTTAAAATTAAGAAAAGCAGATAAATGGAGTCTCTGGGACATTATATCCATCACTGGACGTCCCTTTGCAGACTGCTCCACAAACCACTGAACGTGGGTAAAACAGGACAGGTGATAGAAGCAGCACCTGCAGAATCCCTCTTTCCTCCTCTCTCTCTCTCCTCTATTCCTTTTTTCCCAATATGCACCAATCCTCCACCTACTGCCCAATTACAACTTCTTCCATATCCTTCCCCATCTAAACCCCCTCCTAACACTGTCTATCCTTCACTCTTTCAGACCCCCACCCTCTGCCCTGCACCAGTCCTGCAGCAGTATCGTGCTGGTGCTCACTCCATCCCGTCTTCTTCTTCCTTCTCCCTCTCCTCCCCCTCCTCCTCCTCCCTCTATTCCTGATACTTTGTACAAGTGTCCCAGACACGGACACCCATGGGACCCCACCTCAAACGGTGCAAAAACACATGATGCAACCCAAAAAACGAATGCATCCCCCTCAAATGCACCTTTTTTTTTCTGCAACTCGGTGCAATGTGTTACGTACCTACATACATCACCCCTTCCTTGGTCTTGGCTGCTGCCTCCTCCATGCCGGCTTTGGTCTTCTCTGCAGCGGCCACCACCCCCTCCTTGGCCATGGAGAACCCCTTCATCAGTACATCCATTTTGGGTGACGAGACGGCTGGGCTCCCCTGCTCCAAACGGGCCTGGCTAGCTTGCTGGCTGGCTGGCTGGTGCTTATGGTGAGTGTGCAGAGGAGATGATGTGAGATGTCAGAGTGTGTGTGTGTGTGTGTGTGTGTGTGTGTGTGTATGTGTATGTGTGTGTGTGGCTCCTCCTCCCTTCAGTGCTACAACAGAGGACTGAGAGGACCGCACAGCAGGGCTACAGCACGCAGACTGAGAGAAAGAGGGGGGAGGAAACAGCCGCTATGCACGAGATGGAGAGAAGAGGAGGAGGAGGAGGAGAGAGAGACGACCGGATGCTGCAGCATTTTCAAGTCATGCTGCAACCCCGTGCCTCAACCACCCCTCCACCCGTCATCCATCTTTCTCCTGGTGATTCTCACTCATGCTCAGCGCAGCCTCCAGCTTGCTGCTTGCATATTTTGATTGGCAGGTTGCTGTGGACACACCTTTCTAGATGCTGAGCTTGTGAGCACTGTTACATAACCAGCAGAGCTTCAGCACGGGAGGCGAAGAGGATTTTTTTTTCACATCATATGACTTGTGAGACTTGTGTCACGTAATCTGTAATCACAGCACACGGCTTGTCCCAAAGACTTGATTCCCTCCTCCTTTTTCTGATTCAGGGTATTTCTCACCTAAACTCGCCAGCTGCTTATGTACCATATAAAAATATTTTGTATATATTTACAGTATGTACCTCTCTGTTTTTACCAATTGTTCATTCATGGCAGTGAAGCCTCACTGAACCAAATTTAATTGAATTAAGAGAAAAAAAGGGAGCACCTGCAGCTATTTTTATTGGTGTGAGAGGAGAGAAAATGCTTTGTCATCTCCACCTGAATGAGTCACAACTGCTCCTCCCTCCTCCTCCTCCTCCCCATCGTCCCATTTCTCCCAGACATGCCGACTCAGCAAAACAGCAATTCTGTGGATGGTTTTGATATGACAACAGCTCCATTTTTGTTTCATTTTTATTCAAAAAGGTGACAAGCAGAGAGAAATAAATGGGAATACAGATAAAAATAAGTTGCTGTTACTCTATGTTTTTGGCATTTGGTCCATGAACCTGATAAAACAAAGGGGAGAGGAATAAAGTGATGTACATCATGCAGAATAGTGCTGTCTTTCTGTTGCAGAGAGGATGCCTGTCTTTTCAGTCTGGCTGTGCAGAATCCCACTGCCCTCTGGTGGTCCTAACACATATAACGTCATGACGCAGCATTATGGCTGATAGGTGGTTGTCTTTAGATATGTAGAGGACTATTTAAGCAATGGACAGACATACATAACCTATGAATTCCTAGCGTGCAGTGCTAATTATCTAGATAAATATCTACTTTTAAATAATCTATATTTACATAATCTATATTTAGAATTTGGCTATATTTACTCATATTTAGGCTATATATAGAAATATATGTGTGTGTATATATATATATATATATATATATAGAGAGAGAGAGAGATCGAGGCCATTTATCATATTTATTATTTCAAACCCTGTGTAATATCTCTAGTTGCAGAGAATTACTTGATTTGGCAGTAAATTACACACTAAAGGAACATTTTCTAGTTCTTGGAATTTCATTGGATATACGACGCGCCAGTCATGTGCACAATCAGATGCAATTGGCTCGATATTAACGCAAAAGCAACAAGGACTCTCGTTGGCTCTTGTCGGCTGCATACATGAAATGGAAGATTCTAATTGGTCAAGGGTTCAACAGAGGTCAGAGTGTAGCGGCCATCTTGAGACTAACAGACAAAAAGATTAGCCCCTCTGCTGTTAATTTAAAACAATGTAGCAGCTTTCTGTGGATAATCTTAGTGTTTTGGACTAAATGTGTTAGTGGGTTGGATCATCTGGACCTTTACCAATGTAACCAGACCATTTTTGTCCACGTGATTGTTGGATTACCATGAGACTTCATTGGTGAGTTGCCTCAGTTATAATCGATTGTTTGTTGTTGCCGTTAATTGTATCTGCTGTTGTGATTTTATCTTGAATTGGAAAGCTAAGATTCTATCTTGAATCTTAGCTTTCCATCAATGTTTGGCATGAATATAAACTTAAACATAGCAGTTGTGTACATTGACGGACAGAGTGCTGAACAGTCTGACGGCCCACGGGCGGCGGTGAATTCTTAAGGGGTTGCTTAAATATGTAGGATTCCTTATGATTTATTATTTGTCATTATCTGAGCACGGTGGGCGGTGAAAACAGTGAAAGCTTTCATTGTCGTTCTTTGCTCCTGTTTCAGTGAAGAAATACTGTCCAGTTCCGACGTAACTGATGCTATGGCAGCATCTATGCTAACCCCTTTAGGGACCGCCATTGTTGTTTACAAACGAACAGTCGCTTCTCGCTGTTGTGACACAGACAGCCAGTTAATCACATGGCGCTGACTGGTCGGAACCGTTGTGGGAGACCAAAACAGAGTTAATAGAAGGTGAATGCTGTTTGTCCGAAACATGACTTCAAATGAATGCTAACGTTGCTCTGTGTCTGCTGAACGTGTAGATAATTTGCTAGCTAGAAGCTACGAAGCTACCTCAAGTCTACACCTCTGATCACTTTCCCTCAGATGGTCCTGTTACTGTTCTTATCTAACGGCAACACATTTCCCAACCATCTGCTTCACCTTTGATACGACTTATACTCATTAAACGAAAGCAGCAACAATATTCAGCTCTCAGGCCTGGGATGTGTCATCGTCCACGTCGCCGCCATCTTAAAACGTATTCCTGTCAAAAGCTATTCGATGCTCTTTCTGAATGACGCCGCTAGAAATGACAGCAAATGTTGCTCATTGATGGATGGACGACCCCGTCGATCGTGACGTGACGTCTTGCTTCCACTTTTTGATTCCCAAAATAGCGAGTCACACGTTCATTTCATTCATGTGAGTTTACAACAGTTCACTCAGCCGTATGGTTTAAAGAAAACATTTATTCACATTGATATCAGTACATGTTTTGAGTGCATTTTTTTTTTACATACTGTATTTGTGCATGTAGGTAAATCTCTATGTGTGTATTTGTACTTGTGCGCCTTCTCACAAGCATGCTCATCGTGTTAAAATTCATACGCCTGTGAATGCAGTTTATGTACTAAAAGAAACATCATCAGTTCAGCATTTTCACTTGAATACTTATTGTTTTTTGTACAATTTCCCTCTCGTTTCAGAGAGACAGAACCGAAACCAACAGGAAACAAAGAAAGAAAGAAAAACCCATATGCGAGGTCAGGTCTTAGCGGCGGACAGACACATTTGACAGGTAATATCAAGCTATGAGCATTCTCACACTAACACTTAGTATCTCACATTCTACTAATCTAGGCTACAACACTGTCTCACATTCTTGAGGAGTTTCCTCCCCCTCCTGCTCCGTTTTTTTCCCTCCATAATTTATCCCCTTTTCCTTGTTAACTTCTGTACTTTTGTCCATGTCCTCCTTTACATGTCCTCTCTCTCGCTTTCTCTCCCGCTCCTCTTTATTCCTGGACGTTGAGGATCTGTGCAGACAGTCCGTGGTGCCAGTTCTTCAGCTTGGCAAAGCGGGGTCCTTTCACCTCCGACTCAAACTTCTCCCTGAGGGTGTGGATGGCGGGACGAGGCAGTTACAGCAGGTAATGGTTGCACTTTTAGTCATGACTGAATTAGACGAGAAGGTAGATACAGTATTGCTCTCATCTGTACTGTGCATGGGAAGCTACTACCAGCACCTGGTTATCTTATCTTAACACGAAGGCTGGAAACAGGAAAACAGCTAGCCTGGCTCTGTCCAAAGGTAACCAAATTCACCTACCAGCACCTATAATTCTCACTAATTAAAAGGTGATATCTCTTTTGTTTAATCTGACAAGTTGTGGTTTAATAAGGGGGCTATTTGCCAGACTATTTCTTGGACTTCACCACTAGCTTCGTCATATCTCTGCTGGCTACCTGGCGCGTCATTTTTACACTTTTATACGTGAAATAATAAGGTGTTAATTAGTGAGTTTTAGAGGTGCTGGTAGGTGGATTTGATTACCTTCAGACAGAGCCAGGTTAGCTGCGTCCTCCTGTTTCCAGGTGTTATGCTAAGATAAACTAACCATCTCCTGGCTGTAGTTTCATACTGAATGGGCAGATGTTTAAGGGGCCCTTCCCTTAAATACTTTGGCTTTTTTGTCAAATTTTGTATGAGTTGGTGGAAGTACTGAAATAACGAACAAATACCCTGGAAGTCCTCTCACTTTTCTCCCATCTTACCTCGACTTCTGCAAGGCTTCCTCATCTGGGTCTTGCACTGCATGAGGAGAAATGAACAAGAGGATTCGGTAAGGACTCGCTCACGAGATGATAACAGAATCTGAACGAGACGTGAGGATCAGCAGAGATGAGTATCGGGACAAAAGAAGGTAAGAAAGAAAGAAGGAAAGGAGGAGTCAGTGTACTGACGGTATTCAGTGCCAGTGATGTGGGCCAGGATCCTGAAGCTCTTGGACTGCAGGTTGGCTGCACGACGAGCCCATTCAGACATGTCCTGGGTCTCTCCTGGCCTGATCACTGCCTGGTAAACCGGAGATGCGCAGTCTACCACAGGGTCCTTGACGGGCAGAGCTCCACTGCAGGGCAGAGATTACTGTCAGAGCTCTGAGAGCGTGGCATGTACTGTATTTAAAGCCCCCAAATGTAATAGATAATCATAATTTATTAAAAAATTAATTAATTAAATGTGTCCCTGGAAAAGCAACTAGAGCGGATAAAGGGGATATGTCGCCATTAAAAGGAGACCAAAAGAAATGCACTGTTACCTTCTATACTATTAGGGATTTCTCTGAGTTTGTTGGAAACAATTTGGGTTAACCGAAGTACGGAACTCAACAAAATATATAACATAGGTCCAGTTTTTTGTTTTTGTCGTGGAAATATTACAGTACATATTGTGCCTTTTTAAGATATCATATGACTATAATATTTTTTTATTTTGTGTTTTTGGTTTTATCCCTGAAACTTAGTTTGTTCTACCTCTAATGAAGGTTCAAAAAAATGTGCTTCATATCCGACTAGTTCACAGGGACGTTATGACTTATTATCCATAGCTAATCTTGACCCATCGGATTCCTATTTTTTGTGCAAATGTCTGACTGTCTACTCAAGGATCTCTTAGTCGCATTGATTCACAGGTATGAAAAACCACTGACTGACCGCACTCCTCTTATCCAGCCATTAGCCACCGCAAGTGATCAACAACTGCTTCTGTTTCTTCTGTTTCCGGACCAATCAAATGAAACTACCCTCTGGCCTGTCGATACCGTAGAAGGCAGAACTGAGCCGGTCTATCATTAATATCCTCAGAAATGTGATTTTCATGTGTTTTAATTTTGTTTACTTTGACCAAACGAAGGCAAGATGTACTGGACGCACGACAATTACACGCTATACTATGATATTATTTGACACTGTGTAGCATGTACACGCTAAATTGATCGGGCTTATATTAATTTGTGGTGTTTTGGAAGCTTTGTCGGTGGAATTTAGCTAAGTACTGTACTTGTATATTTCAATTTTATGCTACTTTATACTTCTACTCCACTATATTTCAGAGCTAAATATTGTACCTTTTACTCCACTACATTTATTTGACAGCAGTAGTTACTTTTATAAAATAAAACGAATATTCAGCAGGAGTCAGCTAATAAATTCTGATGGATTTTTATATATTTAGCTACCTGGCAGCAAAGTAGTTCAAATTAGCTTCACTTTTACCAGCTACAGTAGTGATGAATACATCAGTAATAATACTGATATTTATTATTCTGCATAATGACCAGTTTTACTTTCGGCACTGTAAATAGGTTTTGAAGCTAATACTTAAGTAACATTTTGAACCTGTTGTATTTCTGCACTGTGTTATTCCTACTTTTACTTGAGTAAAAGATCATCATACTTCTTCCACCTGTGCTTATGGGCATAGTTGTGTGCATGATACAGTACATATAAATATACTTTGAAATAGCAAAACGCACCAGAACGTGTTAAAAGTTAAAAATGTTGTTTTTGTTTTTTTTTGTAAATACAAGCCACATTGAATCAGACTTTATCTCATTGAGGGCAGTTTTTACATTAAGATCAATAATTGCATTTGTGTTGCTTTACGCACAGTCAGTGTGTTCATTGCTCATATACACTGTTTGTGCTGTCCCATCGTTCCACAGTGAAGGTGTCTGTCCTGTGGTGAACTGTAGATTCTGGAGTGAGTTTACACACCAACATGACCGAATAGTGAATGTTTAGCATTTTTAATGAGTGTTAGAAAAATGAGTCAATACCGATCGGGCAGTATTGGTTTGAAACCCTGTGACTGGATACTCAGAACATTCCCATGCCATGACATCCCTTCAGGTTCCCAAAGACGTCAGCTGCTTTTTTTAGAGGAGGATTAAAAAAAATAAAATCCCTAAACACTCTCACACTTTGGCCAAAGTACTTCTAAGTACTTTCACACACATAACCGCCTCCATGATGGCTTCATGGTTAGTGAGTTTGTCCTTCAGACACCTTGGATTGACGTATAACCCCTCAGAAATATATATATATGTAAATGTATGCATAAAAACATGAACACAACAAAATAAATGCTGTAGGAGTTCAAAACATTTCCAGTGGGATATTAGTTTATGAGACACATGGAGCAATGCACAAGCTGTTATGAAATCATGAGACAAAGGAGACACAGGGATGGAAAAGGAGCGCCGCTGTACTTACGCCAAGGGGGAGCCCGCCTCCTCACTGAGGTCACGACCAGGAAAGAAGGATGGGGAAGGATGGGTGGAGCACAGCACAGGTGTGGTTGGTTGTTTGTTTGTGGATGGAATGAGGAGAGGAGAGTGGGTGAAAGGCACGGAGGAGTACGTGGCTCGGACACAGACAACACGGAAAAGCCCGGGCGTACGCTAGGCATCCGAGTCGTAGCAGCATGGGCTAATATGTTCAAATGCTGCTTTTTGTGTTTGGGCTTTTTCAGGCAACGTATCTTAAAAAGGTTGGTTCATCCAAATGACACTCAAAAAAGCATATTTTCTCAATTTCTGCTAATGATATCCAGCCTTGACTGTAGTTTTGGGTTTTCTGCTTGGGTTCATTCTTTTTCTCCTCAAAAATTCTTTTGAATAAGAACAAAAAAAACTGAATGGATAGTATATCGACACTACAGGTTTACTTATGGGCCATCAGGTTTGATTATTTCAAGTTAATTGCTAAAAGGTGCCATTATATAGAAGTCAGTTTTCATGGCGAATGTCAAAAATACCCATGAGCCTCAGCAGATGGTGCTATGGAGAAGAGGTCAGCGGGAACAAAACAGCACCTTAGCTGATGAATTCACCTCGTACAGGGCCGCAGCTTCCACTCACGGCATGCTAACCTCTGTTTTCCTGGGATCTGGCAGCTTTTTGGAGTTTACATTCAACATTTATCTGTTTCTCCTTAATTTTTTCGTTTTATGTACATAGACTTTGAATTCTTTAATAAAAAAAAATGCATGGTTAGACACTGCTAGCAGTGAGTGAGAAAGTATGTTTTTTTGTACTTTGGGTGAACTGACCCTATAATTTCTCATCATGTGGGCTGGTTTGATCAGTGTCATGTGATGTGCCTGAGTGGAGAGGGCGCATGAAGGACTGGAGAAGGGATTTTCGTGCTTGTGTGAACTCACCTGTCGTGTCCCTTAGCCTGCGACTGCCCCGCGATGGCGTCCATGATGGCGTCCTGTGAGTACATGCTGATTGGTGTGTTGTACTGGGCGTGAACGATGGTGGCCTTTCCCCCCGGACCCTTCACCTCGATGGGCTTGTGGGTGGACAGGGCAGAGTCTTTCAGAGCTATGGGGTTGAAGCTGGGGGTGTACTCCACGCTGTGAGTGTCGGGGTCAGAGGTCAGTGGGTCGGAGAGGTGGTGGGGAGGTTTCAGGTGGCGAGGGGGGAAGGAGAGGGGAATTTGAAAGGAGAGAAATGACAGAGAATGCACGAAAGTGAAGGGAGGAAACCAGGTCAAGGTGTAATGATACTACTGACAGACAGGTAGCGCTGTCGTACCTCTCAGTTTTACCTTTGGAGCGATCTGATGTCCACTCAGTTACACAGAAAAAACACACTTCACACTACACTGTAGCTGTGTCCCACTTCCATACTGCATACTCATTTTAAGCATTTGAATGTTCTTCATATAGAAGGCAGAGTAATTCTCCAGACAAGGCAACAGTGAGAATATTAATTGATTGAAAAGAAAACAAAAAAAACCCAGCAATAATCGCATAATGATCATAGTGACAAATTTAATTAATGTATTTCTAATTTAACACAATATGTACAAAACATTTTTATTATTCCGCCTTCTCCATGATAAAAAACACTTTAAAATCAAAAATATAAGTACTAATTTTGTGTCTCTGTAAATGTAAATAGCCTACAGTATGTCAGGAACATCTCATTTTCCTGAATGACTAGATAACTAATAGATTAATCCAATTAAAGTGGATTTGGAGAAACTCGCTAACTACCCCTGCACTTGACTGTTGGCTAGCTAGCTAGAGAGATGTGAGCTGAGGCCAATAGTCATCAATGTTAGACTTTGGTGCCCTCCGGTGGTGGTAACAGTAAAAGACCGATAGCAGTGCATTCTATTGCCACTTCATGGAAAGTCAATTAGAAAGCTAACTGGCTAAAGTTTGACTGACATAATGAGTGTATTGTTTACTAACTTCTACAATGATATATGATGCATAACAGTATATATTGTATACAGTTTATACTTTATAGGATTTATATTCTATATGGTATTGGGACACAGCATGTTTTATGATAATCTGAAGGTTTTGTCCATCACAACTTCATGAAAACACTCTAATGACAAAATATAAGCTTTTACTTGATGGAAACAATGATTGAAGCTGAAGTCCAAAGAAAAACAGACATGCTAATGTTTAAAAGAGTCAGGCCACGTAGAGAGATTATTTCCTGCAGATTTTAAATGACACACACTGAAACACACATACACAACAGACGAGGTTTTACTTTCCCGGCGCTCATGCATTTACACACCGTAATATTCTGTAAATCCAGTCATATTCACAAAATGAATATGAGCTGAAGAGGACCAGCAGAGGTGGAAAACATGGAGATCGAGATCAACATTAACATGTTGCATCAAAAAAAGGAAAGTAGTATCAAAAGTAATAGCATGAAAATGTACTCAAGCATCAAAGTACTTATTTGGCTCAGTCATTTTAAATGTGGTCAAGGCAAAGTACTCCTTATAATCTTAGTTTATCTTAATTTTATGAAGTCCTTATCAATGTTTTGCAGATTTTTTTTATCAAGTAATTTGTACTGCATATAAAAGTAATGGAGTGTAAAGTACAATATTCCTCTCTGAAATGTTGTGAAGGAAAAGAAGAAAGCCTCACAATTGACTGGAAGTAATGGTACCTTTAAAACTGTACTGATACTTCTATACTTTCCACTTCTGGGGACCAGATGCTGTTAATCACACGATTTTCAGCTTGTCAGTTTCTGTTTCAGTCACCTGAAGAAACAAGTGATCCACACACTCAATGCGCTGTTACAGTTACGCTGAAGCTTTAGTTCAACTTCATGCGAATCCATGTTGGACGCACACCAAAATGACCAGTGACAGATCTGCAAACACTAGTACTCTCTGTATGCACGTATACTTCATGCACATTAGATACTGGGAGATGTGACGATACTGACTTTGCAGCTGTGTTCGCGATAACCTGAAACACACCAGAGAGGGACGGACGGACGGACAGACAGAGACAGAAAGAGAGAATGTAATGAATCGCCGGAGGTATATTGGTGATAACAATGGCACCGTGTGTATTTGTAGGAAACTATCCAGCTACAGCGCCGTGCTGTAATCCCACACACAGGTCAGAATAGCAGCTCTTTGTCATCACTGGGATATTTCCCAGCTTCCCCTGCATCATCAGGAGTGACTGACAAGAGCAGGAGTGTCTCAATCACATGACACAGGACGGGGACACATTTAGCACAGAGCAGCCACAAATACAGACGACTACACAAACCCAGCACCTGATCCACGTATGTCAGGACTGCAGCCGTTACATATAGACGAACTCGAGCTGCAGGCGGAAGTAGACAAGCTGCCGGTCAAAGCTCAGTGTATGCATGTAATGTGCTCTGTCCAGCGGATCGTTAAAAATATGGTCATCATACAAATCTTAACCTGTGCAGATAGATTAAGTCCAGTTTTAACAGAGCTTTCTCTTGTCAGCTGCTCAAACAACAAACTGAGACGTTGAGGGAAGAAATGGAAAGTAAAAGCCATGAGCCTCTGCTCCATGAGATCTTTCGTCACATGGCATTCTTCCCGACAAGGACAGACCAGGGGCCGTCAAAGCCAGACTAGGTGATATGTTTTACATTTTTGGTTATATTTGTTGAAATTTTCTTCACATCCTGAAAGCAATCAACAAATCGAATGCCACCCGTGCCACAGACTGTGGACAAACAGGTCGCTTGAGACGGCTTAGTCCAAACTGTGCATGGATGTGTTCAGGGTACAGTAGGTAAAGTGGAACGTGCTCAGCAGCACCTCACACGTGAGGCGTCCCTCAACAGGGACGTGATGGAGCTATCTCAGGTTTGGCGAGGGGACATCCAGGGGGTTCGGGATGATGGTGTGTAACCAGAGCGGAACATTCCATCACCATGTACAACAGCTGCTCTCTCCTGTGTGTGTGTGTGTGTGCCAGTGGAATCAGAGTCTCCATGAACTCGATGAGGTGGGGTCGCTGGCATGATACTGACGTGATCGTCCTGCCCGGAGCACGTTTCCCGACACCTGACTTACCGTTGGCCGTTGGCGTAAAGCAGCTCAGCTCCAGAGGGGAAACACATTAGTGAGGACTGATACCTGGATGCGATATGTCAGAGGCCGAGCAGATTGTGCCCTTAATTAACATCCACAAGTATTCCATGACTGAGGCTCTACCGTAACTCACACCACCCCGCCGAGGAGAGTTCCCTCAACCGCGGCCGCGGCTTAACGCCCAGTGACCTCTAGTCATTGCAGCATACATGTAGTCAGGATAAAGGCACTGCTGGTTTGTCCCTACAGTCCCAGCAAAGATTACATAAATATCTTTTTGAGAGACCCAAAGGTGCAGATGTAAATCCCAAAAATAACCCAGTCAAACTTAAATACACCTGTTTTTGACTGATTTGAATGGAAAAGCATCAACAAATTGGTCCAACTAATTATGGTTTTTGTAACCAAAGCCTCACAGTGTTTATTACTCATCCCTCAACATGGCCGCTGTCGTTTATTTTGAGTCGATCTCACACACTCTGTAAATACACGAGAGCGCGAAATGTTTATTAATCTCCGGATGAAATTAGTTCCAACAAATATACGACTTACCCCTGTCTGGGTGTCGTTCAATAAAAGCTACAGTGCCCGGCTGTTTTAGGAAATTACAGAGGCTTTTTAAAACATGGACGGTTTACGTCTTTGGGAAATCAGCTTGGCTCTTTGGGAGAGAAATGGACTCACTAAACATTTGAAGATGACACCTCAGGCTCCGCAAAACTTGTGATGAGCCTTTTTTACTATTTGCTGACATTTTATAGAATAAACAATTAATGAATTATTAAGAAATTCTTGTTAGTTGCAGCCCTAATAGAGAGTTTTAAAGTAGTTTTGAATTATTAATTAAATTATTGTTATTATTATTATTATTATTATATAACTAGAATCCACCAGTTTGCTTCTGCCCCAGGATGACTCTGCTGTTGCAACAAGTCATCACCTTCCTGCAACCTCGTCAGCAATTTAAAAAAGCCTCACAAGCAAGTCTGTGGTTTTCCAGGCAAAGCAGGGCATCAGACTCTGTTCTGGGCTTTGCAACAGCTTGAAGATAAAATGCCTCTATGAGTGAAATCAGGGAGCTGAAACAGCAACATCATCTCCCAGGTTTCATCTGTATTCCACAGCAAATGAGTTGCTACTGTGCACAAGAACTGAAGAAACCAAAAGCTCATTCATATCCTCTTCTAGCCACCGTCTACGTGAATCTCGTTTTATTTTGAATTGCCCTTTTATGCTCATGAGTCTTTTGAATCCGGTGCTGAGGACGTTCGACCTTTAGTAAAGCGTCTCAGATCTGCCTGTATTAAAGATCCTCAGACGACCCTGTAGTCTGACCTCCTGCTTTTCTGTCACCTGGAGTGCAGCCAGGTGCAGGTGTGTTTGTGTGTACGCGCCAGAAATAGTGCCACGTGTGAGAGGAATGAATGCCGGGAAGGTTCTGAGCGTACTTTCTCATCACGGCCCTGTTGACGTGAGGTTAAGCGGGGACGGTGTGAAGTGCATTCATTCAGCATTTATGTCAGTTTTGCGAGTGTGTTTGCATTTCGGGTTTTAAACCTTCTTCTCTCGCTGTTACATAACTGGAAGTTGTTTGTCACCGCGGTAACCTACCCTGTCCTGCATTGGCATCATTTCTCTGAGAGTTTCAGGAGGGTAAAGGCCAATTGGGGAATTGTGCTGCCCCAGCCAGCCTGCTGCAGATGCGGCAGGAGCTTTGACCGGGGTCGAGAAGAGTTTTGGGTCTTTTTTAGGGATTTAGAAGAGATTCCTTTTGGAGGGCTTTTTAATATGGCAACAGCTGCTCCATTTGAACTTCTTCTCCAAATTGTCTAGGCCTGACCTCCTCGTTCACTTTTTCTAACTCCTTAAAAAGACGAGAAGAGGTCAAGGAGGATAGATAGAAAAGAAAGCTTTAAAGAGGAAAGGTATCAGCCGCATCAGACCTCTGACCTCTGCACAGGGCTCCATGCACCTGCACTGTGAATAGTTGACACTAGAGGGCAGCAGGACACTAACATGGCACCACATGTGAGTCTGACGCTCTCTCAATGGGACAAGAATACAAAACACGTTTTGCAGACATACAATTATGTACAAGTGTGCAGATATACACACTGTGTTTGCATGGATCGCTGGCACGTCTTTGTTCATGATTGCTGTGGGGGAGTTCATACCTTCTGGTGGGGGATGACTGGCATGGGTGAGTCCATCCTTGGAGTAGCTGTGGGAACGGGTGCGGGACGTCTCGATCTGAAGATTAAACAACAGAATGTCCTTAAAAGATCACATTAAACATTGTAAAAAACACAACAACTATAAACAAACATGAGCCCAGCTAAAGCAACGATTCGACATCCTGCTATTCTCTCAAAATGTCCACACCAGTTTGTCTCTTTCCTGTTCTTTCTGCAAGTGATATCCATCACCTCAAAATTAGCCTCGTGCATCATCTACTTAAGTTTTAGTGGACGGCTGTTTCAGTGTGCTGGTTGTTTACTTCAGCATGGTGAGTGACAGTTTGTTGGTGGCAGACTTGATCTTGTTCTGGGCCTCCAAGTGTGTCATCCCCTCGGTGCTGACCCCGTCGATGGCTGAGATGATGTCGCCCTGGGCCAGGCTCCCGCCCACTGCCTTGCTGCCCGGGGTTATCTATGGAGGGGTCAACAGAGCAGGTCACACCAGGACCACTGACACAGATTCCTCAGGAAACACACAAGCAACTGAAAGACGTGCGCAGTTACACAAACATACGCACATGTTACAGATTGGAGGAGTATTTATGAAGGCTGGATTAATTCCCCAGGGTGGGTGTGAAAGAAGAAACTAAAATGTAATAGAATTTGTGGATTTGGTCGTTCATTTTTGTAATCCTCAGATCAAACCAGCGTTATTGCTCAGGTGACTCTAGGTTGACTCTCTGCGCCTCAGCCCACATCATTATTTATACTGTGTGTGTGTGTGTTTGTGTGTGTGTGTGTGTGGAAGCTCAGTAAATAAGCCTTCAAGGTAGAGTAAAAGAGAGAAAAAAAGCAGATGAAGCAAAATAAATGAATCCATCAGCTGTGTTTCTGCAGATGAAGGGCTGGATAACAGTCTTATCAGTCTCCACAGCTGCATATTAGGCTATCAGACACTGAAATAACTAGAAACAGCAGGATCTCTGATAACAAAGCCAAAATGAGGTGAGGTGTGCAGGACAGGGCTGTAAGATGAAAGCTAACTGTTCATATACTTCATGTGTAGTGGCTGAATGCTTAAATCCAATAAACTTTTCAAAAATGCTTTAATTTTGTAGATATTGATGAATATGATGAATGATTACTTGGCAAAACATTTTTCAAAAACTGTTTTTCGCTCTTTTTTTCCAATTGCCGGCCATTTATCGACCTTCAGTTGAATCATTATTCTATTGCTGTGCTGCACAGAGCGGAGGTTTAAGTGGACCCGGAGGACTGGGGCGTACAGTATTGGGTCTAAGCTTACAGTCAACTCGTTAAAGAGTTAAAAATAAGCAATGCTGTTGATGCCTGCCTGCCTTCACTGTGATTGACCCTACTGAGCCCCTCTCCATACCCCAAACACACACACGCACACACACACACACACACCTGCTACTGACATTCATACAAGACTTCCTAGATTCTGTCTTTTTTTTTCTATTTACAGGAAGTGTAGTCGTCTCTTCAGTCCACATTTTACCTTTATCATAATATTATGTTCTGCCTCTTCTTAGACTGTCACTCTCGTCCTTGTCCTTCCTGTCTACCTTTTTCCTTTATTGCCTTTTACTTTGTACTTGAACTACAGTTATTATGCGTCTGTGCTGAAATGTGTGTGTGTGTGTGTGTGTGTGTGTGGTAAGCAGGGAAATTGACGTAAGAAAAATTTATTTCTACACGGCTGCCTCAGTGTAATCAAACACTCATGTGAACGCACAGCCCTGCCCGGCCACTCTGTCATGCATGTTTTCATATGCATCAAACGCTTCAGACATAACGGATGAGAAACAGGAAATGAATATGAGGACCGGTTCCTTGAAAACTGGATATTAATGAAAGAGCAACATTAGCTTGGAATTCCCTTTACAAAATGTTTCTTGCGGGTTTTATATCTCAAAATGTGTCACATCGATCAATAAAAAAAAGACACTTCCTCCATCAATATGTCAATATGTTAATATGTGTTCGTTTATTTACCCTCAAGACAGTATGTAAATCCACTTAAATGTCATGGATATAAGTCGTTTTGTGTTGCAACAGTCTTGTCGTTGCTACTGAAATCACCATTTGCAACTGGGCTGAGCACCTAAAATTTAATTTACCGCTTGTAAATCCAACAGGTAGCTAATGTTACATTTCATTATGGGTTGCTTTTTATACCAAATGTAAAGACTGTTAGATGAATTTACTTTAGATATTAACCTGAAGTGCCTACATATGTTGGGAGCTTATTTAGTTTGCTTTGCAGCTGTCTGGCCAGCTAGCTTAACGTGCTAGCTACCGTTATTGCTAGCCTAGCCTAGCTATCTTAATGTGTGGCATTAATCTGAGCTACAATGATTTTAAATCATATTTCAGCCTTTTTTCATACTTTTAGCTTTGGTAACTCCACTAATAGACATATAAAATCAAGAAAAGCAGTTTGGTGTGTCGCATATTTAATGCTGATTGCTTCAACTTGGCTAACAAGATGTAATAAATCCGCTGTCTTCATCCCTCTTTCCTTTCTTAGCAAGAGAAAGGACTGTAACGGCACCCTGAGTTATCACGTCAAGCTGCCATGTTTCATGTTAAGCTGTCGGAGCTCAGCTCGACCACAGGATGAACACAAATCCGATGACAAAATGTCACACCGGATCAAAGCCCCCCCGGTCGCCTGAGACCAGGATCAGGAGACAATAAAGTAACAGATGTCTGCAGCTGTGAATCAATGTACGGCGGCCTGATATCACCCGCTGAGCATCAGTCAGGACTGGAAGATGAGGTGCTGGTGGAGCAGAGGTAATGCCCACAGCACTCTGCTCAGGTAAGCCTCATCTCCTCCACCTTCCTCCTCTCCTCCCTCATCCCCTGAATCTATCATCTCCTCAGCCCTGCACGGTGAAACTGAAACTGACTGTTCGCGAGGAATAAAGCTTACTAAAGGTAACACAAGAAGCCCATTAGCTTCCTCGCTCTGCCTGCTTCTTTCCCGTCCCATGTGTCTGACTCTCTCTCCATCCATCCACCTCTCCTCCGCTGCTATTTAAAGGAAATGCTGTAAATACACCAGCACCCCTGCCAGAGAGAGAGAGGGAGAGAGACACCCAATCGCTCTGCTGCAGAACACACTTAATGTTCCACCCTTTTTCTTCAATTCTGCTCATTTTAGGAAAATAATACTTAACACACTGATGGTCGAGAATGCTGTAATGCACATGTAGAAAAATTTTATATTTGTGTTCTTGTTCTAACTTTTTATTCAAAAAATCATGTCCTTTTTGACAGTTGTGTCATTAATGAGGCATGTTGCAGTTAAAATAAGTCAGTTAACCTCAGATTTATCAATATCCAAATCATCCCCAATTGACGACTCCCGTGTGGCGTCATCGAAGTTCAAGAAAACTCCTCCAGTCTTTCCACAGCTGCTCTATTCTTGAAATCTCTCCGGAGATTACATCTGAGCCTCCCTGTCATCATCACATACAGCAAGATTACATAACCGCTGCTAACACACAGACACACACACACACACATATATCAAACCCGCGCACGCACACGCATAAACAGTATGTGCAGAAGCTTGATGAAAGTGCAACACGTCAAACCAGGTGAAAAGGTGATTTTCAGGTGTAGAGGATAAAAAAAGCTGGTCTGAAAAATTAGTTTTACAGACATCTAAGTGATATTTGGCCGTTTGAAGGGCTGCATTTGACAGTATTGGAGGTCCTATAATAAACATGCTCCACTTATGGTCATTTAAATGTTGAAGCAGAAGTCAGCTATAACCCAAACGTCTAAAAACTTCCTAATTTGGTTTTAACTAAGACACCTCTGCATATTTTCAGCCGCAAATCACCAATATGTTGCTCAATCACATATTCAAGCATAAAAATCGGACAAAAATGAAGCTGTTCACATGATTCTACATCATGTGTCGTTTTTTTTATTGTCATTCAGTGGAGCGAGTCGCCCAAGTCAGTCAATCACTCTGTGCAGAGGACGTTTCAATTTGAAATTCGTGAGCTATTTGGTCACCAGACTGTGACACAGCTGGCGCATTCTTTTGCCACAGCGGATTATCAGTTCGCTATCCTCCGTGTGCCACCTCGTCAGAGCCGCATTGCCTGTCACTTTTTCTTTATTTGCAAGCTGCTTTGTCACAACAGATGTCAGCCTGTGAGGGTGACGCTGGCCTTACCCTGGAGATGGTGAGCGGCATGTTGAAGTCCTTTCCTCCCTGTAGTCTGAAGCCCCATGGAGCGGGGCCATTCAGAGTCACTGTGTACGTACTCATCTTCGGTTAAACGTCAACACTCCTCCTGCTAACAACTCCTGCTGCGTGGCTTCTCCTCCTGCTCGGGGTGCCCTTGCTCTCCGTCCTCCCCTGCTATCCTTTTGTCCCTGCCGGCGCCTCGGTGGTCGCTTCTCCTCCGTCAGCCCAGGCTTCACTACCGTCTCTCCCCGTCTGCTCCCAGCTCTCAGGACAAACACCCAGGGGTGGTGGTGGGCGGGTGGGTCAGGTGCTGTGCAACCTCTGTGACACACACACACACACACACACAGGCACACACAAATACACACAGATGCAGAGAGAGAGAGAGCGTGTACCCGAGCTGAGCCACTGCAGAAAAACACGGTTTCTAGAGCCACAAAAAAAAACTCCACTGAAATCAAAAAGACAAATTTGAGAAAGTGCAAACTCTCAAAAGTCAACTTTAAACTTAATATTGAGATGGAGCAGAGTTTCTTGCCTGCAGAGTTGCTGAGGGCGAGGGACAGACAGCCTAAGAATAGCCGAGGTGAGCAGAGACACAGGGGCCCTGGCCCTTATAAGGCCTGTAACACGAAGCCCCAGAATGCTTCACTGCCGATTCACATCGCCAATATAGACCCCTCTTACTGCAACACATTCTCCCTCTCTCTCTCCTCCTCCCTCTCTCCGTGCTATCAGTTCACGCTGCTAGCACCTTATTATCCGTAATCAGCCTCTGCGCACTGATGTCGGTCGCTGTTCAGCCTCGCAGCCTTTTAGTTCTGCTTGAGAAAGGAAACAACAAATTACCCAGAGCTTATTCCCCAGAAACACCCGCACCACCGAGCTGCCGGACCTCTGTTTGTGTGTTTGTGTTGTGGAGCAATTCAGTTAAAGTTTAAGTGAGCGCAAACAGCTGATTCAGACAGGTTAATAGATGGATTTATTTTTTTAATCAGATCCTGATATTTTTGTGAATATACTCGCACACCTTGAAATTGAGACTGGACTAGAGGTCCTTATCGATTACACACTCAACTGGTGATCTCATGTTCCATTAGTCCAAATCGACTCCAACAGATGTGTTTGTGGTGTTAAAAATCATACACACACACACACACACATTTGTTACTGAGCACAAAGCCTGGAAGCAAGGGTGACCAGCCGTCCAACGTTAAAAAAAAAAATGTCACAAACATTTTTCATTCTGCCACGATCCTTCTAGTCAACAGCCGGTTAGCCATAAGTGCAACAAATTGTGTCAGAGCTTGAGGGAAATCCAGCAGAACAACACATGAAATCAAACCTGTCTCTTCTTTCTCCTGTTTCTCGCCACTATTTTTACATTCATCTTTTAATCTACATCTTATCTCATGTCTTGCCACAAATCTTCAGTTACTTCTTTTCCACCATTTGATTTTGTCTCATGATAATGTACATACCTTTTGTGTATTTTATTCACCAGTGGTAAAATGTGAGTAAGTACATTTACTGGAGAGCAGAACTGAAGTACAAATTTGAGGTACTTTCCATGCACTACATTACAAAAGAAATTACAGTACTATTCACTACGTTTGACTGACAGCTATTGGCTAGTTACCCTGCAGATTAAGATTATACATACAAAACATATGATGATGTAATATAGATAATATAACGGATTACTTAAATAAATAAATACAGAAGAAGAACAATCAAATTCATATAAATTATTAATAATATTAATAATGTAATTCAAGACAAAATAACTGACAATGCAAAATGTCAGAGAATAGGTTGATATGTCAGTTCAGCCAATTAGCAACCTGTTGATAGAAGCTAGCCCCGCCCACCTGCTCTGGCGTCCGGAGCACGTGTGTACGCTCTGCAAGGTGTGTGCGCTGTGGAGCTGTGCGAGCTAAACAAGGAAAAAACAGCAGACAACTGAGAGATAATAACTAAAACAGTGTTTAGTGTGGACCACCGGAGTGCCACTGAAGTGGTTGCTAAGTAACAGTAAACATTAGAAATTTCAGTACAAACTCATTATGCAAATTGAGTTCAAACTCTCACCTCATTCTGTTTTTATTTACGTGGAATCAGGGTTGCACAAAAATGTGTTGAAGGCCTAATAATGCAATAACATATCTTGTAATAATGTAGCATTTTTCTGCAGAATGAGTACTTTTACTTTTGATACTTTTATTTAAGTGACATTTACAGCCAAGGACTTTTACTAGTATTTGAGTATGTATTTTTTAGATTGCAGTATTACTTTTACTTCAGGAAAGGACCTGAATACCTCTTCTTACACTGCTTTTTTCCTTCAAATTTGGAAATATTAAAACAACATCAGTGTTCAAAAGTCTAGAATCGCCTGTCACAACAGCTTAATTGGGTAAAGTCAGATGGCTGAGAGGACTCCTCTGTGTTTTTGTATAGTCTTTCACACTTTTAGGTTGTAGAAAGTCCTCTTTACAAAGAGATGTTACTTTGTATGTAGGGTTTGCAAAAAAAAGTAATGTTTTGTAGATGAAGAACAAAACACTGTACAAAGGTTCAACCAGACTGAAAACTTCAAATACAATTTAACCATTTGGTGTCTAAATTGCACTGTTTCCGTCGATGTTAGGATAGTTACTATTGAAGGGAAGAAGAAAAGCATCAATTTAACAGGTGATTCAAACTTTTGAACATTATATTCATATCAACAGAGCAAGCTTGAATTTGAGAGTGAGACAAAATGCAGATACTAATGTATGTGAATGAATGAATAACCTCTTCTTATGCAGATTGAGTACCAACTCTCACCTCTGCAGGGTGCCATCGTTCTGCAGGGGAGGTCTGTTCAGGTCAAACAGCAAGCAGGATAATTGTCCATGATTTTTTCTCTCTGACATGTTGGACAGATATGCCCGACACTAATACCACTCTGTTATCTGACATCAGGATGTTCCAGCTGTTATCTGCTGTGCTGGATGGATCTCTTCCATTCAGGAAACTAATCCAGTGACCTATGAAAGTATCAGTCAGTCGACACTGATGGACAGATGATGCATTCAAGACTGCAGTAAGTAATGAATGTGTGTGTGTGTGAGTTTATATGTGTGAGCAGAAACCCCATGACTGTTTGTTTAGAGAATGGATGGTTGATGCACTGAAGGACGTTTAATGTAGAGCTGATACGATTTGTCCATCAATCAGTTGGATGACAGAAACTTAATTTAGCAGCAATTTAGATCATCAGCTCAATTTATTTTAAGCAAAAATGATACAAATGAACTGGTTCCAGCTTTTGAAATACAAACATTTGCTGTTTTTCTTTGTTTTCTGTGACAACAAACTGAATACGTTGGATTTTTTTACCCTTGGATGGACAAAATAAACAGTTTTATGATGCCACCTTTGCAAATTTTGATGTTATCACAAAGGCAAAGACTTTGAGTCATGGCCGACAGTTGTGCAGAATTTAGCATTTTTTAAAACTTTATTTAGAAAAATAAATAACGACACAAAACATTTTGTACAAAGGGAACAAAATCAACATGAAACCATCACCTCATGAAACGTCACTTAATTAAATTTCATATATATATATAATATTACATGTAGGTTTTGTCATAATGCCATAATTTCATGTCATTTCGTACATTCACTGATGGGCACTGCAGGATAAATGAGCAACAGTGGGAACGCGTCGACCTTTGTTGCCTTTTGAATTTGACGGTTTCTCATTTAACACACATAATAATGACGGCATTATTAGATTTTATCCGACATGTGAACAATTATTACAATCATAGTCAATGATGCAGCGATCTTCGTCATCTCAAAGGGAACTGCAATGTACAGAGGTGGAGAAAAGAGCTTTGGAAATGTGACACTTAATGAAAAGGACATTAAAAACGTGATGCGGTCCTGTGCGTCCATCTGTGAAGAGGTCAGAGATAATAATCCTGGAACCACAAAAGTCATTTAGCAAACTGTCACCTGCAGATCTTAATAGCAGATACTACAGCAAAGTATGGCATCAAGAGAAATACAAAGTACAGTACTGAGTCCAGTTCTTCAGTGCGCACACACACACTCACACTCGCTCTCACACTACACAGTGTTGGCTGATGTCCTGTGTTGTGACATGTGTGACCTGATTTGTCTGATCTGTGGTACTTCATGTCACCAGGAATGGAAAAATCAATGAGAAAGAGCCAGAGGGGAAACAAAACTGACTGCGTCCTCTTCTGTCTGATCGCATGTGTGTCTGATTACCCAGTTTACGAGAACAACTGTAGATCATCTCATGTTAAAGCTTTTTTTGTGACCACTAGAGGGCAGAAAGACTGGGATGAGCTTTAATTTCTCCTTGCTGACATGCAGTATTAGTGTCCCAGAGGCTGATCTGAGTTTGAATTCATTTGTAGTGGTTTCATTTTAGAGTCAGCCGGGAAGCAGCAGCACTGCATTAGGGAGGACGTTTTTTAAATTTTTGCATTTAAATGCACCAGTGCTAAAAAACAGTGCTTACTCACACATCTGGTAGAATCAGAGCAACGTGAGCTGTTAAATGTGGTCATCTTAGCTCTGGCTGCATCCACCAGCTCCTGAGAAAAAATTCTATTTGCTGCTAAATGTGTGACATTTTTTACTTCAACTCTGACATTTTGCATCGTGTAGGTGCAGTTACAACCTTTTTCCACCGGGCACGAGTGTGTTGCGTTCTGCTTGCTGTGTGTTTTTTGAAAATTGGCTGCATTCTCTAAGTAGTTCATGTGTTGGACTTCCTGCCCAGCTCAATGTGCTTTGTGCAGCGCTGGATATTTTCAGCAGAGCAGAGAGGCGCTTCTGGGATGCTTCTGAAATGCATTGCAGCACTCCTGGTGCAATCTCCAGCGCCATCTTGAATGGGTGCGATCAGCTCTGGCGGGCGTGTCTCAGCCAGAACACGACGCAGCCATGCCGGGTGGAATCTGCAGGTTAGCATGCTCACAGTTTTATATTGTTTTAGTTATGAGAACCAAAAGAATTAGCTCCAAGTGGCTTAAATCTGCATGTAGCTGCTGAGTATGGTGTTGATTGGCAGGGGGATCAGTAGTGCTGCCAGGAGTCTTTTCATTCAATGCAAATATAAAAACTACTGCTAAATGCATTTGTAATGTCAGTATTTTTAGTCTCACATCCTCAAGTATAGTAGAAAAAAGAAGAATACAAACCATAGAAACATTTCAGGTCGGGTATCAAGAATTGGTTCTGATTTGGAAATGTTTTCATATTAAAAGATGGTGAAAAAGCATGATTTTAGAAAGTTTGAACCTACTGCGTTTCTGTCTATCACAAGTTGGGCATGCATTAACACATATAGTGTTTAAAATATGGCTCATAAACGTTTTTTTTAATGTCCACAGTCGTCGTCATCGTGCCCCAAACCTCAAGGAAAAAACACGTTTTCAACATTCAAACATTCAACTGCTGCATGGCAAGACAAAGAAGACTTATACTTTGAGCTTGAAACCAAAACGAATAAGAAAATACATTTATAACTCTTCAACTCAAATATGATGATAAGAATCTGGAGCACGAATAAATAAAAATCTAACTGATACTCAACCCTGGACAAAGACAGCTTTTCATATTGTGTTTTTAAGGCTAACCTGTTGCCTCCGGCTCCGAGGTAAACCATCTCCAACCACCGTGATATGTCAGACAAAGTGAAACACGTTCATGTGCGCGAATACGCACACTCGCATTTAAATTTAAGTTTAGTGGGCATTCGCGCTCGCATACTCACACTGTGCTGTGCAAAAAAAATGAAGAAGAGCATGCTCTGGTTTTGAGTTACCGTGAATAGCGAACAGCATGCCGGTACAGAAAAGTCTCATGGAGGGAGATACTGAAATTCACACACACACACACACACACAGTTACACACTGTTGTTACTCTTTTGTCCAGCTGTTCATGGCAAAGCTGTAGTCTCCAGCCTGGCGATATCAAGGGGCTCCTTGGCAACCGGGCAGTAAGTTTTGGTCAGTTTGAGGTTGCCATGGAAACCCGGCGGACTATGCAGTATAGACGGGCTGGATATAGAGGTGACAATGACGGATGATGTCTTACACGCAGTCCTTGGCCCTGACTCCTCCGTCACGTTCTCCAGCTGTGTAGGCAGAGGGAGGAAGAGACAGAGATGTTCAGGCTTTGAGGCTCAGACTGTTTGATGTGAGTAGGTGGCTGAATGCTTGTGTGGAGAAGAAAAAAAAAAACCCATAGAGATGGAGGTTAGAGGAGAGAATGACGTTTAATCAAGTGTTGATGGGATTTGGCTCAGTGCAGCTCTCCTCCACTTGACCTGCCAGCACAAGACATGAAAGAGTCACCGCTGATCAAAGGCATTGATTGGCTGGATTGATGAATGGCGCTCCCACAGCACTCTTGACGGAGTGTGACTGTATTCACAGGGTTGACCCCTGGGATCAATGGATCTGCTCTAGAGGAGCAAAGTACTCTAGCTGAGGTGTTAAAGTGAATCTTTTGTAAAGGATAATTCTGTTTTATTACAGCTTTTTGGCTTTTTGGCATGTTAAAAGATTAGCTGCTGCCAGCTGCTGCTTAGCTTAGCTTAGCATAAAGACAGGAAAGGGAGGGAAACAGCTAGCCTGCCTCTGTCCAGAGATGGTAACAGAATTAACCCACACGAATGTTGTCTATAGATTTACAGGAAGTCATTACTCCTAGCTAAGTCACAGTCACACATAAAACCCCTCATAAAACCACAACTTGTTATTTTTAGCATTTAGAGAAGCGAATCGAGGCATGCTAGCTGTTTCTCTGTTTACATATTAAACTGATAATAAGAACTTATTTGCTGTTGTATTATTGTTAAACAAACAAACCTTATTGTGGATCAAAAAGCTTAATGATTTTTTTTGTGAAGGTCTTTCTTTTTTATAAGAGCAGCTTATCTGAAGTTGGGTGATTCTTTGCAGTCAGTCAATAATGTCTGAGGAATCGATCTTTGCGTCAATTTACTCTTTTGTATCGACAGCAGACGGCATCCAAAAGAGACAAAACAGTTGGAAACATGGTGTCTGGGTGTAAAAATGAACAGATAATGAAAGGCTGAAGCACCTCTTCTTTTGATTTTCTACAAGGTTTCATTAGCACTGATGTCAGAGCAGCAGGAAGTGAATGAAATTGGACAGAACGGAAAGTACGATTGATTGGATTAACTAGAATGGGCAGGAGGAAAAAAAAAAAGGAAGCACTAAAGAGATGCCAACCATTTTCTCATTGCTTCACCCTTAAAACAGCCTGTTCAGCCACACAGTCAGAGTTATTTTCAGCGATCTATTTGAAATGTGGTAGAATCATTGAGCAGTGTTGGAGAATGGGTGACATGCCCCTTTAATAGCCCTTTAACAGAAATGGCTAAAACACCTGGGCAAGACAGATGGAAAAGGTTACCGTAAACAAATCCCTTGAAAAGAACCAAACAAAGCAGGAATTTGTCTCACGAGCGGCGCCGTGCAGCAATGTAGCTCACACTTTTAACCAAAAAAAAAAAAAAATGAAGAAGAAGAAAGAATTGATGTTTCCGTTCACCAGCACTGTGCGATCTCTGGGAGTTGATGACATTGCTAAGACGACTTAACCCTATAATGCCTGACCCAAGAAATAATGGACAGAAAATTCTATTTTTTTGAATCTGAAGACTTTATTTGGCCCTTTAACAATAATAAAAAAAAAAAAATTAAATTAGCAAATATGTTTTTTTTTGTTTGTATCGTTTTGAGCAAAGTTTTTACCATATGGTAATGCAAAACGTTTCAGAAATGCATGCATCAAATATGATAACCACGGCATTATAGGGTTAATTAACTGAGCAACGATGAAACGATGAAAAACAATGGAAACGTGCTGTTTATGTTCGTTACACGTATAAATGTGAGGATGTTACAGTCTCTCCGGTGGCTGTTCAAGTCACACGCTTCATGTATGTCATGATTTATTCACTGAGTCTGTTTCCATTGTGTATTTTACTCAATGAATCAACTTTTCTACCTCAGGCAGACCTAAAAACGTTAATGTGATATTTTGAGATTTTCTCGAATTTTGGCCTTGTGAGAGTGAAAGTGAAATAAAAACAGGTGGATGAAACCAACCTACTGACAGCGACATGTCTTCAGTCAGACTCTGTTGTTGCTCTGTTCCAGAGACCTCCACTGGTGTCCAAAAGCTCCAAATAAAATATTCACAAAGCCACAATGTTTCTTCATATTCTTCATGTTATGTCATATTTTTCTAGTTGTGCCTACAGACCGAAGTATCAATTAATTTGTCATGTAAGAAGAAAAGCATCTGCTTTTAATGAGACACGTTGAATTTCTGCTTTAACAAGAGAGTTTCATGATATATTAAGTGAAAACCTTCTTGTTATTATGTTTGTATTTTGGTATGTGGTCATAATAAGAAATACATGTTGTTATGTCATGAAAAATATCTTGAAATAACAATTTTATTGTCACGAAGGCAGCAAGACACTGCTGCAAGACATACTATCAATATATAGTGTGAAACTACTGGTGAAGCTACAGCAGTGAATAATGAGTGTTTACTGTAACAAACATCGATAAAGAAAACAAAGTACAGTTGTCAAGGCCTTCAGCGGTATTGATTTTGAAAATCAAGATGCTTAACAGATACAGTAAATGACTGGACTTCACCACCATAAAAAGACTAATGAATGAAAAGAATACACTTACAATTAGCTGAGAAGTAATGACTAGATTTTGGACAACAGTGGAGTTCTTTGGCACAAACGTACAAGCAACATCAGGCTTTTTCTACACAGACAATAGTTGTTAGTACGATAAAAATGTTGATTTTTTCATAGGATTTGTTGATTTTCACGATGCAAAACAACAGACGCCACATGTACCGCACAGAGCGAAGAGTAAGATAGACTCTTACAGTAGCAGGCAGACGGCTGGTTGGCTGCACACTGATGTCCGACATGAAGATGTCTTCAGGTTCCGTCAGAGTCTGAACAGCATGCACATAAACACAGCCATTTAGTGTTGGCTATAATCACAAGGTCCCGTGTACTGTTTGAGCCCACGGGTCACATCATAACTACATGTAGAGCGACTTCAGATCGGGATTTCAACACAGACCTTTCGCACAAAGGAGCGTCTCTCTTGAAAAGTATGCAGTGATGTTTCTTAGTAACAACCACATGCAGCAATAGCATTAGGCTCATCATTTGTGGTGAAAATTGGGGCACCTAAAATGTCACTGTTTTCTTGAAACCAATGGCGTTATGATCAAAATTCATTTTTGAAGGAATAGTTTGACATTTTCTGTTTATTAATGTTACTGCTGAAAGTTTGATGAGATTGACACCACTCTCAAAGTTATAGCCAGCAGCCAGTTAGCTTAGCTTAGCATAACGACTGGAAAGAAGCAACTCTGGCTCTGTCCAGAGGTGATAAAATCCTCCTACCGGCACCCATCTCTGAAGCTGGAGTCTTGTCATCATTGTGAGGTTGCCAGGCAACAAGCTGAGACTCCAGGATTTCAATGGGCCCAGCTAAGACATAGTCCAGCACATAAACCCACATAAAACCAGTACTTTAGACAGATTGTGCGACCTTTGGACAGAGCTAGGCAGCATCTATCGGTTTCCCAGCCTACTCTGGATCCACTCCTGAACCACGAAAGCCCCGACGGCTGCATTACCATGGAAACACTGTGGGTCCCATGAACTGAATTTTATGAATTTACTGTTTATCAGACCACAAATGAAACAAGAACTAGCTAGCTAACTGTTGATTTTACAGTTTCACATGGTTTCATCTAAAGTGAGTTGGAAAAATGCTAAATGCAGCCAGGCTAGCTGTTTCCCCCCCGTTTCCTGTTTTAATGCTAAGTTAAGATAGCCAGCCTGTGGCTTCATGTTTAGTTTATAGACACGAGTGTGGCATCAATCTTCTCATTTAATTCTGCAAGAAATGTCCAACTCCTGTCCAAAATGTCCAAAAGTATCGGGCTAAAGTGAAAGCGAAAGTACTTCAGAGTTACTGCAAAATGAAATTTGTTTGCAAGAGATCAAGTAGGCAAACTGTGATTATCGACAAAAGTAAAAGTTAATATCCTCCGCTCTGTGCAGAGATGGAGGCAGATGGAGGTCACAGACTCCTAGACAATCAGCCACCTTCGGCCGCCAGCAAGTGCAGTACTTTGAAACATGGGGCTGCGTCATGCAAGCTGTGGATTAAGACTGAAACACCCAGATTATTGGATTAGTCTTGGGACCCTCTGTAATGGAGTCCTCAGTGAACCTGACCTGCATGGCAGTACGCCCGTATGTGTGTGTGTTAGCTTATGACATGTGGGTTACTTGTGTTTTTTTTTTCTGTGAACTAAGATGATTACAGAGAGACGGAAATGCTCCATATATTACATGTCCCAAACAGAATGACCTGTCGCTCTCCATTGATGCTTAGAAATGTTAGAGACATTCGCCATTGTATGTTTTCCATCCTTTACATGCTCCCTCTGTAGATAGAAAGGACTCAGTCTAAGGTAACAACAATTTAAGGATTTTGATTCTCAGGTGATTACATGCTAATGAAACATAATTATGAGAATTATACTCGACTTCTGCCAGTGGATCCCCTAAATCTTACACACTGGTCCTTGAAAGCACTTAGCCTGGTGTCATGTGGTCATGTTACTCCAGTCTGTGGGGATGGCTTTTAGACAATCATGTCGAAGTCATGCTAGTCTGGGTGCAACTGGATTCTGTCTGGAACCTTAATTTTTATGACTTAATAAAATATGTTAGCCAGAATCCAAAGCAACATGGCAAGAGACACTGAAACACTGGGATCACGAAGTCAAATCAAACTACCACACGACCTGATCCGATTACACGCTGAGGAATACAACCGTGGAGAGCCTGGACTTTAAGAGGGCTCCAACTAACCTGACCTCGTAGTGTTTCTTGCCATGAATACCGAACATAAACATGACGTCTATCGAATTTAACAGGACTCTAAAACAATATGACCTCACTTCTCAAATTCAGGCGGAGAGGATTAAGATCAGCCTTGACGTAATGCCAAAACAGAAGCAAAACATCCCATCAAAAATATCAAACTATTGTGGGAAAAGTTCAAATAAGCCCTACATGACACTCAATCTCAGCCTGACCACACCTATCTCGCACTAATAAAGCTAGACGTGTATGACTAATACATACTAATGCACATTAGAGTGTGTAAGTAACAGTATGTTTACATAAGCCGGGCACCAGAACTCACCGTGACCTGTGAGAGGAGACATATGGCCGGGTCAGTGGGGTTGTGGGCGGCAGTTCTCTCAAACTCCCCGATGTTGTGACCTCTCACCTTTGACCTCTGGCTGCTATGACGCACCTGTTTGACATCACTGTACGACTGACGACTGACGGGCGTCCGAGACGAGCAGTCCTCCTCCGTGTCTGAAAAGTGGGCCTGAGACAAAACCCAGACAAAACCACAGACACACGAGACTAAAATCATCAACTCGCAACTCAGTGCAGCGGTCATGGGAAGTGTACGACAGTGACATACCATATTAGATATGAGATACACTCACTGATTCGCTCTCAGACAGGGAGGAGTTGCGGGGCTTGCTGGGGCCCTTGCTCTCTGATTGGCTGGTGAGGGTTGATCGTCGGGTGGACAGGAAACTGCTGCTGCTGAACCGGTCTCTGCCAGGAACGCACAGCAGTACCCCGAGGTAGGGAATATACTTGCTAAGCGCTGACCTGAGAGAGAGAGAGAGAGCGAGAGAAAGGCTCTTGAACAAATTTTATTATATGATAGTGAAGCGTGGGGCCAAGATGAATTAGCCCAATTACACCTTTTAATTAGGATTCTTTTTAAAAAAGCAATCAAATTCTGCACTAAACACATTTAAACACATTAAAGCCAGTGACCCCAGCTGCGACATTACACAGCTCTGTGCTGCCGAGAGGCGAAAACGGGGGAGAATCTCCTCAGCCAGCTTGTTTATAGTTGTGCATTAAGGGGCTGTGGTACAGCTACTGAGCCACTTAGACGCCATATAGACTGTAAGATAAGATAATCCTTTATTACCCCCACAGCAGGGAAATTTGCAGTGTTACAGCAGCAAAGGGGATAATCTAATAATAAAAAGCATCAGTTAAAAAGCAAGACATGATACATATAAAAAAACAATATCAGTAAAACAAGGCAATGGCTGAGTTCACATCATTGTACAGGTAATATTGATATTGCCCAATTTAGTGTGCACTGATATCGCACACGGGTGAAGTTGCAGTTTCGGTGTGTATGGTCTGCTGGGAGCAGCAGGAAGGAAGGACCTGTATTATCGTCATGCACCCTGTCAAAAATGTAATTACATGTTGTATATACTGGATTTATTGTATTCAGAACTGAACTGAAAAAAGCTAATTTCTCCACATGGACATTAAACTATATTCTGCTCTGTTCCATTCTGTGTCGGGTCCACCAAAGCTACCGAGACCACAGCTGAGATCGGTCAGCTGCTGTTGTTTTTTCCCTCCGAGTTCCTGAGATTGTTCATCGTGAAGACGACACGAAGTGCCTTTCAGAAACACACATCCAGCAGAGCCTTTCTTGTAGCTCTCAATCCCAAAGTGAATGAAAGAAGAAACGAATCTAAAGCTGAACTATAAATCTAGTCTAGTCTACAGTAAGACTGTCATTAACCCTCAGAGTCTAGAACAAATTCATCTTAACAAGCAATGACCTTGGAACACCTCAAGAAAGTACACCAACCAGCAGCATCTTTACACATCCTTAAACATTTGTAAGTGGGTATACAGCAGGAATCCTGAAGCATGTTAGTGGGAATACTGCATATACTTGTGTATCAAACAGGCTACACCATTCCTTGCACTGTAAACTTCTACTGCACTGGCAATACTATACTTAATTATCGCCACACAAATAAAGCAAACTTGATTTTTAGAGAGATTGAGATTGATTGAGAAGCATGATCAGGTCTCCAATAAAGCCTGAGTAAATGGTAAATTCTGCATAATGTTACTTCCATGCCATTAATTTAATCAGCTGTTAAAGAAACTGCACGGGTTAGATGCGCATCCTACCTGTATTTGGGATGTGTTATGGCGTATATGATGGGGTTGTAGATTGCAGATGCTTTGGCGATCACAGCAGGAACAGAGTTCATATACGGAGTCAACATGTCAGCGTACCTGAGAGAGGCAGGAGAAAGGGGGGCAGGGGCAGATGTGGTCAAGAGGAAGAAAAATGAGAGGAGGAAATGAGACACATTCATGTGAGGAGGGCAGTGGTGGGTGTGTTGCCTGGTGCAGAATTAATGTTGTGGACGCCCAGTCGCTCACTTTCAATGCTGGATTCATGCTTTTGTTTAAGATCCCATAAAATGTGGACTGAAAACAGAAAACTGTATTTTTATTGACTTAGTGGTCAGTAGGTGTAGCATCTGATCAATAAGCTGCCTTTCACTCTCATTAGCTAACAGCTAAGACTGTCTGATGCCCTGAGGCCAGCACTCGGAAGGAAATACATATTGTGTCATAGAAACTGATGTGAATGTGAAAAACATGGTATAATCCACAGGCATGGCAGTGAACAGGATTCACTGGAACTACTTTCTACCAAAGAAATTCCCCTTATGGAAACAACAATGAGGTCTGTGGATGGTCAGCAGGGATGCTGCTGTTGAATTTATATCTGCAAAAAACCTACCCGCCCACCAAACACTAGCTATAAACACAGCATTGACATTATCACCTCATGAAGCTGACATGCTGAACTTGCCTATTTACACATCCAGCAGCTATGGAGCAACATTATCATTCATTTGGAGTCCTGTTTCCAGCCGCCTGATGAATATAAGTCCAATATTCCCTCTCTTTTCGCTCTGTTTTTGGTCTCCACCAACTCCCGAGGGAAATATCCGGCTCTTTAGCTGCTAAATGACCCACGATGTTCACCAGCTAGTCGCTGTACAGTGTTTGTCACTGAAAACGGCTGAAAAATTACAACAAAGCTGAGGGAAGCTGCAGATTCAGGTGATAATTCTTTGACTTCTTTTACATTGTCATGTAATAAGATGCAATGATAAAAATATTGATTATATCCTGTTTAGCTAAGATCTGTCCCATGATCCCATGGTCATGTACGTATATGGTTGTTATCACGGAGACTAGCTCAATTCACCTCTGATGCTTTTAGAGCTGAACAGCAGAGACTTTACTGCCTAATAACCATTTCATCTGAATGTGTCTGAATCAGTATTGATATCCCACCTTCCGGGCAGTTCATGCCAGTATAACAATCAACTTGCAGGGGGCTTGAGGCTTGGCTGAGATAACGGCAGGTACTGTAATCCTTATACCTTCACTCACATTGAGCAGAGAGTAAATGCATGCCTTGCCGTAATAAGCAAAGCCACTGGATGTTCCCTCCTGCGTACATACCCTTGCTAAACCTGCTGCCATCACAGCCCCTGCCCAGTTAAACCGGAGTGATAGATGCATGACCTCTACCAGTACTGCTTTATTAACATGAACCACGGGAAGATATAGTGCTTCGCCGGCTTTCAGTTGGAGATGTTTTGACATTACTAGACTGTAAAAATGTCTTTAGGAGGCAAAGTACACACACACACACACACCTACCCTGCAAATGCAGTGAGGGCTGCACAGGAGTAAGGGGCCCAGGAGATGACAAATAGCAGGATGACGATGAGTGCGATCTTGGCCATCTTCCATTCGCTCTTCATCTTATGGAACCTCTTTGCAGAGTCTCTGGTTCCCTCACAATTGATCTTTGTTATGGCTCTGTCACACACACACACACATATAGTTATGAAGCCTCTTTGTTTTGCTTTTGCTTTCAATGTAATGTTTCAATGTAATTTTTTTTCCCCTCACAAGGGCTTTTAATATATTTTTCCTTCCAGTTAATTCACTTTGTCAGCTAAGGTAAATGACTTAGACATATTGGTCTTCTGCACACACAGACAATTTCCTCATCACCTTCATTGCCAGTTCCGCCCGCACAGGCAGTATTAGTGTTCTGGTTGAGTGAGACATCAGTGAAAATCGATAGAAAAACCAAGACACATTGTTAATCAACAAGACATCCGTGTCAACACTTGCACAGTGCGGCTTCAGACACCCATGTGTTTAGTGATGCATGTGTGGGTGCGTGTGAGCATGCACCAACCGCGTTGTGTGTCGGATGGCTCTGAAGATGCAGCAGTAGCTGAAGATGATGATGGAGAGAGGGATGAAGAAGACGAAGGTGAAGAGCAGCATTGTGTAGGAGCGGACAGAAGGGGTAAACGTCATGTAGTCCCAGGAACATGACGTCATCAGACCCTCCGGGACGTAGGCACCTGTGGGAGAACACTCGCACTTCAGTGGTTGCTTCCCACGCCGTGAAGCCTTTTATGTTTTTATATTTCTGTATTGTATAACGTCCTGCTCCTTCCTTATCTGTAAGATCTTGAACTACTTGCATCTGTAATAGGAACACATCCATCCTACTGTCCTCCAGGTGTGCAGTCTTGATAACGATAACCTGTTGGTAGAGTTGAATTTGTACCTCATTTGACATTCCAGTTGTCAGGCTTTAATAAATTCATAGTTTATAAATTCTACACCTTCACTATCAGCTGTGTTGGTCTAATCACCTTTCTACTTAACTGATTTGGATCTCAGTACTTCGAAATTTACCTGGCTGCTCTACTGAAGGTCCCTCAGTTGACACACAATTTGACCAAAAAAAAAAGCCAGATTATTAAAAAGAAACTTTGGGAAATATCATTATTTGCTTTCTTGCCAGCAGTTAGATGAGAAGAATACCACTCTCACATCCGTTAAATATGAAGCTATGCTACGAAATGGGGGGAGATAACTGGCACTAGATGAAAACTAAAGTTAAGGGGTTCATCCCCTTGGGAGCACGAATGACTCTACTAAGTTTTACGACAGTGTATCGAATACTTGTTGAGATATGTCACTCTGTGTTGGACCACCAGATTAACCAAGTGGCGTTGCCATAGTAGAGTCATGTCGTAAGCACTATTAATAAGCACCTACAGGAGATTGCTTGACTAAAAGTGTATCATGCAAATGTATGCAGTATTCTGTTAAATGTAATAGCACCTGTCAAGCAGAGGCTTTAATATATGACTCTGGGACCTAATGGGCCCATGTGCATAATCCATCAGAAAAAGCAGTTGGAGCTTTCTTTCTGCACTCGTGGTGTTTGGTACGCACACCAAGGCTTTCTTCTATGTTGGACTACATATTTCATTTCACACAAAATCAACAAAGAGAATACACACACACCACTGTGGCTTCACTCACACACGAGAACACAACTGACCATTGCACACACACACATAACGACTTCTGAATATCATATAGCAGCAGACTTTGAAAAACACTTTCCTTTTCTCCAGATATGGAAGGAAGCCATAAGTCACTTTTATTACATGTTGTGTTAAGTTGTTGTGGCAGTGGGGCTCCAAGCCTCTAGAGAGTTTTTAGTGAAAAACAGCCACTGCAACAGAGTAGATGCAGGGTGGCAAAACATGTCCGAATGACGTGTAGCTTCTGTTTGAATATCTGTGGTCCAGTCTCTCTATTCAGTGGACGTGGAAGTGGAAGCAAGCCATCTTTCGTGTAAGGAACGAATGGAATACTAAAAAGATATAATTGGCTGTCCCCAAGGATGCAATACATTATAGAGACAGAGCCTACAGCTAAATCTTATCCACAAGAAAATCGCAATAATCCACACATTCTGAAAATAATTGGAACGCATTCAAAGAATATGTTACACAGTGTGGTTGTTGTAATGGCATATGTCCTTGTATATGTACTGCATCAATAGATCGCAGGTCATGGTCATTAGGTTTAACTTGGTTTGATTCATGACTCTGAGTTCATCAAAGATTCATTTTTGTCCTGCGTAGTTCCTCAGGGCTCCATACTGGGGCCTTTACTGTTCCCTGTCTGCATGCTGCATTGCACAAAGACACAACACTGGTGAATTCTTAAGCAGCTGACACTAAGTTGTACCTTCCCTTGATCATCACAATCTCGAAGTTGATGACCTCCATGAGTGTCTAAATTATATAAAGTTAGGTGCAAACGTGTGTGATGTTTGTAAACTTAACCAAATACCTTCTGTGTTTTTTTGTGCCCATTGATTCTCCCATAATTTCTGTCTTGTTTGGACAGACATCTTGTATTAAAAGTGAGTTTTGAGAACAAAGCTGTTTCCTGTCATCTTAACAGTTCAGCATGCAGAGTCTCTGACCAGGTTGTACTGGTGAAATTATTTGTCCTTAAACCTAGAGAATTTAATTTCCACCTCTCTGGCGTCTGCTTTCTGCAGGCTTATATTAAGTCAGACCCACCCAGCTGAAGATAGTCAGGCGATAAAAATGACAAATGACAACCTGTGATCGTGACAGCAGCTTGTGTTCAAGTTTGATGGTGGAAAGAGTAAAACAAAGTTTTAATAACCTCATAGATGTTGACTTGTTAACACCAACATACAGTGCTATTTACAAAGGAAAAAGAAAAGCTAGCAGGACACGACCTCATCATTAATTACAGTTGGGCTGTTGCAGTGTTAGCTACGGGTAAACATGAGGTGATCTGTCGTCTGATAAGTCATTTTACTTTACATGTGTTTGGCATGTTGACAAAGGCGTAGCAGTACAACTTTCAGCAGGAATTACACATATAAAAACAGCCAGTGAGAAGCACTAAGACAGAGCTCAACAAACTGAATTCTTCAGAGGAATCACACAGATCAATTATGATCCATTTTCAAGGTCTCAGTTGTACTCACTCCAGCCAAAGAAAGGGGGCAGGCTCCAGCCCATAGAGTACACCCAGGTCACAGCCACAATGCTCTGGGCTTTCCTGTGCGACATCACCCCCAGGGAGGCCAGAGGCCTGGTGATCACCACATACCGGTCCACAGCAATCACCATTAGTGTCATCATACTGCAGATACCAAACAGCGCTCCGCAGAAGGCGTACAACTCACAGCCTGGAGAGAGAGGTAGTGGAGAGGATGAACAAATACGTTTACTGACTGAAGCTATCGGGATAAATGCATTTTCTGGCAGTAGCACCGACAGCTATTTAACAAAAGCTGGGAGTACTGCAGCGGACTGTGTTTTAAACCTAGAACTCAGTTTTATCAACAGTTTTGGATAGGAACGGATGGCTTTATGGGTAATTTCTGTGCTGTTTTGTCAAGTGAGCATCTTCCTGCCATATTGGATCTGTTGTATTCTTTGTTAACTTCATATCAGCTGGTGAACATCTGTTACACACATGATCCATAATTCCTTTTAAGTAAACTACCATTAAAGCAGCTATAACTGATATATCAGCCATGTGAAAACAGTGTACTATTGATAATCAGCAAAATAATAACAACGATAACATGGAGTCGATTGTACAAACGAACGTAAAGATAATTATCACCTGAATCTACAGCTCTTCTTGCCTTTCAAAACCTTTGTAGATGATTCCCACTTAGATTTTTACATAATCAAACAGAAAGTCTATTGTGTACACTAACATCCATATAATGTTAACCCATTAGCTCAACATGACTGCCCTCTGGTCAGACTTAACATGCTTTGATCTTGTAGGGATGAGAGAATTACAGAGGTACTGATTCATTTGTCATCCTGTTTTGTTTTGTAGTGTGAGTGTAGTGTCTTTGCAGCGGCCTTTTCCTTGCACACTTCTTGCATACAAACTTCTGCTCTAATCAAATACGGGGTAAGACAGAGAAAGTGGGGCAAGTTCAAACTGCACAGTCGTGTTTAAAAATGTAAATATTAAAAGTAGTTTTTAAATATTTAATACATGTTGAACATACTTACTGTATGTAAAACAGTTTATAAACCTAAACTCTAATACTGTGCATGGTTTCATTCGGAGACTGCCACAGTGTTAATGGCCTCTAGCCTCTTTCTTTATGCTCTGTATGTGCTGTTCTCTATTGAGTTTATCATTATGCTACATGTATCCATTATGTATGAAGAAATCTGATGCACATGTTCAGGCACGCATACAGATTTATGTGCAAGCCTGCACACACACACTGACACAATACGCACAAAGACAATGCAAACACTCCATCATCACTTTATCAGCTGCTGTCCCTTCAGTCCCTGAGTGTGTGATTACCACCGACCTGTAACACATCATGAGCTCACAGCACCAAGTCCTCACATCCAAGACAAAACATTAAATGTGTCGCCTGCGTGAAGAAACTCACAACTTAATATAAACTGCAATGCCTGTACGTTTGTCATCCTGACCGTCTGCGTATGTTTGACAGCCCTTGTTAACTTACTGAAGCTAATGAAGTCCAGATTGGCTCCCAAGGAACAGCAGATGTTCTCCAGAGAGGAACAATAATTAAAAAGTCCTGAGGCATTTTGTCTAACAGCAAAGTTCAGTGCGTTGTGGTCAAGTCAACGTATTCAACCAAGTATCTGTTAAACATCTTAGAAAGGGAAGGGTCATTTAATAAGGTCCTACAATAAGTTGCTAGCAGCAAATCTTCTCTGGAAGCGTTAATGAGTAAGTGTGTTTCCATGCACCAGTTTTTATTTTCAATTTGCACATAAATAAAACTGACTGGATGCACAGAGATGTCATTAAAACGTTGAAATATTGCAAAAAAGTTTTATGCCAAGTAAAAACATTGGTGCACTGACAAAAAACAAAATGAGGCAAAATACAATTGAAATGGCATACATGTCAGTGTGAAGTACATTGCATAACAGAAGCTTAAGGTGCTCTAACTGCCCTTTCATTAAGACTCATCCTTTGGCGATAATGAATGTCTTTCCAATAATTGTCAAGGTTGTTCACTGTTGTCGCCATGTTTGTTCGCAATTTGAAGAGGGACGAGGGGGGATGCATCCCCGTGTTAGCAACATGACCAAAATGCGACCCCCCTGTTAACCTGCCTCTCTATCCGGAGCAGCAGAGAGCATGCAGGGGCAGAGTGGTTGTTTAGTTGAATATATTAGTCCAGTCTGCCTCACTCATTGATCCTTTATCTGACTGAGTCTATGGACTCGACCATGGCTCTGAAATATCAGTGGCCTAATAACAAATCCATCTGGCTGATGGATTTGTTATTACGCATATTTCTCTCTGTCCTGCCCAGTCAGTATCATCTTGGATCTACTATATTATTTAAACCATATGCTACGTATAAATACTCAATTCTATACTATAAACTATACTATATTGTTGTTATATTGTATACTATATTGTTGGCAAATGGTCGTGACAAAATCGCGATGTGTAGTTGGAGGAAGAGCGAGAGAATCATAGAGGCACACTGCTGCCTGTAGTATTCCTATAATATTCTATAATAGTTCTATGGGTAATCTGTGCTCCTGAAAATACACCCCCAGATCCATGGGTGTTGGGGTGAGCTAATCCTAGCTCTAGCCCTAACCTTCTCACTGGACCACCCCCTTTTAAAAATGAACAAATCACAGACTGGTTGTTGTAGTCCCGAGAGCCAATAAGCCCAACCATTAAAAAGCTTACAGGGAGTTTCTATGAATTCTTGTAAAACAGGACGAACAAACACAAATAAAAGGTCGGGCAAAATTGACTTCTTCTTTGTGATTATTGATTCATTTTTTATTTCTCTTATTATCTACACCTATTTCTCTTTCTGCCTTTTGAAAGGGAACGGCAGGAGGAGAAAAGGTGGTTGGGGGTTGGTAGTGGTTAGGAAAAAAAGCGAGAGTCCTCTTGCAGAAACCGCCATTGAGAGCTGAGCTCCAGATCTGACAATGATTGGCTGTCTTCATCAAGGTCAGGACAACTCCTGAAGGAAAACACAGCGCTCCGACTATCAGTGTTTGATCAGTAGAGTGTGGAGTCTCTTTGACCCTTTCTCTCTGTCTCTGTTCCCACTAGGTTGCACACTGATGTATAATACACACTATAGCACAACCCCCTGCGAATGCACTCATGTAAAACATGCATTCTTGCTTGCTGTTTGTGATCGATGGGATTTGGATACTCTCAGCCTCTGGTGTTGCTTTTAGGCTGTAGCAGAAGAGGGTGATGGAGGAGGGCAGGTTTGTGTGTGTGTGTGTGTGTGTGCGCGCGCACAATTTTAATTGAACCGTAAGGTCACACTCAAAAGGGTCAGCAAACAATACAGGTCCCTATGGTATTTAGAGCGTGTGCACAAATGTTAATGATGTGTATGTGGGCACATACATAAAAGAGTGTATATAATGTCAGTAGTCTGTGTTTAGGTTGTCATTGTCACTCTGTGCAGCAGTTTTAAATATAACACATGTGTAGAATGTGTTATGTCGTAAAGCTGAAATGTTCAACCTTCAAATTACTTTGTGTGCATGTGTTACCTTTTTTCCCAAAGATCCATCGCTTGTGCATGCTGGTGATGAAGAAGGTGGGCGTCTGAGTAAGACACATGAGGAAGTCTGTGACTGCCAGGTTAATAATGAAAATATTGGATGGTGTCCGCAAGCTCCGGCTCCTGCGCACGCACGCACACACACACACACACACACACACACACACACACACACAGCTGTTGAAATATTACTGTTAATCTAATTAGAAACTTATGAACTTATGAATAAATCAGTCATGTCATTATCACATATATTCTAATCAGAAATACATGAAGTAAAGCACCTGCAGAAGGCATAAATGACCAAGAGGTTTCCCAGCATGCCTGTGATTCCCACGGCCAGGATGACAACGCCGATGGTGTAGTGAGCGTGGTCTGGAACGTCTACTGTTGGAAATGGGTTGCTCGAAACCATGGAACCCTAGCAACAGGAAAAACAGGAGGGAATGGGTTAATTTGTATTAGAATCATGATATCAATTAGACTGAACAGTGCTCATGTTAAATGTACTTATTATTCCACCACTGCCTACAATGAGTGGTTTAAATATGGTTTGATTTATTCTTGATCCTTAAAGATGTGGCTTTGGTTTGGTGGGTACACATTACTTAGTGACAACAACTGTTCGGTAAATCCCTGGAGTGAGAAAATCCACTTAGTCTGGAGCCCACTCTATACACCACAAATACATGCCATTCAAATTACCATTTAAAAGGATATTCAGCAATATAATTAGGGTAATAATAATTGGTTTCCAGTGTTAGCGTGAGGTTTAAAACATCACTCTGGGAGCAATCTACAGTACAGAAGTACCCACTCTGAACAGCTCCGCCTATTTCATGAGCTGAGAGGAGATGAAAGTCTCTATCTATGCTTTATGCTCCAGTAACTATTTTGTTTTTGAAGGTCATGAAGACAATGACTTCTATCGATCCCTGACAGCAACAAAGAAACTTTACGAGGCCTCCAGCACAGCTTACATGAGCTGACTGTCAGTTACAGCATCTGTAATAGGGAATGGGAATCACGGAGCATTCAGGGGCGGCGCCGCCATTTTTGAGGGATAGCGTACAAGCCGTCATTATCTGTCACTGTCAGTCGTTCATCACCAGAAATGCATTGAGTCCACAGAAAGACGAATGTCCATATGAAGAGAAGCTCTCGACAGAGGCAAAGGAACAATATATTATACAAAAGTTTGTTAGTGACAGGGTGGGGGTAAGACAATGTTATGCTAATTGAATGCTAATAAAATGTCGGCTAATCATGCAGACTTAATCTACTGGCGTCTAGCAAAATGAAGCAATGCTGGCCTAGCTTTGTGTTTGACTGTACAATGCAACATGTCGTGCTTTAAACCTAAAATCACACCAGAATTGATCTATTTTAACTTACACAACTTAAATTACATCACATACGTAACAGCAACATACTTATTTTGACCCACAATCTTTTCTTAAACCTAACAAAGTAGTTTTGATGCCTAAACTTAAGCAAACCGTGACAGTTTCACCGAGTTAACCACGTGAGGACAAAGGTCCGGTGCGCCTGTTGCAGTGAACAGTCAAACAACTTAAATGCTGTCAGATAAACAAACATCTGTAGTGAAAACTGTAAACTTATACATCCTATTTTGTAAATTCTTCACCTGTTACGTAATTTTTACAGCATCCACATATATCATCATATTTCTGTCTAAAATGTGTGCGCAAGAAGAGATACAAAGAAGCACAAAATGGCAATACTTGGAAGTAGCAGCATGTCAGAGTTGTATTTAAAGGTACAGTGTGGAGTTTTTGACCACTAGGGGTGCTATGGAGCAAAGTTTATACGAGTGGGTCCTTGCTTTGTTTGTATCACGCTCCCACGAGGCAATGGTTTCATGCCATTTCACTGATTGAAAGTAGGTGGCGGTAAAGTGCAATGTGTCAGACTGCGAGCTCGTAAACACAGACGTAGACAATTTTAAAAACCGCCTTGTCTTTGTTTTCACGAGGACGTAAAATGCATCGAACACGTCAGCCCTCAAGGATTCTCATAACGTGTTCTGATGAGAAATGCTGAATGTAAACAGAATATTTGTTTGTTTATGAGAAAACACCACAAGACACGTTAAGTGTGGTACTTGAAAAATTGCACAAAGATATCTCATACACCTTCAGTTTACTTTAGAAGAGATGCCAGTCGAAGATACAGCGACTCTCTCAAGGACAAGACATCTGTTTAGCATTCTTTTGAAGTTTCTATATTCTGCCTCTCTGTACATCGCTTTCTGAACTCAACAAGAGCTTGAAGGCACCATGTTTGTTTCCATTGTTAACTCCCAGACTGCTTAACATTGTATGCAAACGTGCATTTCCCACACACACACAAACACATGTCTGCGTACAGCGGTGGAAGAAGCAGGCAGATCTTTCACTTAAGCAAACACGGCAATACCACAGTGTAGAAACTGGATTGGATTATAATTATTAGTGCATTAATGTGCTAAAAAAAAACAAAACAGCTCCCTAAAAGCTGGCTACCGGTCAGTATTAGGTTTTCATTTCACAGCAGTGTTTAGCTTGTGAGAAGCTGCTGCACCTCAGAGCACACAGCTCTCCTGAGAACTGGCTTCAGAGGTGGTGACACACTCCCCTGCATTTACACCTTCCTTTTGTCTTCAGACACACACACACGCAGAAACACACTCCCGCTCACCAGGACCGCTTCCACTGAGCCAAACCTCCCTCGCCCCACTGTTCCACTGGAACACACACGTCTCCTCTCATTAATCCTGGCCGCTGCATTTAAGCGTGCGCGCGCGTGTGTGTGTGTGTTTGTGCGCATCTGCTGACACTCGTGTGCTCGGGCGTCTGACATCTGTTTCGGGAGTCCTACATTCCTGCAGTGTCACACTGAGCGGAGGACGTGCGAACAGTAAAGTGATGGAGTGGTTGTGGTCACTGAAAGAATGGACAAGTGCAGTGAGTGAAGGTGATATGCAGATGTGGTGTGTGTGTATGTGTGTGTTGAATGTAAACACGCTTCCAGTCTGATGACGTCAGCTGTGAAGTGGTGGATCACCCTCAAGGTCTCCCTCTCTCCCTTGCACATTCCTGCCAATCTCCCTGCTGGATCTTTCTGGGACTCCCGATCACTACTAATACCCCCCTTCACGCCTGTTCCTCTGTCCCCTAACTCTGTCAATCACTCCGTTCCTTCCTCTTGCTTTCTCTCATTTCCTCCCTCTCTCTCGCCTAGCTCTAGAGGCTCAGGGCCAGATTAATGCCGATCACACGGCGAGGAGGAAGGAGAGGCGCTGCGAGCGGCGTGGAAGTTTCCTCTACACAGTGTGTTTGTGTGGGATTTAAAGATGGAAGTGGTGGGTGGTTATATCTCTCTTTACTCTCCCCTCTGTGAGCATGCACTGAAGCCATGGTGCCAGCGTTTCTGGGCTTCCCTTCGTCAGTGGACGGCAAGTAATATGAATGTTCTTGGTCTCGTGGTTATCTAATGCACAGCAAATTAGACCAGGCAAAGACAAATAAACTGAGAGAGAAAGAAGAGCGAGAGAGTGACGGAGAGGGTGAAGGAGAGGAAGAAATTGGAATTAAAATGCAAGCATATGCATGCACATGCAACAGCAACGCTGGCACGGACACACGTGTTTGAACGCTTCCAAACAGATGAATATGTGTGCACATGTAACAAAATGTAGAAAACTGCATCACTCCGTAACATCCGAGACTAATTTAACAGACGCGATTGAGGGGCTTCTCCCTGAACAGAAAAACCAGCTGTAACGACACCATTATCACACTTAGAATCAGCGCGGTGCTTCATTCAGAGCATAGTCGTGTTTTCGTTAGGAACGGGCCTGTAGCTGCTCAGGCGTCACATTACAACAGAGAGCCGTGGAACAATGTGACTCTGTGAATGAGCCTTAACGAAGAGCTTTCACTTGCATGTCGTAACTATAGAGCTGTAGGTGACAATGCAGTGTTTTTCTGTGGGCACTGAGAATTCTGCATTCTCATTGGCTGGCACGTGTCCATTTATTCCTAGCAATCAGGCAGTATAACAAATAGAGGTATTTGTTAAATCTCTATCTCGATCTAATGCAGGTATTGTCATTGAGCCTTATATCTTAATAATATATTACTTTTTTTATTATTACATGGTTCTGCTGTCCAAAATAATCTGTGCCAAGCAAATTAGAATTAAGAAGGAAAACAAAATGAGCTATTAAAACGTTTTGACACTGGAGTACAATTAATTGCACTGAAATTATCATGTGATTCTGCATAGATTTGCCATATCCTCACATGATTCTTTTTTTTTCACATCATGTTATTGATTTCCACCATATTGCCCAGCCCTAAAATGGACGCAGATTAAAAGATGATGAAAGATTTTAAAACAACTGCTATGTTTTTCTCAGGTGTCCAGAGATTTAACAGTATTCATGAACGCTTCACTACCTGCGCAGCTGATCTGCTGCTTACTGATTCTGCCACGCGTCACAAGCATCAGTAACAAGTCGTTAATCAGTTTGCACATAAATGGTTATCTGTGACTTCAGAGGCAAAGCAGCGATCACACTCTAATCAACTGCAGATCAGAGAACATGATCCCAAAGGAGCACACGCACACTTGTTTTTTATTACTTATGGACACTACATAACCATAAGCACTACTTGCCTAAACCTGACCCTAACCCAAATCGTCAACCTAAAACTGAATGATTTGGGTTATGGAGACTTGTGTTTTGTCCCCATAACTACACACACACACACACACACACACACAATCACAAATCCACATACATACAGTCACATCAGCACTCACATCATTTTCTTTCCACAGACACACCCCTGCACAAAAGTGTGTGTGTGCATACACACCTGCTCACATAAGCATTTATAAATTCGACCCATATTTTTTTTTAATTATCCAGAGATTGTAGATTTGATGGCTAATTAACAGAGATAAAGCAACAAACGGTGGTAAAAAGGGAAAGAAGGCTCCAGAGAGAAAATTTTTTAAAGGGTTTTTAAATGAAAACCACACTTAATGCCGAGTAGAAGATCCCATCTGTCTCAGCCGAAGCTAGCCTCGGGCACTGCTCCAGTATCGGCTTTCCCAGCACTCCCACCGTGAAGGCCAGGCCACAAAATCTACAGAGACTGAAGCCTGCAGGACTCAACTTCAAAGTCAGCGTTCACACTTGTTGAACTGCATTTACTGTAGCGTTGCACCCATGTGTTTCTCAGTATGTCTTTCAAACAGCTGTGGCTCTCTCAAATCAGAGTCAGTGTCCTGTTTTAAAAGGATTTCCTGAAGGCAATGCGTAAACTAATCCCACGCTCAGACACAGAGGGAGATGGATTCTGGTCCAGCCATGAGACTTGGCAATGGACACATTCTTCCTGCTGGTGACCACCAGCAGTGAAAATGTGTCAGTGAGACTGCAGAGGGGATGTGAGTGATGTCAGAGCTGATCTGATTACACGCCTTTAAGTAAACAAAAACAACAACAGCAACAGTATTTTAACTTACAACCAGCAAGCAAAATCAGCACACAAACCAGCAAACCATGCTTTGACGCTGCCTTGCATGTGGTAAATTGAGATCAGGGATTATATGGGACTGGAAGCCTAAAGGACCAAATGAGTCTACAAACGCAAAGTCACTATTGAGTACAGACACGTCCTCCGAAATTGTTATAGGAATACAGGCAGGAGATGAAATCCGTAAATTCACAACGAATTGATATGATTGTGCGCAATACTGTCACAGAAATTCATGAATGGCATTTTTTTTTTTTTTTTGACGTGCGCACAGACGATGCCACAAAAAAAGCGCACACGGAGGTGACAAATACCTACAACCACTGCAGCGTTTTCTTGCCATTTCCTACAATAGTACAAGCCAAAGAAACACAGGACATAAGGGGATCTGCGCTTCACTCCTGCCTTCATTCAGGTGCGGTGCTGAATGAACGGAGCGCAGACGCGCAGGAGAGGATGGTGTGATTCGTTCATTCACTCACAGTGAACCTCTCCCTCACACGCCTCCCCTCATACGGTATTCCTCAAATTTTATGAATGACCTGGCGGAGGGATGAAATGATCAGCTGTAGACGTGAACCCGACAGTTTCTTTGCTGTTTTGCCAGATGTGGGGAGTTTAGCTGCTCTGGATCGGATCTTGCAGCGGTTACGCGTCGCTGCAGCGCGCGGAAGCTCTCCGGTCACACCGCGGGGTATTCCTCCAAGCAGCCAATAACAAAACAAAACAAAACAAAAAGCAGTGGCACGGGGATGGATACTTACAGCTGTAGCGACTGGGGTCAGCTCCATGAGGCGGTGCGGACTGATGGAGCTGATGTTCAAGGGTGCCCGGGCGGTCGGGTCCGGCGTGGGGATCCCCGGTCCAATCAGCAGCTTGGAATCCATTCCCGGTCCACGGTGGTTAATGAAAAGCGGTCGTGTGTGAGATAAGTGGACCGGAGAGGTGAAGAGTCTCTCTGAGGTGGTCTAGGAGTCCAAGTGACCCAACATCATCGCCACCCTCACTCTGGCAGGGCTACCGGTAGTACAGCAGCTGTGGAGGGGTGGGAAAGAAGTGCTCTCCCTCCCTCCCTCTCTCTCTCTCTCTCTCACCCTCCCTCTGTCCAATCCCCGCTCCGGGGATGCCTCTGATTGTGTCAGCAGGCCTGTGTGCACAGATAGAACTGGCAATTTTTCTGTTTGTTTATTTAACTTAAAGGAATCCATGGAGCAGCTTTTCCTCTCACATCAATGCCCCCTTTGTTTGTTTTCTTTGCCCTTTCCCCCCCATTTTCAGTTCCCCTTTGCTCTCTCCAATGCAAACAGATCAGCCAGGTGTAAAAATGAACATCAGTATCGTGCAAAGAAGCACCAAGAACACAGTTACAGTCTCTTTTTGTTCCTGGCATCTCCTGCATTTGCGTAATAATAAATACAATCTGTATTTATTGTATTGCAGAGACGTGACTCAGACAACTGCTTTGGCTTCTGAATGAATCTGTGGAGAAAGGTCGAGGTCGCAGTAAGAACATGCTACTGCAAAGACTAAAGGAGGATTGGAGAAATGAGTAGATAATGGAAGGATTAAAAAGTATTTGTTTTTTTCAGGTTGCGTGGGGTGATTTGGACAGATATCCAGTGTGTGCATGTAATGTTTTAATCCCAAAGGAAAGAAGGATGGAGCTAGGAAGTAAGAATACAGACAAAAAAATGGAGGGAGGTATTCACAGACAGATGAAGATGAGGAAAGTTAAAGGGAGTCTTATTCTCTGTTATTTTTAGTTCATCATTACTGCAAATGAATTGGTAGTTTGCCAGCAGCTCGCTTGGTTAGCTGGATAGTTAAGAAGTCTGTGTTTACTTAGAAACAAGCATTATATGTTGTGCGTCACTATATGTCATTGAGTCGAGTTTCCCAGATCTCTTTAATAGATGTTGTGAGTGCTATTTTAGCAGGATTCTGATTAGGAAAATACCCAGATTGAAACTTAGAGAACTTTATTTTCGATTAATTGATTTAAAGCTGCAGCAACTGATGTTTTTGGCCACTTGTGGTCAGCGTAAACAACATAAAGGAATGTTAACATGGAGCCTAACACTCTGATTGTAATTGGTTAAAGACAGATAGAATAAAAATGCTCCATACAAACACCTGAGCCAGAATAAACAAGCCCAAACTGACTGAATTTTTAATCGGCTGCAGAGAGGCAGCTTAAACCTTTTCACAAACTGATCAAAAGAAAATTGTACCATGTAAATGATTTAACCGGATGACTTTCTGTGCTTTGTTTTTTCACCACATGACCTCCGTCTTGATGTAAATGAATGGGGCTGTACTCTTTAGAGTGCCGTCACTTGAAACAGCTGCCTACGGCAGCCAAAGTTGACGCTGCAAGTCCGGTGAGAGTGATGTTTCTGAAGCTTTTAGAGTCAACTGCGACCTCAAGTTGTGACCATTTTTTATATATAAAAAAATATTGATTATTTAAATCTAGACACTTACATATATTTCACCATTTACTCAAAATTCAAAATGAAGAACTACATTTTTCTCAGTATGGCTGACCTATAATAAAAATCACATTTGTGCGCCTGAATGCATGCACAGCTTCATGCCAATGTTATTTTGGTGCTGCCACAGGACAGACTTTACAGAAACAGCATTGATGGAGATCAGAGATGCTTTAATCCGTGTATACCTGCACTAATTCTTCTGTCTCATGATGTCTAGAGAGGACACATTGAGCGAGAGCGACCTGCAGCAGGAACATGTTTGTTTGTGACTGTAATGGCTCTCAGGTGAACAATAAAGCAAGCCTTTCATCTCTACACATCCAAGATGACATTTAGCCGAGAGCGCTCTACCATGTGGACAGAGAGAGCGGCAGAGACGCTGTATGATGGATTGGGAATAATGGCCGATTGTGAACAGCAGAAGAAGGATGTGGAGGAATTTATGCATCTTCCAGGAAGTGGAACATGCGGAAGATGTCTTATGATGCCTCTCCTAGCTTCCTTAAGCGCGTTTTGTTCCCTTACTCCAATCCCTCTCTGTTCGCTTTCAAGCTTGTGTACACTGAGGCAGACTAACCCTTTCCCTCAAAACCCATTTTACTGCTTGCATAACGTCCTATTCCACAGTCTTCCATTTCAACAACAATATAGTTCTAATGCTCTCTAATGCTGTTTAATGCTCCATAATACGGCACAACTGCTTCTTCAAGTCCCTCAAAGTTAGTCCACCTCTGGAATGTGAAGAGTCGATAAAGTATGAGGAAACTCTGGGCGACAGCGGATCAATTTTAACTTTTGCCCTGTAGAAAGATGTGATCAGTTACAGGAAAGGTGAGTGAAACGATTGTGTAAGTGAAATGTATCAGCTGCGTTTCTCCCTGTGCACTTGAGGTCACCATGCTTTCTGCACATTTGCATCTCTCATATCACAGTGACAAATACAAGCATTTATTTTCAGCAGTTTCTCCATCACCTTATATCCTCACAAACATGTGCATGCACACACACACACACAAACTCTTCTTTCCATCACTTGTGGGGACATGACATTCATACATTCGTTTCTTGGAGACTTCTCCCGACCTTAACCACTCCTTGCCTAACCCCTAACCATTTAGTCTTCACACTAAAAGTTAATGACTTATGGGGACTTGTATCATGTCCCCATGAGAAAGGTGAGTTGTCGCAATGTGATTATGTAAAGAAATTTATGTCCCCACAACATGAGTAATACACATCCATTCTCTTTGAAGTTGTAAGGAAAGGCCAAATATCCTTACTTTACAAAAATTTCCCAACTAGTAAGTACTCTCTCTCTCTCTCACACACACACAGACAGACAGACACACACACACAGATTGTGCGGGTGTGACAAAATATCCTCACTTTCAGAAATGTCCTCACTCTGTTGGCTAAAAATTGCACACACATGTGCACGCACACACACAAACACAGACAGTGCATGTGAGGTTGCAACATGTTTAAACGTTTAACTTCTATCCTCTTTCCATCTCCCTGAACTCTTTAACAAGCAAACACATCCTTCCTGCACGGGTGTTGTGCATTTTGATTATATGTGTACAGTGTGTGTCTGTGTGTGTGTATATTTGCAAGCAACACAGCCCTCTGGCAGCTGCAAGACCCACAAAGTAACTGGTCCCATGATGGAGAGCTCTGGCTGATATTAAGAGGATCAGAATCTGGACTTGCACAACAGTAGCATTATATAAACAACACTAATACAATACTAATACTAATACAAAGGCCAAAACAATACCACTCTGTGTGGCTTGATCCCCCTTTTCCTTCCTCCTTCCATCTTACTTATTCCTGGTCAGGTTAAATAAGGTTCGTTTTCATCCCGTGTTCCTATGCCATTCAGGCAGCAGGTCAGAGTTGAGAACAGTGATCATTAGCTTCAAATCCAGTGGCCTTATTTCAGGTCAGACGAGTTGCTGTGAGCAGGACACTGAAGATGTGCGCACAGTGGGTGTGGTTAAACACACTGTGGGTGTGTTTAAATACATGGTGGGTGTGGCTACATGCACTGTGGGTGTGGTTAAACAAAATGTGGGTGTGGTTAAACACACTGGGTGTGGCTACATGCATCATGGGTGTGGCTACATGTACAGTGGGTGTGGTTAAACACACTGTGGGTGTGTTTAAACACGCTGTGGATGTGGTTAAACAAAATGTGGGTGTGGTTACATTAACTGTGGGTGTGGCTACATGTGCAATGAGCGTGGTTAAACACACTGGGTGTGGCCACATGCATTGTGGGTGTGGTTAAACACAATGTGGGTGTGGTTCCACACACAGTGGGTGTGGCTACATGCACAGTGGGTGTGGTTACACACTGTGGGTGTGGCTTCATGCATCGTGGGTGTGGCACACAGTGGGTGTGGTTACAAACACGTTTCTGGCCACGCAGAGTGCAGTGAAAATCTGATTTTTTAGCCTGATATTAACTTACACTTGTACTTTTAGTGTTAGTCATATCAGTGAGCCACACATGCACAATAATAATATCAAGGCACAACGTCTGGCAAGGCCCGCCAGAAGTGCTTCGCTATGTAGTTCTACATATAAAACGATAGGGTCTTTGTGCAAGACTGTGCTGCCAGAATGACTGGTAGTTGTTGTCTAATTCTCTCCAAGAGAAGAGCCATTGCATGGTAAATGAAAAAGGTTTCATGCCAAGGATGTGCAACGAGGAAGAACCACAGGGGGCAACAAGCCACAGTCTGGTTCATGGTGTCCAGTGGTGGTCTGCTTCTAGATATGTTGTTGGAACTGGTGCAGAGTATGTGGAGAGCTTTAGAAAAGTATACTGTCTCAGAGGCCTGGATTCAAAAGCTTTCTACATCTTTCAACAGCAAGACAGACCAGACTCCCCCCTTTGCCTGCTAATTTAAAATTCCACCTTGCGGCCGCCGGGCCTCACTGACACATCCTTGCCACTCGGGAGATGCTGCAAATGTTGAGGCAAACACACCACAGCATCAATCTCCAGCAAACTGATGTGGCAAAACCGTGAAAGTAAGCATCTTTCAAGTCTGTAGCGGTAAAGCAGTTGCCCAGCTCAACAAGCTCCAGTAGCTTTTTCAGTGTGTTCATCCGAAGGGTCATACAGGCAATGCATGAGTGGATATAGGTTCAAGATATGACTTATCTAGTTTTATATTTTTATTTTCCAGGAAGTATCAAGAGCACTTCCTCTGTTCTCTATCAGAGTGACTAAATTGCTCCCTTGAGAAACAGCATCTGTCCTGAAGCGGGGGTTGTGGATCAGTGAACTGGAGATAACTCTGCAATAGTTTGATCTTGTTTTTTAAATTCAGAGGAAGACAACTAACAAACGTGGACTGTAGTCAATAGTATTTAAAGTTTTTATGTGACAGCTAAGGTTAGCATCATTACAGACAAGATACTATAGCTGAAACTGAGAGAATCTATGTGGGTGTGGGACAGCAGGCCAGACCATGGCACAGGTATCGCAAATTTGTCAGAAACATTCACACATGCAGTGACAGTTTTAGTGCATTAACCAGTCCAGCAGATCCTACAGGTGTCATGTAAGTTAGCGTTTGGACCAGCCACCCATTTTTATTCTTTAATTTCCGTGAAAGGACTGGGAGGCTGTGCAGGTGTGGAGACAGAAGAGGGATGACGAAAACTAAGGAATACACACAAACAGATCCACATTAGTGGCTTCATGTACACAGATGATGTTAACATCAAGGCACACACACACTCTACATGATGGATAGATGGCTAGTACATGAACGAACCACATGGTGCAAACAATAGTGCAGAAACAAATGTCAAACGAAAGTACTCACATGAAAGTAAGAAAATATGATGTTTAAGCAAGTGTGCAAATTGCAGTAAGGTGTAAACAACCAATATAATTAAATTAAAGTTAGAAAAAAGGAAAAAGATGTCTTGCTGTGTCAGAAGTTACAGAATATGTCATTCTATTTTGCGATTCCAGTCCTCTGCAGCCTCCTGTGGGTGAGGTTACACACACGGTGGGTGTAGTTAAACACACTGTGGGTGTGTTTAACCACAACGTGGGTGTGGTTACATTTACTGTGGGTGTGGCTACATGCACTATGGGCTTGGTTAAACATGCCGTGGGTGTGGTTGCACACTGCGGGTGTGGTTACACACAATGTAGGTGTGGTTACATTCGCTGTGGGTGTGGTTAAACACACTGTGGGTGTGGTTACAAACAGGGTTCTGGCCACAGATTGGACACCTTCAACCACAGAGTGCAGTGAAAATCAGATTATTAGCCTGATACTAACACTTGTACTTTTAGTGTTAGTCATATCAGTGAGCCACACATGCACAATAATATCAATAATATCATAGCTGAAAACTGAGAGAATCTATGTGGGTGTAGCAGGCCAGACCGTGGCACAGGTCACTCTACATGATGGATAGATGGCTAGTACATAAACGAACCACATGGTGCAAACAATAGTGCAGAAACGAATGTCAAACACAAGTACTCACATGAAAGTAAGAAAATATGATGTTTAAGCAAATGTGCAAATTGCAGTAACGTGTAAACGACCAATATAATTAAAGTTAAAAAAAAGGAAAAAGATGTCTTGCTGTGTCAGGAGTTACAGAATATGTCATTCTGTAAGCCTCCTGTGGGTGTGTGAGTGTGGCTACATGTACTGTGGGTGTGGTTAAACACACTGTGGGTGTGGCTACATGCACAGTGGGTGTGGTTATACATTGCGGGTGTGGTTAAACACAATGTGGGTTTGGTTACATCAACTGTGGGTGTGGTTAAACACACTGGGTGTGGTTAAACACACTGTGGGTGTGGCTACATGCATCATGGGTGTGGTTAAACACAATGTGAGTGTGGCTACATGCATCGTGGGTGTGGCTACATGCGCAGTGGGTGTGGTTAAACACTATGTGGGTGTGGTTACATGCATCGTGGGTGTGGTTCCACACAAACACCCACAAACAATAGTGCAGAAACAATTGTGCAAATTGCAGTAAGGTGTAAACAACCAATATAATTAAATTAAAGTAAAAAAAAAAAAAGGAAAAAGATGTCTTGCTGTGTCAGAAGTTACAGAATATGCCATTCTATTTTGGGAGTCCAGTCCTCTGCAGCCTCCCGGTCCACTGATGTCCATACTGCAACCAAGCAGGACTGAGTTAAATAGTCTGGTAACCACTGGCAGGAATAATCTCCTCTACTGCTTGAGGAAGACGCTCCTCTTCTCAAACAGCGTGTTGTTTCTAACTGATCCTGGCCTTGGATGGACAAGAGGGTCAGAGGAGGTCAGAGGACTGTTTCCTTAATAGCAAAACAAACAGAACAATAACCTGTGTTTCAGAGGGAACACAATAGCAACTTCCCCTTTCGATTCCAGAAAGTACAAAGGAATTTCCTACAAGGGGTTTCTGATTAGCTTCATGATGCTATATGCAATTTGTTCTCAGCTCTGGACCTCTCAGCCTCTTCCAACAAAACACCGTTCAAGATTTCAGACTCATTAGCCAATTCAGAAATATTGTAATACCCCATTAATACCCATTTTAAGGTAATGCTGTGTTCATGACTGTATCCTCTATGACCTCTTGTGGTTCACAATTTTTTGAAAAACCTATTTCATCAACTGCACTGTTTTATACCACCATCGACTGCTGACTCCATGAGATAAATGACTGCTAAAATGAACACACAGCTTTTGGACAAACAGGCCAAGTAAAGATCACAGAGGCAGCGACCCCAGAATGAGCAGCAAGTGGAGAAATTAACTGTCCAACATTTAAAGCCTCCAACAAAATCCACACTGTAGTGTGGTTTTTTTGCCCCTTTGGGTTGATATGATAACAGCCAAACAGACAAAAGGTTTGCTGAAATATTATTTAATTGCTAAGAATGCTTTTTTTACTAATTTTCTGACAAATATTGCAGATAAGTACTAAGTTAACCTCCTGGATGGTTTGTTATTTAATTTACAAGATGACTGACCTGATTAAAGAATTGTACAAATTATGCTGATGTGTCATTGTGCTCATTCCCAGCCCAGAATTAGAGAGGATTTTCACGAAGCAACCACTAACGTCCAAAGTAAGCACGGCCTGTTTAACTCCAGGGAGCTGGATTAACATGAATAGTTATTGGGACAGATGAAATGGAATTATTAGGGTCTTACTGGTCATTCTGGCATACTGGTATTAGACGTACCAGCTATTACAACACAGATTTCCAGTTTGTTCTGCTCACAGATTGAGTCAATAACACCTTCAAATGGAGCTCAACAGAGTATCAACATTAAAGCCAAGTTCTTCATTCTTTATAGGGACAAACAAAAAACAAACTAGGACTGACTCAATAGGACTGAATATGCAGTGTGAACCATGCAGGAAGATCAGATAACATATTAAATAACTTGTGTCTAAAGTGACCAACAACAGTAACTCACAGTCGAAACAAAAACAGAACATCAAAAAAAGAAATTGTTATTATTGTTCATTTTCATTTTACAGTTAAAATCAAGCATAAGGAAACAAAACACATTAACCAGCATTTATGTGTTTATTCCTATTCATTTGATTATGCAAGGGAGCTGGCAGAGGCTGCAGGTTGCACCCGACGCTGGTAAGCTGCTCTGGGACCTGGACTCGCTCCAGAACAAGCAGTTCAACAACATGCCAGCACTGACATCAGAGTTTCTAGGACGTGACATCTGAAGAAGACAGATGTAACTGCTCTCCTGGCTAACCATATGATCTCTCTACAAGGTATGTCTCTAACATACTCAAATATCAGGCATGCAAACAGGTTAGGGGTGAAAAAGGTTGTGTGGATACAGGAAACTGGGAACAACCAGAGGGGCGTGTAAAACTTGTCTGTTTTATTGATTAAAGGTATCAATCTGGCCTACTCTTATGAGAAAATTGAAAGATTTGTTTAACTTGAAAATGAATTATTTACCCATGCCTTGTATCAACAAGTTGAATACAACAGGCATATAGAGAATCACCACTTCATCCCTAACGTCTGTATAAAACAAAACCAGATGACAAAAAGTATGTTGGAAAACACCTAATAGTCATTTATTCATTTCTATCTATTATAATGACAGTCTTACATTGCATTTTAGGAGATGTTATCAATCTTCATGCACAGCAAGCAGAAAACATCAGAAAAAGCAACACAAAACATTACGCTGTAGTTTAGGTTTTCGACTGAAAAATGCTTGGGGTGTTCAAAAACAGCCTGCGAAGCACGTAATCTAGAATGAGCGCAGAATACGCGGTGATGGCGTGCTCTCTGACGGCTCCAGTAAAGCTGGCTAGCCGGCGGTTTGCCATGGAACACAACGCGTCAGGAGCCGCCATTTTCACCTTCTCCACTGTGTCATCTGGAGTTCTTCTTGTTAGCTTTTCCCACTCAGCTTCCAGACTGTGGTTGCTCACTCGCTCTCAGCCACACACTAGCTGTGCATGCACATTAAAGATCCAGCAGGTAGGATTCAGTGGCATCTAGCTGTGAGGTTGCAAATTGCAACCAATTCAATACCCCTCACCTCCCCCTTCAAAATAAATGAAAAAGGCAACATGAATGAAAACATTCTTATCAATATTGTATTCCATTTCTGCCAATAGATCCCTCTAAATCCTACACACCAGACCTTTAAGCACTTGCCAATCCTTAAAGGAGCTTGTCATATAACATTATAAACCAAATTTGCATTGATTGAAGCACAGAATTAGAATTCCATTCTATTCTATTTTTGTGGATTGAACACAAGCCACTGACTCCGGACACTTGGACACTAGCAACAAAAAGATAATACAAATATGGATGAAAAAATAAACAGTAATGAATCAAATGGAACATACACCACATGGACCATGGACTAATGCAGATGTAAATAAAAACATATACTGTATATATCCCAAAATTAATATTTTTAGCAGGTGTTTGAACAATGGTGCTCTTCTCCTATATGCCTTATTTAGCATTGTTGGCTAAATGCACTACTTTTAAGAGAACTGTGGGTTCTTTGAGACGAGATTTGTTTTAAAAATCTTAGTAAGTGAAATTTTCCTGTTGTATTGGCAGATTATGTTGCTGATTGCAAGTAACTTTCCCCCAATTTCTTGATTTTTTTTTTGTTTGTTTTCCAGAGTTGAATTCTTGAAGTGTTGTAGCTTTAATGCATGGCAAGTAGGTTCAAGATACTGTATCTCCCGTTTCCTGTGTTTGAGGAGCGATGGCTGAAGTGTCCTTTAAATGAGGAGTGGGTGATAAGATGGACAACAAATTAAAGTGTCTAAGTAGAATTTTACTCCACCACAAGATTTGCATTTTCTGTTTCTCTGCTCACGTATTAAGATGTTTCCTTTAGTTTGTTATCTGTCTGTCTGAATAGTGTGCACTGTCGTAAGTTTTCACTTTCATTCCCTCTGTTAAGATGCATATAACCCAGGAGTGTATGGACATTTTTCCTCATTGTACAAATGGAGGAAACAAACACGTTGAAACAAGTTAGCAGGTGTAAGTTACCGGCACAGCACGGAACACAGAAATGTGGCTCTAAACAGGTTGTGCAACTCATCTGATCTCTTCTGCATTGAAATATGCTGTTGGGCTTGGTAGTAGAGGATGAAAAAAACACAGTGTGAGCTACACAACAATCAGTGGTCACACCGTCAACAAGGCATAAAGGCCATAGAAGCGATATATGTTGATTATATTCTTCAGAAAAGATGAAGAAAGCTCCATCTGCCAAAGGTGAGTCCATAAAGTAACTCTCAGGCAATTAAATAATTATTTATCAACAGTCTTCAAGCATATTTTTCATGTTAATATCTGTCTCACTTTCGCTCTGTCAGAGCTCAATGCTGTGCTTGTGGGATCAAACAGCTCCCGAAAATATCTGGTTGGAAACATCATCCTGGGAAAACAGGCATTTGATCAAGGAGTTTTAACATGCAGTTGTGAGAGGGGAGAGGGAGAAGTGTGCGGGCGCAACGTCACGTTGGTCAAAGCCCCCGGGTGGCTGAGAGGATACGACCTCTGCAACACACCCGAACTGTTCAAGACAGAAGCAATTCTCTGCGTCACGCCTGGACTGCATGGTTTTATCCTGGTGATTAATGCAGAACAATCGTTCAAGAACGTGTACAAGAAGGCAACAAAGGAGCATTTGCAATACTGTTTTGGTGACAAAGTGTGGGATCACACGATAGTGGTCTTCAGCCACAGAGGCCACCTGGGACACAAATCTATCGAGGATTACATCAGGAGGGAAGGGGCTCCTCTCCAGTCGCTTCTTGAGGCCTGCGGTAACAGACACCACGTTCTTTGCGATGATGGCACAGACAACGAGGGGAAGGTCAAAGAACTGTTGGAGAAGATCGACGCCATGGTGGCGGAAAAAGGTTGTTATGAAAATGACAGCACGCTGATGCAAAATGCTGAGTTGAAGAGGAAGGAAGTGGACAAAAAAGCTGAGGCGCTACACCTGCAGTCACAACAACAAAGGGAAAAACTCCAAAAGCTCATAACAGGTGAGTTGACTTTGTGAGTATATAAATGTATGTTTAAAGAAAGAATTAGTGGGCTTTATTTTTGTGCTTTTGGCCATGATTCCTATTGGGAAAATTGCAAACCCCTGGTTAGCCAAACCTATTTGGAAAAGCAAACAGAGGCAAAAGGTAAATTATTACTGAAACTGTCTGTTGTAAACATCAACCACACTGCACAGACTGACTTTCTAGAACTGATTTGAGCGTGGAGGTTAATTCTTGACCTTTTGGGAATAGTATAATTAACGATAAAATGACGTAATCTCAAAGTTTTCAGCCACATCTACTCACAGTTTAGACCTTTTGACTTTACATTAATAAGACAGAAATTGAAATGAGGACCAAAACTCAGATTCCTTTAAAAGTACCCTTTTTTCTAATTGCTGTTATTACAGAGCCAACACGCAACCTGAGAATCTTGATGGTTGGATGTGTGTTTTCCGGGAAGAGTGCCAGTGGGAACAGTATTTTGAGTGCTGAGGTGTTTCAGTCTGGGGACAGGACAGTGACTGCCTTAAAGCAAAGCGGCGAGGTGAAAGGAAGAGAGGTCGCCGTCGTGGACACGCCTGGATGGTGGAAATTCTTCCCAGCGACGTTTACCCCTCTTCATTTTAAGTTTGAGATTTTAAAAGGGGTTTCTCTGTGCTCACCATCACCAAATGTGATCTTGCTGGCAGTGCCGCTTGACACATCGTTTACCGATGAGCAAAGACGAATCACCGAGGGCAACATGAAGCTACTTGGACAGGGAGTGTGGAGACATGTCATCGTGCTGTTTACATTCGGTGACACTTTGGGGAACAAAACTATTGAGCAACACATTGAAAGTGAAGGAAAGCCTCTCCGTTGGCTCATTGAGAAATGTGGAAACAGGTATCATGTCCTTAACAATATGAGTGAAGCAGACCAGGTAACAGAGCTGCTGGAGAAGATGGACGAGATGGTGGCGGGAAACAGCTCTTTTTACCTCGGTGCTGACCCTGATGAAGATGATCCACAACCTCAAGAAGACACAAGTGACGGATCAATTGAAAACAAAGATGAGAACAAAGATGAGAACGTCGAGGAGATCACAGAGCAACTTACCATCGAATGGGATCGCAGAAATTGGGAAAAACACCACAGTCTTAAAGGCAGCCTGGGACTTCCACCATTGAGTAAGTATCCAAAGACATGAACAGATTTTTAAACACATCATGATTGCAATGGAACAGAATAAACTATTGTCCTACTTGGATCATTAACATAACACCAATATATTGTATTTACAAGACCTGATACAGTTAAAATCTCCCAGCGTTGGGGAATTTTATGCCGTGTGTTCATTTCATGGATCCCTTGTATATCTTGTTGTCTACCAGAGGTGTTCTGATCATTATTATGATTTGCTTTATATTTGGAGCTTAAACACAGGCTGCAGACAGGGGTTGTGTCTGAAATCGCTTTCTGTTTATGATATAGCGTTATATATATTTTCTATGGCTGCCCCCTAAGCAACAGAAAATCAACGAATGTGCAGATTTGGAAAAATCAGTCAGCTATTCTCTGAAGTGTGTTCTTTCATTTGGCATTTCTTCATCTAAGGTCGTACAACGTAGAAATGTTGGGTTATAGTGTGTTTCTCCCATCTCCCATAGACTTCAATATGACAGGCATCAAAGTCTGGCACCAAGGGCAGCATCAGAACATCGGTATAATGAACCTTCTCCTTTTAGAGCTTCCTTCTTTAGTAACGCCGCCCCCTAAACGTTGATGATTCAAATCATCAGACAAGACGCTCCCCAGCTTGGCTCGAATTTTGTCCATCAAATCACTTTTTCCTTTAGCTGCGTCACTGCCCACAGAGCGACACAGAATAACAGCACAGCCGACTCTAAACTTTTTCGAAACTGAGTCGTGTCTCAAAATTAGCTGACCAAAAAAAACGGCGAGCCGTTCTGTTCTCCGCTCAGTGTCGGCTGCTGCACTAGATGTTAGTCAGTGAAACACGCTGGTACCACCTCCTCTACCATTCAGTATAATTGACTTTTTGACTGACAGTCGCTGTGAGGAGCAGCAGGAGAGATGCTAGATGCTATTTTGTAACTGAACTACGACTAGTGTGCACACTTTCTGTTCGTGACTGCACAGATGATGAACAAATAATTTTACGGGTTAAAAATGCGAATCATGTAGTTGTTGTAATAGTTTAGTTTGGTGCAGGTGTTCTGGAGGTGCGATGGACTATTGATCTATATTTCAGAATTGTAGGTGAGGGGTATTGAAGAAAAAAAACTCAGCAATACTGTTTTATGTAAATTAAAAAAATATATATAGAAAAATATCTAGATTTAGGCATTAATGAGAAACTAGTAGAAATGGTCAACTGTCACTTTCAAGGTCATGACTGATCAAGTTCAAGTTGACAGAAGTAGTTTTCTTCACTGGTTTAAATGGCCATTGCCCTCTAGTGTATCAATGCATCTATGTATTACATGATATTGCAGCAGTATCTTAAATCAGATCATCCCTTATACAACTTACCTGATAATTGTATTTTCTGACCAGTGAGTGAAGACGAGATCAACTCTGAGGGTTCAGAGAGAAAGGAAGAACAACTGGAGCACCGACATGAAGATGCCCAGTTTCAGACCTGTTTTGGTCTTGAAGCAGGAAGTGAAGATGATGCAGGATCTGGCCCTCTGAACAGATGGAGGATCCTGCTGGAGAGGGAGTGGAGCAGACGAGAAGCGGCCATGGATATGGCTTCTTGGAGATATTTCAACAATCCCGTCTATGCAGGTGAATAAATCAAATGTCTCTGTGCAAGTAACTTCACTTTTGTACAGCTTTAACATTCTGATTCTTTGTTTCCACCCTGCAGCCACATCTGAGCCAGATAATGATCAGCTGCTGAAATCGAGAGAAAAAGTAACAATGTGGATGGAAGCCCAACAAACAACATCTGGGTATGGGACAGCCTCTAACACCAGCTATAAATCGGAGAAAGAGTATAAAAATGACAAAGGAAGCACCAACAGGCGGGACAGCACTAAAGAGGAGGAAGAAACCCTCACAGATGAAATTTAATTTAACTTCAGACACCTTTCTGCTTCGTAAAGTCTGGCTCTGTCATCCAGATTGCTAAACAAAAACTGCTCACTATGCTCTGAACACATGATACAACAAGTCGACTACAGGTAGGCTGCAGAAAGACACTACTGCAGACTGACGCTCGCTGCCAAATCATGAACCTGGAAAACCCACATACAATAACCCCTTAACGCCAATTGTCGCGAATTCACATCATACTGCTTTAATCCACATTGCAGCCGAATAGCGCATGCATTCCTCTAATGCCAGTTTGTGCATATTCAACACACACCTAGGAACCTTTTGCAAGCACTGGTTTCTCGTCGGACCGGTCAAAGTGACAACTACATCCGTTGTGTTGTTGTTAGTGGCTGTTGTGATGAAATAAATGAATTTTGAATACACAAAAAAGATGTTTTTACTGCATTTAAGCATTGAAAAAGTGGACATATACTGTTTGTTTGAACCCTATTGTAGTTAGTGCTATAATGTAAATAGTTGTAAACAATTTTGTGGCTTATAGATAGATAGAATCAGGTAGAATCATTCAGGGAAATTATTAACCAGATTATGCTCCATATCACATCCTGAATATGATTAAAACTAGGATAAGTCAGAACAGCTTTTAATGATCACATAAAAGTAATAACTTACAGGTGACATGACACAGAACAAGTAGAGTGAAGTTGAATGAATAAAATAAAAAATATTACAAAACTATAATAAATGTTCAGAAATGCTATAGTTCCGTTTATTCCATTAGCAATATTTTTTTAAATACCCCCGTTTTTTTGTATAGAATGTACATATATATATAGCTGACTTTTTTATTTTGTATTTTGAATGTTTTATTCCCTTCTATGTCTCCTTTTCTATTCATGCTACTAATACTGCTGTCTGCAACAACCAAATTTCCCCAGTGGGGGATTAATAAAGTTATATCTTATCTTATCTTATAATGAAAAGAAAGATCAGCATAGACGAATCTACAGCACCAAGGCGGCCAAAAACAGCCCTGACTTTGAGATCTTCTTTGTTATGTGAAGTTGGTAACACTAGCCAACCTACTGCACTAATGACTGATGAGGCTGCGTTTGTTCATGCAGAGCTAAAGTCGCTCTACATGTGGCCAGATGCTAAATGACACCCTCGAACCAACACTAAAACAACCTGGTGAACACTGAAGTAGTTGGTAAAACTGGTGCAATTCAACTATGTTCCAAGCTCTTAAAAGTCCAGGAGCTGGCCAAACCTCTCCAGTGGAGCACCTTCACAGAGGAAACAGCAGATTACTCCTAAGTATCAGTTTTCTCTTCAGAACCTCTGTACCACACATTGAGCCGTCTGTAAAGAGCAGCAGCTTAGCAAGTGACACTTTGAATGATATGCTGACAACAGTGAAAATGACTTAATAAAGTCTGATGTAACCACTGTTAAAAATATTGCAAAGCTGTTCTTTCAATGGTTGTCTGTCATTGTTTTTTGTGGCTACCTTTATCTAGCTGTTTATGATCTCGTTCAACTGTGCTGTTGGTTTGCATGTTGAGGTGGTGAAGGCAGTGTATGATGTGAAAAAAAAATACAAACAAAAAATACAGTTCGAGCTTGAAATGCTCTTATTATGGTAATAAACTGTCAACGATGCAGCAAAATCTGTCTGTCTTTGTTTTTTTTTTATCTGGGCAAATCAATTGATTATTGTAACTTATCCACTTATCCTACACTGGGCACACGCTGCATATAAATCAGAAGTGTAATATGGCAGGTTATTGATACTGATCACATATTATAGTAGTAGAGAAAGTGAAGTATTTACTGACATGGCTAGATTTGACTTTAAACTAATGCTGGGGATGTTTGAAAACATGCAGCGAAGCATGTGCTGCAGAGGGAATGTGGAAATATGCAAAATTGCATGTTCTCTGTACAGCTGGCTGACAGCCGTTTAGCACAGATTCTTATAGGTACCATATTTTAAGCTTAAAACAGCAAATTTCACCAGCACCTTTGTTAGTTTTAAGTTTCACTCCCTCTGTTAAGACAGAAAGAATAGACAAAAGAACTTGTAATCAAGGGGTAAGGCATTAGCCCTATTAACTACTGCTTTCATGATAGACTTGTCAAATTTGAGGACGTGACTATGATGCACCACACCCCTGACATGTTGCCCTCAGTGTACAAATGGAGGAAACAAAAAGGTTGAAAACAGATAGCAGGTGTAAGTTACCGGCACACAACACAGAACACAGAAATGTGGCTCTAAACAGGTTGTGCCACTCATCTTATCTCTGCATTAAAATATGCTGTTGGGCTTGGTAGTAGAGGATGAAGGAGGGAGTTGCCGCGACAAAAAAAACACAGTGTGAGCTACACAACAATCAGTGCTCACACCGTCATCAAGACATGAAGGAGATGAAACCCTTTTGAAGCAGTTTATGTTAATTATACTCTTCAGAAAAGATGAAGAAAGCTCCATCTGCCAAAGGTGAGTCCATAAAGTAACTCTCAGGCAATGAAATAATTATTTATCAACAGTCTTCAAGCATATTTTTCATGTTAATATCTCTGTCTCACTTTCGTTCTGTCAGAGCTCAATGCTGTGCTTGTGGGATCAAACAGCTCCCAAAAATATCTGGTTGGAAACATCATCCTGGGAAAACAGGCATTTGATCAAGGAGATGTAACATGCAGTTGTGAGAGGGGAGAGGGAGAAGTGTGCGGGCGCAACGTCACGTTGGTCAAAGCCCCCGGGTGGCTGAGAGGATACGACCTCTGCAACACACCCGAACTGTTCAAGACAGAAGCAATTCTCTGCGTCACGCCTGGACTGCATGGTTTTATCCTGGTGATTAATGCAGAACAATCGTTCAAGAACGTGTACAAGAAGGCAACGAAGGAGCATTTGCAACACTGTTTTGGTGACAAAGTGTGGGATCACACGATAGTGGTCTTCAGCCACAGAGGCCACCTGGGCCACAAATCCATTGAGGATTACATCAGGAGGGAAGGGGCTCCTCTCCAGTCGCTTCTTGAGGCCTGCGGTAACAGACACCACGTTCTTTGCGATGATGGCACAGACAACGAAGGGAAGGTCAAAGAACTGTTGGAGAAGATCGACGCCATGGTGGCGGAAAAAGGTTGTTATGAAAATGACAGCACGCTGATGCAAAATGCTGAGTTGAAGAGGAAGGAAGTGGACAAAAAAGCTGAAGAGTTACTCCTGCAGTCACAACAACAAAGGGAGCAACTCCAAAATCTCATAACAGGTGAGTTGACTTTGTTGAGTATATAAATGTATGTTTAAAAGAATTACTGGGTTTTATTTCCGTAGTTTTGGCCATGATTCCTATTGGTAATTGCGGAGATCAGACAGATCGGAAACAAACTCATAAACAACAGCCTAGCATGTGCCTGAGCAGCTAACGTACGTTTTATTTCTCCCTTTCATTACCATCAAAATTAATCTGATTTGGCATCAAAATGAATCTTGATGTCTCACTTTACCTGATAGCATCAGACCACCAGACCAGACCACCAAAACACAGCAGGAGTTAACGGCACTGTGATCGTTAGATCTGACACAGTGCGGAGACAAAAAGTTGTGTTGTCTGATCCCGGCATTAAGGAGACCTTTTGACCAAAACTCCAAAAATAATACCCACATTGTAATAAAGAAGAAGCTTTCTTTAAAAAGTACCCTTTTTTCCTAATAGCTACAGAGCCAACACGCACCCTGAGAATCTTGATGGTCGGGTGGGTGTTTTCCGGGAAGAGTGCCAGTGGGAACAGTATTTTGAGTGCTGAGGTGTTTCAGTCTGGGGACAGGACAGTGACTGCCTTAAAGCAAAGCGGCGAGGTGAAAGGAAGAGAGGTCGCCATCGTGGACACGCCTGGATGGTGGAAATTCTTCCCAGCGACATTTACCCCTTTTCATTTGAAGGCTGAGATTTTAAAAGGGGTTTCTCTCTGCTCACCAAATGTGATTTTGCTGGCAGTGCCGCTTGACACATCGTTTACCGATGAGCAAAGACGAATCATGGAGGGCAACATGAGGCTACTTGGACAGAGAGTGTGGAGACATGTCATCGTGCTGTTTACATTCGGTAATACTTTGAGAGACAAAACTATTGAGCAACACATTGAAAGTGAAGGAAAGCCTCTCCGTTGGCTCATTCAGAAATGTGGAAACAGGTATCATGTCCTTAACAATATGAGTGCAGCTGATGGACAGGTAACAGAGCTGCTGGAGAAGATGGAGGAGATGGTGGCGGGAAATAGCTCTTTTTACCTCAGTGCTGACCCTGATGAAGATGATCCACAACCTCAGGAAGACACAAGTGACGGATCAACTGAAAACAAAGATGAGAACACTGAGGAGATCACAGAGCAACTTACCATCGAATGGGATCGCAGGAATTGGGAAAAATACCATAGTTGTAAAGGAAGCATGTCATTACCACCAGTCAGTAAGTATCCAAAGACATGAACAGATATTTCTAAACAAACATCTCCATGCATCTCCCATAGACTTCAATAGAACTGGCACCAAAGTCTGGCACCAAGGGGAGCATCAGAATGTTAGTCTTATGACATAATGACACTTCCCTCTTTCAGAGTTTCCTTATTTAGTAGGGCTGCCCCCTAAATGTTGTTGATTGGAATCGTCAGTCAAGACACCAATCAGAGGCAGAGTCGGGCGGGTCATCTCTCACTACAGTAGGATTTGTAATTTAGCGACCCAGTCGGACCTCTAGTTGCAGGTAGCCTACTTGTAATAGCTTTTTTCAGGTTTCTGATTGGCCAACATGGCTTTAGGATTAGGGTTCTATTGTCGCCTCTTGGTTTGGCGTGCCTTTGACAGCGCCTCAGGTGTGACCCTTGTGTTGTGCATGTCGGGCCACTGACAACCTAAATTGAAGCAAAAAGATTTATAATGTTATGTATTATGTCTGTCATTTTCCCTGCTGTGACAAATCAAGCTGCAATTACAAATTAGTTTTAAATGGAAACTAGTAGATACAGTTGTTTGTTTCACATTACGAATGATCAAGTTGTGGAAGTAGTTTTCTTCACTGGTTTAAATGGCCATTGACCTCTAGTGTATCAATGCATCTATGCATTACATGATATTGCAGCAGTATCTTAAATCAGATCATCCCTTATACAACTTACCTGATAATTGTATTTTCTGATCAGTGAGTGAAGACGAGATCAACTCTGAGGGTTCAGAAAGAGAGGAAGAACAACTGGAGCACCGACATGAAGATGCCCAGTTTCAAAGCCGTTATGGTCTTGAAGCGGGAAGTGAAGATGATGCAAGATTTGGCTCAATGAACAGATGGAGGATCCTGCTGGAGAGGGAGTGGAGCAGACGGGAAGTGGCCATGGAACAGGCTTCTTGGAGATATTGCTATAATCAAGTCTATGCAGGTGAATAAATCAAATGTCTCTGTGCAAGTGACTTCTTGTACAGCTTTAACATTCTGATTCTTTGTTTCCATCCTGCAGCCACATCTGAGCCAGATAATGATCAGCTGCTGAAATCGAGAGAAAAAGTGACAATGTGGATGGAAGCCCAACAAACAACATCTGGGTATGGGACAGCCTCTAACACCAGCTATAAATCTGACAAAGAGAACAAAACTGACAAAAGAAGCACTTCAAGTATGTCCGTTTGATGGGTATGCACGAGCCCGGTGCATGTCGCTCTAATCGTGGCTGAATGCTAAATGACACGCTCAGACAATAAATTTAAATGGTTTACTTTGAAGAAACATGAAAAGAACCTGAACACTACAGCAACTGGTAAACCTGGTGCAATTTAGCTATGTCCCAAGCACTTAAAAGTCCAGGAGCTGCCCAAACCACAACAGATGATAAGAAGACTAAACACACTCTCTTCAATCAGTCAGAGAAAGCCTCAGAAAAAAGAAAAACTGAATATAAAAAACGTCCAAAACATTGTTTTTTGTGGCTATTTTTATCTAGCTATTTATTTGAATCATTTTAATTTTAAATAAATACTATTTAATGAACAATATTTTAATTAATCTGTACTGTAGGATTCCATGTTGAGGTGGTGGAGGCAGTGTATGATGTGATTAGGAGGTTGAATACTTGCAACATGCTTCTTAGTGATGTGTATGCCTGTCTGCATGGTTGCATTTACTGAAATAAAGATGCGTCCTCCAATCCGCTTTGAAGCCCAATAATGAAGTACAATCTTGGAATGCTATGTTATGTTATTACAACAATAAAGCTGGATCACATTTTCAGATGCAGTGTTTTATTCCAATTACTGTTCAAACTAAGGTCAAGGTAAACATCATCAAGGGGAAATTCATGTGGTCAAACACACCTCATGCACTAGCAAACACACACAGACACACAAACAACAAAATATCTTGAGCAATGCTAGCGTATACATGTATAATCTGAATATACAGTTTCAATACACAATATACACAGTCAAAATACCCACAAACAAAGTAGTCTAAGTGTATAGTATTGCCTTGTTGATGTGGGCACAAATGATTTGCTGTACCTTGTTCTATTAGTCTTAAGATTCTGGTGTTTGACTCCCTCTGAATTTTTGGTGGAGAGGATGGGTGGGATTATTGAAGATCTGATTAGCATTTTTTTAAGCAAGGTTGTTTTACAGCTGTGTTGCAGACACCTGATCCTATTTGCTGTCTCAATCTCGCACTGCAATAAGGCATGATTATTTTCGAAGGTGGTGATGAGGTGGAAGGACTGAACCCTCTGCAGAACTGATTTGTGGAACATCTGGCAGACGGGCCAGTCAGAGGACAGTCTATTTTAAAGTGAGTCAGTTCTCTAAGAAAGATCTCTGATGTAGTTTCATCGTGTTCATAGATATTTTTAATCATAACCAGCAAAATTGGGGGATAATCGTGTCTTTGCAAAATTCAGTCACAAACAAATTCTAGAACTTTTCGTTTGTGGTGGGATGTGATCTGATCTGCAGTTTGAGCAAACAGCTTCCGTAGCCAAGTTCATTTTGCATGCTGGGATGCAGCTGAGTGAAATCAACAGGTGATAGCAGCAAGACAGAGAATGAATCGAGGTTTGACTTAAAGGATAACTTTCGTTTTTTACAACCTGGACTTTATTTGTAGCATTAAATGCGACCATTTAGACACCCAGACAACTTTGGTGGCATTTGGAGTCGTTTTAAAGAAATTAGCCCCAGAAGAGCGGCGCGTATATCCGTATAATGCGAGTAATTGGGGCACCCGTGCGTAGCCTCTATAAACGCATAATCTGCGGCGAAACTCCTTCATATTCCAACATTTTGTTATGATATGCTGGCGCTATTCCCCTCTGAGCCCGTGGTGGCATGTTACCAACATCCAGTGTCTCTAGACAACTACTTCTGACGTGGATGACGTCATTTTCGAGCGCCGCGAGCAACCAGCCACAACACGGCTAACTCTGCGGCGGTCGGCTAGTTTAGCTGTAGTTTGCGACTGTTATTTTTCACAAAATGGATGAATATTTTTCCGACTCTGAGGTGGTGGACGATGACTTTTGTAACCCATGTTAAAATATCATATAAATAAAAATAAATAGTAAATAAAAGCTGCATAAATAAGTTTAAAAAAAAGTTTAAAGTGATTCATAAAATGTCAATTCATCATCAGAGTTAATTAAAAATGTTAATTCAGCAATCATTTAATGTTTAGGATTAAAAGTCTGTAGACAGAAAATAATGTCGCTCCCCTTTAAGGGACCAGCGACATAGACGCAGCACCTCAGTGACGCTGCAGCAGAGACCTGAGGGAGAGAGCAGAGGAAACGAGAGGTGATCAATTAACAGAAAAAGTAGAGAAAAAGTCGATAAAACAGTCGCGAAAACAACTTATCTGGTCGGGAACTGACGGGGATTTTTGTGAGAACTAAGCCACATCGGTTTTGGTGAGTTTTGTCTTTATTTTCATGCATTTTCTTACTTCTTTTTTTTTCCCTTTTTGGCGGAGAGTTAACGCTAAAACGCTGTTTAGAAAGTAATGCTCCGTCATAAACTGTTTACCCGTTAATATTCTGTGTTTATGGAGAATGTGAATAATTTATGTGTGTGAATTGAAGATTTAAAAAAGAGCTTTATTGTGTTCATGGCCTGTTACACAGGTCAGGTTTTTTGCTCGGTCGGAGCAAGGATTGGTCTGCCATGTGCAGGCGTGCACATCCACAGACGGGATTCAAGATGGCGAGCCAGACCCAGACCTTGAACTCATCTCCTCCATCGCATCATTGAGGAAATCCTCTGTGTGTGGTAACTCACTGCCAGAGCGGTAGGAGTGTCAGGAACTAATTTGAACTGAACTGAACAGAACTGAGAACTGATTGAACTATTTTTTTTGGACTGAATCGAACTGAAACTTTCCATTGAACTGAACACTTGAACTCACATTTGGATTTGAACTTATATTTGAAGTGTCAAAACTTTTTATTTTCATATGTTCACATTTTGAATGTGATTTGAATAACTGTGGTGCACTTTGATTTTCTTGGGTTTTGAAAGTATTTTCTTACCTGTAAAAGAAAAAAGGGTTAACTCAGGAAGAAAAATAGGAATCCTAAAATAGGTACAACCTAGGAAAAAGAGACTGGTCTAATTAAATTAGATTAGCTTTATTAAAAAAAACTAGGTGAACCAAAGAACAAAAACAAAGAGTGAAATATATGTATTTTTTATTTATACTTACCTCATTTTTGGGAACCTGCAGGGTATTTTTGGTTCTATGTATTGTGTTTTATATGTGTGTTTGCATTCAGTAAATTGCCGGCCTTTTCTACTAAAAGCAACGGTCTCTGGTGTAATTATTTTTGCTCCCCACTCCTTAGAGCCTAGAACTGGTCCAGTGGCGCAGTTAGTGGTGTGATACCGGTGCTACACTTTGTTTATGATGGACGTCCTTACCGTTTTGAGCCTGAGTACGCGGAAGAGGAGCTCGTTGAAAGGAGGACGCGGAGGCAGAGAAAGGAACAGCTGGCCAAACAACAACAAACGGCTGCGCGTCCACGAGTAGACGGTAACTGGTGGTGTTCTTGTGGACAATGTTCATCGATGACAACATGCCACCACGGGCTCAGAGGGGAATAACACCAGCATATCATAACAAAATATTTGAATATGAATGAGTTTCACCGCAGATTATGCGTTTATAGAGGCTACGCACGGGTGCCCCAATTACTCGCATTATACGGATATACGCGCCGCTCTTCTGGGGCTAATTTCTTCAAAACGACTCCAAATGCCACCAAAGTTGTCTGGGTGTTTAAATGGTCGTATTTAATGCTACAAATAAAGTCCAGGTTGTAAAAAACGAAAGTTATCCTTTAAACTAGCATGGAAGTACATCACCTTCTTGACAAATGGACCTTTATCAGAACCTTCTTCTGCCCCTGGCAACTCACTAACATTTTAGATGACTGTCATCCTGTATCACTCCATAGACCGATGTGGAGAAATTAAAGTCTGGAGAATGGCAGCAAGTCATGCAGCACTTCACTGCTTCTCCTGTGTTTTTTGCAACACAAATCTCAATCCCAAATTGTCACATACAGACACTCGGTTAGGACCCCTCCGCATCACTATTTCAAGCACTGGGTACACCTTTCACATCATTTTTCAATGTGCAGGGCTGTGTGGTCAAGTTAGCAAAAAAAAAAAAAATACAACATTGGGTTACACTTTGAAAATAAAGCTTGCTGAGGACAATAATAAAACATGTGGTAACATGTCTTCATTTACAAAAGAAATCAAACATCACCTTTGGTTTCACACGGGACATGAACACTGGTCTCCTGGGTGAAGGTCCGGCACTTGACCAATCCATCACCCTGACCCTCCTCTTGAGTGGACTTTTCTCATTCTTTTATTACATCATTTGATGCGTTGGGAGAGAGAACGGGCGTCTACAGAAGTCTATCAGACGACCCTGCACGTTGAAAAATTACACTGCAGGCGTACCCAGTGCCTTAAAAAGTGACGCCAAGGGGTCCTGACCAAGAGTCATCAGCGTCAGCGATTGTTGAGTTGGGTCGGTTTACAGTATTTACCCTCTCTGCTGGCACACATTACTCAAAGCTGCAACTCACACTCAATATATGAGTAATGACGATGAGGAAGAAGCAGGAGGTGGAAGGTATTTGCCATTATAGTAGCAGTTTGACTTACAAAGATGAACTGTCGAAATACACAAAGACAACAGACTGATCAGGAAAATCGGCACACTCACGTGGTGACAAGAATGCATGTTACCACCATTACCACAGTTACATTTGCATAAATGTATACATCCTGTACAAGCAAGAGACCGCTTCTTTGACAGCTCAAGGCCAGAAGAGTGATTTAATAGTAGTTTTGCTTTTGAATTCCTAATAATATAAATAACATATCTACTCTCATAAATCATAAAATCCTGTGGTTGGTCTGCTCTGCTGTCAAACCACACCGTCCAACTGAGATTTACACCAGCTCACACTAAAAGGGTGAACCCACCACAGTCTGTGTAACCCGAACTAAACAGGTTAGCACTCTAGACATCCGACGACAACACTCCAGCGCCTCAAACCAGCCACACAACACGGCTGCATATGACAGCACTGCATGCATTAACAGCCTCAGCACTGTCAAAATGTCCATACACTCCAATATAACTACTTTGATAAATTAAAATTGTCAGAAGAATACGATGAAAAACAGAAGATCAAACAGTTGTCTCCACCTCCAAGTGTACTTTTAAGAGGAATTACCACATAATGTGGTAAATATTAACGCTTAACACAAACAAGTTATAAGTATCACAGAGGGTCAAGAAGTTCAGAGAGGCAGAAATGTGGAGAGGAGCATTGATGAAGAGTTGGCAATGTGTACTTGAATCCTACCGAGGACCGTGAGCCCATCAGCAGGACCGTCAAAGGGGATTAGGAAGACAAGGGATTACCAACAGAATGGCAAAATGGGATCTCTGTTTGTTTCAATGGACATTAATCCAGAGTTAAACCCTCTACATCCCTGAGTTCACAGAGAGACAGGCATTGATATATATTAGAAACACACAGTTAATCAGTTTAAGAGTTATGACCATTTTTCATTAGTGTTTATTTTTATTTCAATTTTCAAATTTCGCTTTCACTTCAGCTCGGTTTCAGCTAGTTTCCAGAGAGGGTTTTCTTTGGTCTTATATGCGCACACACATAAAAGACCAACTGGTGTGTCTTTAAAAACGGACACAGAAAAAAAGAAGCTGGAAGATAATAAAGGAAGGAGTCAAAGTTAAAAAAAAAGAAGACAAAGAGGAGGATACCGGTGATAAAGGTTTCTATGTGTACGACATCTGTTCCCTCTGTGCTCAGTCTGAAGCATTTTGTGATCGGGCAGGCTACAGCATTCCTCGACCCGTTGCTCATTATCATTGTCTGTCATGGTGTTTTTGTTGCTGTTGTTGTTGCTACATGCACACATCTGCATGTGGGCTCACACTGAGTCATGATATCACATCTTAAACACATCTGAACCTCAGTGCTTGAAGTGGAAGAAAAATAAGTGCTCCCTTTTTCACATTATCATCCCTTATAAAAAAAAATCCTGACATGTAGACGTTCTGCAGTGAATAAAAGACAGCAGGAGATTTTGTTAATTATTCTAAAAGAAAATAATATGTTTATTCATCAAAGGCTCCAGCAGGTCTTGGAGTCATCTTGTCCTATATCAAATTGTAGCATGTCCCTAATGTCTGCCAATCATCAGTTAGCTGACACCACTATCGTGTTTCAAAATGAGAGGAGCTATTTCAGATGCTGCGAGTAAGTTTCTGAAAGTAAAAGTGTCCATTTTCCCACCGACAATGCTACATGACTCACAGTTGGAGGAGTTCAAGGCTTGTATCAGCATGAATCTCTCCTGGCAAGATACGAGCCTGTGAACGGGGAAATTCTGTGTGGTGGGGGGAAGTTAATGATTACAACTTGAATCAGTTTACTTTTGGATTCTGTGCCAATTAATTGGGATTAATTGGGCAATTTTGGTGACGTCTTAGTTTACAAATTTAACTACCAAAGCATTTTTTAATTCACCAGCACTCTGATTTGCATCTCTGATCATCTCCTCTACAGCACCAGCACCTGAAGCTCATGGGTATTGTAGCATTAAGACCCATTCATCATGGCAAAACGATGGACAAATATAAAGAAGACTTAACAATGGATTGTTTGATCAGTTCACTCAATCATCTATCTGGCATTACACAAAACATTTTCGCTCATCTAGCCTTCAGCAGTGTGTACGAACGGCATGCAATCTGTACTTAGTGGTGACAGGTAACAGGTGAATGAAAGCATCAATCACTGTGATTTCACCTTGAATGGATCCATGCAGACTCGACAGGTGAACCTGACCATCAATCAGTCTGACTCAACCCAACATAGATATACATGAAGCTCAAAGTGACACGTTGCGATGCATTAAAACGCTGAAGCTTACCAATTAGTCAGACATTTTCAATAAAAACGACATAAAATGTACAAAAACATTCCTCAGCTCTCTCATCGGTCATTGAACAGATCAAACCAATAGTTGGGGATCAGATATTCCAGCATCTAACAAGGGATCATTATAACTTCCAACATACAGCATTTGTACACACTGATGAAGGCCAGACGGCTGAAAAGGTTTTGGTTGTTGCCTCACAGACGACTAAGTCAACTGATTAAATGATGCATTGTTGATCTATTCTTTTTTTTTTACACATATATTTAGGATAACACACCAGCTGGACAGAGCACAGTGGCAACCTTATGAATAAAATGATGGACAAAAACTTTTGAGTACAGAACGAATGGAAAAAAACACCAGCAACTTCCTGCTGTCCTAACATGTGAGGAAGTTATGGGAGGTGGAAATACAGCATTCCTTTAAGCAACACTTGGACTGTGTCTGCACTCTTGTCAGATGCGTTTGATAACATCGCTGGCTGCTGTAGCCGTAGCCAGAGCATTTTTTGATGGACAGGCTCTTTGCTGATAGGAGCAGAGCTAACGTAAGCTTGATTTTGTAAACCCCGGCATGCATTTAGAAGTGGTTGGGCAGCATTTGAATCTTGATAGCAGGAGTTCTCAAACTTATTTCTTGAAGGTCCACATCTGAGTCTAAACACTGATAAGGCCTGCAATAGCCAATATTTTTTTCATGATACGTTACAGCAAAAAACTTGTCTGTTGTCTGTTTAACTGAGTCCTTTTTATTTTATTTTGTTTATAAGAAGAGACAAAATCTGCCAGTGCAGAAAGAATATTCAAGCCTGTTTTTAATTAACTTGTTTCAAGTATTGTCTTAGTGTTAATTTTTTATATTTATAGCATAGCAAACTTCCTTATTCTTATCCTTTCAAGATACAGAAATTCTAATGTGCATCTTTATGCAAATTAAACAATAAAATCTTCCCTGCAATGCATAGACTGTATAAAACATGGACGTAGTCTCTGTGACGTCATTCACAGGTTTCTGCAGCTATTCTGAAATTCAGTAATGGTGGCGCTGACCGTCACCATCTTGGCTCCCAGCTAATCCAAAATAAGCAAAGAGGTTAAGCTTGGGTGGAGCTCAGGCAGATCAAATGACATCGTATGTATGGTATATTACAGAATTATACAATGTCCATAACTGTATGTCTGCACAACCTGCAGTTGTAATCAGTATGTCGCAAAAATGTCTAGCCAGTGTTTTCCCACGATATCGGGCATGTGCAAGAGAATAGACGATGGAAGAAAGACAGCCTCAGATGAAGAAGAAAGTCCTCTTTGTGCTCAGTCAGACGATAATAGGTCAGCAGTGTTTCTGGTGAGTCTGTCTGTCTCCTTCTTCTGGTCACTACACAAAGCTTGTGACCACAGGTCAAATCAAGTTTATTATTAAAGCCCAAACACTATAAATAATGTCTGAAAGGGCTTTACAGATCCACAGCAGCAATGACCCAGAGGCAAACTTTCTAAGAACACAAGAGAAATTTCAGGGTAAATAATGAAGAAACCTTGGGAAAGGCAGTTCAATAAGAGATCCAGTTCAGCAGGGGGGGGTTGTGAGTCAGAAAACGGTGTTAAAAAACAAAAAAGTTTTACAGAAGCTGAGAGCAGCCGCTGATGCAGCACAAAATGTAGTTCTTTCAAGAAAACAAGATGATTATCATGTTTGCTAATTATCTCGAGATAATTAAAGTAACAATCTCCAAGAAGTTCATTAAAATAAATGTTTGGTCACTACCTATCGGCAAATTAGGTGATTGAACCAATGTCTGATGAAAGTATTGCAATATGTAGATATTTGTATGAACTGGGTGTCTGTGGTGATTTTCCCTGAAAAAGAAATGCTGAATTAAGATGCTGAAAATGCAAATTAACCTTTTTACTGTTGCAGCTTCACAACAAAAACATTGAATTGGCTAAACACGGGTTGACTTTTATTATGAAAACTAGGAAATGCATTGTGTTTGGTTAGGTTTCAGCACAACGAAAACACCGTTTGGGTAAACACTGACCACTTTGTTAAGGTCTGGGGAGCATTGTCATCATGGTTACAATAACAAACATCTGGTTAAGGGTATAGAACAACGGTGTTGTCTGGTGTCTGTGATGAAAGTCTGGCGTTTTGCTGACCTGTCCATCCACCTGACCTCCTCCCTACACTGAGTTTGTCACTCTATCTCCTCCCTTGCGAGTTCCTCGCTTGCTTTCGCCATAATTGATACAACCACAAGAGGGCTCACTTGAACAGAAACATAGTTTGTTTTAAATGCCGTGCTGAAAATGACAGTTTCTGTCGTTTTCTTGGGAGGATACTCTTGAGGAAAATGGAATTTCTCTCATCTATTAAGATTCAGAGCTTTATTTGACAGCAGTGAAATACTTCGGTGGCAGTGAAGTCAATTTATGTAACTGTAATGCAGTATCTTTTTAACCTCAAACATTAATCAGTCTGCTCCTCAAATATTTGTATAAATCAAATGTGTGCTTGGTTTGTCCACAGATGTGCCTGAACCAAACAATCAATTACACTTAAAGGGGTTCTACAAATGCGATTGAAGGCTTTGATTCTGTCAAAGCTGCGTTTGCACATTTTCAAATAAATGATTGCTGCAGAGCAAATAAGAGCTGATGCTTTGGCAGATGATTGATTTGTTCCATTGGAAACATTAAATCACATTTGAGGGGAGTGGTGTAATGTTGCAATCCCAGAACAGATCTCAACAAGGACCCTTTGAGTTTTAACTCTGTAGGGCGAAACCTAAGAAACTCAACACGATGGGCAGAGTGGAGAATATCTGCTAAAATGTCTGCTTTGGTTGATTAAAGGGTGTGCGGAGTGCATGTCGTTGATTGTAAGAAAATTTCAACACTGCTGAGGGAGATGATAACACGCTCATCAAGTCATTTTCTACACTGACAAGCAGTGTGGAAGATAGCACAGCATTATGTTTGTGTGTTCATGTCCACACACACACACACACACGCACACACACACAGTACTGACTTGGAGGACGGCAGTGAATGAAACAGAGGACATCACTTAATAACAACATGACGGCTGATGTGTCTTCATTTGATGGAGTTACCACAAAAAAGCATCTGGCTGCCCTGCGTACGCCTCACATAAAAGGCAAACAGATTAGATTAAAATGGCATACAACAGATTAAAATGGCACAGCGGGGGAAGTGATTTCATACAGCTGGCAGATGAGATGAACGAGAGCATGTCAAAACTGACAAACAGCAAGTTGGACTCTTTCGCTGCGTGTATGTGTGTCTATAAAAACAGGAGATTAGGCGAGAGAGACTGAGTGAGGGAGAGAAGAAAAGTAATCATCAGGTTTTGGAGTGGTGTGTGGGAGGGCGGGAGTAGTTTTTAAAATAAAAATGAAAGAAAAAATTGACTTTCATTGACTTTGGCAGGGAAAAAATGATAACATGTCAAAAGGGACACAGATTTTGCCAAAAGAGGCTGTGCCAGATAAGCCTGTCTGCTCCCGACTGACCCTTGAAGTGAAGCATTCACATCATGGCATTGTGGGTAGGAAGCGTAACGGAGGAGCAAGAGGGGGTGGATAGCACACCCGCATCCAAACATTATTTTGAGACACTGAGAGACTGTTCTTTACTGAAACATCTGACAGCGAAAGAACAAAAAGGATATACGTTAGATCCAAATAAGAGTTTGCCATCTGAACATTCAGTACACGCACAGCAGTGTTTACAGTACAGTGTTTGTACAGTGCTGTCAGGTGTAACAGGTATTTAAAAAATTCCCATTCTCACTCTGAAGACACATTGCACTGTGGCTCCAAACTAGCATTGCAACTAGTGATTACTGTCATGATCCGTGCTTGTCACGTCTGATTTATGTTGAAGGTTTTCTTTTTGTTCATTCACGATCCGTGTTTGTCACGCCTGTTTTATGTTGAAGATTCACCTTTTGTGTTGTCATAGCCTGTTTTTCTCACGTCCTGTTTTATTTTGAAGGTTCACGTTTTGTTGCTTCTTTTGCTTTACTTCCTGTATTTTCCCACCTTTGTGATTGACTGATTTGTTTCACCTGTGTGTCATTAGTTGTCCTCCCTTGTGTACTTAAGTCCGTGTCTTCCCCTCAGTCTTTGTCAGGTCCATGTCTGAGAAACCTTGTCTTTGCCCTAGGCCATAGTGGGTGTTTTCTTATGTGTTGTTCATGTCCAGGCCACGTTCATTTAGATGTTTTCAAGTCTTGTCTTTGCCTTTGATTCCCTCCCATGTCATGCCACTTGAAAGTGTTCTTTAGTCTTCATCAAATCAAATCAAACTTTATTTATATAGCACTTTTCATCCATTTAAAATGCAACACAAAGTGCTTCACAAGATGAAAGAATACAACAACAGAGAGAATAAAAGCATAATATGACAGACAATATCCCACTTCCAGATATACACACATGCGCTCACACAAACACTCACAAAACACACACATACATATACACACACATTCACACACAGTGCTGAGACATGGCAGGGCACTGAGGAACCATGTGAGGAAACACCTATGGGAGCCATCCACACTGGGAAGCGCCACAGCCTGCGGCCACCGGGAGCGCCGCCACAGAGACTACCCAGACGCCGATGGACAGGGGCAGACTCCGCACTTAATGCAGAGCCACCCAAGTCCCTCGGGCCCAGGCGGACTCCAAGCAACGGCCCCCGTGGGCAGACCGGGCATACACCCCAGTGTGGAGGCCCCCACATGAGGAAACACTGAAGCTAAAAATTAAAAGACTAAAGAAAAAATAAATAAATAGATAAATAACCAAATAAATTAAAGATAAAAGCAGGTATAATGCACAAAAATTAAAAGCTTTAAGAAAGTTAAAAATGTAGAGGAAAAATAGACGGTTTTAAAGGTTCACGTTTTGTTGCTTCTTTTGCTTTACTTCCTGCGCGTTTGTGATTGACTGATTTGTTTCACCTGTGTGTCATTAGTTGTCCTCCCTTGTGTATTTAAGTGCATGTCTTCCCCTCTTTGTCAGGTCGATGTCTGAGAAACCTTGTCTTTGCCCTAGGCCATAGTGGGTATTTTCCTTTGTGTTGTTCATGTCCAGGCCACACAAGTGTTTTCAAGTCTTGTCTTTGCCTATGATTCCTTCCCATGTCATGCCACTTGAAAGTGTTCTTTAGTCTTGTCTTTGTCTGTGAATCTTTGCCTTGCCCGATGTCAACTGAGTGTTCTTCTAGTGTTGTCTGTGTTACCTTGCCGTGCCTCGTACCTTGTGAGTGTTTGTCTCTGTTCTTGTCCATGTCACGTTTCATGTTAAATGTTTTCTAGTATTGTCTTTGTTTCCTCGCCATGCCACGATTCTTGTGTTTGTCCATTGTTTTCTTGTGTTGTCTTTGTTCCCTTATACCCTTTGTCCCATAGCACCTAGTGTGTTTCACATGTTTTTGAATATTGGTTTGGTTTTCCCTGGACCCTTTCTCATGCTTTAAGTTTTGGATTTCTTTTTCTTCTGGTGGATTTTTGGTTTTGGTCTTTGTTTTTTTCCTTTTGGACTCAAGTTGATCGACACCGTTTTAGACTTACTTTTGGGACTTTTGATTTTGTTTGGATTATTACCTGCCCACCTGTGTTCACCATCACCTTAAACTCATTAGAATTACTCTGGCCCTCCCCCGTGTCTGCATCTGGGTTCAACCTTAGTTCCCCTGAAACCCCACTTCCTGACAATTTCTTTCACAATTAATCATTAACTGATTAGACATTTCAAAATGCAGCGAGTACTCACATCTGAGAAGCTGGAAACAGTTTGCTGTTGGTGTTTCCATGGATGATTAAAGTGCATTGTGTGATAAGCTTATAAGTGATTAATGGAATGGTTGGACATTTTGGGAGTTGGATGAGAAGACTGATACCACTCTCATGTATCAGCAGCTGCTTAACTTAGCCTAGCTTAGCATAAAGACTGGACACTGGGTAAAACAGCTGTGTCAAAATGTAACCGAATCCACCTACAACTCGTCGTATTTTGCGTGATCAATCCGCACACAGACTGAAGAATCAAAACGACATGTTGTGTTATGCATGCAGGACTATTTCTTGGTCAGATGCAATGATTTTTTGTTGTCTTCATTAGTTTGCTGGACAAAAAAATAGTCCAGCAAAAAAAAAAAAAACCCAAAAAACACTCTTTTTTTGTACCAAGATATGTGGTAATTAGTGATCTTTAGATGTTCTGGCAACCTTTGAGCCCGTTTCCAGTGTTTTGCTAAACTAAGCCAATTAGCTCTTGGCTGTAATATTTAATGGACAGGTGAAAGCGGAAATCAGTCTTCTCAATTCTCTCATCAAGAAAGCAAATGAGTGGCATGCGGCATGCAAAGCCTTTTGTACTGCTACAGGGACACCTTATCTCCCTGTGAGCTTATCAGATACGTTGCTAAATTGACTTAGTTAAACCGACAAGTCAGCTCAAAATGTCAAAGATATCAGGGGGTTTGGCTACCAGGTCGAAACAGGAGCTAGGGAGGAATGTTGGGATAGTGGTCCATCTGTGTGGAGATCAGGAGGGATCTAATGTAAACATGGCACACGGAGCCTGTTAAACCTGGTTCACAGGATGCTGCGCTGATGCCCTCGTGTAATCTTTTAATCGTCCACATAAAATTGGCCCAGTATGTGTGGTATGCATGTTACACGCGCACAATCTGGATGGTATCCTGCTGTTCATCCAATTATGACTGTGCCATGGGGGATTAGGATCAGGGTGATTCAGCTGGTCAGCAAAGATGAATGGAAGATGGAAGCAGAAGAGATGAGTTTCTCTTGAAGAGTAGGAAATGCCAACCAAGCATTGAGGACTACAGGAGCCGGCTGTGTCAGTCAGAAAAACACGTGGTCATCTCTACTCATGCTACACATCATTTAACTTCTTCACTTCCCACAAGGAAACAGCAGGGAGTGGGGGTCCCCAAAGGGGAATGCAGACAGCCGGTGGATACTGGGGTGGTGGGGCTTATGAAAGGCTAGGTGAGCAGCAGGGGCGACAGCAGAAGCAGAGTGACAGTGTTGTTGTTGTGCACTGGCGGCTTAAATACAGCACCATGATTACAAGAATATGCTTCCAGGTCTTGCTTCCTTTCAGACGAAGCCTCTTAAGTCTGATCTATACTAGCTGTGAACACAAACTGCAACAGAGGAAGCCATGATTGTACAGCTCATGGGACCAAAGGTGGAAATTATAGGTTTCAGAGGGACCTGGCAGCCTCAGAGCATTTGCTCTCGCTCTGCTATAATGGTGAAATACAGTCACATGTAAATAAATACATAAATACTGCAACCCCACAAAAAATCTGATGATATCACAGCTGGACAAGAGCATCAGTATTGGACGATTCTGAAGAACTTTAAAATCTTGCTTTCTGCAGTATCGGCATGTGGCAACTATGGTATGAGTAAGGTTATGGAGAGATGGTGTCACACTTGTATACTGTGTACAGGAAAACAAGGGCTAGGACCCAAATGGAGAATATGAGGGCACTTCAAATGATTCATTACAAAAATGGCAATGTGCAAAAGACTTAGGGTTAGGGTTGGGAGAGGTCAGGGTCAAAACCAGAGAAGGTAATCCGAACAGGAAAACAAATCCAACATGGAGCAGGCAATAATCCAAAATTCCAAAAACAGGCAAGGTTTGAAAAAACAAAACAATAATCCAAAAACACTGGAAAGGGCTGCAACAGTCAGACAAACTGGCACAGACTGAGGGAACGCACAGACTTAAATGCAATGGGGAGGGAAGGCTAATAAGGGACAGGTGAAACAAATCAACAATCGCAAAGACAGGAAAACACAGGAAGTAAAGCAAACGATGGCACATGAGGAGGACCCTTTCAACATAAAACAGGAAATAAGTAAACTAATACCCAAAACTGACAGGTGGTCCCCCCCAACATCGAGCTGTCAGTGTAACAAGTCATTAACATTGGGTTTCATCTGACAGTTTGGCTCATTAAGTCTGACATTAAAACCTAATATTATCTTTTCTTTCCTTCAGGCAACATTTCAATCGATTGCTCCAGTATTTTACTCATGATGTGCCCTCTGGCTGGAGCTGCTACATGAGTGACAGGGAGCAGTTAAGCTACCTGATCTGGAGGGATAAAGCGGAGCGATATGAGATACTGGAGGAGAGAGATGGAGGGGATGATTGAAGTGGAACACAACATGGAAACAAATAGGGAGGACTGTAAATGCACAGAGTCAGAGGGAATAAGAAAATGACTTAAGAGGCAGAGTGGAAGAGGAAGAGAGACAGGAAGAGTGGAAAATAAGGTGAAAGAATAAATAAAGATACAGAGACAGGCAAAGGAAGAGATCCCTTATGATCACAGGGAGTAGATGGCCTTGGCATTGAGCATAATTGTGACAGATTAAGGGTTAATGTCCGACAGGGAGAGGAATCCTTCCATCTCACACTCACACACACACACACACACACACACACACACACACACACACACACACACACAGAGCGAGAGAGAGCTGCTGGGTTGTGCTGCCGAGGGCTGAAATCAAAAGCGGTGATTTCGATAATAATAATTGTAGTGATTACTGCTTGTTCGCATATCTCCCAGCCATTATTCCCGTGTTGTTTTTCTACTCAACTGCGCAGCCTGCATTAAATCTCTTCAGTCTCGGTCTCTGTCAGCAAGCACAGCTGAGGAGGAGATCTCACAAAGACAAAACGCATCCCTTTGCTCTGGAAACACTGACTGCTGCAGAGAATGTAGTCAAAACTCTGATAGGGAGCTCTGACTTAACCCGTTCTCACTACCAACTTGTCGCTTGGTCAGGACCCCTTGGTGTCACTTTCTGTGGCACTGGGTACCCCTTCAGCGTCCCCTTTTTCAGCATGTAGGGTAGTGTGATAGACTTTTATCGACAGCCTGTTCTCACTCCCAATGCCTCAATTGATGTAGTATAAAGAAAGAAAAGTCCACATACGGAAAAGGTTTGAATGGTTGGATAGATGAAGCACAGGACCAGGGTTTGTGTCCTGTATGAAACCAGTGACGGTCGATTTCTTTTGTAAGAAAAATGCGTGCAACTTAATATGCGCAAGTAACGTATGTAACTAATGTACTTATTTTAAGCCAAATCTTGATCTTTTCCTAAACCTAAACAAGTAGTTTTGTTGCTTAAACCTAACCTAAGTACAACGATGTGTTTAGTATTGTTCTTTTTGACAGTCTAACTTTATGTTGCTCATTTTGCCACCCTATCACAAAGCTAGTATACATTCCAGGACTGTTATATTGGGCTTCATTCCAGTGTACAATGGTTTCTGGTCTTCTGGACACTCAGTGCAAGTCACTGCAGTGTCTACAGAAGTCTACCAAAAAACATCAGTGTGTGGAGCAGAGTGACAAAGAAAAAGAAAACTGAAGGGCTCAATAAGTGACTGAATGAATGAATTGATGAATGGAGGAGAGAATGAATGAAACAGTCTGTGCACGTGCAACAGGCTAGATGGCAAGTCAAGGTTGCCATAGCAACCATGGGATGTGACTAACTGCTGCTACATATTTTGGTCCCTTGCACACATTCACTGCTAACCAGCAGCTCCGTGTGTTCGGAGCTTAAGTGCAGTGGCTCGTCCCAAAAGTTGAACTTGCAAGTATCTGTCTGAAAGTGATGGTGTGTGGGCGTATTTTAACGAAGGAAGTAACATGCCAGACACTTTTCACCGAGTCACAACTTGTTTGACGCAAAAAACAACTCCCTAGTTCAGCTAAACAAAGAGTTTAGACGCCAGAGCGGGCGCACACAGAGAAAAATAGACCAATAAATTTAAAAAAAGGGGTAAAGGTTTTTTTTACAGAGAATAAGTCACGCCTGGGATGCAGCAGACTGACGCATGAGGTAAAAATAACCCCAACGTTTCTATTTCTCTCCCGCAGTAGTCTTCTCCAGCTCCTCTCCCTCCTCCGCCGGTGCTCTATTTTTAGCCCACGATGACTCTCCTCCACAGAGCGTGAGCGCCTGTCTGCCACCGCACCGCACGTGAGCCTCCTGCACGTGCGCTGCTGTCCGTGACAGGCGGCTCGAGCGTCAGACACGGCCCACAGCACCGCCGCCGGTACCGACACCAGCGGGAGGAGGGATGGGGAGGAGGGGAGAGGGAGGAAAGACGAGGAGGAGGAGGATGGATAGATAGAAACTGTACCTTTTATTCATGAAATGGTGGAAAAAAGCAAGAGACAAAATGAAATAATTGCTGCTTTCATTTAACTTTTTGTGCCAATTAATGCATTTTAACAAGACAGCGTCTCTTAGTCAGACACTTGGGTTGTCTCCTCAGATACTACAGGCTGCTCAGTGTGTCGTGCTGTCAGATGATGGAGGGTAAAGAGGGATGTAAATGACCACAAGTTAAAATGAATTCATTCAGGCCCGATTCTGCCTGAAAAAGAAAAAGCTTCAGGCATATTTAAAAAAGCTAAACTTGTTGGGAATAGCAAAAGCAAAAGTACTCATGGTGAGTCAAAATTGCCACACTAAATTAGAATGAGATATTGAGTCAAAATTCATTGCAGTAAATTATGTGCCGTGTTCCCAACACTTTGCTTTACTTATTCAAAATGAGGTAGAAAGTCAACATTGTGACATAAAAAGACTTTCACATATTATCTCCCAACAAAAACAGCAGCATCAGTCTGGGTTTGACAGTCGAACGGGAATATTGGGAATACAATGCAGAAAACAATCGTGCAGACACAGCAGGAAAAACTACACAAATGTCGAGCGCTTGAGAGGTCCATGGGGACGAGGTGGAAGGTGTAGTTTATGGGCTTTTTCCTGACGTTTCATAGTGGAGGTAAACAATCACTAAAAGTCGCTCCAGCAAATGTCCAAAGCAACTTTTGTTTATATTGAAATGATGCTTTAGCTGCTGTTTGAATTCCAACTGTTGGGACCATCGGGAACAAAAGAGGACACAGTGTGGTGTTGTTATATAGCCACAAAGATAGCTCTCGGCCTCATGTTTTGCACCAACGGCCATCTTCTATCAGGTTTTGTCCATCAGAAAACTCTTCTGTGTGTCATTCTGGAAGTCATAAATAACTTTTATTTGTAGTTTAACTTGCAGAATCTCTCCCATCATTAGTATTTCTACCTTTTCATGGGTTTTCCTTTTCCTAACAGGAATGGACCTCCGTAGTTTTCTAACTGTTTTCCCACTCCAGGGGTTGAGGTGAGGACTGAGTCGCCGGACCGCACGTGTCTTTCCGTGGAATGTGTCCAGGATTTTCTTCCTGTTTTACCGGTGTTCCATATGTTTGGATTTGAGTTCTCAGTCTTATCCTTGGATCTTTGCAGCTCATTCATTTTCAAAAGGGATTTTCTGTGTTTTGCACTGCATATGATCAGCAGTTGTTTTTTTAACTTCCACAGGAGTCCGGCTTCCTTCTTGACATACTATCTCCTGCAGAGCTTCTCAAGATCTTTTTCAGTCTATATTTGACTGGCTTGATTACTGCTTTTGAGCTGCCATCTGCTTTTGTGCTGCAGGAATCTGTTCTCAGACACCCTCAGGAGCTGAGCTGTATTTCATAGATTAAAAAAATGCAAGTCACTGAAATCTGCGAAATGAACTTTAAATTTAATTTGACTGCAGAAGGGATGGAAATATGGAAAAATTTACACAATTCTGCCTTTTTTTTAGTCAGCTGGCCACTTTTGGCTGGATTGTAATGCTATTTTGTACAGACCTACAAAGTCTCCAGAGGATCAGGCGGAGATGATGAGCTGTAATAACTCTGGAGATGTCTTGTCTTCTCTTGTGGCGCCATAATTAGGTCAAAGATTCATGTTGACCAAATACTTTGAGCTATGACCAAATTCCTGCAGAACTAATGACATCCCCATCAACTCGTGTTTAGCGCTAATTACCAAAACTTTTACAAGCTAGCACGCTAAACTAAGATGGTGAAGATAGTAAACATTCTACCTGCCCATCATTGGTATGCTAATGTTAGCATTTAACTGCTAGCATGGCTGTAGACCTTTAGTCTCATTTGAACCTGTGTTTTAGCAGAAGTCAGCAGCTGAGCTCATCACATCTTGAAAATTCTGATTTTTAGATGTATAATCAGTGTTGGCACTTCGAGATCATTGTGGATCAAGAATCACATGGAAACTGCTAACATTATTTTTTTTGCCATAAACACTGCCTCCTGTGTATCACGAGAATTTCGTACAAGTGTAATATTAGAATAGGCAAATCTGAAAGGTCTTAAATTTCTGTGGACACTTCATTAGATCCTGTAGGAGAGAAAAAAAATGTAAAATAAAATAATAATAATAAAGTTAATATTTCACAATTACAAATCATTACATAAAGCTTAAGTCAAAAGATCTACTCCAGTCATTTCCTATGGAGTCTCAGGTGCGCTGTCATGGCCTTTTGAATTGTGCCTCGCTGGGTGTTGACAGTTGCTCATTTTTCTCTTATTTCTTTGGACCATTAACTATAAGAGACGGTTTTCTTCCACAGTTAGTTTTCACTTCCAAAGTGACTCTGATGAATGCAATCAAGCACTTCCTGTCTCAATGATTGTGGTACAATGATTCTGTCTCCTTTGAAGAGAATCCCATCAGAGATCATTATCTCTTTGTATTTCCAGTCATCCTGAATGCTGCTGAAGGAGCATGACTCTTCTTCTCTGCACCATCTGTCTGATTGTATGATGTGTTTCTTAATTGTCAGCGTGCTCTAATATATTTTCCAAATTGCCAAATAGACACAGGTATTTTTACCCTATAATTATAATGTACATTATGTGCTTCTAGATCCTGTGTCTGCAGAGTATTTATGCTCTTGCTAAACCAAGAGCAACTATAATTCCTTTACTATATTAGTAGACCTTTAGACACACATCAAGCTCAGCTCTATCTCGTCAGTGTAAACTCTGCCTCAGCTGGCCTTTGTCATCTTAAACTACAGCATAGCATACTAATTCTTAGTTAGCATGCTTAAATATTTGCATAGTATTACCATAATTCCAGTGGGCTATGCTAATGGTACCAGTGTAAAAGAGCTCAGGCTCATACTTCAAATATTTGCATTGTTGAGACTGTCCTCCAAGAAAAACAGCAATATATCGGTTTCAGCAAATGCCCAATAACCACATGTGTTTTCATTCAGCTTTACATCCTGCATCACACAGACTGTTGTGTGCCTGATGCATGTTCCCGCTACCTTGCAATTGATCATCTCATCACTTTTTAGATAGGTTGGTAAACCTTAACCCAACCTAAAAAGTTGTTTATTAGCCTTATCGTTGCCTTAACCCCAAGATTAAACCTACAGGAGACCTCACGCCCAATTGTAACTTCAAACAGAGACAACACCTTGAAAGGAAAATTCTCCCACAAGTCCCCAAACAGCCTTACAACGTGGAAGAAGACCGAATATATAAATTATAGGAAACATACATGCACTCAGAGCACAGTCTGAGACAATCATAGCGCTCCCTGAAGCATGTTCTTTTATGTCCTGAAAAACCATGTGGATCCGGGTCAAATACTTCGTTTTTAAGGATTTTCTAGGTGCACAGTAACCTCTTGGTGTTACTGATGGTTTACTTGCAACTTTTTAACCTAAACTTAACCGGTTACCTTTGCACACAGCCAAGATAGATTTTCCCCCATTTCCAGTCTTTATGCTAGGCTAAGCTAACTGGCTGCTGTTTGTCACTTCACGGTTACAGTACAAACATGAGAGTGGTATAAATCTTCTTATGCAACTTTCAGTCAGAAAGCAAATTTGAGTATATGCCAAAATGGTGAACTTGCTTCAAACATGAAGATGAAGGCCCCCTAAACTTAGCTTGGACCAAACAAAAGTATAGCTGAAGTTGAAACATGACAGCTGAGGTTAACGAGCCACAGCTGAAGATGACGAGGGACAGATGAGAGTGAGATCTGTAGATCAGCTGTAGCTGATAAAGTAAAGCATAAGCTGATGAAAGCCGAGCCAAGTTTGACAAGGTAGAGCAGACCTTGACAAGTTGAGACTGAGACGTCTCGGCTTGTCAAAATCCAATCATAAAATGGATTAAATCTGTCTTATTTTTCATCTTATTTTTCAGTTTGTGCTGTCTCACCCACGGTTCACAGCTTTTCCTTCCTGTAGGCGGTGTGCTGCTAATCCAATCTCGGATGCAACACCTGACAATTTCACGGGTATGCTAAAGTCATAGTATATCAGCCCAGGTGTTGGAGGGAGGAATGTTTTCACCTCATGCTCATTGTTACAGTACCACATCACACCTGAAGATCTGAGCTCTTGGGAGTGAAGTTTCCTGAAGTACCTTTCCAAGTTTTTTTTTTTTTTTTTTTTTTAGATGTTCTTCATTGCTTCGGCCTAGTTTAGTTTGTGTTTGAAAAAGTGTGTTTTATATTCTTCCTTTCCTCTGACGCTGGATTCAGTCTCATATGATGTTGTTCCCTCATGCCCCAAACCAGTATGTCATCCATGTTCGCTTATATGCCATCCAAGCATTTAATAACAACCGGCTTCATCGTCCTGGAAAATTTCACATGTAGTTGACCCGGAATAGAAGCCTTTAGAATGAACTGCGTTCGAATGCTCACAGCTGAGCGACTTTATTATTATAATCATGTGACTTCATCCACAGCTGGATGCTGATAGTGTTCTCGTTTCATTGCTGAATATAGATTTTGTGGATCTGAGACTTGGAGTTGGCTCACGTTCTCCAGTTTTTACATTCTCTCACTCAGTGGGATCAACAGTCTTTTAGACAACTCCAATTTTGTCTTGTGGGCATAGTTCTTCTGTCAGATCATCCAGCGGTTTTTCTGTGTGGAGTTGTGAATTTTGGGTACTTCCTGCCAGTGGTTTGTTCTCCTTTCAGCCCTCAGAGATGTTGTTCCATTCTCAAAGTGAATAATCTGAGCTGTTGACTTCTCCATTTAGTGTGTTGACTCATTTTAATTCAGCACAGGCTTTCAGGTCTAATATTACAATACACGCTATATGTTCACCAAACATCATGAGCTCTTTATATCTACAGAGGGAGCAGGTTCTCTTCCAGAGAGTCTGCCATGCTGCACCACCATGTTTCCACACAAAAAATGCCATTAAATTACAATAAACTAGCAGCTACAGTTACCAGCATGAAACTGGTGTTTAACAGTGTACCTACTCTAATCTGCAATCTACAGCACTGTGCTGTATAGAACGGAAGCTTTGCAATATAATACTTCAGCTTTTTGATTGCCATGATAGCATTATTTCATTGATCCTACTGCTACGTCCATTAACAGTTTCTTACTGTAAAACAATTGAAAGTTGCTAGCACAGAAATGACTTGGACAAGACATGACCTTCCAAACTACTAAGTATTTCAGACATTCTGCCACTCACAAATTTAAACTAATACATTTTTTGTAAAACATATAACACAATACATAAAACGATAATCCATAAAACACAATTCCTAACGCTGAACAAGTTATCAATCTGCAAATCCTCATCCATGTACCGTAAATTCAGTTTCCTTTTTTCTTGAACTATGACAAGAGATCTTAAATTGCATCCACGTTTCCCTCACTTGCGTCTTTTCCTTGCATCTTAGCCCGTCCCACCGGAGATTCAAGGAGAGACGCAAGGAGAGAAGAACCGAGGAAATATGTTTTAGGAGAATTGAGACGTCCTTTCCTCTGAAGCGTCACGTGAAACGACGTCTGTTTCTGATGACGTGGCACAGCTGGATCTGCTGCATTTACCGTTATATTCACACCCCCAGCCCTCAAAACTCTGTTTAGACACATTCACATATATTTACATTATTAGAAAAAAAGTCTCCAGCACTAGCAAATAAGCATGTAGCACTTTTATTAATGCACATGAGAATTAATGACTTCATTCTTGACTGGATGCCTCTTCCCGGTAAACAGATGGTCAATTTCTGACCTGAACTTCATCAGCCTCGCTGTGTCTTCTTTCCCTGTTGAATGACACAGATTTCAGAACTGTCAGTAGAGGAAAACATTATTTCACTCAGATAACACGCAGAACAAGTGACGAGACGCCGATGTGTTTGGTTTATATATCAGTGACAGTTCTGTAAACATGAGTTTAGGCTTGTAATCATAACGTCAAAGTTTCTGACACATGAAGTTTAATAAATAACAGAGTGCTGGAGTCTATATGATCAAATATGTTACACACACGCTCGGAGGCTGCTGTTGTGAGATTTATAACATTTTAACAGGTTGTGGATGAAATATCTTTCATTGAAATTGAAAGCTCTTGTATTATTGCTCTTTGGAGAACATAACGATAAGTTAAGCACGTCTGAATTACAGCTATTCATTGCAGGATACTTACACTTTCAAATGTTCCCGCTGTGGGGGCGGAGTCTTTAGATCCCTCCTCACTCCTCGGAGCAGAAATAAGAGCTTTGGGACGGCCGGCAAGATGGCGGACCACAAATGACAATTAAGAGAAATGAGATGCACCCTCTATAACATTACATGTATTAAACCACTGAATCAACCACATTCTGTGGCATTTCAATGGATTTCAGGTAAAGAAATTCTTTTCAGAATACAGTCCATTCACAATCATTTCAATCTGGCTCTCAATCATTTGTGTACAATTTAGACACAATACTTAACGTACCCTGTATAAAATTAATGCAATGTCATGTCGTGAAAGGACAGACCTGGAAGTGTATAAATGAGACAACGAGACTCAACTATACTGAACACAACACACTACAATGAGACTCGTCACCTTAAAATGACATTACCATCTGGTGCAGTGTGGGCTATACCTCTGTGAAACTGATGTCCTGTGTGGAGACGTGTTGGGGCCTGCATTAAGTCTATAGTTTTTTGTTTTGTTTTTTTTAAAAGGGCAGCCACATGGGGATTCACAGTTGCTACCTTTTTTTGGACCAGTTCCCCGTCTCTTTGGACACCACCTTCACCCAATTTTAAGCAATACATTTTTTCTTTTTTGATTATTTACATCGAGTATTTTAAGTTATACTGCTGCAAATCATTACTTTCCATGACTTGGGATGACAAGAAAAACACAGATGAGAGAACTACGTCCATGGAAAAGCACTAAAAGAGTTTATAGGAGTTTATAAAAGAGTTACAGAAAGAGAGAAATCAGACAGACAGACAGACAGACAGAATTATGTCCTATATTACGTCTTGTATGTAACACTTACCGAGCAGTATCAGCTGTGGACTGGCTGGGAGAGTCAGGGTGCGCTCAACATCGGCTGCAGTGGCAGACATCTGCAGAACATGGACAGTGGTATCCAAGTTAAGAACAAAATTGTGTGTACAGTCATAGTAGACATAAAAATAAAGCTAAGTATCAGTCCCTCTGTTCTCTCATCAACGTAGCCGGTCAGCAGCTGGATGATGCTGATGGCCTACGTTGATGACAGACTGTGCATCTTTTTGCTTTTGTCCTTAAATACTACTAATACCTATTCCCTGTACGCTTAGTTTTTAGTGTGTAGATATTGCAAGCCCTGTGAAGGTCCTCACTTTTCTGGGTATCTATCAGTGTTTACATCAGCTTCAGCAAGTCCAAGCAAAGTTAGTTTTTCTTAAAGTTTGGAGAGAAGGTGTGACTGATTTATGTTACGTATTTCCTGATAGTGCTCAATGATTATTATGAGAATCAATTTATCTTATAGTTTCAGATACAATAAGGTTTAATTTCTGAGAAATTGTCCATTGTCTACTTTTCCCAGATCTTCATAACTGGACTGACTGGGATTCTCAAGTCACAACACTCCTCATCACATTCACTGGTGCTGCTTAGATTTGCGGAGTCCACGAGACTTTCTCCAGAGCAATCTTTCCGCTTTCTTGACACAAGCGATGTGAATGTGGACTTAACTGTAAATTTTTTTTGACACATTGTCTGAAAAGGCATGTACATAACTGTCTTGCCTTCAGAAATATGACTTTTCAGATGCCAGAGAAGACCCTGAATAGCCTCACACTTAGTGCTACATAAGTCAGTATGACATGTTAAAACTCCTGCACTATACAGTTTAGTCCTATTCTTTCCGTATTTATGGGGATAAGTGTAAGACTTGAAGGAAACTCGGCAAACGCTCTGGTGCATTCAGGGAAACAACACTTAAAGGATGCACTAGGCCTACAACTATGAGTTCAAATGTGCCAGACATATATAAATATATTGCTGCAGGTCTTAGCACATCCACTGCAGGTTATCATCTTTATACTGCAGCCTACAGATCTTTACAGCAAAACAGTCTAACTAGTCCAACATGTACACTTATCTCTACAAATAACTCCATAAAACACAAACAAAATTATTACGTCAAAACAGAGACCGCCACTTAACTAACCGATAGTTATATCACTTAAGTGCACATTTCATTCAACTTTTTGGCTCTTATTTGCATCAGCTTCCTCACAAGCAAGTTTCTCCAACGTGATAAAATATAACCTCGTCCCTTATGAATGGAAAATCACGTCTTACCTCGGACATCTGACTCGATCTCAAATTAATATTGAAAAAGCTAAACGCAAATGACCAAGCTAGCTAACTAAAGCTAGCTAACTTAAGCTAGCTAACTAAAGCTAGCTGCTGTTTGCTTAGACATTCAGTCCCAGTGGCTGTGAAAATCTAATAACTTGACGCGTTACTGGCAGCCCGGTTCAACCGTTAGCATAAAAATGTTTATCCACTCAGCAGTGAAAGGCGAGCTGACTGGTTAACTTTAACGCTATGCTTGCTAACGTTAACTGCAAACATTTATATGCACGCTAGCATCATCCGGTTAACACCAAGCAGCAGTCATATGGACTTCGTTAGGCTTATGTCATTTCGGCAAAAAAATAAATAAGAAAAACAGTCAGCACAATGTAAATTCAACACAAAATGACGTAACTGGTGATAATATCACAATTACCTTGTGAAGTAAACTGCAGGAGCAGCATACATGACGGTGCTTGTTGTGGAGGAGAGCAGCAGGTGGCGCTCCGTCTGGTCAAAGTCAGGGTGAAGATCGTCCTCTGCTGTTGATCATAAATCAATGTAAAATATATATATATATTCCTCATTGGCATTGAAATTTGCACGACTCAACTTTATTCACACAGAGCAGTACATTACTGTAAAAAAAATCCTGTATTTTTACAGCAGTTTGATGCATTAATGTAACTCCAAGAAGCATCACATAAAGTAATGAGTCAAATGATGAGTGTAATTCTGATTATTTTATTATATAAAAATACCAAATTACTAACTAGACTAACTCTTATTATTCACTTATTTGTTTATTGTGTATTATTTCTAAGATGTATAGATGTTCACATTAAAACAAAGCGCTGGCATTTGTGAAAACTGTGCATTATTCACTCAAACACCACCTTTTCACAGCTTCTACATATATGGTGGTTCAGGCCTTTTAGCTTCATGATTGTCAGTCTACAGCAGGACGTCTGGCTGCCCGTTATGTTACAATAACAACGAGTCTGTAAGCAGACTCATCAATGTCTCGGCCTCGTCAGAGTTATAGTTGACTGTATGAGCTCATGAGGAAATCATTGGTGCCAATCTGCCCTGCATTCAGGACTGACACACCTCCAGGAGGTGAGGAAACAAGCAGGCCAGCAGGCCATCACTGCAGACCCCTCGCATCCTGGGCACAGCCTGCTCCAGCTTCTCCCCTGCTATGGGGTGCCGGAAGAGACGCTGCCGGTCAAACAGAAAATATGGGCCCACGAAGAGGCAGTGATGAAAGATCACATCCAACACCTCGCGCAAGAAAGCATTCAGCTTCAGGTGTGCCGTCTCAGCTGATCTGGTTTCTGACAGCTTCTTTCAGAAGAATTCAGACCTTTAGAAATTAAATTAAAACATGCTGTTTTTCTCTTTTCAGCAGGTCAAAGTGAAAAACAACAAGATCTCCTTTTCCCTTCCCCTTCCCATATGACTTGTTCAATAAACTTAAAAAAAAAAACATTTACACATCTGCTTTCTGTTTTTGTGAACAGACACAATATAAGCTTAGACCAACTTTGTTGATCCCATGCAGGGATCGTGTCACAGCAGCAGAACTACGAGATCAGATGCATAGATAAGTCATTTTAAAGACTTTTTGAACAAATTCTCCAAGACACATAAAGCAATGTGTCAAAGAAGCTGTAATAATGAAAAATGATATATCAAATTACATCCAACAATTGTACTGTATTGTTGCGAATGGAATCAGGTGGTGGCTAAAGTGTCTTGTGTGTGCAGATAACATTGTTTACAGCCTGAAATGCAGCTATTTCACTTGTAGCAGAAAAACCAAAGTGTGCAAAGTGTGTGTCTTTTTACATTCCAGTGGTTGTTTTATGGTGATTGACAGCCCGGCTGACCAAGTAGTACAGGTGAATGACAACAGACGTTAAACTGAAACACATGCACGCTGCTGAAGTTACAACCAAATCTACATGAATGAGTTACTCTCACTGCAACTGGATGCAGGTCAGAATTTAAAAAGAATGGAAGCTGTAAAAAAAAGGCAATGGGCGGAGACACCAAGTTATACCTCAACTCAGTGATTGCAACAGGTGTGTTGTCCCAAGGTTAGCTGTAAACATAAGATCATCACGTCAAAAAGCTGAAAAGGTGCGTTTTACAATCTGTATCTCTAATCTTGCCTCTGTTTCTGATAACCAAAGAAAAACAAGCAACAGAATGGACACATGGCTTTATGTGGTCTTATCTCAGTGACCTGCGTCTGAGGGTGATGTCTGACTGTATATCAGGGGTTCTCAAACTTGTCACTCAAAGGTCGGGTCTGGAACAATTGGCGATAACAAAATAACTTTTAATACATTCATTAACATCACATCTCTTGTGATTGGGCCAGCTGCAGACAGTTATTTATTTATTTTATATTTTTAATTTCATTTTAATATCTCATCTCAATTTAGGAGCTCGTTGCAAATTCTCCGGCTTAGCGTTTATGTGTGAACTCTGCAGCAACAACACACAACACTCCCTCCAGCAGTTACCGTCACCATGACAACGATGTCGAGGAAAGGGAAATAACCCAAATTAAAACCACATTCATCTGGGGACAGGATCACAGTGAATGATCCCCAGCGACGCTGTATAGTCATGGTCACTGACAAATTATTGATCAGCAGAAAATGTATTTCTACTCAAAAAATGTTACAGTTCATTTTGAAGCCTATTTATAACACGAGGTGTGGCAGGGATCCTCAACTACATCTGTCCATGGGCCGGCATGCTCTGAATTCATAGCGATGGGTGGGAGGTGTGAGCGCATCTTGAATGAGGTCAACTACAAAAGTTATCCCTGAGACCTCTTTCTCTTTCCACCATTTTCTTAAATATGAAAACTAAGCAGGTTTTAGGTCCACAGGCTTATTGGTTTTCAGTGAAAATGCATTAGTCACCAAAGCATCTCTATGTTGAGGAATTGATTCTATTGAATAAAACATTTTTTTGATAAGAGATTTTGATTTTCTTCTTGGCATTTTGGCATGACCAGTGGTCAGATGTGAAACAGCAGCTATGCGTCCTCTCGGCCTGCAGATGGCACTGTGGTATTATTTACCACTTGTGTACTTCAGCAGGAAGGAAGACACAACAGAACTACTGACAACACTGAGGGAATTGCCAAAATTTACTGAGCAGCACCATTTCCACAATTTAGAGGTTTGGCTGTTTGGATTTTTTTTTTCTTTTTATGAGTGGCGGAAAGTAACCAAGTACATTTACTCAAGTCCAATTTTGACATATTTTACTTGAGTAATCCCATTTGATGTTATTTTCCACCACATTTCAGAGGGAAATATTGCACTTTTCAGTCCACTACTTTGCTTGACAGCTTTAGTTACTTTGAAGATACATTTTATTAATACAGAATATAACCAATTAATTTTGATATTATAGATTAAGCGACTCAGCAGTATATACCGCAGTTACAATTTGCTCCGACTTTACCAACTTGAACATTAAAGTGATGAACACTTGAATGCATCAGTAGTTTTAATCCAATAATATATATTTGAGTATGTTTACTTTTGGTACTTTGAGTACATTTTCATGCTAATAATCCAGAACTTTTACTCTACACTGTGGTTTTTCTGAGTACTTCTCCCACTCCTGACTTTTATAAATTAACTTTATAATTTGTTGTAAATTAGATTTTACACTCAAATTGCTCTTCAAAGAGGCTGAACTATTTGATTTCACAGTAACAAATCCAGTCATATTAGTAACAACTTAAATCATGCCGGTTTGTCACACACAAATGTGTGATTTCCACTGGGAATGTTTTTATCCTCCATTTTTATTCTTTATGTTGATTTCCCAACTAAAATCTCTCAACAGCTTCCAGATGAGAGAAGACCTGATAAAAATATTGATGTGTCCCTCTGAGTCACCTGGCTTCACCTCGCAGGCTTCATACAGGCTGTCCTGCCTCACCTGTGGAGTTTGCTGGGACTGTATGGCACCTAAAGGGGAGACCTGCAGACACCACTCAGGGAAGTAAAAAGTTCTTTCACCACCTATGCTTGAAATTATCATTTAGTATGTATTTTAATAACAGTTACATGTAATATTATCTTAAAAAGGTGCATCTGTCCAATAAAACACAGTAAAGCACAGTGCTCTTTGTAGTAAGGATGCGATAAACAAAAATTGCTTCTATTAAGGAAACTGAACATGATTATATTGCATTAACGAGAAAGCAGAGCTTTGCATAGCATTTCTGTTTTTCTTTATTTTATTATAAGATTACTAGATAACTTACTCACTAAGTTCAATATGGGAGCACTGCTCAACGTCTGACATGGTGTTGTCCTGATGGGAAGAGTGATAAGATAAGATCTGTACGTCATAACTGAGAAAAACAGCCAATTTGAGCTGACTGTCATAAATATAGAGTGATGTAAACAGCGTAGGGTTGCTCAATGTTCCTGACGCAGTTGTAGTGTCTGACTCCCCCTCCCCTCTATCTGTGCAGCCTGCGCCTGTGGAGCAGCACCATATAGATATGACTTCATTAGATAAGCACCGGAAAAGTGTTAGCAGGGCCTTCGGAGATAAGATGGCCAAAAAGGAGGCTTCTGATTTGCTGGTGGAAATGTCACAAGGCCACGTTTATTATGTCATCGAAGGGGGTCTCACATTTCCCTTTCACCTTGACTCTGTCTCCTGTTTCCATTTGTAAGATAAGATGAAAATATGTCAAATATTTACATGTAAAGGTTACATTTAAAAACTGATATTTTCGAATTATAGGTCATAATTTTCCTACTTGAATCACTACTTCAGAGGCATCAGCTTTAATTAGAAAATAGGACTTATCATATATATAAAATGAATATCGAATTATCAGAGTATCAGCAGTGTGTCTGTGTCTGCAGTCCTGCTGATCTCAGTACCACACAACCAAAGTTCCTTTCATATGTTGCCTGAGCCATGTGCTACTTTTAGAGCCTGATGGGACACACGTGTTGTCTGCAATGCCTTCTGCCCCTTGACCCTCCATGTCTCTCTTGATGGCTCATGGCCTCTGTGGCGAGAGGCAGTGCAACTATGTGGGACTGCTGAGTGAAGGGAGCGTGCTCTGGTTAATATTTAATGGTTGTTCCTGCTAAAGAATGAATTGGTTTCAGTCTGAGACACTGGGATAAAACTGATAACGCAGCACTTCGAAAATCAATAGGCTAAAATAAGCACAACTCTTTAAAGAAACAAATGGTTATAAAAACAGCTTTTATTTTAACTGCTAACAGTCTTTTCCTACCATCATTTATGCATCATTGAGCTGAAAAAGTAATCATGTTTGCCGAGTTGCTCACTACTTTTTCTACATGTGTGCATACATGTTGATTTTTTCCTGAGAGAAATGACAGCTGTCCAAAACAGACAGGTTAGTCAACACTGAAGAGCTTGAAGGCCGAATACAGACGAAAATAAACAATTATAATGTGATTCCTGAGAGACTTTGATGTCAGAGCATAAAGCATGGTGCCTGAGCCAAGAGACAGTTAGCTTAGCTTAGCATAAAAACTGGAAAGAGGAGGAAACAGCTTGCCTGGCTTAGCAAAATCTACCTACTAGCCCCTATAAAGATCACCTATTAACACATTATATCGCATTTGTTTAATCTGTACAAAAACAGTGTAAACAGTGTGTCATTTTGCCATGAGTCTGTGAGGAAGTCAGGGCTAAGAAATGGTCTGCTACAAACCCCCTGTAAAATCACAAAGTGGCATTTTTTAGTACTGATTTTGTACAAATCAAACAAATGAAATATAACATGTTAACGAGTTTTACAAGCACTGGCAGGTGGATTTTGTTACCTTTGGACAGAACCAGGCTAGCTGTTTAGCTAAGCTAACCAACTCAGAGTGGTATCAATCTTTTCGCCTAACTCTCAAGAAAGTGAATAAGCCTATTTCGTGAACTACAGTACATATTCCTTCGAGGAACTCATATCCAGGCCAGCACAGTGACTTCTAGTCTTTGTCCGTGTGTATTAAACATGAGAAGAAACTGTCCAAAATACAGAAAATTAAACTAACAATTGACTTTAAACATCAAGTTGGTCCTGAATCACAGGTTCTTGTCTTGTCCCTTTTCCTTGCAAATCCAGCAGAGAGACCAGGGGACCAGAGTGGTCGGGATTAAAAGTGCAAATGCACTTTTACCGAAAGACAGGAAGTAGAAAGTCACAAGATTTTCAGAGGAAAATGTCCATCCATCCAACAGCTTCAGCAGAAATAAGGAGATGATAATACATCCCATCTTGAAACTGGTGCTTGATTTCTTCCTCTTGGTCTCGGTGTAGAGGGGCGAGTGCAGGCCCAGGCCCAGGCCAAACAGGGTGCCCATGTTACGCAGGAGGCTGGCGAAGGGCGTGGTGTCCAGGTGGACCCACTCGGGCCTCACGCACCACTTCTGGGCTTTCTCCAGGGTCCACAGCAGGTCCACGCCCACAGCTTTGAGCAGGATGTAGAAGCCAACAGCGAAAGAGGTCAAGAAGAGGGTCGTGTAGAAGTATTTCTTCATGCTGGCGCTGTGGATCCATTTCCCCTTTGAGACCACCTCAGCTACAAGAACACCTGACACAAAACCAGAGAACAGTGGCAACCCTCACATGTCTGCAAAGCGTAGTGGGCCAGTAGAGAGACCACAAACAATATATAGTATAAATCCTCTTAAAAAACAAACTTTTATCAGTACAAAATGGATCAATATTTGTCCAGACTAACCTGTGATGGCCCCAGCAATGACCTGATGTGGGAAGTGGGCCGCCATGTAGACCCTGGACATGCAGACCACCAGCTCTACCAGGCCCATTAACATCCACAGGCCTGCCTGCAAGAATCTGACAGAGCGTGAAATCTGAACATGAGTGCACAGGGCTGCGAGGTTTAGACGTTTCAAAGAAATGAATGATTGTGTTACCACAGACTCACTTGTATAATAAAGGGGGGCATCGCTTCTCTGTTGCTATAGAGAGCACTGCTGTTACCATCACATACCAGACGCCAGCTGCACCCATAGCATGACCTGAGGGGCTTCCTGCAACCAACAGGCTCAATCTCAGGCTTTATCAACTTCAGCTTCATCCTCAGAGATGCAGTTTCAAAGCAATGAAGGTCACATGATTTGCTCTACAGATTTCTTGTGGTTATTTTAAAATTAAAGCTGTCGAAATATATTAAATAAAATCTTGCAAGCTGAAGTCAGACCAAAACCAACTTGTGTGAGGGTTAGATGATGTTTGAAAGGGAAGGTGATTATGGGTCACCTGTCTGGATGCAGTGGATGAGATCTTTTATGAAATTAAAGTACTAATACCATACAGGAAAAATACACAAGTAAAAGTCATACATTGATAATTTTACTCAAATTTGTGCAGAAAAAATTCTCCTGTGACTGTCACGTATTATATAATTAGATTTTTTTTTATTCTTATTACTCATGCATAATGTGTAAGCTGAATCTTACTGTTGCAGCTGGTCAGTGGGGCTAATTTGTAACTATTTTATATAAGGCTTAGACTAATTGTTATTTTCATACAGGAAACACACTGGAAAAATAAGAAAAGAAAATGAAATATTTAAAATAATTTAAAGGAAAAAGCAGAATATCCTCATATTCGAGAAGGACTATTTGCCATTTTTACATGAGAAATGAGTTAAAGTGTTATTAAAATAGTTGCCAAATAATTTTCTTTGTATTGACCAATCAATTAATCAACTAATGATTTCACTGCATTAAACTGCAGCAAACTGATGCAATCATCAGAAAGGAGACTTCGATTATACAACCAGAAGATTAAGATATAAGAAAACACAGCAGAGGGTCAAAGAAAGTGGAGTTTATAACCCGGTTATCACATCTGAGATGATATCCATTCTAAGAAAGCCATGTGCACCTGCCAGACATCGTAAATATGATCTGCCAAGGAGACATTTAAGGATTGACCAGGCTGATAGTTCAGTATGCCAGAGAAGTCACTGGACTGCTACACCCTTCTTCAGATCTGTCATGAACCGTACCTGGTCCGGTCTCACATGTGATGGGAAACTGCTGCAGCGAGGGGGCCGGTCCTGCTCCATAAAACTGGGTCTCATGAACCCACCAGTACGGTCTCTCCCCAAACAGAACCCTGCCGTGCAAAGACCAAGACACTCAAAACACAACCGTTCTGTCTTTACGCATTTCGACTGATTTCACTGTTACATTCGAACCATTTCAGGACCAAGTTGAGCCAGTCTCCGAGGACCGCCACCCAGATGAGCCTGAGCCCCGTGTCCCTCCGCAGGTGGAACCAGATAGGGAAGAAAAAGAAGAACGTGGTGTGCAGGTCGGCCACCGTCGACGCCAGGCTGAACAGGCCCTCATACTTGCTGTATGTGGTCTGCAGGTGGACCGCCAGCTCAACCCCCCAGCTGTGGAGCAGATCCATGATATCACAGCCTCTGCCTGAGGATGATGCACTGAGTCTGGGGTGTTGTGTCTTTTTTTGGCCCCTCTCTCCTGCCACTGTGTGAGCCCCACTGGACTTTACTCAAGGCTAGCAGATTTGTTTGCCTTTGGGACAGAGAGACAGGTTCCCCCAACCTTTACTCCCCTGAGGCCCCTCTGCTAAAATCCATCATTAGAAATCAGCTGCCGGCCCTCTGACGGATCACAGATTTCTAGGAAAACCTTTTTTTTTCTCTGATTAATTTAGATGAAGTCTATTTGAGCCAGCTGCTTGTGAAATCCATTGATCCTGGCTCACAGTTTATCCTCTGTGTCCCGTGGATAGAGTGCATCATTTGTTTCTTCCTGCAGACGAAATGACCGCTGAAATAAGATGAAATACGAGCTCATTTTGAGCTTCACTGCCAGACCTGTTAGCAATGACGGAGCAGTAACTTGTACACGACCTCCAACCTTTTTCCCTTTTTATCACCGACTATCTCCTCAGCTTCTACTCAGTCAGAACCCAATCATTTAATCATTGATCTCCTTATGTAACATACATTACCTCCAGCAGTGAGTGCCACCAAATCATGAGAAAAACAATTACATAACTGAGAAATTATTGCTCAGTGGCTGCATGAATGGGAAAGAAATACCCTTGCAGTCAGTTTTAGCCTAAACTAAAGCACCTGAGTGAGATATTTTCTCGGAGAAATTAAGAGCCGATAGGTGATGTTTTAAAATATTTTGCAGTTTGATGCAAAGCCAATGTTATTGTGCAGCTTGTTGGTTTCTTTGTCATCCAGTCTCTTGTTTAATTTGGGTCATGCTTGTCAAATATAGCCGTTAGTCAACTGACTTCCTTTCTGTGCTGCGTACAGTGAGAAAGATACCGATTGACGTCTTGTTTTCCTACTATCTTTTCAGCTTGTTTGTGTGGCAGAGCTCCCAAACTCTCCTGAAACCCAGTGTTTTATTACACATGTGCAAGGTCCAAAGATCAGCGTGAGCATGCGTTTGGGTGGTGGGTCCCTCCGGTATAAAACCAACCAGCTGTCTTGCTGATAGCAACAGTTAGTTTTTACTCCCTCGCACGTTACCAGACTGAGATTTCTCTCTCTGTCTCGAGGCTAAGATGAACGATATAATGGACGCCATGCAGGGCTTTGGGGTGAGCACCACCCGCTACCTGCAGACCAACTATCAGGACGCCCAGGGCCTGTTTCTCTGGGTCTCCTGGGCCGCGGACCTCAGGAACACGTTCTTCATCTTCTTCCCGCTTTGGTTTCACCTGCGCTCATCAGTGGGCATTAAGCTCATCTGGGTGGCCGTGATCGGAGACTGGCTTAACTTGGTGTTCAAATGGTGAGTAAATCTTTGAATTGGAAGTTTTTGAGCAGAGTCACCTGAAATGTCCTTAAGACTATAACTGAGTGCTTGTCCCTGTTGTCTTATTCAGGATCCTGTTTGGGGAAAGGCCTTACTGGTGGGTCCATGAGACGGCTCATTATGCAAACACAGTTCGTCCTCACATCGAGCAGTACCCCATGACCTGTGAGACTGGGCCAGGTGAGACATACTGGAGAGCAACAATTAGCTTTAACCCCCCGTTCCTCCCTCTCTATGCGCATTGCACACAATAATTCCTGGGATATTACATGGCGTCAGGTTTGCTGTGTCTAATCAGTTTACCTGTGTGGATGAGTATCAGCTGCAGATTTTGACACAGGGCCTCAGGACCAGGTAATAAAGCAGGATCCATCAGTACGCCATCAGCTGATATTGAGGTTTACTGGTGCATATTCCCAAAAACTAGTTGCCACACAGTGGACCCGGACTTTGTTTCCCTGCTTTGTAATCGTGCACAGGTTCGTCTTTATATCATATATGCCATATATGTCATACATTACATTAATATTAAGTTGATATAAGGTAAAACCTTGACTCCAAAACAGCTGGGAGGCTGTGTAAAACATGAATAAAGCCCAATGTGATCACAGTGATTCCACAGGTTGATTGGAAACAGGTGAAAGTATCATGATTGGGTATGAAAGGAGCATCCTGGAAAGGCTCAGTGATTCACAAGGTTCTTTGGAATCAGGGTTGTAGCATTAAACTAGTGTTAAACTGGTCCAGAGCATCTGGTCTTAACTACCTTATGTCCTACTCTGGGAGGTCGTGAGGTGATTAATGGGGTAGAAAAGAAGAAAAACGAAACTATTTCTTTGCCATTTTTGTGAAATGTTGGATAATTTTACCTCTTTGGGTCATCTGAGAGGTTTAGAGAGGTTTATATTTCCCTCTGTATTGTAGTGAAGAAGTATAAGAGTACATTACTTGAATGAATGTTCAACAGATTAACAATGCCATCATTGTTCTCCTTGAGTCAATCACTGATATCTCCACGCTCTCTGTTGGCCATCCAGGCAGCCCCTCTGGACATGCTATGGGAGCTGCAGGTGTTTACTACACCCTGGTGACCTCCATCCTCGTCATCATGACCAGCAAGAAGAAATATGGAAACAAGAAATCCACCAACAAGGACTGGTGAGTCAGAGAATCTACAACCTCTGCAGCACAGCTTTGCTCTCTTGTGTTGTTTACCATTTTCCGTCCAGTGCTTATCACTGTGGAAACTAATCTGCTCTGTGCGGTGGTTGATCATTGACTCCTGACAACTATTTGTCTGAAGCAGGAGGTTATGCATGAGTTGTTTTGACGTCCAGTTAGTAAATAATAACTGTGTTAATTGTTATATTGCTTCAAAAGGTTAACTGGCTTGTTCCGGGTCATGGCAAGCAGGGCCGACTGATTTGAAATCTGCCTGTTTCATAAAAAATAATTTCTGACTTGCCTGAATTTCTGCTTCGACAGGTATCTGAAGGCTGGTTTGTGGACACTGTTTTGGGGAGTCCAGGTGTGTGTCTGTCTCTCCAGGGTCTTCATCGCAGCCCACTTCCCTCACCAGGTCATTGCTGGTGTTATCACAGGTCAGTACAGGAATAGATAAAGAGTAATTCTCAAGCCTGTGTTGTTATGGTTGCTCTATAATACCTAATACTGACCTGCATGTTTCAATGGATTCTAGGTATGATCGTGGCTGAAGCCTTCAACAGAACTCAGTGGATCTACAACGCCAGCATGAAGAAATACTTCTACACGACCCTCTTCTTGACCTCTTTCGCTGTTGGCTTCTACCTCTTGCTCAAAGCTGTGGGCGTGGACCTGTTGTGGACCCTGGAGAAAGCCCAGAAGTGGTGCGTGAGGCCCGAGTGGGTCCACCTGGACACCACGCCCTTCGCCAGCCTCCTGCGTAACATGGGCACCCTGTTTGGCCTGGGCCTGGGCCTGCACTCGCCCCTCTACACCGAGACAAAGAAGAGCAGCAACACGTTGGTCAAAGCAGGGAGCATCATCAGCTCTCTGGTCCTGCTGCACCTGTTTGACTCCTTCAAGCCTCCCACGCACACCGCAGCCCTGTTCTACCTGCTGTCCTTCTGCAAGAGCGCCACTGTGCCTCTGGTCACCGTCAGCATCATCCCGTACTGCGTGAACGGAGCTCTGGGCCTGCAGAACAAAAAGGGAGTGTGAGCATTGAACTCAGATTGTACAGACTCATGAAATGGAAGTGCAGACTCTCTTCCGGATCAAAAAAACTTTCCTCTGGTGCTTAACGCATTCATATGTCCAGCTGATCCTCAAGAAAAAGCTTGTGAGATCAAAGGGAAATTGTCACCGGTGTCATTTGGAAACTGAACTCTGTGAGCACTGTGTGACACTAAGTGAAAGCACTATCCAGGAGGCCCAGGGGCACTTACAAAGACCACTTTTGAATTCAGCAAAATACGATAATTGCAGTTTTTTTTTCAGAGTCCTGGAAAAGGATGAACACAAGTCTACTGTAGCAAGTGACAATGCTGTGTTAACCTCACTTTAAAGACAATAACAGTCACTCAGTGTTGATGTGTTATGTCAGCTGTAATAATAATGTATTTTAAATGTTCTAGAAAGTATTTTTGAAAGTGTTTTCAATATTTTTAATAAAAAAATCTATATTATGTAAAGTGTATTAAGTGACTTGGTTCATATTTTATTGCACCATCAAACCACACTGGAGAGTATCATGAATATTCAGCAATTAATCAGCATTTATCTAGTCAATCAGAAGCAGAGTCCAACGCCCAGTAAAAGCACCTTAATGTAAAAAATACTCATTTGCAAGTTAACAGACAGATGTAGTGGTGTTGAAAGTACAATAGTACAATTTCTCTCTCTTCCCACCACTGCCACTCTTATTGCTTATCAAAGCTTTGGAACTACAGCTCCCACACATCACATCCCACAGAGCCCCAAACAGGAAGTATGATGTTGCCATGGAGTCATTTAGCTAGTTAGCTGTGAGCTACAACTTGAGGCCCGTTCTTTTTTAACCTGTATTTGTTTACATTTCGGGCAAATTAACATCATTACAAATATGCCGAATTAGCCATTGGCAGGTCCTGTTTGCATTGAATCTATTAATGTGCAGACAAATATCACTGAATTAGGTCAATACTGAATAAAAAATAAAAAATATGGGGATTCTCAGGCAGGGCCGGGACCTAAACGAAGCGGTTTTTTTCTATGATTTCTGAGCGGGTGATAGACGTTTAATCCGATGGACATGGTATCGTCGGGAAGTGTAAGCCACCCTGAACCTAAAGGTATGTCCGTCATGTCTTTGTGTTCAAATTTGACTGAGTTAAGACTTAAGAGATGGAGTACAAGTAAACGGACCGAACCAGCGAGCCAAACTACCATAGCCAACCTCCCATTGTTTTTAGAAATCCTTCATCTCCCCCTTTCCTCAAACATTAAGCAGAACAACTTTTGATCCGTTGATATTCAGTAATACGATGCCAAACTTAGTAATAATAATAATAATAATAATAATAATAATAATGGCGATGATGATGATAACAATAATAACAACAATAACTGAATAATAGTAATTATTATTATTATACGTTTATTTTATAATAAAGTTTTATATGAGAACTCAGAATACTTCATGAATTGAATGCCTTTGAACTCAACTGAAACCTTTTTTAAAGATGGCTCAGACATGTAATCATAAGTATACATTTATTTTTACGTTTATTTTGTTGCACATTGTTTTACATTTTGTTTTATTTTGCACGTGTTTTCCTGTAGAGGTTTGTGTTTGTACAAGGGAACATCTAAGGACGAGCACTGCAGGCTCTAGTTTAGGCTGTGGTACGTATGTGTGCCTACAAAAATGGACATTGAATGAAATAAATATTTGACCTTAAGCTGCTAACCTCAACAGTCATCACACCTTCAAACTATACTAAGACGAGAAATGCAATGAGGATTTTATTGGACTCCAAAAAAAAAACCTCACTGGTTACCCACATTGTTCCACTTTAGAGCATCTGTTTCCAAATATATGTTTTGTTGTCCCATTTCCCATGTTAGCTGTTGTTTAACCTCATTGAATAGGGATATATGTTTTGGCCAGAGTGAGATATCAATCATTAACTCAGCACCAAAGCCTCGGCCTTTAGCCTGACTTGCAGCGATGACATAGATCCACACGTCATGCACCCGTCTGTATGTCAGCCAGTGCACATAAGGCCAGCAGTGCAAGTTGAACATCCAATATTTGTCTGTTTGTGGAATACACACATGCCATCACAGATAAACGCTGATGTGTGCCACTGATGTGAATTGAAAGCTGTGTCACCAAAACTGGGTCAAAGACTTAATGCTGTGAAATTCACAAGTTCCAAAAAAGCTTTAACATAAACTCATGACAGCAAAGGTACGATTCTTTGTGAAGCTGCATGCTAGTCTTTCCATATCAGTGTTACTTCTGGATTAGGAAAGGTTTTGGTGCTTAAGGTAAAGGGAGTCACAACAGGACAGACTGTTGCTTTTCTGCATGCACACAAACATGCAGATACTAAGAAAATGTGCATTCATGTTTTTGCATCATTATATTTATATTTTCTTCCAAAATATAACTGCTGTTGCAAATTAGACAATACATAAATGTGGTTTATAGAAGACAGTTGATTTACGAGGTGCATGTAAGAATTCCTTTCTTTAATTAGTACTTTGAAATTATTATTTAAGTAAACCAACCCATTCCAGGATTCTCCACAAAGAGAAAACCCCTCTTCATTCACAGTTCAGTACGGTGACAAAGGTCAAGGCCAAACTTTGTTCATATCGCCATTTTATGACAAGATAACTCAGTGTGTACAGCAGCAAATGATGTGCAGAAACACTGAGGAAAATACAAGAAAATATAACAATAAATGAGGCACTTGGAGCTAGAAAACTGCATTCTGGATCAATGGATCAAAGGGGTGAGGCCCCAGCTGGTCAGAGGCCCCTGGGTGCAAAAATGTAACAAACGTTAAAATGTCCCTTTGCATATTAAGATTTGACAGAAATAAAACATATGATTAGTTTATAAAATACAAAAGAGAGTTAAAGATTAGACCTCTGGTTCCCAACGGTTTCTGCTTGTGACACCTTACAATAAAGTAGTTTGAGGGATAGATGAAGGAATCTCTAAAAAGTCGACTTTTCATGAGCTCAAAAAACAATCTGATTTCATCTAAATGACTATGCATTTTCCAGCTGATCCAAGAGGATTATTGTTACTATTATTAAATAGTTTGTTTAGCTGAAGAAGGTGCAGAATTTTGTTAACCTATAGAGGAATATTTGTCAAAAACATTTGGAGATACATTCACTTGACAGGAAGGGTATGAAAAAATGTAGCCTGAAAAGAAACTAGTAACTAAAGCCGTCAGACAAGTGTTGTGGAGTAAGTAGTGCAGTATTTGCCCCTGAATGGAGCAGAAGTATGAAGATGCATAAAATAAAATGACTAAGGTCAAGGTATCTCAAATTTGTGCTTAAATTGAGTAAACTGAGTAAATATACTAAGTTATATTCCACCACGGTTTATAAAGTGGTTAAAACTCCACCTTGACCAACTACTGTAGTAGAATGCTAGTCATATTGTTCCATCAGTATTGATAATTGCACCACTCACAGTGAGTACTTTTACTTTTTAGTAGCCTAATGTAAGTGAATTTAGTCGAAATACTTATGTACTTTTACTGAAGTAAGTGCAGGACTGTAAATTGTAATTTAGTATTTTTACTTCGTGGTTTTTGTACTTCTATTTAAGTAAATAATCCGAGTCTTCCTGCACTGCTAGACCTTGTTTGAATGTGTGGTTGTAATGCCACTTAATAACACCGGGTGGCGTTATTTTTCCGCCACCATAACATTTACCCAAATCGGAACCGAAGAAGACGACCCCGGAAGCAGAATGGACGAATACTGAACTGTTAAGAATTGTGATGCCTGGTAAACTGTATTTTCGGGCGCTGCTGAAGCTTTAAAATGTTCACAGATTAAACGAAGAGCTCATCGGACCATCATGTCTAAAATGCAGGTTTTGAGGGCGCTGGTGGCCGAGAGACTGGCGGCCGCTGCGGAGGAGATATTCAGCGCTGTGGAGAGGATGATAACCGCGAAGAAGACGCTGCACACGTCAGGTTTGTCAACACAAGACACATTTTTCCCTCAGGACAAGAAGTCTGATGAGGAGGGGATTGCTTTGGTCACTAAAGCAATGCCTTCCTCAAACTCCTCATCGTGTGACTTAATGCTGAAGGCCACCTGCTCCCACGTATTAATGTCTTTCTCCTTCTTCCTTATTCAGACTAAAAATACGCAATAACTTTGAGGCAGTCCTAAATCAGTGAGATTATCTTCAGGGACAGCATGACAGCATCTTTTCATCCCAGTAATTAATATATTGATTTAAGTCCACCATTTATAAAAAGTCATTAAGCAAGCAATAAGTGAATTAGAAATTAAAATACTTGGTTACTAGAAGTGTTCATTTGTAAAAACATATCTCCATTTAGATTTATTATGTTTTATGGTTTTTGTATGTGCATCATCTGAATTTTAAGAAAGGCTTTTGTCTCTCTTGTTTTCTTTTGGAACAGCCTCTTTAAAAAACATCACCTGGTAATGCTGTTGGATGCTAAGATGATTTCCCCCCTTTAAAATAATGCACAGATGTTCCCTGGAGTGGTTCTCATGTAGATATAAACTGGACCTGGATCCCTGGTGTGGCTCGTAAAACATTTGTCAAGACTTCAGTTCACCTACGCTGACATGCTTTGTACTGACGTGATGTGGGAGGCAGTGACTTTTACTTGATGCCCTTTTGTTCCTTCCTTCCTGCAGAAATGTCAGCTGAACAGCAGCGAGCTGTCGTACACCAGCAGCTGTCGGTGGTTGCCGACGAGATCTTCAGGGTCCTGGAGGTGATGATGAGTGAATATGAGGCGGAGGTCTCGGGTTCCCACGAGGAGATCCAACGTCATCGCCGACTGCTGGAATTCACATTGAAAACGGAGACAACTTTGCAGAGAACAGGTACAATGCACATTAAACGATCTTTCAGAATTATTCATTGTTTCACGCTTTTAATTTATTCTTTTTGTTTGTCTTTGTTTGATAAATTATTAGACACAGAACAACAAATGACAGTTGAAGTAGAAGTGGATGCATTACACTGAGACCCCTGCTGTGCACTTATTTAGCTGTTTGTATACAAATTCTAAATCTTTGATTAATACCATTGTGAATTTTTACTTTTTAAGGCAAAAGTAAAGAAGCAGTGTGATGAAAATGTGTTTATTAATTTATTCACTCAGTCATTCATCCTTGGCTAGAATTTCCTTTAAAAATTTGTGGCCATGAGTGTAATTTAGTGGATTTGTGATACTGTTGCTGAGATAACTGCAGAGTAGAGCTTTTCTGTTGCTCATGCACACACAGTTTTTGGGAAAAGTTGGTATTTATTGCACTTTACGGTATTTTCATGCAGAATTTTCTCTTGGATCCTCCCCTCAGACAGGCTGCTGCTCTCTGGGCCCGACTGTGAGAGGGACGTTTCCTCTGAGCAGCTGAAATGTGAGCAGAGCAGGAGCTCCAGTCAGGTCCAGAAAACATCAAGTCCACCACAGAGTAGAGACGCGTCTACGGAGACAGACTCTGAGTTTATCCACGGTAAGCCCTCACATCCTCACCAAGCACAAAGAGCAGAAAAAGGCACCTCAACTGTGGTGGAAACACAGACAAGAGGAGAGCAGTGTGTGCTGCCACCTAGTGACCAGGAGGTTCTGTCATCAAACGATTCAGAGGCTGGCAGTGAAGATGATGATAGTGATGAAGAGCTAAATGACAAACCGCTCAAATCAAACAAAAGAAAAAGATTTCAGAGACAGAGTCAGGATGCAGATTGTTGCAAAACGTGTGGAGCGCCTTCCCACAAAGGGAAGAAAATGAGAAAACAAGCAGTGAAAATAGCTCCAACAAACAAGATTCAGACTGCAGGACAAAGCTGCTGCAGAGTGTGTGGAAAGTTCTTCCGCTACAGACGCTCTTTTCTGAAACACATACTTCAGCACGAGCAGAACTCAGATCTGTGCGGCGCCTGTGGAAAACATCTGGACTCAGGCGAGAGCTTGAAGGCGCATTTACAAACCCACAGCGAAGAAAACATCTGCAGGGGTCAGACCGACGACAGACAGTCGGAGGCCGAGGGCTCCGACGCTGAGAGCAAAGCCAGAGGCAGCGATGAGGACTGGAGGGACAGTGACGGAACCGAGAGCGACGATGGAAGCAGCGAGAAAGATGAGGCCAAAGAAGGATCCTGTTTACAAAAGCCATCAAAAACTCGAGGATCAAATAAACTGAAGGGACCAAAACATAAGAGCTTCAAGGACGTATCTCATCTGAAGTACTGCTGTAAAGTGTGCAGCAAGTCTTTCTGCTACAGAGCCTCTTTTCTGAAGCATGTGCAAGAAGACGAGAGGAACACAGATCTTTGTGGCGTGTGTGGGACATGTTTCGAGTCCGAGGAGAACTTGCGGCTTCACTTGCAAACGTACATCCGAACCAACGACTGCGAAGTCTGCGGCAAACACTTTGACGGCCACAAGCAGCTGGAGATGCACATGAGGACCCACACAGGCGAGAAGCCGTACATCTGCTCCGTCTGCGGCAAAGCGTTCGCTCAGAACGGGAACCTGATGGGGCACATGAGGGTTCACACCGGGGAGAGACCGTACGTTTGCAGCGTGTGCGGCCAGAGCTTCAGCTTCAAAGAGTACATGATGGCTCACATGAGAATCCACACGGGGGAGAAGCCGTTTCTGTGCAGCGTCTGCGGGAAGGGATTCAGACAGAGGGGAACTCTGAAGACACACATGATGATCCACACGGGGGAGTCCACGCACCGCTGCAGCGTGTGCGACAAAAAGTTCTACAAGAGCGGAGCGCTGAAGATCCACATGAGGTCCCACACAGGGGAGAAACCGTACCTGTGTAACGTCTGCGGGAAAAGCTTCACGGCGAGCGGCTCGCTGACCAAACACATGGGCGTCCACGAAGACGAGCGAGCACACCGCTGCAGCGTCTGCGGCAAAGGATTCTTGAGGAAAGAGGAGCTGAAAAGACACGGTCAGACTCACAGGGACGAATCCACACAGCTCACCAGTCTTTGATGATGAGTTCAGGGGCTGCCTGTTAAAGGAATATTCAGTGTTTTGGGAAATATGCTAATTAGCTTTCTTTCAGAGAGTGAAATGAGAAGATATTAATAGTTTTGTTATTTTTCAGGTAAAAACACCAAACACTGGGTAATTCCAGCTGCTCAGGTGTGAGGAGTCTCTGTTTATCTCTCTTATTGTGATGGTACATTAAGAATTTGGGGGTTTTGGACTGTTGATCAGACAAAACAAGAAATTTGAAGACAGCTAAAATTGGCATTTTCTCTGACGTTTTTTTTTGTGGTCCTCGATTTATTGGCTTCATATTTTGATTTAAATAAAGTTGCTCTCCTGTTGGACCTTTTCCTAAATGCTGAATTATTCCTTTAATAATCAAATTTTATACCTCAAAAGGAAAAAGTGCTGAAATAAAGTTAGATGTGTTTTAACTTGTTGTATACACACCATCTCATGTGTTTAAAAGGTTTAAAAACATAAGAAAAAAATCATTTATACATAATTAATATCAATAATGTGTCCCGTTGAGTCAATATGAATGCTTCTACTGATGCTTTGTGATCTTTTTTTTTTTGTCATTCAAATTTTTATTTGTTTTAACATAATATCTTTACAAACATTTTCAAATGTCACAGATGTAGCATGAACAAATTATTAGTCTGTTTAAGAAAATAAAAGGAGAAACAAACAGGATATAAAGGAAAATTAAATAACAATAAAAAATTGAATACATTTTAACATGAATAAAAATAAGAATAAAACACTCATCTAACAACTTAAAGGCAGCCCCCACCCCTGGCACCCCCCATGTTTCATACACATTCAAAGCGTACTTCGACACAATTACAGGGCGACCAATACCTATCCTTCCCACCACTTAAATCCCTCTATGGTGTTACATCCCTCATGTAATCCATAAAGACATCCCATACCTGACTCGTCTTACTCGGAATATTATTAACCCTGGTGATCATCTTTTCAAAGGCAGCAGTCTCTGTCATGAGTTTAAACCACTCCACAATTTCTGGTTTATGTGGGCTCTTCCAGTTGCGTAACATGAGCCGAGCTGCAACAATAAAACCGGTTACTATTAGCCGGAGCTCTGCTTTGGTGAGGCCTGGTGGCATTAAAGCCTTATCTGCCAGCAAACATAGTTGTGGGGATTCTGGTAGAGGTCGTTTAAGCCATCCCTCGAGGTTTTCCAGCACCACCTTCCAGAATGGCAGTACCATAGGGCAGTCCCAAATGGCATGAAGGAATGTGCCCAATTCCTTCTGGCATTTCCAGCATGTATTATCCTGAGTTAAACCCATTTTAAACAATTTCAGTGGTGTAAAATAATATCTATGTACAATTTTATAGTGGATGAACTTACTCCTTGCATTCCTTGTAGCCCAGCCCACGTTTGAAATCACTTCTTGCCATACACCTTCATCAATCTCACCACCAAGATCCTTCTGCCATATTAGTCTCAAGTTTTCACACATTCTTACTTGAATATTTGACATTTTTCTATAAAATAGTGAGGCGGAGTGCAGCGCATGGCAACAATTGAGAAATTCTTGGACCTTGTTTTCTCCTTTTTCTGCCCATTCTAATCCAAAAGTAGAACTCACACTACTCCTCAGCTGTAAATATTTCCAGAAATCCCCTTTGTCTGTTAAATCATATTGTTCCTTAAGGTCCTGAAATGATATAAATGACTGGTCCCTGTAGAGGTTAACAACACGTATCCCTTTTGTCAACCATGCACCCCAGAAACATGTCTTTTTCCCTATATAAATTGATTTGTGATCTTAAATCTTTGGCATTGGACACGGTGGGCATCAGATGAACGAACAAAAACACTGTCTACATGTTCTGTGTTGTCGATGAAGAACAAAATCCCTTCAAGCAAAGCAAAGGTTTTATTCTGAACATTTAACTGAGGTTTTACACCAAATGAAAAAAACTGAATTCAAAGAGTCAGGTATAAACCACTGAGGGCTGCATTAACTGATGTGTTCTGTATATCAGGTGTGACCATATGAAGATAAACCTGTGGTATCATATGCACGTGTCTTAGCCTGATCAATTAACAGAATGATTGTATTTGACAATATTTTAACAAAAATAAAACTTTTAATATTTTGTCTTTTAAAAGTTGGAGAGATTTTACACCAAATTCCTTGTAAAAATGCCAAATATACGATTACATCAGTGTTTTTACAATTTTACAAACTTTTTGTTACATTCTTTTTAGAACTTGTCTTTTATTTCAAAAGTTAAAGTATGTGTGTCAAGTGTTCTTGAATTATTCAGAGTAAATGCATCGTTTTGGTTTCTTTTAAAAGGCAACGCTCTGAAGTTTCATCCCCAGCAGTCAGAGTTGCTGTAAGTGCTGCTGGCATTGAGTCATAGAAGTTTGAACACACTGAAGTAGAAGGTTTTTATTTCCGCCTGAATATGTGGGCCTTACTAACTGGAAACACAATGGGACCACAGCAGGAAGCCTTACACTTGTCCAAGTTCAGTAAAAACTGAAAACAATACCATAGAAACTATATTATTATAGTATTTTACATATTTTTTTAACAGTATGGCAAGGCGTCCCCCAAATAAAGACCATTTATTATATTCATCAAGATAAATATCTGTATTTATATTCAGGCTATCTCTACTTATATTTACGCCATGTACTACATTTATCATTTCAAACCCTGTTTGCATGGAATTCCTTGATTTGGCTGAAAATTGCCCACTGAAGCAGCATATCCTGGTTTTCAGTATTTCATTGGTCCTACGAGGCGCCAGTCATCTGCACAGTTGGTTGCAATTGGCTCAGTCATTACACGAGAGACGAGAATGACTATGGTTGGAGATTGTTGGGTGTGGACACAATATGGAAGATCCTGATTGGTCAAGTGAGGTGTCAATCAAAAGGTCAGTTTGCAGCGACCAATGAAGCTAATGTGTCTCTTATGCGTGCATGCTCAGTGGAGTTTTAATGGAGAAAGTGTTAACGATTAGTGTGTCCGCCGGCTAATTTGAAAGCTCTCCGTTAATTATTATTGTTTAGATTAAATATTTTACTGGATTGGATCATCTGAACCTTTGCTAATGTAACCAGATCGTTTTGTGTTATTGATCAGTGAGCTGCCTCAAATTTCTGATCGTTTGTTTGTTGTTGGCATTGATCGTGCCTGCTGTTGTGATTGCAACTTAAAATGGTTTGCATCCACGGAATCACAAGAATCGCAGTCTTCTGACGATGGATCACATGAGTGCAAACTTAAACGTGGCAGTTGTTGATATACGTGGACGGGTGGAGGACTCACGACCACGCAGGCCGCCGGATTGTTAAGTAAATGCAGGAAATGTGTCCTTTCATCATTGGCTGCTTGATTGTCGACATTTTTGAAGAGAACAATGCTTCTCCTGTTCAGATGTGAATTAACTGCTAACAAAGCGGCTACAAGCTGAACATCATAATGTTGTTTTGATCTCCGCAAAAAAACTTTCCTTTTGAAAAATCAACAAATGGAGAAGTGACAGACGATCGATTCACCCGTCTTATTTATTAATTTAACTCTTAATCGTCATTTTCATGATTGATCAGTCTGTCTGGTTTTTGAGTCATTAATTACACGAAATATTACCCAATACGTTACCCAAAGATGATTTCGGTTTGCAGTCAAAAGCAGGAAGTCCCTCACATTTGAGACCTGAAACCAGACTGAAATGTTGAAAACGCTGAAAACAACAAATATCGGACAAATTTCCATGAAGTTTTGTACATTCACATCCTTCTCAGGATGATAACTATCAGTTATTAATATAGTTTATTGAGCTCACCTTAGAAAAACGTTTCAGTGTCTCCAGGCATGAGTTTCCTTTCCTTTTACACTGAAGCAGACTTTAATTAATCTAATGTGACAGTTTGAAAGGTTTGTGTTAGATTTGAGAGAAACCGCACAACAAATCAACTGGGAGAAAGCAGACTGACCCACAGACGTTCAGTTTAAACACAATTTATTTTTCTGCTTAAATAATTACTTGGATCATCCAGTGTAGGCTATGTTGGTTCGTCATACATGTTGGTACCAGATTTATCGTCAACAATGGATGCTTGCGGTGGTTTTGTATGAAAAAAGACAGAAAACGGGAAAAAAAAAAAGATTTACACGGGAACATTTTTAACAATTTGCGATCAATACTGTGATTCGTGTGATTTAGTAAAAATGACAATGGGGCTAAAACCAAGATTCTCAGTTCTCAACCTATTAAATAAAGATAAAAGTCATCAAACCGCCAAAATGAAAACAGTCCCCTTTTAAAACCACAGCAGACCTAAAAGCTTAAACGGACACCTCTAGTTTGCAGGATGGGCTTACAGATAGACAATTTTATTTGATGTTGCGCACACACGCACGCACGCACGCGCACACACACACACACACACACACACAAAGGGCTGCGAGCAGTTTGGAGATAACACAATGTGCCGGTCAGCACGTTACATTCAGGGACCTTCCTGAAGCGTCGGAGAGAAGCGTTGCTATCTGCGAGGAGAGTGTTTTCATTTTTGTAGAAAATAAAATAAAAACAGTTATAGATGACAGATGGTTGGGTTATTACGAGTGCTCACAAAGACAGAAGTACCATCAAACCCTCTCTAATTGTATTACAGTGCTTTTGAATTAGGAGAAAAAAAGGAAAGCGTTAAAAATAAAGTGACGTCACATGCAGCAAAATATCGTTTCTCTGAAGAATGTCCCACAGACAGAGCGGAAGAAGCTGTCGGCTTTAAAGAAACGTCCGCTGTTTAAAATCAAGCAGGTTTTTTTTTCCTCCATTCGTTTCTCATTCACATACAGCTTTTATGTTCCTTTTTATTTTCATTTGGAAGAGCACGTCAGGCCGCACGCTCGAGGCTGCTCAAACAGTGTCGACCTCTCGATACAAAGTCTGCAAAGCTTCATCAACTCAAATCAGTGCAGAAACAATCCGTGAAGCTACTGATTTCTTTTTTTTTTTTTAGATTTTATACAGTGTCATTTATATACAACAAAATCACCCATTTACTGTTATATTTCATTTTTAAAAAAGAACCACATGGTACACCCCGATACTGTGGGTCCAGGAGGAAAAAATAGACCACATAAGGCGAGTGTCTGAGAGTGAATCACACGTCTTTCTTGTCTGTCAGCAGTTTGCTTTTTTTGTTTTGTTTTTCCTGTTTGTGCCGTCTTTGGTCACAGACGCCCTTCGCTCGTCAAAGATACGAAAGTTCTGGCTCGCGTCCACGCGTGTCCTTCGGTGGCGTTTCCAACAGTGAGTGAGTTTTGGTGACATGCTCATGCGAAATCAAAGAAAAGTAACTCGTTTTGCGTCGTCTTGCTGTAAAAACCATGCGTTGTAAGTGAAAGCTTCAGACACGTTTTGGCCGATTGACGAGGCTTCTAGTCGTTTTTTCCTCCCAGGGTGTGTGTGTGGTGTCGCAGGTGGACATCAGTGGACCTGGAGGGTGACGGATCACAAGCTCACATTAACTGGATCTGCTGGTTGGCTAATATCTTGCACTCGGTCAATCATTGAATTGGTTTGTCCAACCAAAAACGTTAATAAAATAGCTGGTTTCAGCTTTTCTTTCATTGAAAACTAATAGCACCTTGACAGATGACAGACTAATTAATAATGGAATTAAAGAAATAGTCAATGTTTATTTCCCTTCTTGCTAAGCATTAGATGAGAAGGTTAATACCACTCATGTCTGTGCTGTAAATATGAAGCTAGGCTAGCAGGCTGTTAGCTTATCTTAGCATAAAAGCTGGAAGCAGGGGGAAACAGCTAGCCTCTGATTCAAATTACACAAAGAAGATATAACAGACAGCTTTAGAGGTATATTTTTTGGACTTTGGATAGAGCTAGGCTAACTGTTTCCCCCTGCTTCCAGTAGTTATGCTAAGCTAAGCGAACAGCCTGCTAGCCTAGCTTCATATTCAGCGCACAGACATGAGAGCGGTATTAACCTTTTCATCTGACTCTCGGCAGGAAAGCAAACAAGCATACTTCCTGAAATACAAAACTCTTCGTCGTTGATGCGCTACTAGCAATTTAACATCTCCAAAAAGTCAGTTTTAAACAGGTTTAACACTCAAAGAGGAGACAGTTTAATAATAGTTCTACTACTGTTGCCTCTAGTAGCACTACAGTACATTTTTAGAGCAAAATTTGAACCATTCCATTAGTTTGTCTTTCATATTTACAGACTTCATGACGTGTTACCTGGTTTAGTTGAGACCTCTGCTGTTATGATTGACTCTTCTTCCCTTGTTTCTTGCTGGCGCCGTCTCCAGGCTTGAGAGAGAGGACGAGGTTCAACAAGAGGCAGAAAAACAGAAAGGACAGGGAGAGAAAGTTAGCTCTGTGCTCCGGCTGAATATGATCATATGCGTGTTAATGAAGCACGGCGGCGCTCTGCTGTTCGTCAGGCGATCACAGCAACATGCTAGAAGAGAGACGACTGCCAGGATAGGAGAAAAAGGTGTTAAAATCAACAACATTTAAAGACAAAATCACACATGCTTGCATCAATACATGTTAAAAGATAGGAAAAATGTTCTATGTTAGTTGAAACACACACACTGCAAACACCAAGGCTGCGTGTGTGCATGGGATGACGCTGCAACTCCCTTACACAGGACTTCACAAACTGCATGTCTTCACAGCAGCGTCAGATTAATGCTGAGGTCAGACTACACGCTGTGATATTAGTTTCATCGTCTTCAGACGGGCTTGCATGCGAATACAGTGAACCCTTTAAACGAGTACTAGGGGTTGGTTCATGGAGCTAAACAGCTGGTGGTGCTAATTCTCCTGTCAGGTGCCAAAAAAGGTGAAAAACAATGTCGAAAACATGATGGAAATGTGGCACTGATGTTTGCCTCATGTATTAACTTACGCTCTTCTCGTGGACAGTTTGAGTCGCATGTTTCATGTTGGTCATGACTTACTCGCTGCATCTGTTTGTCACATTTTGCTTTTATCAGCACAGAGTAAAAACATTTTGTGGTATTTGGACTTTTAATGCTTTTCCACTCTGAACATGCACATTAAATCTTGGCAGTCTGTGTGCGGCCCTGATCACTTGGTGAGGGTGTTAGTCCTCTGAGGGTCTGGCAGTCACAGCATCATGCAGGTGGACCAGGATAACTCAGCTGACTAAGTGAGGCGGCTGGTTTTAACGCCAACCTCAGTTTTCCCTCTCTGGGCCTCCTCTCCACACTTCTCAGCCTTGTGTCGGGAGCGCTTCCCCCTCTTCTTGCCCTTCCCTCCTGTGGCTCCTGCTGCTGCAGCAGCAGCGTCTGCTCCACCTGTCGACACACCACCACCACCACCACCAGCAGCTCTCTCTGTAACAGTTTCGCCTTCGCTTTCCCTCCTTTCCTCCGTGTTGACCACACGGCGCACCACCTTCCTGATCACCTGTAGGGGGCAGAGGCATGTCAGGGGCAGGAGGCGGGAAGGGAAGCAGGGAAGAATTATTTTAGGAGGAATAATGGAAAGATGGGTGAGGAGGTTACATAGGAGTGTGTGTGTGTGTGTGTGTGTGTCTGCTGTAGGATAAAGGTGTGACAGGTGATGGAGGAGGGCGAGGGCGGTTACTTTTCTGGTGACCAGATTCCCGTCTTCATCTATGAACTGCTCCTCCGTCACAGACTCTCCAGGAATGTTTTTGGCCTCCTCTCCCTGGGGTGAAGGTTTAAAGGGTGGGTGAAAGGTGGATGGAGGAGTGAGGGATGGAGGTACAGGTTGGGAAGAGGTTTGAGAGGTTATCTGTGAGATTGTTATTCGTCTGGAACATTTCCTAGCAGATGTCAGCATGCCTGTCACAGCCGCTGGGTTTCACACTGTTTCAATCAATAAAGATTTGAAACCTTTAAAAACTGAACTCCTTGATTTGTCGTGCAGCGCTGATGGCATGTGAACATGTTTTGCTCTTTTCAGTTTTTATTTTAGGACGGCTGTTTTGATTTGCTTTGCTTTTGGAGAGGTCAGACTGTGGGAAACCCAGCTGTTGCATTTCACAGGCTTTGTAACACAAACTGCAGCAGCAGAGACACCGAGAACAACGACACAAACATCTGGTTTATCGTTTTACATGTATTTATAGAGTTCTTCATTTACTGTATAATCATGAACAAGCGTCAAACTTTCAGCTGCAGACTCTGTTATGAGGATGACTACTTCCATCAAACCTGCATCAAGCACAAAAAAAAAAAAATCCTCATTCAGCCACAAACTATATTTAAGTCAATATTAAATAAATAAATGAAAAAATTTGCCCGTGAAATAAATATTCCTATGAAATAGACACATTTGCCTATGAAATACAGCCTGAAATAAATAGATGAGGCAGTGAATATATAAATTAGGTAAATAAATAACGATACAGTAGACTGATAGACTGCTTTTAGGATTACTATTAAAAGTCCCCTGCAATGCATAAAAGTGGTCCTTTGAAATACGTTCTTTTAAATAAAAAACTTTATTTATTGAACTATATTGACTAATTTATACACTTATTTCTACATGTATTTATTGAGTGCCTTATTTATTCATTCAGGATTTATTTCATAGGAATGTTTATGTATTTATTTATTTAATATTGACTTAAATGGAATTCCATAAATAAAAACCACACTAATGCATTAACCCTGCCGGCTCAAAACTGAGGCTCCATTTACACAGTGGCAGACACCTGAGCTGCAATGATTGGCCGATTGACAGAAAAAAGCTATCAGCACCAACTTTGATAATTGGTCAATTGAAAAAAATAAATCCAAATTCAAGAATATAAAGATGATTGATAATGAAATATGTGTTAGTTGTACTGAATGTTACTTGTTCATTACAACGTCAGTATGTAGTTGATGCTCTTATCAGTTTGAGTTAATAGAGAGCAAAAGTCAGACGTGCTGACTGCTGCAGGAAGAAAAAAGAGACTCCCACCACAGGGCCAGCTGCCCCCATCAGCAGGGGGTTCAACACACTAATCAGATGATCTGCTGCCGTGGAGCCTCAGAATGACACCGACAGACTGCGTTATAGTCTGTTCATGAGCCGAACACGCAGCACAACCAGCAGCCCACCAACCAGATCGCGAAACACCAAACAGCATGACTGGTGGTGCCGTGGCTCACAGCAACAAGCAGTGAGTAGCACTTCATGCTGTAGCAAGGCTAAACGTCCACACATGCACGCACGCACCCACGCATGCACACACACAAACACACACAATCATACGATCAAGTTTCCATCCAAATGCACAACTTTGCTTAAGAAATTTCGGCTTCAATGTTTCCACACACACCTTTCACTCTATAAAACACACAAACGCTGCCAAATTCACAATCTGTCTGTGACTCGCTGTCCCTCGCACACAGAGTCACAGGTCTTATGCAGGTTGGCAGTGCGTCGAACCGTCCACACACCAGGCCTCACACACCTTGAGTATGACTCGTCTGCGGTACACCCTGGTGGTGACTGTGGTCTCCTCGTCGGAGTCGGCCTCGTCAGCTCTAACGCTCGCCTGACAAAAGCAGCCCAGTGACATCAGTGACGGCCGCGTGTGTAAGTGTGTGCATGTATCTTCTTTTTACAACTAGACAAAATAAAATGAAATACTGGACCGGTTTCGCCACTAAAATGAGTGTGATGGAGAGATCAGAGTGAGGTTTGGGACTAAAACTGAATTTAAGGCTTTAAAAGCTGTTTATAACAGCACACAAGGATATTTTAGCCAACAAAAACATTTCTAGACTCTGAGCGACTCACCTGAACTTTGTGCTGGGACCTTTCACCTCCCTCCTCCTGTCCTCTGCTGGGCCCTGCTGTGCTGCTGTCCTCCTGGGATCCCTTCCTCTTGGTCTCCTTTTCCTTCCCTTCCCTGGCTTTGTCAGCTCCATTCTGGCTGTTAGTCTGAGCCGGGGGCTGCTCCAATGAATCAGCCAGGCTGTCGGGGCTGGGGGAGTGAAATATAGTGAGGGGGTAAATTGAGATCAAAAAACACAAAACCTTGGAGTGTAAATCAGTGAGCAGAAAAATTGCGGGGAAACAGAATAAAGACGCATCCTACCTGCCCTCCTCGTCTTTTGGGCCGTGGCCAGGGGCTGCCGACTCGATTGCGCCGGACGTCTCGCTTCTCCAGCCTGGAACTGAACACATGTCTTTTTCTGCTTGCCGTACTTGTTCAAGGATGGCTATCACCCCCTCCTCTGTCATCTCCACGTCTTCCAAGCCTCCCTCCAGGTTTATATCCTCCAGCAGACTCTGCAGCCTCTCCTGGGTCATCTCCTCTTCTTCTTCTTCTTCTTCCTGTTTTCCATTTCTATGACTGGTGTCCTCTTTTTGGTTTTCTCCCTGGTGCTCCGGAACAACGTCTTGCCCTGCCTTCAGTTCGGTCTCTAAGGCCTCAGCGTTCCCGGCTGTTCCCTTTCCTGATTGCTCTACTGACCTTCTGTCGTTATCCGGCCTCTGGTAAGAAACCAGCCCTGTCTTTTCTTCTGTCCCTGTTTCTTCAGTGGTCAAGGTTGTATCTTCAGCCCCAACAATGGGGGGCTCCTGGGCATTGGATCTGGGGGCTGGGGCGACTGTGAGGGGCTCGCTGCTGGAGGTACTGGTGGTCTGAGTGAGAGAGAGGTCGCTAGGTCTAGTAAGCGTGGTCTTGCTAGGGGACTCTGCGCTAGCATCGCCCTCGCTAAAGAAGTCATCTGAGCGCAGCGGGGTGGGGGGTTCGTAGTTCAGTTCTGTGGGGGTTTGCAGCTCCAGATCTATATTGTGGTATCCTGGGTGGATGGCAGGAGTAAAGGATTAGAGGGTAAAAGGGATTGAAGAAGGAGGGAGAGGAAAAAGAAGGGACGGGAGGAGGTAGAGTGATGGAGGTGATGAAATGAGAGACACTTGTAACATTTAAAGGTAGCACGTGTTCAATAGTCACACAGGTGGAACCCAAATACACTTTAAAGCTGCGTTAACTAATGTTTTGGCCACTTGGGGGCAGCAGAACAAGCTGTAAAAACAGCACTGACACATATCACCTAATGAAGCTGTTACCGTGTACTTGTTAGCAAACAGTTTGACATCCAGCAGACACAGAGCAACATCAGCATTCATTTGGAGTCGTACTTGTGTCCACTTGATGGATGCAAGTCTAACATCTACTCTTCTTTTACCTCTGTTTTGGTCTCTACCAACTTATGTTTCTTTAGCAGCTGAATGCTCCACTATGTTCACCTGCTAGTTGCTAGCTTGGTCTGCTTGTTGTTTGGTGCTGGGCAGGTAGTGCATTAATTGACTATTGTTTTATCTCCTGACGAAATATGTGATACTTTAGCCACTAGATGTCCGACGCTTTAGCTGCTATTTAATAACTTTTATCTGTCTGCTGTCTGGTCAAGATGCATACATGGGGTTTATTAGCCTTTTTTAAATGAAAACAGCTGCCAGGGAAATCACTTGAGTAGAGTGGAGTTTACAGGCCAAAAATCCAAAACAACGAGCTACAATTGGCTACAAAGCTCTGTAGAGCTGAGCGGATTGTAGAGTTTAGAGTGATTATTCTCTGTGGACTTGCCACAATGCAAAAAATCTCTGATAAACCCACTGTACTGTCCCAAATGATAGCCAGACCCAGTCAGCGACTATCTGGTGAACATTTAGCTGCTAAAAAAGGCAGATGAATCGGCCAGGAGTTAGGGGAGACCAAAATTGGAGCTAAAAGGGGAGTAAAAATTGGATTAACACAAGCCAAGTTGCCACAATGAATGCTAATGTTGTTTCGTATTTGCGAGGATGTGTAAATAAGCACATGTTACTCTCTGTTCTGCTGCCCCCAAGTGGCCAAAAAGGTGAATTAACACTGCTTTAAGGAGTTCTCAAACAGGTGGATTTGTGTGTGACTTCTGAACCAGCACTGCAGAGTAGACACATGACCAGATCACAAAGAGATGGAAACAGAATATAAAGACAGAATATAAAATGTAAGATAGAAACTTCACATACGCTGTTTTATATAACTTTTACATGAACATTCAGTCACACAGGAACTACTGTAGCTCCTGGTTAGGTTTCAAACTGGCACTTAAGTAAGCCAAGCCTCTTGTAAAAGAACTTAATGTAAGACTCAGAGCTGCTGCTTTGAATTGAAATGCAACAGCAGTGAAATAAGCTTGACTTCTGCTCATCATCTCAATAATTAGAAGTAGAAGTCAGGTAGGTTAGTCGTGTTGATTTCAATAAAAGGCAGAGAGGAGCAGAGCTCCATCTAAATGTAGACCTCAGGAACTGACCGATCCCTCCTGAAGTAAGAAGGAACACCAGGAGGGAGAGGAGAGGGTGGAGGGGAGGTGGAACGCAAATGGGGAGAAGCAGGAGAGTGATGATTTAAGGGAGGAGAAGGAAAGGGATTAGCAGCAAGGGGAGAGGATGAAAGGGGAGAAAAGGGAGGAAGTGGAGGAGGAGAGGAGATACATATTAAAGAGGGAGAGGGTGGAGATGAGGAGGGAGGAGAAAGGGGGAGACAAGAAAGAGAAGGTGACAGGGGAGGAGGAGGTGGAAAGAAGGGAGAGGAAGGAGCAGACGTGTAGAGAGAGGCGCAAGAGGTGGGAGGAGAGGGCGACGGTTGAACAGGTTTAGGAGAAGCAGTATGAGGAGGAGGGTGAAGAACAAGAGGAGATATGAAGGACGAGGAAGGAGAGGAGGGCAGACAGAGGTCAGAGGGAGGAAAGTGGTGAGGAATAAATGGAGGAGAGAAGAATGAGGAGCAGCTGTGAGGGCTTCGGGGGGAGGAGGGGAGAGGGGAGGAGTAAGACAGGGTGAAGAAGTGAGGGAGAACAGGAGCGACAGGCAGGAGGTAAACGGGAGGTGTAGAAGGAGGAGACGGGAAGAGAAAGACAGAGGAAGGAGAGGGGACAGCAGGAGGGGAGGTGAAAGAGAAAGAGGTGATATGGCCGGGATAAAAGTGAGGAGAGGAAGAGGAGGAAGGAGTTGTGTGGAGAGGAGCGACAGGCTGAGGCTTTTTTGGACACACGGGGAAAGTAGGAGACTTAAGATGTTTGGGAGCTTCACACAGTTCACAAGAGACAGAACAGAAAAACACAGGACAGTTAGACAAGATGAGAGGACAAACAGCATCTAAAAAATGAAAAAACAGATTAATGCACAGACAGTGAGGTGATCGACGAAGGCTTAATGTTTCAGAAGCTGCAGAAGCAAAGAATCATGGGATTGCTTATCATGGTCGATAAGCAGGAAGAGGCTTCTCAGTCAACAGCAGTAGCTTCTTTTCAAACAGTAAAGGAGCGTTTAATAACCATTCTGGTTTTGTCCTGCATGGGGACAGAATTTGGGATCTAGGAGGTCTAAAGCTGCGAATCGAGGAACTATGAAGAAGTAAGATGGGAACCGGGAATGCTGAAAGGCCGGGCCATAGCCTGAATTTTATAAATACATTCCACAGGGCAACCCCACACTCTAATTCCGGCTAGCCTGCAAACAGCTGCTGTGTCCCAATTCCATACTGCATACTAACTGTATACAGTGTGCTACTGAAAATGTGGAAAAATTTGTATAAATAATTTTGTTTAAAAGCTGATGAATTGCCTCAAAAGATGTCACTTGAGTCTGAAGACTAGTCTGAAAATGACAAAAATCTGGGGTGTAGAGGTCGCAAGAAGTGAGTTTATCAGACCTCTGTGGTCCAGTCCTCATCTCTACTTTGCTACGTTGCTACTAGCATAACACACCTGAATCTCCAACCAAACTGTCAGCAGTTGAGTTGCATTGTGGGTAATGTAAGCAGCTTTTTAAAAGCTAAGGAAGAATATCCTTCTACTGCCTTGTTTTAAACTGTCGATCATGAGTGTGATAATGTTACAGGAGTATATAGCAATGCTATATCAGTGCAATATTCAAAACCTTCAAAAACCTGCTTAGATGTAGTATGAAACTGGGACACAACTGAAGTCCACACTGGCAGGGATATAATTCTATTGGAGAAAAACTAAACCCCTTAAATTCATTGAATTTTTCTGAATTTTTGCATGAAAAACTGTTAATGTCTCAAATCTTGAAAACCCAGTAAAACCCCGACATTCCCAGAAACTGAATGAACTGAACAAAACTAAGTAGGAACAGTAGTTAACATAGTTGAGGGTATGCTAATGCTAAAGCCTGCTATTTAGCTGTAGATGTCATCCAGTGAGTGCAGAGGTAGGCAGGAGAGATCGGGAGCTCTCACTGACCAGGCTTAAGATTGCATCCCCCCTTCAAGACAGTTATTGCCAACAGGGGGCAGTGTTGCGCAGCCTGAGCTCAGCCGCGAGGGTAAGAGCAGAAGCTACGATTGGATCCAGAGGTTAGCAAAAGGTAGGCTTTGGTGGAAATTAGCCTGTTAGTGGTGCTTAGCACTGACAGGGGAATTTGCTGTAGGAGTTAGTCACTCAGAAGCAAGAAGAGGAAGAGGAGGAGGAGGGCAGTCTGCTGGTCTTAAAGCAGGAGAAGCTACATAAGCTGGGAGGCTTGGAGGAACCCAGGAGATGACAGGTACAGTACAGCTGACAGCAGTGACACAGAAGCATTATTATAAAAAAAGGTGTTTCATTTTCAACCAATCTGTGGGTGTCATCTGGGACAGAGCACATTCTGATCAACATGTGCTACCCAGAAAACACTGGAGGATGTGTTGAAAAGGCTCCACCCATTTGAAGAGTGTTAGATGTGTATTGTTGTAAGCCAACAACATCAGAGCAGGCAGCCTCTCACACAAAGCCAGAGCCATGCATTTTGTAGATTTTATTTTTTTAACCTGTTAAATGCTGGTTTCGCTTTAAATCATATTTGCAAAAACACCGCCTGATATTCAAAGCTATAGTAACACTGATCCTTGTGTTAAGATGACTTTCAGAAACCTGATTGGACAAACTGACAATGAGGCTTATTTCAGAAGTTTGTGTCGAAGTGTGCCAGGCTAACATCAGCTAATTCTGTAGGTTCATCTACTGATTACTGAAGTGGTGGAAAATGGAAACAGTCAAGTGTGCTTAAGTACTGTACTTGAGTATATGTGCTAGGTAGATGTGATTCCTGAGGGGTGTAGTTCCCCATTAGCATTGTGGCTAATGCCGGTGCCAGGTTTTGAAGGAGGACTAATGTATGCAGTAAAAACGATGATATATATTGTACTGCTGCATCAATTTTTATCTTTTGCAGGAGTAAAATGCTAAATTGGTGGAGCGCTGTTTTAATCAATGACAATCAACACACCCACTAACTGCTTCATAACCTGTAACATCCTGTATGTTTTATCATCAGCTGTCTGTAAGAAGCGGTTCACACTGTCGTCAACGTTCTGAAATGTGCCTCATTGGGTGTGTCGGAATCAGAAAACACTGGTAGCTGCCACATTTCATTTTCATTTCAGAGGAGAGAGAGAAAGTTAGAAAGAGAGAAAGACTTTCCATACTGCTTAAAGCAAGCATGCCATTGGAATAAACTGGTTGTTAGAATTATGTTTTTCTGTATTTTCTAACAGCAAACGACACAACGTTGACAAAAGGAGATGTGCTGGGTATCTGTTAACATTTAACACTTGTAACGTACACATAAACATAACTATTGTTAATCCAAACAATGAACCAGTGCCCTGACCCATCTGAAAAATGTGCTTCATACGTGAATTATATTATCGACATTTATCAGAAGGGACAGAGACGTCAATTCATTCGTGGCTTACATTTGCTTCAGAATCATGCTTCTGAAACACACATACTAAAAAGTTTCATGCACCCAAAATGGTACAGATTTTATAGAAGTTTTAAAATATACTAAAAATCACCCAAAAATCACTTGTCATTAACGTTCCAATGACTGAGTGCTTTAAATGAAATGCACTGCCCAGTGTTGGAAAACTAACAAGCTGACTGGGGTGACTGCTTGATAAAGACAACTCTAATGCTATCGCTACCTGACGGTCCATTAACTGATATGAGGTCAGTGAACCTGCTGCAGGCATGAAGCCACTTTGGTCAAATTCTTTGATCAAGCCTGATTGGTTCTGTATTTGTTTACACAGTCTGCCTATCTGGCTGAGAAAGGAGGTGAAGAAGGGTGAAGGGATAGACTGAGAGATAGACTGAGAGTTCAGCTAGGGTGGGCTACACTTTACCATCGGACTGATCCGGGAATACTGCGTTATCATCGGCAAAGCAGCGTGTGCCTGAAATGTTACCGTAGTCAAATATGGGCCCTTCCAGCAAAGTCACAATATCCAACCGATTGATCTTAGTCAGCACCGCAGTTAAAGCATCCGCTGTAGAAGAAAGAGACGAAAATTTCACATGTCATCTTGTTATGGCACAAAACCAGATATACTGATTCATTTTTGTTCATAAACTAGCAGCTGAAATATGTATTCTGATAAAGAGAATGTCACTTATGGGGGAAAAGGTCTGGATATTAACTACAACAGCCATTTCAATGTATCTCTGTCACACATGGAAACAGTACAGGAACACACAAACACACACTGCTTACTTGTGGCATTTTTACCGTCCCTGTGCACCCATTTCTTTAGGAGCATGAAGCTCTGTGCTGTCAGGGAATTGGGGTTCTCCACTCTGATGAAGTTGATCTCATCCACAGAGAAATCCAGCTCCCTGGCCAGCTCTGTAACAGCAACAGACACCACAACAAACATTTTTCTTGAGAAAGTAAAAACATTAAGACGCAGTCTTTTGTTGCTCAGCGGGTCGGCCTCGGTGCTGACGTTGCAAGGCGTTCGAGTCTCATTTCTGCTGCAATAAGGCACTGTGATTGATCAGCTGTTAGAGGATCAGTGTGGGATCCAGTGGCAGATTGTAACCAGCTGAATACCCCTCCACTCAACCCTTCCTTTCCAAACCTGTAGGAGAACCTACAGCTGGTTTGGGTGTTCTGGGCTACTGTAGAAACATGGCGGTGCAACATGCTGGACCCACTCCCCCTGTAGATATAAAGAGCTCTTTCTAAACTAATGAAAACACAATGATTATTTACACACAAATACAAACAAATATCATATTCCATATCTGCCAAGAAAGCCCCCTAAATCTTGCACACTGGTGTTTTAAGTGGCATGTGGCTCATGTTACAAGCTACACTTGATTGCTTATGAAACAAGATGTGATGGACATATTGTGATCTGATTAAACCAGAGCTCTAAAAATATCCCCATGGTTAATGTCAATACTCATATTTTCATTCATTCCGTCAGTGCCAATACGCTAACTGATTGTAACTGCAAAGCACCGCGCCGAAGACACTCTAAAGCTAACAAAGCAGTGTAAAGCTGCTTGTACAGGCAGACAGTGGCTATAAATTTAAAGCCATGAGAACATAATGTTCAGCAGATCCACTGGTTCACTGCAGCTCTGCAACAGGAACACGCATTAAATATGGATTACTTTTCTCTGCTGAGCACTCAGCCACTGCACTGGACAGACACACTTCAGATGGTCCTGCATGCACAGAATTACTGTGCACTTGCATTCTCTCTCTCTCTCACACACACACACACTGTGATGCCCTAACACACACTCGCTCACACACACATACAGGCAGGCAGGCGTGGGACAGTGCTGCAGTGCAGGTGGTCAGGCTTGGACCAAACTGCAGAGGCCACACCCTTATCGCTGCTCAAGTACAACATAAACATACACGCTCAAACTCACACATGCATGACATAGAAGAATAAAAACACATTGCTATACGAGCTTTTTGCTATTAAAATTAATAATACATGTATTACTGTACATATTTTCTGCCTACTAACTGCTAATATGTCTCATCCTCAGGTGCAGTATATTGAAATTTTAAAAGTTCAATTGAAAAATTACAATGCAATGTAAGTTTTGTGAAGTTTCCTACTTTGATGTTGTATCATATGTGCAGTGATGAGATGTTTGTGACTGTAAATGCCACTGCAGTGCTGCTCAGTGGAGATATTTTTCTGTTACGTGTCCACCAGGTGGCAACAAACACTGTGAAACTAACAAGGTTTGAGAGCTGGAGTTAGAGGGGTGGGTGATCTTTAAAATCCACGTAATGAATGCTCTTTGTTGGAAGAGAGGTATCATATCTACGTATTTATCAGTGAATATTTTGAATATAACCGCAAGTGCTTGAGTTATAGTCTCTGGTTGGATGCTGAACTGATTGAGACGAAGGTGATTTAACTGCAACATTTCAGCTGCCTCTCGTGTCGGATCAATTATTATGATAAAAAGAGCATTCTTGCATTGTTTTATGCTCGTTTTTAATATAGTGAGAAAAGTGAGATGTGCGCAGACTCACCAGTCCAGCTGAGTCCAAGGTGGTCGGCTACTATTGCCATGCGGAGGTCTGTTCTCTCACAGGGACTCTGAGGGCCTGTGCGAGGAAGCAGGGAGGGGCAGGACACAAACAATTAACGTGATATTATGACAACATTGCCCAAATTAATTAAATGTGGTTCTCAGTAAGACATACACAAGATGGCTCATATAAAATGGCTGCAGAGGGGATCAATGACATTTAACGAAAGAAACGCATTGGGATTGTGAACTGAAAGTTTGTCTGCTTCAGACATCAGTGTGGTTTAACCAAGACCTATGAAATACCTTGTTAATGAATACCTTCTAAACTGAGTTTTTGTCTCTTTTTTTTCCATTTTCTGATAAATATGCATATTAAACCACATTGTGTTTGGTGACTCAACAAACATAAAGACTAACTTTAGCTCACTGTCCCAGGTCTCAATTCTCAGGGGGGAAAAAAAAGCCATAAGAGTTTTTCTGGCCAGACTCTCCTCAGTGATTCAGGTTAGATAATGGACGGTCACTCAAAGAAATAGTTCAGCATTTTGGGAAATAAGCTTCACCTGAGAATTAGATGAGGAGCTAGATACCACTCTCATATCTCTGTCTGTTGAATATGAAGCTGGCGCTAGGAGCTGGTTATCTTAGCTTAGCATAAAGACTGGAAACGGGAAACAGCTAGCCTGTCTCAAGAAGTACAAAGAAATCTGCCTGTTAGCAACTCTAAAGTTCAGTAATTGAGATGTTATATTTCATTTATTTAATCTATACAAAAACCAAAGTGTAAAACAAAAAGTTGGTTTTACGTGCGGTTATGTGTCAGATAATTTCTTGGCCTGGAGCAGTGCACCCGAGGAATATGCGTATTTTCCAAAATGGTAAACTTTATCTTTACCTTTTCCAATGAACTGTGTATAGGCCTGTACTCAATTTCTTCTCTCTCAACTATTAAAGCTTGTGAAATGCAGATATGCCCTCTGGATGGGATATAAATAGTGCTGTACTGTAACAGTGAGATTTCCATTCCATCTTCATTAGACTAGCTTTCATACCCTGGCTAATGAGGACAGCTAGATAAACATAGAGTAAATATCAGTCTAATTAGATCGTTGCAGTGACTACATTTAGACGAGCAGAGACATGTGATAATACGGAATAAAATCAAACACATGAGGATCTGTGAGGCCAGAAAAGGAAAACAAAAGTCACATTTTCACACTAAAATGTTTGATGTTCAGTAAAATTAGTATTACTAGTAAGTATTCAAAGAGTTAGAGTTTTGTATCACATCACTAACAGCAAACGATCTACCGTCAGGCAACATTCCCTCCCACTCATAAAAGCAATTCATGGCTTCAACTTGAAATCAAAAGTAAACCCAGCTGTATTAAGTTTTCCACCAAGTTGCGAATGGCTGACTACACCGACACGCTCTCGTGCAGCTGACGTTCATATGATTGTCAAGTTCAGCCGATGAATTGTTTTCGCAGTGTTTTCAGAGAGCAAAATGACCACCAAATGATATCTACAAACCAGGCAAGCAGACCAAAACAAACACAAGCTCAAATTTCCCCAAACAAACTCTTCTACATCTACGTCTTGACCTTGTCGAGGGAGGAAGTGAGTGGTGTGGTGTCATGTGGTGAGGTGCAAGGCTAACTTAATCTGTAGTGCGAAATGAAAGTGAGAATGTGTGTGGTAGCCTGTAGGACCCCACAGTAATAGAAAGGAGTACATACTCACTTTTAACTTGGACCCACAAGTGTGCCTACTTGCAAACCAGCACTGACAACTAAAAAGTATTTACTGTAAAACTAAAGTACTGTACCTATTTTATCTGTGCACCAAAGACATCACTATAGTCTGCTGTAAAGCTCTCACTGGTGATTAGGTAATTAATCCACTGGCATAACACTTTTATTCCAGCTAAATAAAATATCTTGCTTAATCTAGGGACATGTTTTTTCTGTCATTGATTCTCCATGTCTTAGCCTTTACCTCTTTGTCTAAATCAGACAGCACAGGACACAGATAACAAGAATGACAGGAAGAAGAAGTGACAGCTACACTTACAACGTCACATCACAAAGCACCCACAACAGCTACATGCATCTCATAGAGAAAGATAAAGTATAACAATGTTTAGAAAGAGTTTACAAACTAGTCTCGTTCTCCGTGACAGGAGCCGTGATTGGTTGATCAACCTGACTCCCTTCCTCCTTCTCCTTCTGCTTTTGCTCCTTCCCTCCAAGTGTCCGCCTACTCTTCCTCCTGCTCCTCCTCATCCTCTCACTGCTGGCCTGCTCAACCTCAGCTCTCGCATCTCTAGCAGATGGTGTTGATGTGGTGGTGCTGGTGGAGGTGGAGGTAGAGGTGCGTGAAGGGCAGGAACTTCTAGAAGCTCTAGATGGTTCTGACAAGGAAGTGTTCCTGGTAGTGCTGAGGCTGCAGCTCTCTTCGTCCTCAGTGGGCAATGTTTTTGTCTCTAACTTTGTTTCAGCCTTTTGGGGAATGGTTTGGTCCAGATGATTTGCTGCCTGGCTAACAACAGACCTTGTTTTAGAGATCTTTGAGACCACCTTGCTGTTTTTTCTCCCTGTCTCGCTTGTGCTACCTCTACCCAGGGTTTTTACTAAACTGTGACTGTGTTCAGTATTGGATCTGCCTTTAGTTGGTTGTTTGTTATCCCTGGCAGTTTTAATGCTTCTATCACTGACCACAGATTTGGTTCTAACCTGCTTCTGATCCTGGGAACAAGAAGAGTATTTCATGGCTTTCATTACTGGGATTCTAGATTTAGGAAATAAATTCTCAAAAGGGTCTAATCTTTCCCTGACATTGTGCATGGCATGTTTCCTGACAAGGATTATACCAACATTTGCTTGTTCCTTGTCTTTCACTGTTGGTTGACTTCGGCTGCATAGTTTGCGACTGGGCACCTTCAGTGGTAACCTGGACTTGCATATCTTGCCTTTGACCTCTTTGGCTCCTGTGTTTGTTATTGCTACATTTGTAAAAGTCCTGCTTTCCCTGCTGTTGTCCTCAAGTTTGCTGAAGGATGCTTCTATTCTGCTGACCTCCTGCAGAGTGGGTCCTGAAGAGGACAATAAATTAAACACGATACTGCTAGCCGGAATGACGTCTGAATGGACATAATGGGAGTCAGAGGTGTTGTTACTGGTATTGCTGCTCCATGTTTGATTATTGCTTATCTGTTGTGAAGGTGCAGAAGAAGAATTTGGGCTTTGGTAATAAGTGTTGTGATTTTCTGAGGTCCAGTCCAAATGGTCCCTCTGTTTAGATGTACCTAAAGGAGTTCTGTGATTTGAATAATATTCTGTGATGCCTGATGGTGTATTACTCAAATAGTTGTGTGTCTTGCTTGATGCATTAAAATTAGAATAATCTGAATAGTTTGAGGTTAGAGAATAAGAGCTATCTACATTTGTCCCTGAGGTTACATCATTAGAACCATCAAAGATGTCTGGTATTCTGTATTCAGAACTACTATTTGAAGTATTTGGGGTTTTATCACATGACAACTTGAATCCTGTTCTAAAAGTGGAGAATTTAGGCTCAGTGTTGGAAGTTGAGTCTCTGCATGTGGTGTAACTTCCAGTCACATTTGATATTTCTAACTGGACAGTAGTAGTCTGAATGGGGACTTGAGGGACTGTTAAGGTATCCTGAGTATCAAACTGATCCCTGTGTTGTGAGGAGGCATCTACCTCCGGGTCCCTGACCCTGTACCTGCCCGCCGAGTAGTAATGCTCACCAATCTGAAAAAACTGGAGTCTCTCCTCCACCATGTCCCTCTTGCTCATGTCAATCGCACCACTGCGTGTCATCTCAAACATCTTCCCTTCATGGAAGGGGAATGGGTTTGGCTCGCTCGTTGGCGTGCTATCGTCTGTTGGTGTTCGGGCTGGGGTAGTGTCTGGTGTTGTGGCCTGAGACTGGTCATCCACTGCCAGTCCAAAAGGCTTAGGCTCACCATTGCTTTCCCGCGTCCCTCCCATGTCAACGACCTCATCTTCTCCACCTTTACAGGGCCAAGGGTCAAAGTCCAGGCCTTTGGTGGCAACAGTCTTAAAAGGAGAGTTAAACTCTTCTTCTAACTTGTAACTAAAGTAAGTGTCTGAAAATCCTTCTTTATCTGAGTGTTTTTGTTCCTCACTCTTAGCGCCATCCTTACTGACACCATTAGGTTTTTCACCATTTGATAGAGTATCTTTTTTGAAAGTGTCCTTTTGACTCTCCTCTGGGGTTTTCTCCTCTTCAATAACTTCCAGTTTGGTTGGGGGAAAAGAGCGGTCAGTGGACCTGAATGTGTCTGTTGCCCACACATCCCTCCGACTGTCTGGAAGACCAAACAGCCGTAAATCTGCCTGCTCACACAGGCCATCATCCTCATCCTGAAGTTCATATCCATCTAGTGAGTCTATCTCTGTTGCATCTGTATCATGAGAAAATTCAGCCGTTGTGGCTATTGAACAGTCTGTTATTGACTGGTCATTTCCATTTTGTTCATATTCATAGTCCTCGCCTTTGCCATTAGAACCTTTAGAGCCACTGGAACCATTGGAGCCGTTGGTCCCACCATTAGGTTCTTTGTTGTTTCCATTTTTGTCATGTTTTTTGGATTTAGATGCCTTTTCCTTCTCCTTCTTCTTCTCCTCCTCCTCTGGAATTTTGAACGTAAATTTCTTACAAGGAATTGGTTGGAAGATTGACTCATCCTCTTCTTCCGCCTCGTCATCATTTGATTGACTGTCATCTGCCCCAGGGAGCACTGGGGTAGGGGGTTGGATGCGTATAATTGGCTCAGTTAGCAGATGCTTGTCATGTTCTTCCTGTAAGTTAACCTCCATCATTTCTGTCTCAGTCTCTGAAGAGGCACAGGAACCTTTTCTTTCTGGATCTGAAATTTCTGAAGAGTCCAGAGGAGGGGGGGGGGGGAACTCAATATATGCGATACCTTTGTCCTTTGAGACTTCTTGCTGCTCCTGGCCTGTCATTTCATCATGTCTGCCATCACCTGTTGTTTCTTGCTGGTTTAAATTATTACTTAATTCTTGCTGGTTATCATTCAGCTTTGTTTCTTCCTTATTAGCATTAGCAAGGTCTACTTGGATGGCATGAACACTAGTTTTGCCTTCCGGCAGGGCCTCTCTAAAAGAGAAAACAACTTTGCCATGGCCATCTTCCTCTGATTCTTCAGATACTTCCATGATGGGGCTGGGTTTCCCTGGCATGAATCCCATAAAGCAATCAGGGGTCCTAGATGTGAGATCATAGCTGACCTCCTCAGAGCTGGGGGTCTCTGGTGTAATGGGGCTTTTCCCTGAGCTATCTATGAAAGAGACTTGTTCTAATGTGTCATCATCAGGGCTTATGGGGCTGAGTGCTGAGTTTGATTTCTGTTTGACTGTGTACAATGTCCCTTTGGCCTCCCTCTCTGCCTGCCTCCCCACTTGGACACTGACATAAACAGGTAATGTTTTGATGCCCTTGAAATTCTCTTTGGTTGTTATAGCAGCTGGAGGGGTTATAACTTTCTCCAGTGTTTCTCTAGGGCTGGGAAGGTTATTGGAGTTGGAATCTTTGGGTGCATTATCTAGAATTTCAAATGTCAGATTTTCATCTGTTTTCACTGGGGTTGTCTCAAGACTTGTCTGTATTTTGCTCTTAGATAATGTAGGTATCTGTGAGGGTTTAGTTATTGTCTGTTTCTTTGTGACGTCATTATCCAAACTAGAAGACGATCTTACAGGAATTTGGGATTCTGTCTTTTTTCTGAGGTTTTTGTTTAATGGTTCTTCTGTGTCCTTTCTTGACACCTCTACTATTACTTCTTTGGAAGAAGACTCACTTTTTGTGAGTTCTTGGTACCTTTTAGCATCACTGTCTTTCTGTATTAGTCTAGTAGTATCATGAACAACAGGTGTCTGAACTTTCTGTCCTTTATTGCTTTCTTTAATTTCCTGAGTAACACTGGAATTGATATCTTTCCCTTTAGTCGTTGCTTTGTGAGCCCCAGTTTCACTCATTTGCTTTTGCAATGAGGCCTCTGGGATGTTTTTGTTTGGCAGCTTTTCTCCTGTATGTTTTGGGGCTTTAGATGCCGCTGATATTACAGCTGGTTTACTGCTGTCTGTGGTAGCACATATGTCCTTATCAACATCCTTTTTCGGACTTCTTTCTTCTGATGTTTCAGATAATTTCGATGCTTTTCCTCCTGCAAAAAACTGATAAACAGGAAGTTTGCTCTCCTGCAGTTTCTTTATTGAAGGTTTTGGCTGCACTGGAGGAGGAATTTTGGTTGGACTAGATTGACTTTGTTTCTGAGCCTCAGATTCAAATTTCATTCTCACAGCACTGACTTTGGATGTCGATTTTACGTGAGCGGGAGAAGAGGGTGCTGACTCACTGGTTTTAGTTTGTTGTTTAATTTTATCCTCATTAACATGAGAGAGCATACTTTTCTGGGGACTGCTTGGTAAGCTAGAGCTCTTCTTTTCAGTTGTGGTGGTACTGCCAAATATTTTACCAACAGAAGGCTCCCTGAGTTTGCTTTTACTGAAGCCCTCTTCCCCTGCTTTAGATTTCTGCTGTGTTTTCTCAGGACTGCTGCAAGCTGAGCTAGGCCAGGACCTGGGTTCCTTTGGCTCTCGTCTCACAGGCTTTTTCTCAGGAGACTGCAGCTCATCATTGAGCTTTTCTGTTTTGTCACGGAAGAACTGTGATACCTCACTGAGTTTTTCTTCAGCTTCCTTCACTGTTTGGTCCACCCTATCCTCATAAAGGAGTTTATCCCTGCTCCTGTCATGTTTATCCTCTGTAAATCGCATCCAAACAGCATGTTTGGGACTGCCCTGTTCTGTGGAGTAATGAAGCACTGTCACTTTATCAAACTGAGATGGGTCATCCCTGTGCAAGAATTTACCAGATTTAGGCGAGCCCTCTTTTGATGACTTAGAAACAAACTCTCTTTTGGGACTTCCATGCTGCTGACTTATGCTCTCAGTGCCACGGCTACCACTGTCCTCAGAAACTAGGTGACGGTATTTGTCAGTCACCACTGCTGAGTCCTCTGTATCTGAGTGAGATGATGACACTTCAAGTTTCTCTGAGAGGAGCATTTTCTCAGCAAACCTGTATGACTCGCCTCTGATATCTGATAGCTCATCATCACAGTATTCTATGGAGTGCTGACTAAGTAGTTTCAGGGCTTTATATGAATCATCTGCAATTAGCTGGGCGGAACTTGGGCGACTGTCTTCCTCCTGTGACACTGGGGTGTTAACACGAGATGTTTCCAGGAAGGAGGGCAGGGATTCTTCGGCAGTAAGCTCCTCTTCCTCCTGTTGGGCCTCATCGTAGTCAGTAAGTTCCTTAATTCCATGGTCCCCTTTGTAGACATAAAGCTCAGGGTGTTTCTTGGTTTCCCTGATAATTACCTCAGTTGGCTCTGCTGTGCTATGGCCCTTTTCAATATGAACCTCGATAATCCTTTCGACTTTGGGTTTGGATTTAACGTCTCTGTCAAGAAATCTAGGAGTCAGCTCGTCACCTTTGACAGAATCCTGACTAGCTTTGTGTTCAAAAAGCCCTGCAAGTTCTTTAGATGGGTCCCTACCTGACTGAAAAGCTTTCATGATATCTCTAACTGACATACCCTCCTCTATCATCTCTGTGCCATCAGTCAGTTGAGGCTTGTGATAAACCATTCTAGTGGTAGTAGTAATATGGGTTTCCTCTTTAAGACACACACTTTTGTTCATCATGGAGTCCTCATCTGGCATTTTCATCTGTAAAGCTTTGATGGAGCTTGCTGAAGCTGTATCTGGCTCTATAGATGGAATAGGAGATGCAGCTTCGTCCATGAGTACAGGCTCACCAAGATCATCAGGCTGCTCATAGCTCCTAATATGGACCACTTCAGTCCTGGTCTCAGTTACGCAGGGCGGGATGGGTGAATCTGTGAATAAAGGCTTTGGTCCTGTACTTTCTGCACTCTGAGGAGCAGAGGGCGTCTTTTCGCTTCTGGTCTCAAACCCGCTGTCTGACAGGGGACTTTTATCCTGTTCATGAGACAGGTCCTCAGGTGATTCCAAAATAGTGTCTGTCCCCTGATATGATTCAGCAAGTTTGCTTAGGTCCTTCTCTGATGGAGACCTAAGCATGCCTGAGACTGGTGGAGGCATTTTGAGTTTGTGCTCTTGTATCGACATAGATGGTTTGAGAACACGTTTCTGTTTCTCTTCCCCTTCTCTTTTTGCCTCCTCCTCGTACCTACATTTTAATTCTGCCATTTTGGAGAGAGAGCTAGCACCAATGTCATTTGTTAAAAAATCTACCACTTTAGCCAACTCCAAATCTTTGCTTGACATGGACTGGTGCTTGAGCAGGAGTCTGTTTTCATCAAAAGGAGGGTAAAAGTCAGAGAGGGCATTTCTTTGTGCCTCCTCAATCTCATCTTTAGAAAATTCTTCCCATTCATCTTCTGAGGCTTTCTCTTTACCCGCAATGGCCTTACCTTCACTCATGATATCTTTCTGTAATATCTCACTGACTTTCACTAAATCTTCTTTTACTTTCTCCACTAGAGTAAATGGCTCCTCGTCCTCTAACTTGGTCTCTTTAGGAGTGCCAGTCTGTGATGTTTGGACAGTCTTAGCCGCTGTCTGTGTGTCTGTCTGAAGGATAGCGGTCATTCTGATCAGATCCTCTTTCATGTCTGCTACATCTTTTAGTATCTCCTGGTTGGACGTTGCAGTCGGGTGGATGATGGGCGGCGTGATAAATGGAGGGGATTTCAGTTGGGAATTTATTTTTGATGTCGTAACACAAGAAGACAAAGATGAAGAGGAGGGTGAGGCACGAGGAGAATCAGGCAGTGCCATTTTGAGAGACCCTGGCCCTGGTTTGATAGGGGTCTCTGGAATGACATTGACTAAGGAATATACAGGTACAGTCACTGTATTAGATGAGGCTGGCAAGCTGGAGGAGGCAGCTACAGATCTCAGAGAACCATAAGCAGAGCTTGCTGTTGCAGACCTACGCGAGGAGGACAGTGATCTAAGAGTGCCATAGCCAGACACAGAATGTGAGTCTATAGCTTCATTTATGGCTGCACTGACACCCGAGGTTGCTGCCTGGGTGGTGGCCTGGATCCTCTCCTGAAGGCTGCTACTTCTCTCTGAGAGATGGCGAGAAGAAGGGGAGGATGGCGTGGAGGAGGTGGATGGATATTTTATAGGCGAGACCGATCCGTTCATCATGGACAATTCTGAGGAAGCGATGGTTGTCTGCCCAGTTGAGGAGAGAGACGAGAGGGATGTCCTCCCTCCTCTGGATGAGAGTGTTGAATCTACAGAGGTTTTCAAAGAGGACAGACTGGAGATGCTTTTAACAGAAGAGAGGTTAGGTGCCCCCATATCTGTTGCAATTGTGGACCCAAGGGTGGTTTTAAAAGGCAGGTTAGAATTGTACATGTTGTAAGCTGTCTTTGGCGATGCTGGAGCAGTAATATGAGCTGATGACCTCTCTGGTACAGAGCCATTGGATATCGAGTGAAGTGGAGAAGTCCTTGATGTGTATACTGAAGCTAGGCTTTTGATAGATGCTGGATCTGTGGCAGGTTTACTTGGGCTTCCAGGTGACATAAGGCTGGCAGAACCCTGGACAGGGTACTGACCCAGCTGGACAACAGTTTTGATGGGTGAAGGCATAGTCCTGTAAGACCTGATGGGGGAAGTGGACACTGTGTCGCTAACTGATTTAAGTGGGGATGACGGAGTAGGTGCTGGTGGTGGAGCTCCCAGGGTGGATTTGATAGTTGCAGGGCATGCAGGTGATGGGGAGGAAAGGGGCCAGGTAGTTTTCAATGGAGAAGCAGCTGGTGAGCCTGCCGGTGAATCGGTAGAGGTGAGGGAACACCCCACTCCGACTGGCCTTGTTTGGCCAGGGACGGTAATAGGAGCAGTCGACCATGGTGGGTAAGGTCTGGTTGGAAAGACAGGTTTGTGAGGGTAACCAGTAGGCAGTGTTCTTGCTGTTGTGCTTCGCTCAACTGCTGTTTCTTCAGAGGAATTTGTAGAAATAATGATAAAGAAGGAATGGAAAAAAAAATCAAAAGAATGTGGAATAGTAAAAGTAAAAGAAAATTATGTCGGGGAAGGAAAAGGAAGAAAACATGTGAAAGAAGAAGAGATCAGAGGAGGAAGAGTTGGTCAGTGACGCAGTCCTGGTATCAAGTAGGGAAAAACAGCAGTTTTATGAAGTGCCGAGATAAGATATTTGAGTGTTGATTGAAGATGGAGTTGTGAAAAGAAACAGTTGTGATCCTGCGTGTTTCAGGATTGGGAGATGACCCAAACAACAACAACAGCAATAACAACATAATGATTAAACTGAACAAAGCACATAGAGCAGCAAAGTAAAATTCCAAAGACGATGGCGTAGACTAGCGATTGACAACATAAAAATGGCAAGACAAATGCACCAGGATTAACACAAAAACAACTTCTCTCTTTGGACTTCAGATGCTCTAAAACCACATATGGATTCTGGCTCTAATTTCAGTCCGCTTTTTAAAGTGCCTTTTATCTGTTTGGTCCAAAAAGTATTTAAGGACAGATTCCTCAAAGACAATTTAGACATAATGGTACAATAGAGCCAAGGGCTGCAGAAGTTTCCATTTTCCTTTCATAATCTAACAAACAAAATATGACAAAATGTGTTTTCCAAGACGTATGTTTTGGCCCATTTTGTCATGCAAGATCGATAGAATTGGTTACAAGCAGAGACTGTGACAAACTGAAAAGAAACACCTGAAAGAAATTACAAACTCAAGACCTCCAAACATGCATTTTTGTCCCACAAAAAGCTGCTACACCATCACAAAGTCAAAAAGAGCTTTAAACTCAGAGGGGACAAATAAAAATAAATACAATTTTACTTTGACCTTCCCAAATGCCTACAACATTGTGTTGGTAAGCCAAAGAAAATTTTTGATGCATTTGGACTTGTAAAACTCAGCAGTGGACATCAACCAAACAAACCCAGAAGAAGTACAACTCACAACGTGGGCAAGCACAGCACAAAAACTTAAAAACCACTGACTGAACCATGCAAAAATATGTACCATGTTGTAAACAAGCATGTGAACAGTGCATGTTATGTAGGATGAGAAATATGCATTTATTACATTAAGTCACATCTATGTATAAACTGATCACGCATTTTACAGGTTAATTAAATTGTTAATAAGCTAACTTATCCACGAAAATTGCCATTATTATAGTCATCAAAGGGTTTGTTAGTGAAAATGTCAAACTCACTCAGTGCAGGCTCGGCCAGATAGCTGTAGCGCTTACGTAAGGCTAGGGATGCAAAGGTATGACGTCGCTCTGGCTTTTCAGTCTGCAACAATAGCAAACAACACATCAGTTCTAGATCACCCTACATTGTATAATGCTGCCAAATGAGCAACATTTGGAGGTTAGAATGTAAAATTAAAGCAAACCCAATAGTCTGCATTAGTTTGTATTAACATAAAAACAAAGCCCATATTTAACAGTTGAACAACACAGCAGCAAATTCTCCTTTAAGAGTATTCACTGCACTTCAATCTTCTAAGTACTGATAGCGCTACTTACAATAAGTGTTACTATGCGACGCTAGTAACATTAGCTTGAGTTAGTCATGATAAAGCTACAGTCTCTAAATTACAAGTACTTAAAAGTACAAATAATCAGTTTTAAGGTTAAATCTTAATAGTCAGCACTTCTAAATTTCAAAGCCACTTGTATCACATACTGTAGAGCGGAAGGGATAAGGATTGGACATAGAACAAATTGTTTTTTATATCTACAATATATCATGCAAAACTGAGCAGCTGAAGGTTGCTCTGAACAAGGAAAGCTCGTACTGCCCTTGTCGAAGCGGAAAGAATAAGCTATGATGAACAGAGCGGGGCCACTAAGCAGGGCCGCTATAGATCTAGCGCAGAGGACAGCAAATGGTGGGGAGGGTGTGGTTTACCTCATCCTCGGCATCTGACTCCATTTCCTGGTTCCCAAGATGCATTGCAGAAACAGGGGTAGTAACATAATGGAAAGCAGGGGGAAAAGAAACATCAGGGTGTGAAAAAGGAGTGATTGACAGAAGCTCAAACTCAGAAGAGAAGCCACTTCAGCAAATGAAAAAACAGACTGAACAAACACAAAAAAGGATAAAGCGCCAAGACTCAGTAGCAAAAACAACAAATGAACCACAAAAAGCCAGCCTGATAATTAAAAAAAAAGCCTGTTGCACGGAAGCCCTCAGCCAAAAGCATCCAAATCAAAAGGCAGGTAGGAACAAAATGAAACAGCCAATGGCGAGAATCCACTGCAAAGATAACCAATATATGTAAAAGAGAAGCTTGAAACAGATAAAAGACACAGTGGCGGCAGTTTGGCCAAAGTCTTTCTCTGTCTTTCATCTATCAGTGTTATTGGGGCCGAAAGTACCCTAACCATGATTATGGTTATGGAGGTGACAACAGAGAATGGTGACTTCACGCTACCTTACCTTTTTCACTGCAGGGAGGGTGATGTTCAGGTTGCACACAGCAGTTTGTGGGAGGCCTTTTGCGGCCTTACACTCTTTAAGGAACGTAAGACGACCGCAGGGCTCCTGGCTGGGATCTCTCACCTAGAGAGACAACATTGCTTCTTTATGTACCTTGTTCCGTTAGAAGGTGGTAGCGAGTAGTGATGTACTGCAATGTGAATAGGTATGTCGACACTGTACACTTGAGTATTATCTCCAAATGTGTACAACCCTGATTCCATTCAGTTGGGATACTGTGTAAAACATAAATAAAACAAAATGTGATAACTTGACATATACTAAATTGAAAACTGTGCATAGCAATATATTGAATACAGTTTGTGACCTCATCAGCTTCATTGATTTTTGTAAATATGTGCTTATTCTGAATCTGATGCAGCAACATGATTAGTGACGAACAGCCCTATTTGTACATACTGTTAGACACATGTGGCCCTGCTGCTGCAGTTCTAATTAGTTGTGTCGTGATAAAGTGGTCCCTGATCTAGTTCACACGCAGCAAGGAGAGTTTTCATGATAAGAGAGCACCAAGTGATACAAGACGATTGATTAAAGAGAACATGACGTTAATGGGTCGATCAATCACATGAGGTTATTTAGCAGTGGCAAAGGGAACTAGGTTATCCCCTGTGGACTTGGTTCATGGTATTGGAAGCAAACGTGAAAAGTAGGGCAGCAAAGGGGAATAGTGCTGAAACAATCATGACTTTGGATAGTATTTTAACAGCAACAAAGGTGTACTGGCTGCTGTTTTTCCAGCATTGTGTCTTGTATCCTTTTGTACTCAGTTACAGTGTGACACCCTCGCTGTAGCCTCAGTAACTTTCAACTTTTTTTTTTGCCATGTTGATTGATAGATCTTCCAGCTCCACACTTCACCCTGACAAGGAGGTGTTGTAGCAATGTGGATGACAGAGTCTATGTAGTACCTTGACACAGAAGGGCAAACGGTTCTCCTTGAAGGCGTAGAAGTTAAGAACTAACTGCTGACCAGCTTTAGTCAGAGGAGCCAAGTTTCCATAGCAGTCCACATAGATGGGCCTGCCCTCCAGCACCTGAGAGCACATCACAAAGGTGAGAGCAGTCACATGCAGCAACAAAATGCATCACTCGCTGCTACAGAATTATCATTTTTCAGAAGTGTTCATGATTAGGTCTGCGTGGAACAAACTAATACGAGCACAAGCACATACGAATATTTTAATTTCCTGCTTCTATTCTCAGCCCTTTTCCTTATATCACTGGTTCCCAACCTGGGGGTCCTGAGCCCTGCTAGGGGTTGCCATAGCTTCACGGTGGATCACGAGGCCTTACTGATTTCAAGGGGTGTAAAAACACTTTCCTCACGGGAAAATAATCTGATTAAAATGCATCCAATTTGCTTGTTTTACACAAGCTTCTTGCACGCATTGTGTTTACTGTTTGGGTTGATTGTACTGTTTATCTGTACTGGTATTGTTACACATTAATATGATATGAAATATCCATAACATATGTCACTTAGTCAGGTGTCGTCAGTTTACTGAATGATAGAAAAGGAGTCCCTTGAGAAAAAAGTTTGGGAAACACTACATGATAATACAAAGGTTGCAGCTCTGACCCTTGCCTTTGTTGCCTTTGTAGTTATGCTCCTGACTTATAATCTAAGCTTAATGTACCACTGCAATAACTTTAATGCACCTAAACACTTTGAAATGAATGCTTTTAAACATAATCACAAGTGACACCGCTGCTGTGTTAATAAACTCTATATTCAATAGATTAGAATAAATTCAATGATGTACCATGAAGGCACTGAAAAAAGAGATCTTAAGATCCAGTGGTCTGACAGCTAAATTAAGATCAGTTTACTTGATACAATCCATGTACAAGAACTTTGTGCACTTATACTCTTGACATATAGCCACATAATATAGGTTAATTATAACAGTTTTCACACAGAGGATAGAAAGCATTTGCACAAAATTGCATGCAAACAATAATAATAATTAAAAGTTGTGTATCATTTTAAAACACTTCAATCTATTAAAAAAAAAGATGTTGCAATAACCTATTATGATCCTGAGAGGGGGCCTGATTACTAAAGAATTTTGGATACTGCTTCAAAACACCTAAAGCTCACATTTTGACAGGATTATAATAATATCCAACCAATAATTATGTACCTCTATGTCTTTGCTCCTGGCCACCTCCTCAAAGTTCTCCTGCTGCTCCAGGGTCTTATCCACCTTGTCGTCCGTCATGCAGAAGCACCTCAGTCTGGACTCCACTGGGTCATTCATCTTAGCAAACACCACAAACTTGGCCATGTAGGGCACACAGATCAGCTCCCTGTATAGCTGCGTGGCCAAGCCCACCGTTTCTGGAATCTGGTGGCAGTCTGCTAACCAGAATCTGCACAGGTGACACACAAAACGATTTACATTCACAAACATTCCCAAACACTAGCTCCTTTGCAAAATGTAGTGTGTGTAGAGGGTCTCACCTGGCAGAAACATTGGTGGTGAAGGAGACGCAGTCATTGACGAAGGTCAGAGGAGTTGTGCCGGTGATGTCTTCCCACTGTGCCGGGGATGTACCGCCTGGTAGAGATAGGAAACACCAAACATCCCGAAGATTATTTTCAATTTCATTCACACATTTCATCTAATGTAAGGAGAACATGGAGGGACATTTTATAAGAGACACATATGACAGAAGTCATCATATTTCCTTTTCACACGCTATTCTAGTTATGGGTTGAATAAGAAGAAATTGGGTAAGATTTGACGTTTCTTGACACATACAGTAACAAGCTTGATTAAGATTTTAGATTTAAATTAAATGTCCCCTCCTGACATGTTTTATGGAAAATTCTATGCTTTAAATAATCAGTATTGTATTTGTGTGTTTTTTATTCTCACAAAAAAGTTCAATTATCGAGTTAAAAACTGATCCAAATTACATCTATTCCCTCAAATGACTCATTGCTGTCTGTTCTGACAACACACAACAGTTAAAATAAAAAAATATGCAGACCTTAAAGCGGCTCATGTCACTTTTAAAATAGAGCGAATAGAGTCAAGTCTAACAAATCATTTAGAAAATAGTTTGTAAGCAATTTTCTGATGTATTCTCTAGCTCATAACCATAAGCATCATAAATACATGTCTAACGCCAACTTTAACTTAGGGGGCCGTAAAGAGACAGCAGCCTAAACGGCTTGTTTCAAATAGAGGATGAACTCAGGGGATGCAATAAGTGCCAAAAGGGATTTCTTTGAACCATAAATCATGCAAAGCTACTCTAATGGAGTCACAATAAAAACAGGGTGCTGGAAATGAGCATAATTGGTCCCCTATAACCCTTAAACATCCCTTTGAAAGAAGACAAAATTTCCTTATTTTCAAAAAAGTGTCACTCAAATTGTTCCTCACAAGGATGAATGTACCAAATAATAACCACACACACACACGCACGCACACACACACACACACACACACACCTGTAATGCTACAGAGGAGGCGGAGACATGGAGTACAGTCTCCTTTGTAGCCGTTGGTAAGCCCCTCCCCTGAGAGGGGTGGGACCGGGATTGTCATGGTGATGGGCTTGTGGAACTTCCTTCTTCTGGGCTCCACGGTAACGATGGGGCTGAAGGTTGCTCGGTTACCCAGGATCTTCTTCACAGTCTCGTCAGGTACTGGCTGGGCCTGTCAGAGAACAGGTGAACACTGATCAGTGACGTGTGTTTCATTTATGTGGATTTTTGTCCTGCATGTACATTTGTGTGTATTGCTTATATCGCCCCGTGAGAGAGAGAGTTGAATAAAACATCTCACCTGCAGTCCAACTTTGATCTTCTTCGTTAATGCCCCCTCGGGGAAGGAAGCTTGAACCAATGGGACGCTCTGGCTGCACAGAGTCCCGCCCTCTGGTCCCATCTGATTGGTCTCCTGCCTGATGCGAGACACGACAGCAAAGTACTGTGGGAAGTCCTTGGTGATGATGCGGCAGATTCTCTTCCTCTCCAGCTCATCAGGACTGTCCAGTTCTACAGAGAAGGAGAGTACACAGATCAATCAATCACAATCATAAGTGGTTTATTTTCTAAACCTACAGAAACGGCTCAGCTCAGAATCTAGTATATTTTACTTGCTTTAATTACCTTACTTAACTTTTATTAAATTTTTAATTTTGTAACTTGCATTGTAAAAAAAAATCTGCATTAGTTTCATTAGTGTTATTATAACTATATTTATTATATATTATGACTTATTTGATTTGATTTAACTTTATTTTGATTTATGGGTCATAAAGAAAGGGAACAACTAAAAAACAGTCATGGTTTACTGGGGTAACTGGGGTACTGGGTATTAATGCGTCTTAATGTTGCAGATATTACAAAAGCTACATGTCTGTTCAGCCACTCTTGTGATGGATCAGTCAGGACTCAAGATCCTGCAATCCTCCACCTACCAGATCTGACCCAGGGACAATGAGAATGAAGGGCTGAAGGCATTACGATACATAGACTGAACCCATTTTCTGTCAGTATAATTGATAAGATGCTGTAATCACACATGATTCTACACATAGTGGGCTTTAAAAACACTTACAGGTGTGTATCATTTTAAATCGCAAGATGACAAGACTTTAAGTGTTTAAACTTGCATGGCTGCCACTATAAGACAAAGTTTGGGCCAAATAATTAAAGAAGGAAGTCAAAGCACGTGCTTTACCTTCATCCATCCCACAGAGGAGCTGATTGAGGTCGTCAGTCTTGTAGTCGTACAGATGCTCCTTCCAGGATTCTCCGTTCTCGCTGCGCAGGAGGATCAGCTCTCTCTCCTGGCCCCGCATCGAGCCAAAATGAGGGATCTCCACTATCACAGGCCTAGTGAGGTACATGTCATGGAAAAACTGCTCAATAATCATACTTTATTAATTTAAATGACAAACAGCAATTAAACCTAAATTAATTCTACCATTTGTCTTAAAAGTTGATGTAGACTAGATAAGAGAAGGTGGTTTAGTTCTTTACAATGACAATGATAGTTGATTGATTGAGTAGATAATGCATAAATAAACCTGAAGTTCAAATGATGGAGGACACAGAGGGCTTCTCTTTAAGCATATGCAGGGGATCAACACTAATAAAGGTGGAATTAATTGATTCATCACAAATAAAGTGAAATATGGATAAGGAACAGTGAAGGACACTGGTCTTAAAAACACACTGTGCAGGTAGGTATGAACTCCGATGGCAGTGTTGCTTCATAATGACAGCTGTGGCAGTGCTGCAGTTCGATGGGACATTCACAGAGCATGGCATAGCTTGGCATGACTTGATAGGACACAATGAAATGGAATGAGGAGCGGGAGGAGAAAGCTGCACAGCCCTTACTCAAACAAGTCATGCTGGCAACACAAGAGAGGGGGATGAACGTACTCTAGCCTGAGGACATGTTTTTCAGTCACTCAGAGTAGAAAAAGACAAAAATAACCACTATGGGGGTATTAGAGGAACTATATTCATTGATCATTCTCTTGAAAAAATCCTGTAAAAGTAAAAAAATGACTCTTTCTGTTAATTAGAGTACTGTTTTTTCAGTCAGCTTCTTCCTGTGAGTGTAGAACTGATTATATGTTGAAGAAATTTAAAAATTAAATGACATTACATTAAACTCTATAATCTGCAAAACTTTACCTTTTCAAATAACTTAATCACGTTTTAAAAGACGGCAAGATACAGTATGTTTGACGATATCCTTTATTTTATTTACCGCTTTTCACAAACACAGATCTTCAACATAAGTCACAAGACTCTGCTGCTTTTTGCTTAATGTTTCGATCGCATTCTGGGTGTTTTTTCCGACAAAGGACTGAGCAGGAACCGCTAACACACTCTGCTAACTCTTACGATTCCTGGCCAGAATTTCTATTTTACTACTAATTGCATGTTTCCGATTTTTATCAAATGATGAAATTCTTCAGATCACAAAAAGATAAAAATTTTAAAAAAATTAAAAAGCAAGTAATTTCAGCTGTGTTAAATGAATGTTTGCTAACTTAAGCTAACGTTACTCCACACAGAACTTTCACATCCAGACTGTGAATCAATCGTGGATCGATCAAAAATGAGTGCTGTCTTGTTTGCGAATGTTTGATTCAAAAGAACAAATCTTCTGTTGACGAATTTAACTGAATCACCCTTTAGGGTGTGTTCAAGGCAGCAAATACACAGCTGACTCGAGCTGCTCACGTTTAGCTGCAATGATTCTATAACATTGGTCTTGGATTGCAATCCAGATATACAGTGTGACATTATCTAGATTGATATTAACACATAGGCTAATGCACACACAAGCACACACAAACACACATTACATTATACACTCACTGAATGGAGTGTGCGCTGCTCTCTGCCTCTCATTCCTTGAAGTCTCAAAGTAGGAATTCATATTAATTAATATTAATATAAAATATTCCATGTAATAATTAGGTGAAAATATACACACTACGTTATAGCAGCTTTCAGCTTGCAAACAGTATCTTTATCCAATGAAGTTCATTGCACAATTCTTCACAAGTGACCATTCTCAGTTTTTGAGCTGATTCAAATGATTCAATACACTCGAGAGAGCACAACACATTAATCAGCTGCTGGGTTAATTTCGAAATGTATTTTAGTTAATTCACAAGAGAGGCTTTTGCTTTTGTTCCTTGACCTGTGCTCTTCTCACTGAATTGAAGTGGATGACGCTCTTCCAGGTTAAGAAAAAGGTGACATCACGTGTTTTTCTGTGCACAAATCAAGAATAATAATGTGATGACCGTTGGGCGGTTTGGAGAACTTTGATTGTCGCTTGTTCAATCACAGAATTTTATATAAACAGTTCATCTTATAATTTATAGTTTTATAAAGAAAAATCTTAACAATCAATATTGTAAGGTGACAAAATTACAATAAATCACACACCCACTGAGGCACAGTGTGTTTACTGCTTGTCAATAAGCATAATAAAACCCTTCTAAGCTGAACTGCAGCCCTGAAGTTTCACAGTACTGAAATGTGCTGTATTACATTGTAGAAGCACCTTTTCACACTGATATGGATCAGTACAACTCTTTCTACTGATGGCTCTGGTAATTTATTACACAAAAACACTGTGGGATGACATAAAACTGATCTCAAAGGTGAAGTAAAGTAACAGCGGTCATGGGAAGCAGGATGATGCTCGGCTTGAGGAGGAAAAGGCTCATGCCCAACAAGCGCAGTCCAGTCCAAACAGCCAATCAAAACCTTTACTTTCAGTGACATCAGAAGCCCACTGAAAGTCTCTGAAATAAAAATACAATGGACTCTAAATGAAAGTGGCTGGAAAGTAACTGTAATGGATTCAAAGTTATATTGTGTAGTTTTAGGAAGAATTTAAAAATCTCAAATGTAAAAACTAAATTCTCTCCCTGGAGTTTAAATCCACTGTGCTGCGGTGGATCCATCATCCATCTAACTTTAAATACAAGTAAGCAGTAAGTCGTTGTCCTCCCCTCAAAAGCTTGTTTGTATCATCACTAAGTCATTGATTTCTTCCCAAAACTACATGGCGACCATGTAATAGTAATGCTGTATCCTAACAAATCAAAGCCAACGGAGATGGGTAAAATAATCCATCAGCATGAATCAGCCTCGGTCATGTTGTTTCTTTGGGAGTGGCGGGAGGTACAGAAGGGAGAGGAGCGAGGGGGAGTGGATGCTATATTTGGTTCCTACCCAACAAATCTAGTTCCTCTGGGTCCCAGCTGTAGCACTGGACTAACCAGGCTCTCGCTTTCATTAAGGGCTGGCAGCTTTCTGGGAAGATGTAGTTTACTGTGTCCGCAAGATAATGAAACACACACGCACCCACATACATACACAAAACACACACTTGCAAAGTCAGTAAAAGCACACACCACTGACTTCTAGCTTTGTATCAGTCATAAGATTTGTCTCTCCAGCGCTCTGGAGTGCATTTAGTGACAACAGGAATGACTCAGAGGTGTCACATTATCAGAGTTGCTGGTTGGTGTATTGGTTCGACCTAATGTTGATGAGTGGTGTTGCTGGTGTTTGCAAAAGAGACGAAACATGCCTGTACATCATCGATCTTTCTGCAATGTACACCACTACAGTATTTAGTAACGCAAATTATATCAGTATCATTGAAAGAGTAACTTGTGATGAGCAGGGGGACTTCAGGACCCAGCGACATCACTGCTGGGCGTGGTCACAGGTAACAGAGCACACTTCTGACCACACTCAACCACAGCCATCAGTGACGGTGGGTTTGCTCAGAGGTGGAACAGAGAGGGCAGCAAAACGCTGCTTTTCAGCCTGGTGTTAAGTTACTCTTTCAGTCATTTATCAAGCAGAAATACCAAAACAATTACAACTTACAGCTCCTCAAATGTGACCACATGCTGTTGTTTTTCAGTTTTCTTTTGATTTTATGATGGATATTTAGGTTGTTTTGGAGTAATCATTGGAAAAAAATATGCCATTTTTAGACACAGCCTTCAGCTCTGGAAAATTGCAATAAAGCATTTCCAGGAATTTTCTACTACATCATTGGTTCAGCACCGTTTTTGTTTGACATACAGCTACAGCCCTGACAGATTTGCTCAAGCACTCCTTCCATGGCACCACCGTCATGTTACAAATGAGTTTCTCTGAATTGATTTTCTCTCTTTTTGTCATTGTTTCAATAGGTTTGATCAAGTTTGTGTTCATACTGCTAACACTTTAGAGGTGGATGTTTCAGCCACTTCTCCAGCACTTTAATATATTAATTAAAACGTCTCTGCTTGCCTTCTACCTCGTTTTCAAGCATCGCTAACCACATCACGTGATGTTTAGGTGGTGCAGCTCACTCTGGTCTGTGGGAGAGGCGTCCTGTGCATCAAATCTGGTATTTTATTTGTTAACCAAATCAGAATTTCTATTTTTTCAGATTAGCACAGACACTGTTTCTATGTGCCCACTGGCGACTCCAGAGCTAACCTCTGGGTTACATGTATGTACCTCTGGTTGGAAATCACTGCACTAACTGATTGATCGTTTAATTGGAAAAAAACAATAACATTAACAATCAACAAAATTATGTAAATAAATCAGAAATTGGAGTTTGGAGCTCTGTTATAAACAACAGTATAAACTCCAGTGTAACATATATCTGTGTCTCATAGGTGTAATCTTTATCAACATGCAGATGTGTACTGTATGAAGCATTGTAATTCCAATCCACTTTAAATTAAACAGGTCATTAAAGCCTTGCATTCAGTTGAACCAAATCTCTGTCAGTTTTGTCGCGTTTTTTGACTTACAGTAGGAATGTATATAAAACTTTTATCACAATGTATTTTTAACAGTGTACATCTGTTAGTGATGTTGCCTTTACTTTGCCAAAGGCAAACACAGCTGGATTTGAGGCTTGAGGGTGAGCACACTGCAACAGTTACACTTAAACTGAAAATTAAACAGCAGGTATTCCACCTCAACATGCACATACACACATTCGCACTCTGAAATATAGACGCAGATGGCTGGAAATGGCGATGCAAGAAGCAGAAGGAAGGAGATGTCGAGTCACTCAACAAAAGTGAAGAAAAATAAGCAATTAAACAACAATATTGGAGCGGTTTAAAAAAATAATAATTAGACATCTTACCCGAGGAACTGAGCTCCTGCTGGACCGACCTCAACCAGTCGGCTGGCCAGGCCTTCTCCTTCCACCATTGGAGGAGGCGATGCCAGTTTGTGTCTCTTCACCAGTCGGCAGGTGATCCTGGTGGGCGCCGTGCACTTTCTGGGCGGGATGATGATGCGCATGCCGTTGTGACGACTCCCTCTCATGGAGCCGCCCCTGGCGTCGACCATGAAGCTGACCAGGAACCTGATGGAGAGCGAGAAAGAGAAAAGGAGGAGGAGGAGGAGACAAAGTGATAGAAGACAGAGACACAGCAAAGCAGAAAAGCAGAGAGCACAGAGACAGGAGAGTAGAAAGTGAGAGGAAAGTGAAAAAAAAGGAGCATGTGGGGAGAAAAAAAGATAACCAGAGGGAGAAGAGAGGATGTAGAAAAGGAATGGAATAAGAAGTAAAATACATATCAGTGTACAACAATATTGATGGAGAGAGAAGAGCTTTAGTTGAGGTGAGGTCCCTTCCCATGCTGTGATCCTCAAAACACATACAAAGTAAGTGTGAGCAAAAGAGAAAACAGATTAAGGAAGAAGGAAGAAAAGAAATGTGAAGAGTTTTCTGTGCTGGCAGTGGCTGCGTTTTAAAAAGAGATTCTGCAGCATCCATTTCCAGCAAATTCATAACCTTAAACGAATATTGTCTGATTCTCCAGAGGACATTATGACATTAAACGCTGCTATTTTGAATGAATCAGCCAAGATGCCAACACAGGAGCCTCCGGTGTCACCTGTGTTTTATCCTTATTAGACGGTAGTGTACTTCTGTGTGTAGCATATTCTGACTTAAAGAAGGAAATCACATAACACACACACTTACGCGCGCACACACACACCATGCAACTTGAGAACGAGATGTCATGTTAGTTTGTTTGTAGCTGTTGAACAAATGATGTGAATATAAATGTCATTTTGCATAAATGAATGTTATCTGTGGTTGCAATATATTCATCTTAAACAGGACTGTGTTTAACCAATGAATGACTGACCTCAATCCATTGAAACTCATTCGTTAATTGACTTATTGGAAAATGTAAAAACATTCAGATCCAGCTGTAACTAAAGTGCAAGTCCATGTCAGTCTCTACAAAGTCACATTCTGCCACTCATCCAGATCAGTTAGTGACTCGCAAACATTTCCTCCAAACAAAAGGAATCAACCAAAATCCAAACCACTTTAAGTTGAGTGTGTGGCGACACAGCTCATGTGTGAGGAGAGCAAACACAGATGTTATGAGTGAACAGAGAGGGGAGGGTGTTCGACGTCACCGGAAACAAGAAGTAACACAAACAAGGTAGTGGTGGTGATAAAGAGGGCAACCAATCACAGTCAATCACCTGCTGTCGTACTGCGGGAGCGGAGAGGAAAAACTGCAGGATGGACGACAAAGCAACGCAGGAGTGACAGGTCAACAACAGAGCTGCGTCATTAAAAAACCACTGAGAAGATGATTAACAAGGAGTCCTTTAAAGAACCAGTTCCGCATTTTGGGAAATTCGCTTGTTTGCTTTCTGGTGAAAAGTTGGATGAGGATGTTAAATGGTAAATGTGAGGTTACAGCCAGCAGCGGGTTAGCTTAGCTTAGCAGCAAGACTGGAGTTGTTGCTTTTACGCTTCATCTTTTGTACAGATTTAACAAAGTTACACAGCTTGTTAATTAATGAGCTTTAGAGGTGAGCAAAGCTAGATGAATTCTCCGTTTTCAGTCTTTGCGCTAAGCTAAGCTAACGGCTAAAGCCTGTAGCTTCATTTTACCTTCATTTTATTTACCGGACAAAAATTAGAGTATTATCATCTTCTTTCCTCAAGAAAGCAGATTAACATATTTCCCACAATATCAAACTTCTGCTTTAAATTACAGCTTCTTCATTTCCAAAGTTACTGACTCACAGGTGAATCTGCTGCTGGAGAGATTTACCTGATCGCAGGTAAATCCAGGTGAGCACTGGTCAGATTTCTGCATTTGGTTCTACTGAACAGAAAGAGACACTAGAGCCACATCTTATCGCTCTCTAGCAGTAGCTTTGAGCAGTTTCTGAGTATACGTGTTTTTTCAGGTTTGTCACCGTGCTATCGGACAGTCATTACGGAAATGAGGTAAGTGTAACTTCTGCTAACAGACTAGCTTTTAGATTTGAAAACCACAGACAATCAGAGAAGATGAAGAGAAACCGCTGCAGATAGGAACTGTTTTCTCGAGGGGACAGAAAATGAGAAAGAGATCGATAAAGAAGACAGACATAGACTACAAAACGGAGACGAACACTTATAATTCCTCTTCTCATATTAAATCTGAATACACTGTGATAGCATTAGCAAGTTTTCTCCCTCTCCCTCCATCTTCTCCTTTTCCCTCCATTCTCGCTGTCAGGTGAGACACCTACGGTTGATATTTTCCCTCCCTGTTCTCCAGCCTTTATGCATTCATCCTTTCAAACCTGCTTACCCGGAGTGTATTGGTGAGGAGACTAGGTTGACGTTATCCAGCGCGTCTGCAGTCCAGCTGTACCTCCTCAGAGAGTCGTTGTCAACGTCCTTAGCCGCCGCCAAATGCTGTGGAGGAGACAAGGTCACTGCAATGCATGAGTGTGTGTGTGCATGAGAGGAATCTGCCATGTGCATAGACGGAGGCAGAGAAATGACAATGTGTGCTTGTGATTTGTCAAATGAAAGAGTGAAGATACAATACACATCTTTTGTCATGAAGCCATGTATTTAAAAAGAGAAGAAAAAGTGAAATAATTAAGAAAATGTCAAATACCATCTTAAAAATAATATATAAGACCTTGCAATTAAAAGTTTCCCTTAAATGATGCAAAATGAGGACACACGAGCACTGACACATAAATCCAGCAGTGAGCTAAGACAACAAGATGACAAGCCACCTCCTCTGGGGAAGGAGGGCGTCACTACGAGTACATCTTGCAGGATTTATGGATGAGTCGTAGAATGATTTCTACACATGGGCGACTAAGGCAGCTGCCAATCTGGAGATATGAAATTTCAGAAGGACACCAGCATTTAAAGCAGGTACCAGCATCAGATGCCCCCAAAAGATCTGCCAGCATTGTACACTGTGATATTTCTGTTCCAAACAGGCTCTGATACGTTCATAAAAAGGGTTATTATTAAAGTTTCGAATCATTTTAAAGCCTCAACTTACAAAGTAAACACTGAAATTGTAAAATACTGAAATAATGTGAAATTAAATCTTACTCCTAATTCATCCAACGCGTCCAAGGAAGTTTAGATGTGGTGATAGTGGTACTCTAGCCTCTGAGTATCATCACCAACGCATTTTTAAGTTCCCTTTATCACGATGTATTAAAAAAAAGATAAAACATATACATGCTGTGATGATGGCAAAACTGAAAATAATATCAAAACTACATATAACATGATAATCAAGTATGAATGACATATTCTCGCATGCACTGACAGAAAGAGTGCATGACATCTACCTTATTGTGTTGCTCTACAATGAAAGACCTTTCCTTACAGAGCATCTGGAGCAGCGTGAGAGGAGACAAGCTGTTATTTTTTTTTACATCCACTCTGAAGTACTCTTCAAAATAACTGCATTGTGTGTCTTATATTATTTAGCAGGCAAAAGGTAGCAGCAGTGAACAGACAAAACATACAGCATGTCCAGACTCCTTCTCAGAAAGCTTCTTTATTGAAGACGCAGAGACACGTTGTAATGTGATGTGATGAATGACACTACTTAGCTGCATCAACGGGATATGTAGTATACAGTGTTTTTTTTAAATGGACTTTGAGTTTTTTGGACCTCTATGCCACTTTATTAAACTTTGCATCACATTAAGCCTTATGCTGTCTTTTGGCTCGTTGGACGAAGGAAAGTTTCACTTGACCTCACACTTTACCTTAAGTGCCATTTTACTGCATCCTTAAAGTAGGTGGGCCATCACAGTAATCCCTTTCAGACAGCAGCACTAACCACTAATCTCATTTCCTCTTTCAGTACAATGTAACGGGATTGGTCGTCCTTGTGTCAACACCAACTCAGGTGGAAGAGGATTGGTGCTGGCTTTTGGCACAGCACCAAGGCAGCTTGGCACATTTGGAGACAGAACAGGGTCTCTCGTGAAGTTAATGACCTGCGGATTACTGACTCAGAGGGACAGAAGTAGAGACAGAAGCCAGCAGGAGACACAGAGAGACACAAGGAGACTAAACGTGTGCACCTTTAAACACCCATACATCCAGCCTGTGTACGTACCATCTCCTTACTGGGCGCCAGCATCTCCTCTATCATCATGCTGTCCCGCGTGAACGAGCTCCGGTTCAGCGTGTTGGACCTATCAGAACTGAAGGAACGCAGGCTTGGTGTGGTTGCCGTAGAAGTCACGGATTACCAAGACAACAGTCACAATGATGGAGAGGGGAGGTGAGGAGGAGGAGGAGGAGGAGGAGTTGGGAGGGGGTTGGGTGTAAGGGTGGGTATGAAAGTGAACAGAAAAAACAAACAAAAACACATTAAATGCATGCAGCTTCCAGGAACCTGACTGTATGCCACCAACAACAACCACAAGGCAAGAAAGTACACTCTTCAAGAGGGAATTCAAGTGTTTCCAACACAAAACCCAGAGCTACAAGGAAAGCATTGTTGCGCAAAGGCTCCTAACTTGTCCGAGGCAACACAAAAACGTCTTAAGAGGCTAAACTGTACAAATACAGATGCAAATGCAGTCGTAGGTGGTGTCTGACAATAATCCTGGTGAATGGACAGAGCAAAAAACGTGTGTTGTGAAAAAAAATGCGTACAACACTCTTTGTATTGCCTATAGCAACTGGGCTATTCACACCATACCGGCACACAATTCGAAAGCCCTACAAAGGGAAGCAGGGTAGCTTATGGAAGTTAAGCAGATTACTGTATGATGGACAATGGACACAGTACTAAGACAGGAAACTGGTACCGGCCATCATGATGAAACATTTGCAGATAATTAGCTGCTGTCTCAAACTCTTCCTCTGACAACACGTCCACATTAAACTGTAGATTGTCTGGATACATTTGTCAGCACATTTGTGTGCTGTGATGTTGCTTGTGATGGGGCTTTCAGGGAGACTTTTATGAGGCAAATTAAAGCATTCCTGAGCAGTGACATATGATGAACGTTTGCCTGCAACATCTCAACCGCAATTACAACACTGCTGTTCGCTTAGCGATGTGAATCAATTAGCCAGTGCCCAGAGGAACTGCTCTGTAGCACAAAGTGGCAAAAAGACAACTCTAATTCTGAGGGAGGCTGTGATTGTAATATATATACAGTATATATATAAATATATATATAAGTCATATCATAAGTAATTTTATTGTGAGGTTATCAGGGTTATTATCACAAGAAAACAAAAGGTTATGTTTTCAAGATAATAAGAAAATGTTCCTGATATTTCGTTACTTTGAGATAACAACATAATTTTAGCAAGTCTTCCACTCTTTCTCATTAAAGGACAAAACTATAATATGTAATGTCAGCCTATCCTTTTTAATGCTCTAGGAACCAGCTATAATTTGTGGTAGCTTGCTAGCTTCAGTATGCATTCGTGGATTTTGTCAATAGTGATGCTGAACAGATTTCATTCATTCATTCATTGGCAAAGTTAGTCTATAATCAAATTATAAAATTGCATATTTTAACATTTTTAATAAATAAAATGATACATTTTGCTTTTATGTGTTCCGTGTGTCTTTGGCCTACATTCAGTCTTTTAAATGTCATTTAACAAAAAAGCACAAATAATAATAATAATTATTATAATAATTCCTGTTTTGGGAACACCTCAATAAACTGGTGGCAAATCGTAACGTTGCTGTGTTGTTAATAAAGTTTTAAAAAAGGGGAAAAAGAATGGTGGCACATGCATGTGTCTAAAACGGTAGGTCTGGAACTGAGGGGGCTCTCCGGCTCTGCAGGTCAATATTAGGAAAATTCTTGTTTCTTTAAAACTAATCACAGACATAAAGTATTTTTCACTGTTAATCTTTGAGTGTAAATGTACATTTCTGTAATATACATATCTTTCTCAAGAGAAATAGTGCTTGACAACATACAGTGAGATACTCTGCACTGTCCACTATTTGTCGTCACTATATGACACTAAACTGATGAAGGCAATAGCTATCACCTACAGCTAGATCAGCTCAGGTCCCTGGAAGCTCTATGAAGGAGCACTCCACACAGAAACCAAAACAATGCAAAGCTCCACTTTTATGTGGCTAACCCACAAAAACCCAAGCATTAATGATACAGTACAGTCGAAAACAAAAGCAAACACAACTCTACAAGCAAGGAACACAGCAGAACTGGTTTCAACTGAAAGCAAGGAATCGGGACATAAAGATCACACAAGTCAACCACAGGACACAAAACATAAAAAAACTGGTCAAAATCATCAAGTTAGTTGTCAAACACAGTAAATATGTATTACACTGGACCACAGAGTCATGGTACTGATAGTGACTGGAGTCCGGGGGTGTCAGGGGAGGGAAAGGGCTGAAATGGGTGGGGTGGGGGAGGTGTAGGGAGGCCTCTTCATGCCTTTAGCCTTACCTGACTTTGGGACTAACATTAAGAACGGACATGAGGAGAGAATAAAAGATCATGAACAAACAGAGGAGTGGCTAGAGTGATGCAAAGAGGAGAAAAGCCAGAGCAGAGATGCAGGTTGGTAGAATGATGCCACATGCTGCTGACTTGTTTTTGGACTTATATCAAGGAGGCTTCACCTCCGTGTTCCCATGTGTACAAACTCGATGATATCAGTTTCAAAGATTTATTGCAGAATTGTGAAGAGGGAGAAGTGATTTTCACTTACTGATGTAAATGTTGTCTTTGTTTTCTGCAAAGATACCTTTGGAGTTGGCATTTATTTGAGGTTTCTAACCACCTGATGAATGAAAGTTCAATATTCACTCCAATATTGAGCTCTGTTTTGGTCTCCAACTACTCCTCAGGAAAATATCCAGCTTTTTAGCTGCTAAATGCTCCACGACTGTAAGTTCACCTGCTAGTTGCTAACTTTGTCTGAGGTAGAGTACAGTGGGTTCCTCAGAGGCTTTACTGCTTGAAACAGCTGCCTGTTGCAGGTATAGCTGATTAGAGCGGTGAAAATGAACAAAAAAGAGTCAATTAGTAAGCCTTAAAACCAAAACAATGAGCTAGAAGATGCTGCAATGCTCCATAGAGCTGAGGGGAACTGCAGAGCTGATAATCTTTGTGGAGAAAAGTTCACTACAACTCCTAAGGAGGCTGAGCTAAGCAATCCATTAAGTGATCTCACTTTGCTACTCCTTGTATATATATTACAAGAAAATAATTTATTCTAAAATAAATCTGTGGGATCACTACATTTTCCAGGAGACTCCTGTGTTTCTACGTTGATGAACATTGAGGATTAATAAGATTAATTAAGATCATCATCACTGAAAAAAAACATTAAACTGGTAATTGAGAGGGAAAACTACTTCTTTACCAAGCAGCTCCTCCCATGTCACAACTCCATTGGTCATGTATGTTTTGTTTTTAAAAGAATAATGTATTAACAATGTTAAAAACCTCAAGTGATCTAACACAAATGATTTATAATGATAGCTGAATAAAGCAAACAACATACAATGCATAACTTTCTTTCCCTCACTAATAGTGATTTTGTAGATAATTCACTGCATAAACTGCCTGAACTTACAGTGATTTGAACCCAAATTCTCAGCTTGGGGTGACACACACACAGACACACAGACACAGACACACACACACACACACACACACACACACACACACACACACACACACACACACACACACACACACACACACACACACACCCCACCCCACCCCACCCCACCCCACTCAAACAGTGTGTGTTGATCTAACCCAGTGCTCAAGGCCACACAATCGAACATGTTTCTAATTTCCTGTGGCTCAGTGTCCGTGTGTGTCACCCCACAGATATTCAATAACCCCCTCCCCTGTGTCAATATTTTTGTGCGAGTCCAACAACCACAGAAAGCGACCTATGACCTCCCACTGGTAAGAGGAAAATATGTGTGTGTTTGTGTGTGTGTGTGTGCGTGTGTGGCAGACTGGTGGTCAGAATAATGTAAGGCCTTGCTGGCATCTCACTTCTTCTGGATAATGTGAAAATTCATTTTATAAAAGACCTCAACAGAATGTTTTCATAGATTTTAGTTTCAGCTCTCTGTGAACTGACGACTATTTGTGTTGGTTGTCAGGTCATGAGTTTTCATAAGGCTTCCTTTGCAGTTACAGACTAGTTCATTTGTCTACAGTGTAACCCTGTTACCTATTAATCACTGGATGATTATTGAGTACCAGCGTTTCTTGGAGCTCTGAAAGAGACTCTTCAGCACGCCTCAACTTCAGTGTATCCATCAAATTGATTGTGATACCTTGGTTTACTGCAATTACTATAAATAAAGGATACCACAGTGGGAAATGTCGACCACATGCCAGCAATGAAAAAAAGAGTGTGGTCAATTTCTTGTTTTGTACTGTATCATGAGTGATTATCTTTTGTGCTGTAAAGAAATTTATGTGAAACCTACAACAACCAGATTTGTGTTTTAAGACCCAATCACACCAGAAAGTAACACAGCGAAAGTCATTAACAAATAAATCTTTGTTAATTATGTGGTTGTGGAGGTTTGCTTTGTCGCAGGCCTATTCGCCACTGTAGCTAGTGAGCTAACCACTTACAAACTGACCAGCCAGGAACACGCTAATGCTACTCAATCACGCAGGCTGGCAAAGCTTCCCTCTATTTTCTCTACACGATTTTACGTTATCTCCATTAAATAAAGAGCTGTTGAAGAAGGGAAAAAAAGCTGTAACACAGCTAGCAAGCTTACAAACTGTCAGCTAGCAAGCTTGTTAGCCTTACTGCTAACACGGCAATATGTTCACACAGTTTATTCAAAATACATATTTGTCTTATAAGTGTCTTAAAGCATTCCTCTTTTAGTGTAGCAGTTGATACTCCAACAGAGGTCATAAGTTAATGGTGTAACACAGCTAACAAGATACAATCACATCCTCAGTTTTGGACTCTCTGGTTCTCTGTCAATTGTCAGAAATGTAAAGATGGTTTGTTATTGGACGACAGTACGAGTTGAACTCTTGATCTTTCAAATGCTGGTGTGACTGGGCTTATAGACATCTCGCATATATTCTCCAGAGATCAGGCTTCTCATTTTATGACAGCCGTACTGTATGTGATAACGATTGATATTAAAACGCCACATTTCCCTTATCACACTCTTAATATTGGTTATCAGCTGGGGTGTGTTTTACCTCTGTGACCGTGCACCAACGCTGAAGCCCATGTAGCCCTCCTGAGGGAGCGAGTCGTCCCCCAGCTCCCGCAGGTCCTGGGGGGCCAGGTATTTGTCTGTGTCCCCCGTCATTGCATCGTCACCTGCGGGTTGAAAACACACGGGGCGGAAGAAAGGTTACAAAAAGAAGGCGTCTTTTCACCTGTTATGAGAGTCTGCTTCTCTCTTCTGAAAGTGTGCAGCGAATGAATGAGTAAAGCCCCCACTCGGCAACCACGGGCCCAGGCTTGCAATGTGAGCAGTGCTCATACCCTGCTTCATCATCTGAGCTCCTCAACACTAGACTAGCTGTTACTAGGTGGGATATCCTATGAAAGCAAACTCAAAATGTTTGCCTTCGCTCTGTGCTTCTTGTTTTGTCGTCCATGCAGACCACAACAGAGTGGCTCTGTTAGACGGACAGATCAATGCAGCCTCTACCCTGAGGTTGTTTCCAGTTCAGCCTTGGTCCAACAAACACACACAAACAAAAGTCTTGCTGTCACTGAAAGCTTTTTGTCTCCAGTCCCCAGATGACAAACAATGTTAACAGTAAAGCTCGCAAACAACAAAGTGCTGCTGTCAGTAACTTTTCACGTCAGGTTAGTTTAGTGAGTAATACAGTAAGAGCAAAAACACCAGTTTAACAGCTTTTAATCTAAATAAAGGTTGGATCATGTAGTTTTACAGGAAGCTTCACTGACCGCAGATTCATGTACAACACAATGTTTCCAGTTACGCTGGATGAAAACACTTTCAACGCAGCAGAACTCCATGTCAGCACAGCAAACAATCACTCAAGCTATAAAAAAAAAGTGGTCAAAGAGTTGAAACATACGTTAGAGGTGTAGCAGGAAAGCAGTTAACAGCATGTTATTCCCCTCAGAGGTACTGTAGATCCTATCCTACTGATGAACCGGTGACCGCAGAGTTGAAAGAGGGAAGGGAGGAGAGGAGGAGTTAAAAAGGGAGAGGGGAGCAAGTGCATGCAGGCGGAGAAAAGAAAGAAAAGGAAGGCATTCCAGCAACCACAAAGCACCGGAGACCCCCGCCCCACCCTCCTGTCCCCACTCATCCCCTGCTGCTACAACACCCCTCCCCCTAAACTTTCCCCCTCACACATATTCACACACGTTACAGACCCGATCTGGCGACATTCCAGCCCATTCTCCGGGACCCCTTCTCATTTCAGCCCGAGCGACAGCAGAGCCCCTCCTGAGCCGAGCACAAACTCACCTCCCGCTTTGAAGCACTTCATTCAGTCCAGTTTGCTGGATTTCACCCTGAACTAACTTTCTCCGACTCCTTCAACTCCCTGTCGCTCTCTCCTGCATACACTGTCTATCTCTCTTTCACCGCCCGACACTCGCACAAACAGATCAGCTTTCTCCCGCCTACCCACCCTGCTCCAGGATTATCCAGAGTGTGTGTGTGTGTGTGTGACAGAGAGAGAGAGTTTCAGAACAGACACCTAGAGCTCAGTGCAGGACAGAAATAGTAAGTGGGTGACTCAGACTAAGTTGTCCAACATCTAAACTCTACCTATGCAGCGTCTATAGGAGTCTGTACAGTACAGTATATATCCTCACTGCTCTCCTTAACCCTTCTATTTATTGATCTTTATGTGGTTTATACATTGGTTTGTCATTTTCTCATCTGCCTTCTGCGTGTCAACCCACATGTCTAACAATGTTCTTTTGTTATCACCTCTACAGTGAGAGTTGTGATTGCAGAAATTCTGCATCCTTCCAAAAAAAGGTTTCCCAAACGCTCCAGCTGGGGTTGAAACAGCAGTATCTGTCCAACTGCAGCTGTAAGACCCTACAAGTGTGATTATTCTTTTAGGACAAATAATACACTTCTCAGCATCTAATAGAGGAAAGACAATTAAACGCTGTGCACAAACAACTGTGAGAAAAATGTGGGTCATTAAACCCAAAATGATCCTGAGTTGCACTGTGAGACGTTCAGAGCTTTAGGGACTGTGGCAAAATTCTGACAGTGTAAGAAATTTAGGTTCAAATTCTCAAAGTGTGACTGCTGCTACGACCCACATCTTCAAACCAACCAATGGGACCATGGCATTAAAATGATGCAGAATACACAAGCGTTTGGTGACATCACATGAACACATATGCATATACAGAAGATATCACACTGACATGTATGAATCTATGCATTTTTGAATAAAGTCGGAAAAGGTGGAGAATTTTAATTGTCGTTTTTCTAATTCTTATATTGCACACTGATCTAGGAGCGAGATGTAGTGCTTGTGTATATGACAAATAAACCCTCATATCCATTGACCCATCTCACACAGGGAACTTATATAGCTCTGCACTCCCATAAAACTGTTGACTCACACTGGATGGTCCAAAAAAAGTGTAAAAATGAGCAGAGGAGCAGGATTCACTCACTTCTTTCTAATTTAACCTCAAACATCTTTTACATTTTCAAACTTTGTGAAACGTTTACTCAAGTGACATCACTTGAGGCAATTTACACGATTTCGTTGAGCTCCTGCTGGATCAACCTTCTGCAAGGTTAAAAAGATGCAAGTTTTTAGGGTCTGAATGCTGACCATTAAAACGACACAGATGAGAACCCCTGAGAATGAAATATTCAAGGTTAGAGTTATGCATGGCCTGCTTATTGATGTCTTATTCGATTTCCAGTATTTCAGGATTTTACAAAAAAACTTGACACTTAAATGTTTTTGCTTTCGAGTCTCAAGTCTGAAGATAATCAAGTCTCAATAAGTCCATTTTAAGGTGGACTCAAGCTGGTTAAAATATAAGATTATCTTAGTTATAGTATACTGATCAGTTCCCATTTGACAAATAAGCAGAGTGCCTTTTTATTAATAGTGCTGGTTCTATTTTTTGAAGTAACAGGTGTTATATTTAGCATGTGAAAAGCCAAAGAAAAGCATGAAAAGTGAAGGATGAAAACATACGACGGATTTTGGATGATGACCTAAAAACAACACTTGAAACAGATGAACTGCATAAATAACTTGAAGAAGTAGCAAGCTAAGAAATATAAGCCAACAAGTTGTGAATATGTTATTGCCTTATTAATAGTTAAATGATCTCATGATTCAGATTTTACACACATGCTGACTAAATATTAATTCACTACACAACACCAGAGAATCTCTTTGGAAAGCCCACAGCAGTTTATAAAAGACTGCACAGGGTTTGTGGGTTGTCCTGATTTAGATCATGGACTGTGTGTGTTACTGGAGATGTTAATCATTGCTGTTACTCAGCTGGTATGTGGGCTCGTGAGAGAGTGTGTGTGTGTGTGTGTGTGTGTGTGTGTGTGTGTGTGTGTGTGTGTGTGTGTGTGTGTGTGTGTATTTGTGTGCCTAGAGTTACACTTCATATATTTTTAGATCGGGATTGAAAGATGGACACTCTACTAAAGCTCTACTACGAAAACAACAACAAATTCAGTGCGAGGACCAATGTGCACATTAACAAACATACACTGTAAAAAATCACACAGCTTAGTTGCATCAGTGTAGCTGCACCACTTCAGGCTGGTTAATGGAGTTAGTGACAGTGAGGCCACTGTTTGTTGGACTTACAGGAATAGCTGATGCAGATATTTCCAACATCCATCTCTGTTTAAATAAAACAGAAATACACCTTAAAACATTCATTTTTAAGACTATGGATCATCTTTACACTCATGCATTCAACAGGCTTGCCGCGGTGCTACACGGTGTTACACCGTGTTCGGCGTACACCGATTACACATTGATTACATTACCTGCCCAGAAAGAAAACCCACTTAGTTCACTTTTATGTGTCAGTACACACGTCCTTCAAATTAAAATAAACCCTAATTTGTAAAATACTGCTTGTGCTATCAATACTCAGTCGGACGGCAGACACTACAAATATAAACTGAAAGGTCTGCTTTGTACATCAGCAGCAGAGTCACAGAAGTCAGGTTTTACTATCACATGACAAGAGTAAGGAGAGTTGACTGATAAGACGATGGCGGAGGATTTGGTGTCAAAGTGAAAAGAAAAAGCACCTATTTGGCAGTATTTCAGATATAAACTCAGTGCTAATAGGGAACCTGATAATGTCAATAAGGCAATCTGTAAACTATGTCTGATGAAGGTGGCGGCAGCATCTGCACGCAACATAAGTGATTTACAAACACACGTTCAAGTGCATCACAAGAATGCGGCTAAAGCAGCTGGAGATCAGAGTGAGAGCCCTACAGATACTGAGCATCGGCGACGAATATCTTTTCTTGTTAAATGTCCAGAGTTGTCACAAGTTGATGGCAACTGGTGGGAAAATCTCCTCACAGGAACATTCATGCCTGTGATGTAAGGCTGCATATAAAATGTTTATCTCATTGTTATGTAGCCTGTATACATTTTCCTTTTTTTTTTTTTTTGGTCAATCATTCAGTTGCACCCTCTTTTCTTTTTCCATTCTGTCGTCTGTTTTCTGCCTAAAGACTTAAGATGCAGTCACATAAATATTCAGGCCAAGAGTCATAACTCATGGCACAGAGCTTCACCCTATGACATCCTGCATAGGCCGTTCTACATGTTACATTATATTGCATATATAACCTTGATTCCAAAAAAGCTGGGACCCATGCAGTAACATCCTTTATCCAATCATGTGTTCACAAAGTGGTGAACCTCGTTCCATCCTCGCATGTGAGCGACTGAGCCTTTCCAGGATGCTCCTTTCATACCCAATCATGATGCTATCACCTGTTACCAATCAACCTGTTAACCTGTGGAATGATCCAAACAGGTGTTTTTGGAGCGTTCTTTGAAATGTGTTGCGCATCAAATTCAGAATAAGAAGACATTCACAAAAATCAATCAAGTTAATGAGCTCAAACATTAAATATATGTCTTTGTACTGTTTTCAGTTGAGTATATGTCGAAAAGCATTAAAATATTTGCACATTCTGTTTTATTTGTGTTTTGTAGTGTCCTAATGTTTTTGGAATCAGGGTTGTACGTTGTGTTTAAGATAAATGACAGCAGCTGAAGTTGTCTCTGAACGGTAGAAACAATGGCACAGCTGGTAATCTCATATCGGTCCATACACACACTTCACCACTGTGGGAAAGTGAACTGTTTCTGCTGACATTTAGCAGCTATAAAAACTGTGAACAGCAAAAAGAAAGAAATATGGGACTAACTAAAAATGAAAGCCTAAAAACATCAGAGGGAGAACGAAAATGAAACAAACTATTGATTGAAAAATCTCAATATATCAATCACTAGTTTTACTCCTCCCAGTCTGTGACTGTCAGTATAGAGTTCAAGTTCAGCCTTTCTAGAGACCATGAGAAACGGGATAAGTAAATACGCACACGCACACACACACATGCACATGCACACACACACACACACACACACCAGCAGCTGACACCATGTTTGCTTTGGCCCAAATGCGTGAAACTACAATGGAAGCGTCACTGACAAGCCTCCGAAGACAAAGGATCAAGTGTGTGTGCGTCTACTTCACGCCGTGAAAAGAAATCTGTTACACACTTCACAACGCCATATGCAGACAGTTGGCATGGCAACCAGGAGAGAGACATATTTCCTGCATTTTGATGCATGAAAATACTGAAGGTTTTACAACAACACAGCATGAGAGAGTCGAAGAGGGACGCAGCAGCTGAAAATACTCAAGTGCAGCATGATGCATCAGACATGTACAGTATGAGGGTTTGTGCAAAGACTTCAGAAAAGGACATCTTTACTAGAACGCTCTCCATCCTATTTGACTACATTCAATTAAAAAAAGATAAATAAATTAAGGTAAAAAGGGGTTAAATAAAACATAAAAGAGAAGCAGAGGTTAGAAATGTTAAGAACAGAGGACAGAACAGAAAGAAGTGAAACAAAGAAATGAGGATTTAAAAACAAAACAAAAAAAGTGAATAAATATGAAAAATACCTTCTTCCACATCAGATATATAGTCCTCTGTGATCATTTCGGGGACATTGGCTTTACAGACTGCATGATTGGGATGGAGGAGAGGGTTAGAGAAAAAGAGGAACCAAAAATATGGAAAATCATGTCCATAATAAAATTATAGGCAAAGAAAGAATTAACAACGAAGTGAACACTGTACATTTGGAAATAAAGTTCTTCATCATGACTGTAACTAAAATGTCAAATGATGAAATAAAATAAGTTCATGATGGAAAAATAATAATGTTGGCGTTTCTCACCTGAATTACTCAGCAACAACAACATAACTGTTTCCTTGACAACAATGGGGAAATTTAGCAACCGAGGGACCAGCACTGGGATCTCATTCTGGTCGGGCCCAAAAGCCAAATATGACTGAGTTTTTAAAGACGTTGGATGTCTGTCCAGGATTTTGTGACTGGGGTCAGGTTGTATGGGGAGAACTGTTCTGGTGGATTTGAAGTAATACATGGATTTACACATCAATAAGCTGTCAAATAAAGCTGCAAAATGATTCCTCACCTTCGTCATCGGACATGTCCAACACCTCGTTCATGGTCTCTGGAACATTCATCTTGTGCTTCTCAATCACAGTCTGCCAAACAGAGACATGTATGAGATATACCTGCCAGCAGACTCCTCCAGTCCAACAAAGTTTTCAATTAAAGCCGTTATTCACATAACCGTCAGCATGAGCGACGAAAGTTGGGAATAAAACAAAGATGTCAGAGTAGAATAACCTGTTTTTAATGGCTAACATGGTACATTTCCATGATACTTATTCAGTCAGTACAACTTTCAAGTTTACAGGTTTCTCTTTTTAACACTGCTTTCATTCATTACTTCCAATTGCTTACAGTATATTTGAGATGAAATTTAACACATCCTGCAGATGTTTCATATTAAAAGCCTGCCAGGAAAGAGAAGGATTGTGCCCATGAGCCACTGGGAGACTTTTAATGTAAAGCTTTATTGCAGGAAGTCTTGAGTATCAATAACGGTAGCTTAACTAAGAACCCAACTGCAATTAATTAGTATATGGGAACAGTGTTTCTACTAAGAATAGAAACTCAGCAGCAGAGTGATGGTTATAAATATGATGCCATATTTATCAAGATGTGAGTTCTACAGAGAAAGTGCTGAGTTTGAATTTGAGAGAGCAGATTAGCAAGATGCCTTGCAAAAAACTGATGAAATATATGTATAATAACTGCCAAAAGCAGGAATTAAGGCCTGTCTCTAATATAAGCCTGTTTTGAATAAGAGCCTTCATGAGAATTCATGGTTAGTGCATGTGGACATATTTCAGTCAGTAGTGTTTTATTAACATAAAAGAAAACAATTGGTTAAACTATACATTTCAGTCAACACAGTCAGAAACACAAACTCACCTGGGTGGTCAGAGTTTCCTCGGTGACCACTTTGAGTGTGTCGACCACAGAGATGTAGCCGAGCCTCCTGGCAATGGAAAGAGCACTGTTCCCATTCTGGACAAAAAAGAAAAAAAAAATAATAGAGGTGAGTTTGGAACAGTGTCAGGAAATCAAAACTGCTGCTCTTCTTTGGATCACCTTAACAAGTGTTTAGAGTACATCTGTTGGAGTGCGCACTAAAACCTTAATTATCAAAGCTATCTCATAGCCTTTGTGCAGACTGGTATATTTGGTATGGAGAGAACAGATTACAAGATGCAAAGGTCATGAGCCAAAATGAAAATTAAAACATTTGGAGTGAATATTATAGTATTCGTCCGAGTCTGTGTGTACTAACAGCAGTGAGTTCGTTGGGCGATGCTCCATGATGTAGCAGCAAGTTGATGATGTGTGTGTGTCCCTGCTGTGCCGCCTGGTGCAGAGGTGTGTAACCGTTCTGCAGAGGAGGGAAAAAGAGAAAGCTGAAAAGTTAGAAAACACTTACACAGCAAACAAATTACATTTATTCTACACCAACTGACAAACAGCCATTAGAATAAACTCTGTACAAATGTGCAATTGCACAAATCTCTTCTGCACACAGAAATAAAGGAAAACACACACACACACACACACACACAATAAAAGGTTACCTTGGTCTTAGCGTTGACTTTTGCCTGATTTTTCAGCAGGAAATTGACCATCTTCACGTTGCCATAGTGACAGGCCACATGGAGAGGAGTGTATCCCAGCTGATGATAGAGACAATCATTTGCAAATTGTGATTAGCAAAGAGATGATGTCGATAACATTGCCTCTTCTTTGTCTACTTAAAATGTAAATATGTAATTTGTTATATGAAACAACAAGGACGAGCAGGAAAAGATAACTCAAGTTGTTAGTCCTGCGACCTCGAGATTAATTTACATTTATCTAAACAGGGGTCTATAAATTTCAGAGGAAAAAAGGGTTTGTCCCAATATTCACACTAGAAGTCTTAAAAAGAGCAAAGAGTGCTAGTGCATCCTACGTTGTAAAAATACCAACACACAGTACAATTAAAGCAGTACTTCACTGCTGCAAGGAAGGTCTTTTCATAAAAAGTAGAAAGTCTATGCAGTAGAAAGACTCCACTTGTTTGTTTTGTTCAACCAACAGTCCAAAACCTAAAGATATTCAGTTTACAGTGGTATAAAACAGAGAGGGACCAGCTCAAACCAGTCAGTATTTGGCATTTTTGCTTGATAAATTACTTAAACAATTACGAAGACAAGAACAGACTAGTGGTGTTACCTTGGTCTCAGGGTCTATAGTAGCTCCATGGTTGACTAGGACCTCAGCAACATTGACTTTGTCCTCCTGGGCAGCCAGGTGAAGCGGAGTCAGACCAGACTGAGGACAGACAGAGAGACAGTTAAATATACAGATACACAGATAGAATTAAATATACAGATTGAGAGAGGCTGCCATGCCATTTACTGCGGATGTTTCATAATAAAGCCTAAATAACTGCAATGGCAGCGTTTACGCACAGATCTCTTACCTTATTGCCCGTGTTTATGGGAGCGTCTCGGGCCAGCAGCAGTGTCACTATGTCCACGTTGCCTTCTTGTGCTGCGAGGTGCAGAGGCGTGATTCCCTGGCGTGTTACTGTGTTGGTGGAGGCACCGTACTCCAGTAAGGTGGTGGTTATCTCCATCTGATTCTTCTTCGCTGCAATGTGGAGCGGCGTGTAGCCATTCTAGGAACAGAGAAAAAAAAAGGGTCATTTCTTCGTTTGCATGTTTGTTTCTTTTAAATTCAAACAAAATAACAAAAATTAGTTCCTAAATTAATATGTGTTATGTGCATTTTCAACAAATACATTCTGGCTTTGAGTGTCATGAGGAATTGTAAGTATTGTATTATAATGTTACTGTCTCTTGTCTGTCAAAAAGGATATTATCTGTTAATCCTGGGTGATGATTTAATATCATCTATGATGATCTGACATTTTGGGAAATTATTTTATTTTATTCATGCTAAGAATTGGTTAAAAAGATCACTACCACTCACATGTCTGTATGCTAAACATGATGCTAAGGAGACTTTTAGCTTAGCTTAGCACAAAGACTGGCAACAGAGGGAAACAGCTAGCCTTGTTCTGCTCAGGGGTAACAGTATCTGCCTCGCTCTGTCTAGCAGTGCCTCTAAAGCTCACAACTTAACACACTATCACACAATCTACACAATCTATACCAAAACAAAAAGTGTAAAGACAGCAAGCTTCAGTTTTTTTAGGGTGGTTATGTGAGTATTTCTTGGCCGGGAGCAGTGACTTCTTCTGGAGATTCAGAGAGTTGTGCTGGACACAGAAATAGTCGCTGTATGAAAGCAAACTTTCCATTGCACCATTTCCAGTCTTTATGTTAAGATAAGATAACTGGCTGCTGGCTGTAGCTCCGTATTTAGCGCACAGAGATAAGGGTGAAGTCAGTTTTCTCATATAAGTAGTAATTTCTCATTAGTTATTTGAAGAAAAGTGTAATTAATTACACCAGACTGAGGAAAATTAAGTAATTAAATGGTTGAATATTTCATTTTACACGTGTGAATAGTTGTTTTTCTGGTGTAATGCAAGGCACGTACAGTTTATGTTTACAGTTTAAACACATTAGCAAAAATTCTTCTCTCGTCTGGGGTCGTCGCCTGAAAACTGACTTATTCAGGGAATAAGAGTTATTGGGGCCTGGCTAATTTCAGTGGCAGCTCTCTCTGGATAAATGCTGTTAGAGTGGAACGGGTGTCCAACCAGCCAATCACAATGCTTCGCTCAGCCTGTTTGTGGGTGACTGAAACTAGGTCAGCCTGCTTTCACCCAGAGCCAAAGAGAGAGCCAGAGGTTTCGGTGCATTAAGGCATTAAGGAACATTCAATATAACCACTGTGACTGAGTCTTACCTTTGCAGCAGCGTGCGGTGAAGCTCCCTGGTTCAGCAAGAGCAGCGCCACCTTCTGGTTATCATAGTGTGCTGCCACATGCAGTGGAGTTAGTCCACTCTGAACACACACACAATCAGTGTTAGATGGTGATACACATAGAGCGCAGTGCAGTGAGAAGAGGTGATGAAGAGAATAACGTGAAATTGTAGCTACAAAACAAACACGTACACAGCTAACGATGGTGAGTACGTGTGTGTGTGAGCTGCACATAAGAATGAGGCCACATTTACTGTGTCCTGTTCTTCATGGTGGAGCTCACACACTCTCTGTTTTTGTCATCGTTCCTTCACACTCCAGTGCTCAAACATGCGTTACCTTCCCAGCAGCATCAGGTTGGGCGCTTTTCTGCAGCAGCAGGTTGGCGACCTCGATCTTGCCGTACTTTGCAGCCACATGCAAAGGAGTGAAGCCCTTCTGAAGAGATGCACAACAACAGGAAAGAATATTAAGATAAATTTATTATAAATATCTAATCTACTAATGTCCTGTGGCTGTAATAAACACTTAAGTTAATAGCTACGGTTCTCTCATGACTTACTTTCTACACATGGCTGCTCCACAGCACCATATGTGTTTAATCCCTTATAATTGAGCCATTTGCAGGGTAATGTCATGACAACATGAGAAACTGATTATTTGGTGCTTAAAATTGATGAAACACAATGAAGGTTCAGGGTGTGGAAGTAAAATGTGTGTTGTGTGTGTTACATCAGATTCTTCAACTATGAGGCAACACAGATCTGTGAACCAGAGCTCGCCTGATAGACCCAGCTGTGTGTGTGTGTTTGCATGTGTGTATACTGTATGTCCATGTCTCTGGATGCACGCAAACTGAGAGGCGACCAATAGTTATGGGGCTTGACAGAATCCAGCCAGCATCCTGGCTCAGCCCTGAATTTTATATGAATGATCTATCTATCTATGGAGGTGGTGGATGGATGAATGATAATGATCTAAAATCATGCAGGTACCTGAACACTACGCTAGAATACTGCAAGTTAATTATATTTGACTTTGCTGAAATGCTAAATGTTATCCTGTCATAGTATATGAGTAGGACAAGCAGGTACAAAATTTCCTCTTGCATTTTTAGCTGTCCTGGCAGGATGGCTCTACTGATGGCAATGCTGGTCTGTTGGTCCAGCGCTTTGGTCCAGACTGAAATATCTCAACAACTGTTTAGACGGACTGGCACAAGATTTCGTACAAACATTTGTGGTTCCCAGGTGATGACTCACAATGACTTTGGTGATCATCTGACTTTCCCTATTGCTCCGTCAGCAGGTCACTTTTTTTTGTAAAATATCTCCACATCTGTTTGACAGACTGGACAGATCAATTGCCATTAAATTTGCCACACACATTCAAGCCACCCTCATAATGAATTGCAAATACTCTGGTGATTCCCTGACTATTCATGCTATCATCATCAAAATTACAGCTTGTCCAATACCTTAAAAACTATGACATTCCCATCAGCGTCCCATTAACGTCTGCTGTATGTTCTGTTTATTGCTGATTTGAAAATGTTAGTACGCAAACATGCCAAACTAAGGTGGTGGACATGGTATAAATACATTATACCTGCTTAACATGCAGATGTTAACTTATGTAGGTATGCAGCCTTGTTTATCTGATTAAATCATTAACAGGCATCCACTTACACACACAAATGTAAATGATTTAACAAAAAGAAAAATACAAGAATAACATTTGTGAGTCTTTGCCCTGACTTAAGATTTAATGTGGAAGCAACACGTAGAGTCTGTTCCTTACTACGTTTTGCCAAAATCCAGCCACGGCTGAAAATGACCTGGCAACATCTCTTGACTGTATTTAGAGTTTAGGGACTTTCCTTTGTGTCGAAACTGTGGCCATCAAACGGTCTGTTACAGTCTGAATGGATGTTATGAAATGAGTAATGCAAAAAGAAAGCCTCTACAGGAACAGTGTTCTCAGACTCTAGAGAAGTTTTTCTGACCCAACTCTCCCGCTGGCAGACAGTCAACTGTAACTCATGTTCCTCAGTCCCAGAGTCCCTTAAGGTTTGCCAACAGTTTAGCAGTAACACATAGTGTATTCAGCCTCATGTGGCAGATCTACAACTGTTCACTACCTTATCATGCAGACAGCAGACCACTCAGCTCTCACTGCTGGACTCAGATTCACTCCACAGACTCACCGCTATCCTGATGCTTTCTGGATTCTGCTGCCACAAAAAACAGCCTACCTCTTTGAATGCTTTTGCTCCATTTTCTCTTACACCATAGACATATCACCCTGCAGCTCGCAAAACAACCGATGTCCAACAAGCCTCCACTGTCTCGACACATCTCATTTTCTCTTGTGTGATATTTACCTTGGTAATAATGCCCAAACTAGCTCCTTGGTCCAGCAGCGCAGCGGCCACATCCCTGTGTCCCTCCCTGGCAGCCAGGTGTAAAGGTGTGTATCCGGAGCTGTTGGTGGCATCTGGGCATGCTCCGTTTCCCAGCAGCTGGTGGACAATGTCCTGCTTACCAAGACGGCTTGAGATGTGCAGCGGAGTCTGGTCGTCCTGTGACAACGACCAAGTGAGCATTTCTTAAAAAGAGTCAGACATTGTTTCACAGGATAGGTTAAATTCTAAAAGAAGAAAAATGGAGATGCTTGTTTCATTAAAATTAATACAAAAACAATTATCTACGCAACAAAGCAATTTGTTTAATTATGTTGCAACAGTTTCCCTACAAAAAAGTTTTTCTCCTACAGCGGGAATAAGAAGATAAACCCCCAAATTGGAAACAAGGGAGATGGTTCTGCACTGTAGTCACTCAGTAATTAGAAACGTGCAAGGACACAACCTCACTCTCACATGCAAACACACGCTCATTACTGCGTCTCAGACAAACGTGCATAACTACACACACTCGCGAACACACAAAAGCGCTGTGGCTGAATGGGTTCAATGTGTTTTCTACTCAGAACGATGACTTCCTGTCTACTTCCGGTCTACCTTGGCCTTGGCATCGACCCGTGCTCCATTCTGGATCAGATATCGGACCACGTTCGACTGTCCTGCCCTCGCTGCCATGTGGAGAGCTGTCTCCCCCCTCTGGAACACACACGCACACACACACACACACACAAAAGAGGGATAGTTATTCCGAAGTTTTGGTTCTTCTTTGCCCTCCTTCCTCATGAAAACACACTCGTACAGAAACCTGGCGGAAACTCCCTCTCTGTTGAGATGTAGAGAGAGAAAAGGAAGAGAGAGAGAGACCCCCTTGCTCTCCACACCCTACTCACCATAATGATGTCCCATAATGCTCCGTTTCTACGGTAACCTGGCCACAGACACGGCGTGGGCGACCAAATACTTGGGGTTGAAGAGTTGAATGTGCAGCACTCTTTCCCCTCTTTTTTCCCTGTCGGATCGCTCATTGCTCCGTTCTTCTCTTTCAACTATTTCTCTCCTCTATCTCTTCACTCCTCTTTTTCCAGCAGAAGAGTGTTGATGGACAAGGTGAGAGTGAGACGTCCTTTCCTTACACACACATGGCATTAATAGACCTTCCCTCCTCCTTCCTTAACTACAGAGGTTTTCTCTGCTGTCTCTTCCAGCGACAGCAGATTTTGCGTGTTTTACGAGGTAATTCAGGGTGGCATGAAGTCACTTTCTATGTTCAAACATGCCAGTCTCTCTCCGTGTTCTGTTTCAGATGTCAGGTATCAGAGTTGGAAGAAGAACCAGTGCGACATAAAAGCACTCAATTCACACTAGGGGGCAGCAGAAACAACTCGTGAGCCCACCATATAAGGTGATACGGTGAACTTGCTAGCAAACATTTAATTCTTTTCATACATTTGGATTTGAGTTTGTGGCCACCTGGTGAAAATAAATCCCTTATTCACTCTCTTTTGGCTCTGTTTTTGGTCTCTACCAACTCTTTTTGCATAAGCTCTGTAAGTTTCAAACTTAAGTTTACGTTATTTCACAAATTTTCATTTTTTCACTGTGTTATGCTTACAGTCACGGTACACTTTATTTTCTACACACTGCCATTTGCTGTAGATATTCTTTTTTGTGCAATACTTTTTCATTACTACTGTTTACTATTTTGCAGTTTTATTATTATGTATATAATTTTTTTACTGCTTGCTATTTTGATATTTTATTATGTATAGTTTGTTCTTTATAGTCTTATTTCAGAATTTTTCACTTATTTCACTGTGTGTAATGCTGCTGCTGCACTGCAATGTCCCATCTTGGGATAAATAAAGTATATCTATCTATCTATCTATCTATCTATCTATCTATCTATCTATCTAAGTCTCATCTTCTCTCCTTTCCTGAATATTTAGACAAAAGCTATACACTGTAGATGCTGTCATAATACAGCACATGTGCACTCACATTTACCATGATTATGCATCACTCACATCATCATCCAGTGATGTTATTCAACAGTATCATTGTCATTGTTAGCTAGCTTCCCCAAAATGGACAATAAAGGGGAATACAAAAAGAAAGCCGAACTGGGCAGAAGATGAGAACCTTCTAACAACGCATGAGGGAATGCTTAAGCAACTAAGGGCAAACACTCAAAGTGTTTCCCCTTATGGTGATTTTATACAATTCATGTTTTTCTGAGGCATCCTTTGATGAAGATTTAGGGGCAACTTTAGCCTGAGTGGTTTTATGCAACCAGGCACAGGAACATTAGCAGCTAAATGCTCCACTGAGTTCACCAGCTAGTCTCTAACTGTGACTGTCTGCTGTTTGGTGCGGAGCAGGTAATGTGCAGCGGCTTTTTACAGATTTTTCCTGAAAACAGCTGCCTGCTGCAGCCAAAAATGACACTATGAGAGCAAAGGCAGTGAGCACATTATAAATCTGAGATGTTTAAAGCAAAAAAGTTTTTCTACTCAAATCAGGGATGCGAGAAAGAAAGAAGGAACAGAACTTCCTGAACTCACCACATTGCTTGTGTTTGGTGAAGCCCCGTGGTTGATTAGCTGGTGGACGATGTTGTCATGTCCCATAAATGCTGCAACATGGATCGGCGTCAGACCGGACTGCACAGTGAAGAGACAGACAGGGAGAAATTTATGAAATCAGCAAAATGAGTTGCACATTTTCTTTTTCAGTTTAGCTGGGATTACTTGGAGATTTATGTGAAGTGGACAGAGATTTATAATGTCTTATATATACAGTATATGTGGGTAGAATTTAAAGGTCACCTGGAACCTCAATCATGTTACTGCCCTTTTCTGATAACTACTGGACTGTGAATAATTCACTAAAGCATCATAACTAATAAATAACACAGTGAACTCTGCACAGCCTCATTTCCCATCAGGAAGAATAAACCAAAAGTGATGCTCAAATGTTCCTTCAATCTCTATGACAGCACGGAAGGAGGGTTTACAACCAAGTGTCATAGCTTATTTTGTTCATAGGAACCAGGGCTATAAATATGTTGATTGACAGGGAAATAGACCAATGGGTTTGTGTACAAGCCTCACTTAAACAGTGAGCGGGAGGCTGGCGTTCCACTGGGACTGATAGGGTTAGAAGAATAAGACTTTTAGGACTAAATAATAGACAGAAATTACTTGTGCATGCACAATATTTGAAATGTTACTGCAGGTGTCAAATAAATGTAAAATTACAGTATTTAACTCTGAAATGCAGTGGAGTTGAAGTATAACGTAGCAGAAAATGAATAAAATGAAGTATGCAAATGTAGGTAGTTACTTTCCACTGCTATGAAAACAAATTTAACCTCTGTCAAAACCTGCAGCAGTTCAACTCCAGCTTTCTTTGCTGATTAGACACACACACACACACACACACACCTACCTCAGTGACTGCCTGTATAGACGCTCCATGCTTCAGAAGTAGCTCCATCACCTTGACTCTGTTTTTCTTACAGGCAATGTGCAGGGGAGTGAAACCATTCTAAAACACAAAAACACGAAAATATAAACATTTTAAAGCATAAAAATAGCCCAAAAACTCTCCGTGTGCTGCTTTGCAGGTCTTGCGGAGCTGGCGGCAGACAAATCTGGAGCGGCGCATGGAAAATACAGTACAAAGAAGGCACCTTCTTCCCTTTTCCCCCTCTTTCTTACACTTTTCTCTTAACCCCTCTGCATGCAAACCAGACGAACATGTGTGGAAATAATTGACTCGACTCTACGCTGTAAAAAAAAAAGTAGGCTGCCCTGAAATAGATACTTTTCTTTACAACTCACTCTTCTCTCACCAATACATACACTCTGCCCCCTCCTTCCCCCTCGCTCTCGCTCGACTTTGAGGTTTCTGGCTCAATCCTATGACTTCATTTTCCTCTCCGTGTACTTTTTTTCCTTCTCGTTCTTTCTGGCTATAAAGTCCCAGTGCTCTAACCACACCCAGACTTCTCCCATTACAGAATGGAGATGGTTGTCTTACACCAAGACACTGGCCAAGGTTAAAAAGTCTGTTTTATTCTCCTTGTCTTGTTTCCTTTATTAATTTCCTGTCTTTTCTTCTCCATCACAGTCCCTTATTTCTCTCTCTTTGCTGTAAATAAACAAAAAGTGGGGATAATGAGGGAGGTAAGGAAGAAAGGGGAGAAATGAAGAGGAGAAGGACTAAAACACTTGAAAGGAAGGAAGAAATTTTGGTTGGTTGGGAGATTAAACCATCAAGACCTGAGTGCAACATGTAAACGTTCCACTGCCACATCCTCTGCAGAAATTCATCTATCACATACTTCAATTTTGGAGGAAATCAAAACACGTTCCTCTCTGAAGCCCCTTTACAACATGCACACATGCATAGTGGTGCAGATGCACCAGCACAAGGTAAACGCTTATCATGTCATAAGTCTGTCATTTAATTATCATCATGAACGAGAAAGAAATAAAAATCTTTTCAATAATAAATTGTGAATGAGCCTCTTCTTATGTCAGGCTGCTGTTTAAAAATGTGATTTAATTGATATTTGTGGGATAAAATGTAAAGAAAACCATAACAATCAGCATATATGATACGTGAATATATCCAGCAAACTTTGACACAAAGCATTTGAGCAAATAGGAATGAAATGAGAGCCACAGCCTCATTTTTAACAGTGCTCAGGTATTGTTGTATTGTAAGCCACAAAATAAGCAGCAGAATTATGCATTGAACCCAATGAATGAATGCACTGATTTGAACTGGAGTTGGTTTTGAGAAATGAGGGCGAGACTGCGCCTCATCACCGACCTTCCTCCCATTCCTTCACACTTTTATATGCATCATAACAAATGACCGGTGCGTCTCTTTCGGAAGCTACAGAGGATCAACTCTCTCTCTTTGCTGCCTCGTCCTCTTACACCATTCCTTTCATCCTCACTCACCAGCGCCTTGGCGTTGGGGTTAGCCTTCTTGTCCACGATGACCTTCGCCACCTTGTAGTGCCCGCAGTGGGCGGCCACGTGCAGCGCCGTCAGGTAGTCGTTGGTCACGTCGTCCACGGGCACCTCGTGGTGCAGCAGCAGCTGGACGCAGTTGAGGTGGTCGCCCTGGGTCGCCATGTGGAGGGGAGACAAGCCGTTCTGGAGCGAAGACAAGAGAAAGAAGGGTTTGTAAGATGAGGTAGAAACAAGCACAGATAAATAGAGAACTTAACAAGTAATTAAAAAATATAGTAAAAATGAGGAATGACAAAGAAAGGAGAGGGAGAACAGATAGAAGGAGAGCATGATAGAAGAGAAGCACGAGAATAGACAGTAAAGACACAGGACGGAGGTGGACCTTGGTCTTTGACAGTATCGGAGCTCCTCTGTCCAGCAGCATCTCCACCACCTGCTCATGGCCGCTCCTGGCTCCACAGTGGAGAGGAGTCAGACCGTCCTGTGAAGACAAACAGTACAGTACAGGTACAGTGACTGTCTCCAGGCTGACGGCCAGCTTTATGTTTACATGCACATTATTTTCCACCATTATTCCAACTTTGATATTCTGACTTTTTTTATGGCTCATGTAAACAGCATGTTCTGATTGGATTTTCAGAATTAGGCCTTATTTCAAGTGGAGCATTTTCCACATGGACATGATGTTATTTGGGTTTAGCAGCATTCTTTGGACATGTATATAATGTCTGTTCATTCTGTTTAAAGCAGTTATTTCTGCACAGTTGCAGGTAAAGATCAGGCTACACTAATATTATTAGTTTTATACTATTTGTAGAATTACATTCCAGTGGTGGCTGCGTGGGATTGTTTCCGACTCATGTGATCCGATTTCCAACAACTTAAGCGTAAAGTCCAAAAATCAAAATTTATTCAAGAAAATAGATGCAATCATTTCCAAAATTCCTAACATGTTTTAAGTAATGAAATATTCTGCTTCACTCCATATTTGTTGATGTTTAGCATATCAAAAACAACATGCCGAACACGAAGGGAAGCATGCGCCTGTATTACAGCAGCAATAAGCCTAAGGACGTGATTATCAGTATTTTATTTTATTTGATTAGAATGCTGCCTACATGAATTTATGTTGATGAAACTGAAGAGCTATATTCAATACGAAAGGTTCATTTAATCAGATTAATCACTGTATTCAGTCTGATTTTGTTTTAGGGGGATGACGTCAGCTAAAAAACATGGATTTTTTTGAGTTAAAATAAAATGTGTGTGTGTGTGTGTGTGAGTGTTACCTTGGTCCGTGCATCTATCTTGGCCCCTCTCTCCAGCAGCAGTCGCACCATGTTGCTATTCCCACGTTTGGATGCTACGTGCAGCGGTGTTATGTCGTTCTGGGCAGAAAGAGAAGCATCATTTCGTCATTCAGCCACAGAGACAAGAACGAGACAACAGGAACACAACACAGAACATCTTAACTCTGTTTGTTGGTCACATATTGTCAACTGATAAATGAAGATTCATTACACTGTGCACACAATTGGCTACAACTATACAATTAGCAAATGCATTTCCAAGGGAAATGAAGCTGCAGAACACAACTCAATTAGAGAAAAAGGGCTCTATTTGACAGCACAGGAGGAAAAGTGATAAATATCCCCCTCTAGAGGAAGATAATCATTCCAGCAACCTCAGCTGCATAGTGTTGTGGTTTAGCCGTTTTCTTGCTGTCTTGGTTTTCCCTTTTTCCTTCCTGAGAAACTGCCAGAATCCATCAATATCTCCATTTACTGACAGAGTTGCACACGGTCTACTAATCATTTTATCTTTATATCATCTGTATGATTACAGACTGCTTCAAAGTGTTCGTTGCCAATACGCCACATCATTTGCACAGTAAATGTTAAAGGATATGGCTGCATTATTCTAGATATTACTTACAATCAACAAATAAGATCATAAAGAACACAGACAACATGTACATGTTTCCTCGAGCAGACTGACAAGCACAGCTGTAGACTTACAGCAGTCAGTTTTAGTTTCCTGCACACACACAAGCAAATATCGTCCCACCTTCTCATATGAGGGTCTTGGAGTGTGTGCCTGCAGCAGCACTCACTTCAAAGGGTCTGCGTATGTGTGTTTGCTATCTTTGAAGCAAAGTGCTTACCCTTGCCTTGAAGTCCACAGCCGCCCCTCTGTTAAGCAGGAGTGTCGCTACGTTGATATTGCCGTAGTGAGCCGCAATATGGAGAGGAGTGAAACCGCTCTGAGAGGGACAGAGAGATGGAGAGAAAAACAAGAGAATCAATTAAAGTGAGGAAAAAAGTCATGCGTCTTTCAAAATGAACCATGAGCAAAGCATGATGGGATATTACATAGCAGTTGGCCAAAAGCAGGCTAACATGGCACAGCAGACCAGGGCTGAGCAGAAGCCAAACATGCTTTAAAAATTCTGTCAAAATAAAGTGTGTTGTGTAAAGAGTGTTGGATTTTCCCTTTATAATAAAATCGATTCTACCTTTCTTACTTCTTATCGTTTGGGCAAGCGCACCGCAACCTGACACTTTTCATGCCCGGGGTGGATGGAATCACAACATAAGCAAACATAAGCAGGTTAGGCTCCTGTCAAATGAAAACCATGCAAAGGTCTCAAATCTGGGGATTTCAAATCCGGAGAGTCCACCGAAGTTTCTGCGCTACTCTGCTGTGATATGTTTCCATCTGACAGGAAATGCAAAAAGCAGACATGCAGGTGTGCATGCAATCGGGCATTCACGACAGCTGCATTTTAGCCATCATCAACGACTCCGAAAAAGTAGCCGTATAGTCGATGAATCCTTCTCTAAATACCACAAATTCTGCTTGTTTAACATGGCAAAATGATGGTTCAAACAAATCTGTGTCAGCTCTGGTAAAGTATTAATAATAAATGTTATTTATATAGCACAATTCATGCATAAAAGCAACACAAAGTCCTTAACATGAAAACAAATAATAATAACGTGTGATAAAACAATAAAAACCAAGAAAATAAAAATATGTTGGTAATATGGTCGAAGCTCTACCAGGTGAGCTCCCAGGACAGGATAATAGTCATCTAGGTTCAATAGTTTGAGGCCTAACCTCAAGTCACCCTTAAAGAAAACTAAGCAACCAGCACAAGCCCTATGAAAATGTATAAATCCATAAATCCATAATTTATTCAGATAGTCTTAGATGATTTGGTTTAATACATTTAATTTATTCATTTTTTTTTTCCAAAACGACAACAGAAAGGTCAACCTGCTATTGATCATGCAATCAAGAGTAAAATCCAAAAGCTGCTCTAATGAACGCTGATGAAACAGCTTTCTTTGCACAGTGACAGTAATTAGCATTACCTCAAAGGATAGTCAGCAAGACGTCATGTTCACGTTTGTTTACAAAAATCTAATTAAATCGAATCTACTGGCATGCTAAAGGTCAACTAAAGTCACGACTATCACTTCAGCCCTCAAGTCTTTCCTCTCATTGACAGCTGGATGAGAGACAGATGGTCACATGCACAACCGAATTCAACTTAAGTTCATTTAAACATCAGCAATTTAAAGCATACACAACATTGAGTGTAAAATACAAGACAATGCACATTGCAAGCAATCACTCAAGCAGTGCAAGGAACAAAAGCTCTTCATTTGTTAGCAGACATCACAAATGTTATTGTAATTCAAGTAGGATCACATTACAGAAAGGTGCTACAGTGGAAGGCAAAAGGGAAGCGAAGCAGGAAAGGATCAAACCCTGCACTCGTATATTCTGTAAGAGCCACAGACAACAAGGCTAGCGGATGCAAACTTGGATGTTCTGCACTGAGTTTTTGCTCTGCAACGTGAAAGAGTTAGCACAATTTTGGCTGTTTTTACATGTTTGTTGGCTATATGGTAACGGTCAATTTGATGTTGCTTGATAACAGGCATAAGAGAAACGTAGACACGTATCAAACCATTTGCAGTAAATGAGGGTGAAGATTAAACTCCATCATTACAAAATGTGGGTAATGCTGCTGAGATATTAAAGGAATAGTTCAAAACATATTGACAAATGCACTTATTCACTTTATTGTAAAAGACTTGGATGACAAGATCGATGCCACTCTCATGTCTGTTCGGTAGACATGCAGCTACAGCCAGCAGTCTGATCTTAGCTTAGCATATAGTCTGGAAATTTGAATGCAAATCCACTGGATAAAATGAGGTATTCGTGCATACTGTAAACTCTCAAATAATGGCCTTTATATACCTCAATGTAATTTAATTTATAAACAGGTTTATATTACAGACAGACATTTACTTCTGAATTACAGCAGATTACGACTACATTATTAAATGTACATATCCACCAAAAAAGACCTAAGTCAGCCTATAATCAAAGGCTGATTATAGGCTATACTTAAAGTAATTCTATTGAAATGTCTTTAATCTCTGCCCAGAAGCAGCAAGCCGCCGGATGCACACAAAGAAAAAGTCAAACAGGCACACAGGTGAGGGGCTGTCAGCAGCAAAAGCATTCATGCCAGCATTAGCGTTCATGCTAGCAGACAGAAGGCTTTGGCTTCGCAATGGTGACCATGAGTGAACAATGAGAGAAGAGAAGAGAAGAGAAGAGAAGAGAAGAGAAGAGAAGAGAAGAGAAGAGAAGAGAAGAGAAGAGAAGAGAAGAGAAGAGAAGAGAAGGAGAGGAGAGGAGAGGAGAGGAGAGACGAGAAGAGACAAGAAGATGTACCTCTGTTGTTCTATTCACCATCATCTAGAAGGGAGAAGGGGAAACGGGGAAGCGGTAGGGTCAGAAAAAGGAATGAACAGAGGGAGGAGGAGGAGGAGGAGGAGGAGGAGGAGGAGGAGGAGGAGAGAATGGGGTGGTTAGTGCACCACAACAACTACGACAGCAACACCAACACCATGGTTACACAAAGCTGTACGATGAGTATATGAGAATGAGAAGAACTAAAACACAGAGGTACACACAACTGGATGATGGACTGAGACTCTCCCTTATAGTTAGTATAGTATTGTTATTTCTACGCTGAGTGAGGCTATTCGGTAAATATCCAGCATCTGCACCGTTTTTTTTTTTTAAATAACAAAGACTACAACTGTTCTTGCCCTGAGTGACACACGTAAAGACTTGTTTCAAAAATATAAATGCTTGTTGCATTTCTGTGCCACAAGTCCAGGACTTAATTTGTTACTTAATAAGCACCAACAAAAAGTTCACCATAAAAAAATACAGTCACAGAAAATGTCTACCCACCTCATTCACTGAGCCAGTTTCTGTGGTATGCTACGTGTGCATTTCCTGTCTTAGAGGTTTATGGGCAAAATGATGAGGGTTGTTGGTTTGGTTTCAGAGTTGTGTGTGTGTCCTTGTAGTTATTGCCATGCCTAATATTTCATATTCAAATCATGTCCAACTGTAGCATATTTAAGTGAATACTGTATGTAAAAACTGTAGGCTAATTTTTTCTTAACAGGAGAACCAGATGAGTTTGTTTTTTTCTGGCAGTAAACTGTGTGTAGCCTGAAAGGCAAAACTCAGGACAAAATCAGAAATTACAAAAATATCTTGAAATTACTCATCACTGATTTTTTCTGGACAGTAATAATTGATAATAACTGAAGTCTACTCAAAAAAGTGTATTAATAGTTTAATCAGCCCCTCTTTCCTCTTGCCTGGATTCCTACAGATGCTAAGTTAAGCTAACTTATTGCTATCCTACTCAGGTTGCCAACTTATCCCCAGGAACCCTACCCCTCGTACAGGGGTGATCACATTTCCCCATTTAACGAAAAGGTTCGACTCTCATGTCTATACGCTAAATATGACGCTGCAGGCAACCAACTACGTTAGCTTAGCACAAAAGGTGGAAATAGGGGGAAACAGCTAGCCTGGTTCAGTACAATGGTCGCAAAACCTGCCTAACCAGCACATACAAAGCTCATTAATCAACATGTTATATGTATTTTGTTTCAAAATCATTTATTTCCCTAAAACCTCTAAGGAAAGGAAATATACCTGTATCTAAGGGTGTCAGGATTTCTCCAATTTCAAATCAAACTTGTCAGACCCCTACCTGTAGCACACTTCTAACTTGCAGACGCCGGTTCAGAAATGAAAGAAATAACTAAAAGACACACCCGTAACTCATGCAAGGCATCATGGGGTCAGGAATAAGCTGGATAGTAACAAAATCGCTTCCTCTCTGACAGAGGGTCATGATGGGTTGTATTGTAATCGTACAGAGAGCGTACCTTGGACTCCACGTCAGCGTTGTGGTCGTTCTGCAGGAGGAGGGCGGCAGCCTTAGTGTCATCTTTCCGTGCGGCGATGTGCAGTGCGGGCAGGCGGACTTTCCCCTTCGTGTCGTTTTCCAGTAGGAGGGAAACCACCTGGTCATGGCCCTGCTGCAACGCCACCGCCAGAGGAGTAAAACCGTCCTGTGAACGAGCAGGAACAGTCAAGACTGGGAGGTGGTAGTGAGACGGATACACTTCAAATACTAAAGGATCATGTGCGAAATAGCTGCGAGCTTAAACTAAACAACAGCGAAACAAATAAACTTAGCTTTGTTCGTGATCTCAAGTACTGTGGAGTCCAACATTTTGAGTGACTATTCCTCAAATATATGTTTTTCTTTCTTACAGGCCCAACAAATTCTTATTGAATAAAACCGTTCATTAAATTTGTCTAGCAAACAAACAACTGTCCATTTATAAATCCAGCAGGCCCTTCAGTATCATTAAATCTTAAATCTTCTTCTGGCATGCCCCCCTTCAGAAACCAAAAAAAGTTCAGGGCCCTCACCCAACAGTTTTTATAAATTATTAACAATAACAGCAACGAATAAAAAAGGACCCAAGATCAATTTCAGTGGAATAAACAGCACAATCGCATCAGCACACTCTTTTTTATTTTCCCTACATAAATCATATTAATTCAGCTTAGTTTCAGTCCATATTTTATCTTTTGTCCTGCTGACTCCATGAGCAAAATAGTTTTTATAGACTGACAACTTAAAATCAGTTCTTTCTCAGTGTTTTGCAGTTTAATAAGCTGGTTTTATTTTCTTTGTTAATTAGAGATCAAGAATGAGATAATGAATTTATTACAGTGATCTGAGCAGATGTTCAGACTTTTTACATAAATGTGGTTAGATCCAACATAGTAAGGTTGAAATCCTCACATTTACATGAAAGCAATCAGGATGCTTATTAAGTCAGATGTGTTAAATTGTCATTAGATTAACGTAAAGAGGTGCATGTGCATGAAAGGGGCTTCACAAGCACAGGACCATCAAATTGCCATTTGGCAGTTTAGGCATTTCAGCTGACGCTCTAAAGATGTTTTAAGTGCTTGGGCAGACGTTCAGTGGCTCTCAAGGACATATCGAAAAGAAATTTAGCTGCTAATGGGCACAAACAATGAAGCAGACAAGATGGAACTAACTGCACACACACGCACACCCATCCATATCCCTTCACACAAGCACTATAATAAATGAGAGGCAGCAGAGGCCACTAGCAGCAGTATCCATGAATCGCCAAAGAAAAGAAAAGATTTCTCGCAAGTTAAACAACACAATGAAGATGTTTGTTTGTTTGTGTGTGTGTGTGTGTGTGTGCGTCCTTGTGTGTGCGTGCGCAGGCGTGTGTTTACACAGGACGCCGACTGTCTGGATAAAACCAACTCAGCATCACTACACCCACACATCAAAGCCGAACCTCCCCTCAGAGATCCTGCAGAGCTCACACACACAAAGCTGCACAGGCGAGAAGCAAACAACCAAACACACACACACACGCACGCTAACACACTTTCATAATCAGATCCACGAGCATCTCTACAAGACACACACACACACACACACACATGCCCACACCCACAGCCACACAGTCATGCATAAATATGGCCTTTTTAAGAATTTCAGAAGTCATGAGCCATCCCAAAGAACTAGCCTCCTGTTTCATCTGCTCCATTATGGATTCAGGAAAAGACACAAAGTCACTTTAATGTCCTAAAAATACTTCAAGAGACAACAGACAGGAGCAAACAAAAAGGCACTTAAGGAGGGTTTTTGATCTCTGTCTTCAAGCTTTAACACATGCAATGACACAGCATAATTCTGTCTCACTAAAACAAAATAAGATAAAAACATTAAATTATATCACACGAATCAAAACTATAGAAAGTGAGACGCTATGTAGTAATTGCACAACTATTATTTTCATTTAACAGGGCTTCTAAAATTAAAAACTGAAAATCAATAACAAATCTGACAAAAAGGCCTTTACACAAGCTTCAAATCATAAAGAAAACACCGAGATTAAACACATTGAATGTCAAAATATATGCAAGTTAATACTCTAAAATGCAACACATGCAATAAAAAAAAAGGTCAAATGCAGACAAAAGATTAAAAAAACAAAGGATGATCTGATCTCCTCTGCCTCGTGCTATGCTGAAATGGTTAAACATGAATTATTAAACAGCGGGAGCTGTTTCAAACATGGATATATATTTCCCCGCATGAATAATTCACCCTGTCTCTGACTGGAGGAGGAAAAGAAGGAGAACTGCGAGATGTGGGAAGACGGGGAGAAGGAGGCAGACAAAAGGAGGAATGAAGAAGAGGAGGAGAATTGGGGTGGAAGAAGAAGAATGAATTGTCAGAGATAGAGCTCTAAGTCACACTGAAAAGTAAAGTGTACTCACAGCCACTTCAGCAAGATATTGAGCTTGATTTGACTATTTGATCAGAACAATGAACAGCACATGCCAGAATACAATCAAACTAAGGATAAGGATAATACTACAGCACCAAATGTGTATTAATCCGCTGCTGAAAATAGTCCCTAACAAATGCACTATTCTCTCCTTTTTGAGAAACGTGATGAAAGCTGTTTTAGGAAATGAATGAGCCTTTTTAAAACAACACCATGTATTTGTGATATGAGCGTAAATACACAAAACATCATCGACTTATCATTTAAAACGATTAACCTTAAGGGAAACCAATTACTGCAACTCAACTTAGATTTCCTGTTGTTTGACACAATCAAATCATTCTCTTAGAAAGGATTCTTAGTCAGGATACAGGCTACGGTTTGGTAGCTTCTTTTTTAAATCCAGGATAAATTATTGTTGTCAATACTTTTGACAGAAATCTATCCATACAACAAATATTGAAAACTGTGAGGACTAGAGCTGTCCTATCTAGTCTGGTTGCGCATGAACTGATGAAGCCTGCTCGGATGAGAGGCAAAACGTCTTCTAAGACAAACTGACGAGGTCCAGTTGCGAACGGCTGAATGCCCTAAAGCCGTGAGGTTCAGAAAATTGTTGATAATCTGTCAATTTATTCTTTGATAAAATTAATTAAAATTAGATTACATTAGAATTGCGCAATTATTTAATATTAAGTCTGGCTTCTTATGTTAAAAAGAAAAATATTTATACTTATATATACTATTTATACTAATAAATAAACTTATCATAATAATAAACTTTACTTGTACATTTCTTTTCAAAACAAATTTAAAAAGGTCTTTACATGGATGAACCAGGATTAAAACATACAATCAGGAACTATCAGGAAAATAAAATGGATAAAATACCCAACGTTAATATAAGACAAAAACAGCAATAATAATAACAATGAAATGGTGTCATAAAAAGTGGTTTTAAAAAGATAAGCGATTTAAAAGATGTCACTGATTCTGCAAAGTAAGGGACTGGAAATAATACTGCTATGTATCGGTACCTTTTTAATATTGTGTTTGGTCTATACTCAAAATGTTTCAAAATGTTCTCCAGTAGCTGTTGGACTCTTGAAACGATCCACCCTGTGCCTTTTTGATGCAGGATCTCTTACAAAACAACGTGAAAATCTAAGTGAATGGTACAGAAACAGAAATTGTTCTTTGTAGTAGTGCTGACAGAGCGAGCAGTGGCCTCATGAATGTGCTTTGGACGAGAGGTTTGGCCAAAATGAGAATGCGTTTGTCGCACTTCAGCGACAGCTGGCCGTCTGCCGGTACTACGGCAGATGATGGATCGTCCCGACACACTCGCAGCACAGTAACACTCGCTCACGCCTCACATGTCAGACTTCAGTAACGTCACTACTTCCTCCCTCTGTAGGCAGCCGAGCACAGTCAAGGTCACTCTGAATGAATCCAGTCATGCTGCTGTCTCCTGCTAACTCTCCGCCTCCTTCACTTTAGTTACCATTTAGTTGACAGATTCATCTATAAAAATATTAACCTTTGATTACTTTTTATCTCTTACATCACAGTAAATGATGACTTCATATGCAGCATGTGTCTCCTTCATGGTGACAGACACCTATTAATGATTTGCAGCCAAGAATCTGTTGGTCATAATGCTGCAGTGTGATTCCAAGGAGGCCAAAGAGGGCTGATGAAGGGTAGCTATTACAAACAATGATGGGTTCATGAGTGTGTGTGTGCAAGCAGCCGTTTTGTGCATATGGGCTGTACATCTTCTGTTTGTGCTGGTTTAGTTACCTCAGTGGCGATGCTCTGACTGGAGCCGTTGTCCAACAAGAACTGCACGACATCCATGTGGTTCTCCTGTGCTGCCATGTACAGCGGCGTGAAGCCATTCTGGAAAAAGGAAAACACTGAATCAGAACTGCAGCCAAGATCACGATGTCTGTCTTTAACTGACCATTTAACCACTCTGGTTTACTTTAACATTAGATGCAACTATCAAAATCTTCTGAGGACAAGAAGTTGAAATGTACAGAAATGCATTGTTGCGTTGTGCAGTTGTGTAACTTTGTGCTATTTGAAGGGAAAATAAGGACAACTCTGACACAGCACACACAGTAAATAACAATTACTTACGCTTTTTAAAAATCAACAAGACTATGATAGTTAGTCTACATTTAAAAAAAGAATTGGCAGGGAAATTCTCTTAAAATTGGTAAAACAGACAGAGATCCATTCAAACTTCAGTACTGGAAATTGTATTCTCCATATTTGCTGAGCTGTATGCTTGCTAGTTGTACGCTGACACTAGAAATTGCTTGCAATGAATTAACTGGAAGTGTACTAATTGAAAACAAATTACATTTCCTTGTACCTAGTACAAGTTACACTGTCTTAGGTAAATATACAGTTATACTAGATATCAGTCCCTTTCAGGGACATTATTAGCAAAATATGGGACCTGACAGTAAAATAGAGTGTTAACAATTTTGCTTCACAAGCTTCTGTGTGTTGTTAAATTTGAAATCAAAAGAAAATATTGTTGAAAAGTATGTTTCTGCATGGAAATATTAAATGGGCTGACTCCAACAAAGGGTTAAGGGCCAAAAATGACTGCTTTAAGTCAATATTAGATTTACAGGAATCTTTGTATTAATGTGATAAAGTACCTTGAATTGTCAGATATTTCATTTACTGGGCCAGACATTGTTTGATCTATAAATGGTTTCTTAACTGAATTTCAAGAAATTGTTGCTTTATCATGATATACTGACATTATATAAAGGAACAGGACTGAATATTTGATCTGTATCACCTTCTCCTACTTCAAAGTAATATTTTTCTGACCTCTACACCTGCAAATGAATGCACCACTGCAGCAGACATATCATGGAGTGCATACTGTCACCTCAGCGCATACCACACACCTGATAACAGCGAAGATAAAAGCTGATCTGGAGCTCTAGTTGAAGAGGACTCAGTGTGTGTGTGTGTGTGTGTGCGGTACGACACTAGAACAGGGCCAAAAAAACACATCTCCATAGCAACACAAGGATCCAAAAATCTCTTCAGCATGCAAAAAGGCTCCTCCTCCTCCTCCTCCTCTCTCGTCTTTGTATTTATTCTGGTGTCAATGCACCAAAAGCTTCTCTCATGTAACGTTTAAACTTCACTGTGAAAATGCAGCTATGGCCAAGGACACAGTGGAAATAAAACCTTTAAGCTTTTACATAACTAAATACAATCTGAAACTGCACTGCAGAATTTAATAATGTGGCTAGTTGCAATGTTAAATGAATAGTTTAACACTTTGGGAATAAAATTCTTCCCTTTCTGGTCGATGGTTAGATGCGAAGATCAAAACCACCAGCAGGAAGATTGTTGTCTTAGCTTAGCATTCAGACTGGAGGCAGGGGAAGACAGCTAGCCTAGCAACGTCAAAAGGCTAAAATATCAACCCACCTCTAAACCTCGAAATTAACATTCGTATGATTTGTTTAATTCATATAAAAACTACAAATTGTGGTTTTATAAGGGGTTATGCGCAACTACTACTACTACTACTACTACTACTACTACTACTACTACTAACAAGAAGAGCCAATATTGTTTGTCCCATTTCCCTACATGTGTATGTCTGTGTTTATGATTACTAGTGCAGAGGGCAGTGTGTTTTGTTAACAGCCATGTTGCATTTCCTCATTTTAAATCTCCAGTAGTAAGAGGATCCATACGCGTTTAGGAAAGTTATATGTACATAATCTCAAAAACGTAACTTTGCATAATCTTTACATCAGCTGTCCCATTTCCTTCATCTCTGCAGCTCAACAAATACTTTGGCATTGATATTATTATGGTTGCTGTGGTGACCAGAGCAGTGCGTGTGCGTGTGTGACTGCTGACGATTGAATGTCGGCCAGGAAGCACTGCAGAGCTGCTGACACAGCACACACACACACACACACACACACACACACACACACACACACACACACACACACACACACACAGATGGACAGTGCATGTAGAATAGTTGTATACGCATTCATCTGCATGAACGCACACACTCATACATGGATTTCCAATTTTCACAATTGGAGAGATTCGTGTGGGTGTGCATGTTGTACCTGAGACTGTGCATTGACGTTGGCATTGTGGGTGACGAGCTCCTTCACCACCTCTGTCTGGCCAGCAAGCGAAGCTATGTGGAGGGCTGTGTTTCCTTTCTGTTTTGAATAAAAGGGAAAACACTATAAATTTCTGACATTATTTTCAGTATGTGTGCAGCAGTCTTTCTATGTGGAGGGAGAGTTGAAGGGGAGGCCCCTGAGGGCGAGACGTGAGGCAAAGATACTGCGTGAGACGAGAGAGACAGGTGCATGCTGATGCTTTAAAAGTTCTGATCTGTTCCGCTAATCAACACCATCAGCAGTTGCAGCAACTGTGTGACAGTATGGAGGCAATTAAGATACTCTAAAACCTTAAAGAACACCATACTTTTTGGATAATGAGAAAAAGGGGATTATCTGCGATGCTGAAAAAGTGAGCTAGCGTTGGTATGAGAGTGTTACTGAACCTCTCATGGATGCAGCTGTTGCATGCATGTCAGCTACAGCAGCTAAGCAGCAGCTGTTGTTGCCATGCTGTCATTCCTGTTGCCACGGGAAACTCCACATATACACCTCCCCTCATAAACTGGGCTTCAAACTCTGCCTCCCTCACAGTCAGTGTTCACATACACTCAAACCTGAATTAACTGAATCTTTGGCAGCAGAAACAAGCTGTAATTTTGAAGGAAGTGATTTAAAATCTTCTAATGAAACTTAAATTAATAATAACAGCACTTTGATGAAGCTTCAGTTAAAATACTTCTTAGACTCTACTACTGAGAGAAATAGGGTTATCTGGCTCCTTAGCTGCTAAATGCTAAACGCTATGTTCACTGGCATATATTCCAGCCTAACATTGTTAGCACAAGATTTTCTAACATTGTGTTAATTTTGTAAGATGTAATTTAAAATATTTCCAATTTACATTACTATTAAACAACATTTTGATAAAATGCCAGGTCAAATATTTCAACCATATCTCATATCACTTGTGGTCAGATATTAGCTAACATAAGAGCCAGTTAGCTAGTACAGTTAGAGAATCCTGTATTGACTGATTTTTTGGCAGTGGAACAAAGCTGTGAACACAACACTTGACATATTATCATCTTATGAAGTTGATATGGTCAATTTAGCAAACATTTACCTATTCGCAAATCCAGCATTAGCATTCATTCGGAGTCGTGTTCTGGCTACCTGGTGTAAATCCCATATTCAGTCTCCTTTTAGCTGATATTGGTCTCTATGACTCCACTACTGAGGAAAATATCTTGCTCTTAGCTGCTAAATGCTAAGCGCTATGTTCACTGGCACTTATTTAGCCTGATATTGTTAGCATAACATTTTGTGACATTTGTAGACATTGTAGATTGTATTTAAAATATTCACTGTTTACATCATTATTAAACAGCATTTTGATCAAATGTCAGGACAAATATTTAAACCATATTTCATACTATCTGCAGTCAGATACTAGCTAACATTAGCTTTGTCAGCTAGCTTGTTCAGTTAATCCTGTAGCCTGCCTGCTGATATTTTGATTGTGGAAACAAGCTGTATCACTGACATTATCTTCATCACCTCATAAAGCTGATATGGTGAATCTGTTAGCAAACAGCATTTTGATCAAGTATCAGGTGAAATATTTTGACCATATTTCACATTACTTGCTTTGTTTGGCTCAGATATTAGCTAAGCTAATTCAGTTAGCTACACAACAATAACATCTGGCAGTTATTGGGTGTACTCATTTCGCAAAAATAATCTCTGTGTGAGAATAAGTGTGTGTGGTGCAACCCGTTTTAATGTAGTGATGTGTGAATCTTCCCTTAATAAGAACTAAACATAACCAGTTCTCTCTAGTTATCTCTTAACTAGCAGGTGCAGGATACATTTACTATGTGGACTTACATCAAGTTCACTGTCACAAAACTGAAATACACCACCAGCCAAGAAACATTCATGTAGGAAACACTGCCATGCACACCACAAGTCAGATTATTTCCTTTCACTAAATCAGTTCTCTCAAGCTCGCGGCTAACATACAGCCATTCGTCTCCTTTACTGCTGCTTAAGCAATGTGACTTTGGGAAGGAGCTGACAAAGCAGAATACAGTAAGTGTGCGTGGATTCGTGCATACACTGTGAGCATGTGTGTGTGTGTGTGTGTGTGTGTGTGTGTGTGTGACCCCTGGGTGGCACACACCTTGGTAGCTGCGTCCACATTGGCACCATGCTTGATGAGCTCAGCCACCACTTCCACATGGCCCTCCTTCGAGGCCAGATGGAGAGCATTCAGACCATTCTGGAGTGAGAGAAAAAAAGAGAGAGAGCTTTTAAAATCAAAACTCTGGGAGAGACTAAGCCCTATTTATATGTTGTATTCCTTATTTAAATATCTTTTAAGTCTTTAAACATAAAACACCCAAAACAAAGTATAAATTTGGTAATGACACTATTTAAGTGTTAGGCTACCATTATTCTATATTTTTGTTATGATGTTCAAATGCCATGAAAAGACCAAAACCAACAATATATTAGTCCATTTGTCAGTACTCTGCAAAGTAGCAGTACTGCAAAGCGGAGTAATCAGAATGTTTGTTGGGGATTATTTCAGCAATGGATTAATACACCTTCAGTGCAGTGTGTGCATTCATAGCAATAAAGAAATGTGTCACCCATTGCAACAGTGAGGCCCGCTGATGTGTTTTTAATTGTTTTTGGACAACAATGGAGCTGTACAGAACAACAGAGGGTTTGGATTCACAAACAATACTTGCTGGTTGGATCAATTCATTGTTGGTTTTGCTCTTTTCATGGGATTTGTTGACAAGAAGAAAAAAACAGAATATCCTTTAAAGCAAACGTGGTATCCACCATGGCTGCCCACACACAGCGACACCATATCTACTATACAATAACTCTGATTTTATCAACACAAAACTCAGGGTAAAAATCAAATAAAGGAAAAAGAAAGATCTTGCAAATAAACACGTTAATGAACAAGAGCCTACAGCCACACTTGTAGCGCTGTGAAGCTGTGCTTACACAGTGGTGCTTTGAGCTAAATGCTAACGTCAACATGCTTAGATGCTGATGACAAGTAGGTATAATGTTTGGTTTAGGGTGCTAGCATGCTAACATTTGCTACAAAGCACAAAATACAGCTGAGGATGATGGGGATGTCATTAGTTCTGCAGGTATTCGGTCATAAATTGAAGCATTGGACAAATTAAAATGTTGATCTCATTTAATCAGTTGATCGCAGTCTTCAGCTGATAATTAGGCGACCTCTTGATTGGTTGGAACAAAAACCTGCAACCACACAGCCCTTTATGGAATAGTTTGGACATGCCTGTCCCGGTGGAAAGTTAATGAGTCACTAACTAAAGTTATTACAATTCATCCTATAGAGATCTTGAATGTTTGTACAAAATCTAATGGCAATCGATCTGAACAACGTTGAGATATTTCAGCCTGGACTAAACTGGACAACCAACGCAGCCATCCATAGAGCCACACCTCCAACACCGCTAAACACTAAACATCTATTTTACTCCTGAACTGTCTTGGCTCCTGTTTCAGCACATGAATTAATACTCAAATTTCAGCTCAGGTGTGCTGCAGAACAGTTTCAGAGATGTTGTATGTTAGAGAGCTCACCTGATTGCAAATATTGATGTCGACTCCATTCTTCAGGTAGTCCAAAGCTTTCTCTAGGTTCCCAGCCCGAGCTGATCGCAGATAACAGGCATTTACATCCGTCTGCAGGAGGACAGAGAGAGAGGGACAGGATTGTTAGTCATGTTAACTTCACTGTCTGCAGTGAGCTGAGGATAAAGGTTACAGCAGGCACACGAAAACCAGGGAAAATAAAACAAGTCTCATACAAATCGCATTAAAAAGACACAAAATGGATTCCAAAACAGTAAAGCTTTTGCTGTCTCTGTGTGCAAAGCAATTACATATTTTTAATAGCTCAGAGCTTATTCTAGGCAATTGATTATTTGGGAAATAATAAAAATATTGCAGCATTAGTCAGAAGCTTTATGTGTCATTGCATCCCCATGGATCCCTGCTATGAGAGATAAGTTGAATAAATCCTTCCAGGCCTGTATGTTATTAGCTGTAAAAAAAAAAAAAAAAAAGAAAAAGAAAAAAAAAAGAACGGGGTAAATTTTGTGTGGCAAACCCTTTGAGAGCTCCCGAAGCTGAACAAGAGCCAAAATACGAAAACATTTGAAGGGTGAAAGAAAGTGAGAATGCACCGTCTTCAACACGCCTGCCGAGTTAAACAGCACAACACAGAGCCAAGAATGAACCAGCCTGCCAAATCCGAGCCCACGACCAAAGGATTTACTATATCTGATGGATAAGAAGGGTTGCTTGGTGCCAACATGTGTTCTTCAATGAAATCTCTGCATTAAGCTACAAGTCAAAATGCATCAGAATATTTAGAGGAAACTATAAAGTGAATAAGAATCATTAGAAATGATGACATTGGTTATTATTATTAGCGTTAGCATTATTATGCTTTCCATAACAATGGCACAGTACTTTTTCTGTGTTGTTAATGCATTAAAACTACTTAAAATCATGTTTAGTCTCCTCGACAGAGATCATTTTATTTCATTTCATTGTCTTTGCATCTTTATGTCTTTGTTTTACTGTGTTATTTTTGATTGATGTGATTATTTCAAGCAACTTTGTGGAGAAAAGTGTGACTGAAAATACAGATTATTTATATTATATATTCTATTTTTTTTTATTCTAAAGACATTCAGAGGACGTTATTACCTCTAGTAATGAGGGAAGCCTGTGTATAGCCTGAGAGGCGAAGCACAGGGCAAAGGAACACAACTCATGCTGGTTAAAATTAGCGTTTTTTCTTTTTTAGTCAAACCCAGATGAAAATATAAATATTCTTATGACCTCCTCGCTTCTCCCAGCAGAACTACAGTGACTGGACAGTAAGAGAACAACGTTCAGAAACATTTTATTGAGAAAATCTACCTGAAATATCAAAAGTAGAGGCAACAAGAATGGTGGAAATTATAGCACTTTGCAGAAGATTATAACATCCAGCCTACTGACAAAAACATAATGAAAAACAGTTTCTCTTTGTTTTGAATGCACCACTGGGGGCTGTCAGCATCCAGAATGATGGTTTACAAACACTGTAGTGCATTTTCTCTGGAAGGCAGCAAAACTGGTCCAAACAAACACAGACAACCCCAAAGCACCGACTGCATGCACCAGCCTCTGAGACAGACAGGGGAGCAGCAGCAACAAATGCAGTTAACCCAACTGAAGACATGTACCATTATCAAGCTGAGGCAGAGGGAGCTTAATATGCAGTGTGTTTATCTGTGTGTGTGTATGTGTGAGCACTTCAGGGTGTGGCTGAGCGTAGGAGAAGGCGAATGCATCGGGTTTGTGTGGAAAGAGCGTGGTGGAGTGGGGTGTCGAAGCAGAGTTACAGAGCGTGTGGAGGCGAGGTGAAGGGTTGCAAAATATGGGGGCAGCAGACAGGCAGGAAGGCAGATACTCTCCGAGTGTGTGTCTCCAGTTTCATGATTGCAGCGCAGCTCTACACTCTGCCACACCCATGTGTTCTAACAGATACCCACGCAGTGTTCAGATGAAGCACTCTCCAATTAGCCTTTGCTCATGTGCCTATTAACCTATAATATTCTCTCATTTACACACAAAAAAGGCATTATAGAGTTAGTAACAGGCTGCTGGTGCGATGTCAGATGGGGTATTCTCTTAGTTCTGCAACTTGGCTCACTCACAAACCCACATTAATACAAAAACTCTACTCTCTATTTGATGCAGGATACTGAGCATGCATGCACTTCATGCATCCCATGAAAAGGTAAATGATAAAACTACAATCACATCCAACTATCACTGACACACAGAGCAGAATCTATATTTGAACATGCTACAAGTTGATGCTAATATGTACTATGAGGTTATAATAAATAATAATTAATTAATTAATAATTCACTAAAAGACAATCAGACCATGTCCTCTCACTGTCCTGCTGCTGCCTCTCAGGGAACATATGAGCTGCCTTACCATCTTGGTGCAGGTAAGGCAGCTCCTCTACATTTGCAGGTACAAATATAATTTAGCTGTTTTTATTTGCAGATAATTCTTCGAAAAGATGCTAGAACTCATCATTGATCAAAGGTAATGCAGTAAAAGACAGCTCTGTTGTGAAAAAAGGAAATATGATTTGATGACATTAAAAGTTCTTTTTCTATATAAAACAATTAATGATGATACAACAGAAGTAACAGCTCTCTATTAGGGAAATAGACAATATTGGGTATTTTGGTATGTTCCATTATTATAGAGAGCATATGTAATCATAATTTATAGATGATGTGAACTTAAATCAATGAAGAAAATATCGTTTCTAAAACTTGTTTTGTTGTTGTTGTTCAGGAGCCTCTGACTTCAATGTAGGTTCCTCAACAACAACAACAAAACAAGTTATGCAAATGTTATTTCCTACTTACTTAAAAGCCAGTAATCAAAGTCAGTTGCACAGCTATATCTACAATGTGCTAACACTAGCTACAGTAACGCTTGCCACCACGTGCTAATGGTCGTACCAAAACAAGTAAGGCTGCAGCAGTAAAACCCCTGAGTGTATTAGATTGTGCAAGAGTGTGTTTTACTTCTAATAAATTCAACTTTTCATTTGTAAGAGGAAGAATGTGTCATTTCTTCCTTCAGAAAGTCACACAGCCTCGCTTTAATGCTGTAGATACAAAAAGCCAGCAAGCAAAGCACTCCCTTCAAACGTAGAGAACTTTAGTTTAAATTCTGGTGAAGATCCTAAACTGTTCAAGATGCTGACTTTGAGATATCAAATCATATCAAATCAAATTCTAGCCGCCGCACCGACATTTCAACTGATCCAGGCTTCAGGTGTAGCTATGAAACCATCAGAATAGGACATGTTGAGGAGAACATCAAGAGGAATATCGTGCTCGTCTGTAATTTGAAGGATTGTCTGCTGTTGCAGAAAGTCTTGTCATGCTCACTGCACCATGATCTTTGTTATTGCAGGCACACTGCTGGCTGAAGCCGACCACTGAGCTCATTTCCCACTTAGTGAAAGGATCTTATCTGAGTTCATCATCGCACGAACGCAAACACAGGGAGTGTTTCTGCTGTCAGCATCCATCCTGCACAGCAGAGCCCGGGGGCCTCACCGGACGTCAGGCTGCGACCATGACATCAGACACCCAAGTTTATTTAGAGACGTTTCCAAACCTCCAAAGTATACATTATTATTACCATTACTATTATTAGAATTCCTATTAATGCATTTCAGCAGAATTATTGAATGGTGTTACTTCATTAAAGCAGTATCGCAACATCCTTCTTGTCTGACCTTGCTGAACTGAGACAAATCACACCCTCACACTGCACACACAATGTGCAACCTCACCGAATACTGACAGTATATTATCACAGTTTATATCAGATACTGTAGGACAGCTGTTTCTTCCCCCTGATCAAGGCTTTTACATGATTTTGCATGGGTTTGTACAGCATCATCTAACAGTGACCCCACACAAACTGGACCTCGTCCTAGGCCAGGCTATGTGAACATTAGCATTAGCACGGCGCTAAGACAACACCTAATACACCTACCAGAATAACACAAATTAATAATATAATTCACTTAACTTCAATGAGACAAATGCCCCTTGAATTCAAACAGGTTTAACTCCACAACTTTAGCATGTTTGACCAGAGCGGCATTTTCATTCAACCATAAAAGGAGCAGACCATGTGTGGATAACCTAACAATGACCTCCAGTATATATATAGTTAATGCTCATTTTGCAAAATGAGCATTAACAAAAGCTGCTGTAACTCTATGAGCCCCCTTACTGACAGGAAAAATGGGATCTGCCCTTGAATATAATCCTAAAACAAAATGTTTTTAATCGTTTTTTTCCTGAAATTAATTAAACCAACAGCTGCTGTCACTATTAATATCAACAGCTTTGTCAGTCCTACTTTTGTTCTTCGTGTTGATTCTCTTTGGGGGATAATTGCGCTAGATGTTAAAACAGTTCCCATAATATGGGGGTTTTGGAGGATCTAAACAGGAAGTATACTGTTGGCACAGAGTCAGCTTTGGCCCTATTTTCTGTTGTTTTTTTGCCCTTAATTTTGATTACATTTTTTGCAAATTAGTACAATTGCAAGTATTCTGAATTATCTGTTAGAAGTTTCTGTTTGCAATGTACCCACTAACACACAAACAGCTATCACTGTATTACTGTGATACTGAAGAAAATATAAAACACGATGATTTTCAGGCAAGCTCTTGCATTATAGGTCTTTTTTCTACAATTTCACATGTAAACTGTTGATCCTCCAATGAAAAATGTTTTTTCAAAAAAACCTCATGGCCAATCTCTGCTGTAGAAGCATCATAACATCCTGCAGCTGAAGGGCTAGGCTACTATTAACTCCTTAGTCACATGACTGGCATGTATAATCATAATCAGAAAAGCACCAACCACAGCGGGAAAATGCACACAAAAACACTATTTTTCAAACAGTGTTGGATAGTTTTCTTTTCTAAAGTTATTTTAGTGCAGCTCACACATATGCTGCATATTCATGTACAGATTGTAGATCTTGCTCTCAAGATCAATAAACTATATGGGAATCAATCCAGGCTTAGGAGCATGAGTTGTGGAAAAAGTAAGACCATAATTTCATGTTTCTTATCAAGAATAAAACATTTCCGAGGATGATTTCTGCCACTGTTTTAAGAAAGCACTACACCGTGAGATGCAGTGCGCTTTGGAGGTTTTAAACCCTCAGGAGGGCTGTAAGGCACGATGCCAAGCCTTTTAAGTTAAATGTGGCACCAGGCTTGGCTGCCCATAGCTCAGAGCATTATCAGAATTCCAGCTCAAAGCACCACGCTCTTAGAAAGTATGCTGGCCAGAGAGCACTGAAGTCCAGTCCAGAGTATTTTGCAAACTTGACACCAATAGCTGCACATCGCACAACTATGAACACGAGTCTTATCAGACCACAGCTTGTTGCAGCTTTTATCCTCACATGACTGGAGATAAAACTGCCGATATACTGTATCTTTGTGCCATTTTTTTCATCTTTGGCATGGCTGTTGTTTGAAGTGTTCATAAATAATTCCAAAAAACTTTGAAGGAGACAGTTTTGCCCTCATCCTGAGATAAAACAAGGTCATGTACCCTCAGTTTGTCTGGCAGGTAAACACTTAACAACAGTACTGCTATATCTACAAGGCTGTGTGAGTGCCTAAATTCTTGTTCATGTACTGTTTCATATTAATATGCTAATGCTGAGTAAAAGTAATAGAGAAAGTAAAGCTTATTGTAGCTTCCTTACACTCATGCAATAACCATGAAGTACATGCATGCACATGTGCGCACAGGAATGTCACTGATAGCACTCCACGGAGGACTACAGAATTAGAATCAATAAAACTGTCTGTTGAAGTGAATGTCCAGCCTGCACTTCCTGCCATCAGCGCCCACTGTACTCGCGATCATGCCTCTCAGGTTGCTGCAGCTGTGTGTGCCACACTGGCTGGTGCGAGCCAGGAATGCAGTTGTCACTATGTTGTTTATCGCACGCTTCCCGTGTCCACGTTTGAGCCGAAACAATTAAATGATTGATCGATTAGAGGGGGGATAGAAAATTATGGCAAATCACATTTACTGATTCCAGCTTGTCACTTGTGAGGATTATCTGCTTTTATTAGAGTATTTAGAGTGTTAGATGGACAAAACAAGCAAATTAAAGACATCAACTTGGGCTTTTCACAATTTTTTAGACTAAAAAATTGACTAATAATAAAAATAATCGCCTTTGTCCACATTACGACTTGATACAAAGCAGTGAACAGACTTTTAATCTGAATATATGTGGGTACAATGACTAAAGCAACGACTACGAAATATGAAACATCTTAAAACAAAGAAATATGTGCCTAGAGACAGATCTGCTCACCAGACGGGTCTTATGTTAGAGCATTTCACTTGTTTTAAGCTTTTCTGTCCTTAATTAGAGTAGCTTCAGAAGACTTCTTACTGATATTATTTCACTGGTTCTGAGTAAATTAATGCTTGAACACAATAGTAAAGCTGTTTTAATCAACACTGACAAGCAAAAAAACTGCTTTGTCGATGTCTGAATTCATCCAAATGTACTTGTTTTCTGTCTGGCTGCACTACTTTGTGGTGGATTCTTTGAGACCTGATATTTTTAAATTATTTAAATCTTATTTTAAAATCTTGCTAAGTGCATTTTCCTGATAGGAGATAATTTTGCTCATTTTAAGCAACATTTTCCCCATTTTATGACTTTTTGCCCCTGTTTTTGAGAGCTAAGTTTTTGTAGTCTGAGATTGTACTAAAAAATTCTTTTACATCCAACTTCACACAATGTTTTTTAAAGGGATCTAGCAGCAGCAGCCTGACTCAGAGGAATTAACAAAGATGATATTTTATAAGTGCTGTTCTGTAAAAGATGCAAAACATGTGAGATTTACATGAAGTCTGGTGGACATGCAGGACTTTGGGCCAGCAAACATTTAAATGGATTTGTTGGTGACAGAATGAAGACAGAGACTATAAACACTCCAGATTCAAAGTTCTAATCTTATTTAAAGATGACTGAGAAACCAGTTCAGCCTGAAATTTGTGCCATTTAAGTTTAATGGCGTCTTTGGGGCTGTAACAGCAGAGTGGAGACATGTTCGGCTTTGGAAGAGCGTCGCTCCAGTGTAACTTTATTTATTCATGACAGATATGCAAAGAATGCAACAGTCGCTGTTTCTCCAGAACGCGCTGCTTCACACTCATACAGTTACACACATTCCAACATGGGAGCTGCCCCCTGCGACCAGCGACGACGCTGAGGGACGAGAGGGCGTTAGTCGGACAGATCTCCAGCTAGCTTGACTCTCCAAGCAACATTTAACAGAAACTATTCAATGAAAGAAGCCAAACTGGATTTAAAACAGATTAGATTTATGTCCTCCTGCTTGGTTTCACTTGCAGATCTGAGTTGGTATCTCCTCAACTACCATAAAAGTGCTGCTTGGGTCCTGCATTAAGCCAATCGTGCATTTACTGCATTCTGTGTATCACATATCTGCAGGTTAATGGAGATTCTCTCTAATCACAAGGGCTCCTCTTCTAACTCACCACCAACGGATTTCAGTTAATGAGATAATTAGCTAATTAATGACATCAATTTTGCTCCTCATTCTCTCATTTTTTAAATTCTAGTTCTGCTTTTTGCTCTTTCATTCACCATTTCCTCAAACACCAACACACACAGAGCATGCGCCACTGTCCAAGGTCAGGTGCTTCCATTCACATGCCTGTGCAACAAGAAACTGCACCCACAGAACATCGCATGTACAAGCTCACACGTACAAAACCAGCAGGAATTAAAAATGTACAATCACGGTGAAGCAGTCAGGAATGCAAACAGACACGCGGGCGTACACACACTCACACACACACACATCCACGCACACTGCAGCAGAGCGGTGCTGCAGAGTTGCCACTGCGACCCGTCCCATCAACGACCCCCTATACCGTCCCACCTCCCCTGACAGTATCCCACCTCCGGACCTGGTAACTGCCACAACATCAATAAATCCTACTGTATCCTACTGCACTATAAATTCCTCAATCCTGTTAGCATTGATGCAAAGCAGCAGGAGAGACGAGGTTAAGTCTGTTGACAGTCAGTGAGCTCAATGACTTCACAGTAAAGTACAGACAGTAAAGACTTACTTCTGCCAAATATTCTGCTGCCTCCTCCACTGCCATGTTTCTCAGCCTGCAGCTGAAAGTGTGAAACCTGAGCACTCAATTACTGTAGCAGCTAGCCCTATAGCCTGGAAGCTAGGGAGAGAGGGATGGGTGAGGAGAGGGGGAGGGACGGTCTGTGTGTGAGGGGAGGGAGAGAGAGAGAGAGAGGGTGAGGGAAAGCCAGAGAGTGAGAGTGTGTGAATGAGATAGAGATAGAGAGAGAGCGAGAGAGGGGGAGAGAGAGACAAGGGGGGAGATAGGGGCATTATGTCACAGCTAAAAATACCTGGCTTGCAGTGAGAAAGTCCAGAGCACGGAGGAAGAGGAGGAGGAAGGGTGAGGGAGGGGGGAGACAGAGGAGTTCCGGCGTTAATCTCGGACCAGCTCTCACTGGAACAACACGGGATCAGAGGACACTGCTCAGCTGTTAGAGGCACAGTGTCATAATGAAACTTCCTCTAGTTTGTGCTTCTTCATCGCTTTACTGCACTACACTGAAGAGGGAAATATGCCGCTTATTACTGCACCGCATTTACCTGGCACCTGGCAAACACATCTGATAACAAGTGGTTCCCGACCTTCTTTCGGCTCGTGTTAAAAGCATGCAGTTGAAGTGCACAAACATAAATACAGATATGATTTTTTTTGTTCTTCTTTCCTCTCCCATTAATCATCAGATGTACCTTCAGAGGGACACCCCCTCTAGGGTGGGAACACTGGTCTGAACCAGCTAACTGTACATGGAGTAACATCCACCTCTAGCAGCTGCAGCAGTAAAATGCTGCTCAGACACTGACTGTCAGAGAGGACATTGTACTGCAGAATTAGTACTTTTACTTTTGATACTTTAAGTACATCCTGCTTCTTACTGTTTTTACATGCACTCTGTTTTTTTCTTAAGTGAACCGCTCTGTGCATGTAATTTCTTTGTTGCATTTCTTGTATTGACATTTCTACACACATAAAGTTTATAATAATTGCTTGTAATGTTATACTTTTTTACATGTTTGTATTGATTACTAAAGTAAAAGATTAGATACGTCTTCCACCACAGAATCTAACTTCAACACACTCATACAGGTAGATTTAAGACACAAACTAAGTACAATATAAAGTCAGATGACTGCAGCTAATGTTCTAACCGTTCTATAAAATGTCAGAAAACAGTTAAAAGCTAAAGGAGACATCTTGAAATTACTTTTCTGTTGCAACAAACAAACCAAAACCCAAAAATATTCAGTTCACGATCACGTAAGAGAAAAGTAAAGCAGCAAACCCTCATAATTTGGGAGCTGGAAGAGGAGAATTTACACTTGAAAAATGACTAAAAGGATGTATCATATATCAAATAGATGTTGATGAATAGAGGTTGCCTAATTGATCAATTGATCATTCAAGCTCTAAAAAAAGTTGCACTTGTATGGAAGAAGATGTGCGGTTTTGGCAAACATAACCCTGACTAATTCACTTTTACATTCAGTCATCATGTCATATCTAACCAAGTTAAAGCTGAAACAATTAGTTGATTAATCAATCAAACCAAAAGCAAAAAAGCTAAACATTCGTCGATTCCAGCTTCTCAGCTATGACGATTTGCTGCTTTCCCGTTTCATATGATCATAAAAATCTTTGAACATCTGCAGACATCACCTCGGGCCCTGAGAAAATGAATCATTAGTTTTATTGTTTTAACCTGCAGCCGCATCTCCAGCTGTGAACATGTGGAGGGAACCCTGCCTGACTTACCATATCTGAATCCACCATCTCCTATTTCCACTGAGCTGGGCCGGGGGTTGCATCATGAACACTGAAGCCTCTGCACCCAAAATAATCTCCAGCCAGAAGGTTTCGTCTTCAAGGGTCAACAGCCTTTCTACTCTCACCTACAGGTGTCTGTGGAGACCCTCGTGTAACCGTACCATACTGTGGAAGTCAAATCCACCAATTGGCTCAAACTATTCTCTTCTGGTTTCAACATAGCAGCGACAACTAGCCAGAACAACAAACCAAGGTTACTCAAACAGACACAAATGCACACAAACACCGATCAGGCTTCAGGGCCCGGAGCCCAGGAAACAGATTAGCAGGATCTGGAAGGTTCCTCGGGTATTAAAGACGCAGACAGCATCGGTTAACTTGGTACCGTCGAAGGCCAGTCAGGCTGTGAGTCAGTCTGGGGTTAATTAGGTGATCAAGTAATCAGCATCACAGTCTGAGAATCAAATGTTGGATTAAAATAACTACTCGTTTTAAGGTTAAGGGAGCTTCGTCTTGTCAAAACTCATCTTTACAGAAAAGCCTTTTTATGGATTGTTATAGATTTATATATTTTTTACCTTATTTGTTCATTCAATTTTATTTTTTGGCGTGTGTGAAGCACTTTGCACTCATGTGTTTTGTGTCATACTAATAAAGTTTTATATAAAGTACTTTCATAAACACACGATAGAGGTAAAGGAAACAGTTTTAGTAATGCTTAAAGAAACCCCCATTGACTGGCAGTCACTCTCTGCTGAATAACCCCCCCTACAACAGTGAATCTGCTGTTTTTATACAGTGAGCTCTAGAGGTGATGGTGCGATAGATAAACTTTGTAACTGCTGGACGGAGCCAGGCTAGCTGCTTCCCCCTGATTCCAGTCTTTGTGCTTAGCTAAGCTATATCGCTATAGCCTCATATTTAACAGACGTGTGCAATTTGTTTCACTAGTTCCATTAAAGCAACCTTCATTTTTATGCAAAAAGAAAGACGTAGCGATGCTCTCATATAGCAGTGAAAATACGAGAGCTAGCAACAATCAGTGCTAGCTTTAGCTGGATCACGTTTTTATGTTTGAGTTGAAAAGTGTTAATTAGAGTGACTAACACAAAACTCTCTGATAAACATGTAAACCTGTCCAACACACAATGGCAGGCAGGCGACGTTAGCAAACAGCCGGTGAACAGTTAGCAGCTAAGAAAGCAGATATTTTTCTCAGGGGATGGTGGAGACCAAAACAGAGCTAGAAACCAGTGGATATTCCTCCAAATGAATGCTAATGCTAGTCAGTGCCTACAGGATGTGTTAACAGGAAACGGTTTGCTAACCTGTTAGCAATAAGAACTTCAGAAGGTGATACTATAACATAAAGATATAATATCTCGAGTCTAGAGCTAAACCAATAAGTCGATGAATCAATCGGACGATCAACAGAACTGTTGATTGAGTAAGAAAATCAGGAAAAGATGTGAGGATTCGATGCTTTTCATTGTCATACATGAGAGCAAACTGAATCTCTTCTGCTGTTGGACTGTTGGTCGAACACAAAAAAGACAAACGAAGACGTCACACACGGCTGAGGTAAGTTATAACGGATGTTTTCCACCATTTTTGACAACTTATAGACAATCAATAATGAAAATAATTGTATTGTAGCGATGGGAGAACAGAAGGCAATGACAAATATCCTACCTTGAGGTTTAGCATACGTACACAATAGCTGATAACCAAATGAAATAGAGATGTAGGTGTGCTGGAGTTACATGAGCTAAAGTGCATGACAGCACTGGGACTTTCCATGAACAGGGGTTATCTTAAAAAGCCATAACAAACAAAGAGAGCTGTTTCAGAACACTACATAAATGGCTGCTGCTTATTTGATGTGCTAACACTGACTCTTGAGACAGAAAATCAACACTATGTCACTTATTGTTGCAGGAAAACACGGGGAAAATACTGGGTGTCGCAACAGGCAGAGGTGCACGAAAATAAAAAGGATCTGCTCATGACGGAAACACACTTTTCTTACCGGTAAGTTCAGACATGGTCCCATCAAACTTTAAACTGCTCTTTTTTTAATGAACGTCACAGAAAGTGTTGAATGCTGAAAATACCTTCGTTTGCTTTTCAGGAGAGCCACGCTGCGTCTTCTTTGCAAACTACTCAAGCTGCCGACAGAATGATGGTATGTAATGAAACAACAGCTACTGGTTTACTGTGTTCATGTCTGCATGAATACAACTGCAGAATAACCTCATAAAATACACTTTACTGACACTCTTTACTCAGAAGTTTTACACATTTTAAGGCGTAAAACCTTGTTTAACACACTGCAGATGCAAATCCTTCAACCTTATGTATGTCTGTATGAGTATTTTTTCACAGGTACACGCAAAGGAGTTTCTTCTTGTAGAAATTGTTCATTATTGAGAAAATAACTGTAATCAGAACTAAAGTCTGAAACAGTCAATTAATTGACTGATCGATTAAAAGCCAATAAAATTCTACCGATGGTTTTTCCTTATTCAAGCGCCAGCCTCAGGCTCAAAACTCTCACAATTGATGATTTGAACGTGTGTTGGACATTTTCACAATTTCATACATGAAAAATTAAAATGAAAAAAGAACTTGATGGAATAATTGATAATGAAAGCAACTATTAAAATAGTTGTTTATATTACTGTGTATTGTTGTAAATCGTTGTATGGTCACTTGCTTTGTACCTTTCTGACTTCTCCCTCTAAATTTAGCTTGTGACTGTCGGCCGTAAACAGATAAGTTGCCGTCCTCTCTCACCAGCTTCTTAAAAAAGGCCTCCAACGGTTAGCTGTTAGCTTCAATCAGAGCTGCCTTCTTCTACCCAGTTTGCCTGACACCAGTAAACGGATTTAATGTGTAAAACGTGCAAAAATTTAAAACTATAGTTAATAAAACGGATAGTCTCAGAATGGATTTTATGACTCAGAGATCATCAAATGCATCCCTGCCACTTCCTCCTTTGTAAGGACAAAGCAGTAAAATAATCCTTTCATAATAGTAGAGAGTGCAGATCTGAGTCTACTTGCTGGACATGATCACTCATTGCCAGAAAGTCTAAAAATAGGACAAGGGCCGACCTCTTCAATGCCACCTGATAGCCAAATATGAACCCTGGACTATGAAATACAGCGGTATCAGGGCCTGACTCCTGATTGCAACAGGAGTCAGGTCAATCCAGACAGTCCTGTTTAAGTCTCCTTGATCTTGATGCTGAATCCTGACCTAATCACTTCATGTCTGTCCATCTTGCTTGTACAACATGATGCATAAAGATACACTCAGCTTCAGTATAATATTCATGCATTCAACCTTTCAGTGAGAACACTCACACAAATGCCATTTAGAGTGGACTAACACATGCTCACCTGTTCTTGATATGAAAACCTATTAAGATAAAGGTGACAGTGAAATAATGCAGGGTGCTGTGAACACATTTTTCTTTACACATCTTATTTTTGGCAGATATATCTTGTTTTTTTCTCTTTGCTACAGCTCAGGCTTGTGCTAGCAGTGCTGCTGCCTGTCGCAGCTCATCAGTCTCCCCTGGCGAAAGACTGTAGTGATGTCTACAGAGCCGGATCAGGCCTGGACGGAGTGTACACCATCTACCCAGCCGGCCCCACCTCCCCTGTGCAGGTTTACTGTGACATGAGCAAGGACAGCACCGACAGTTCTGCAGGAAAGTGGACGGTGAGGATGGAAGAATGAACCACTCTTTGTCCAAACCTCATCCACGTAGACCTTAGTCCAGTTTGATCTGGACAAAAAAGCTGACAAATCTCTGGGAGCTGTTTCTCCCAATCAGATCCTGAATCAAACTTTTGGATTTCATTGAAACATTTCACATATCAGAAGGGTATTCTTCATGTTAATATGAAAAACTTTGATGTTCAAGACTCCTTGGCTGAATGCAACAGCTGAGGCAGGAAAGAATACATGCTTTTTAAATTAAAGCAACATTAATTGACTTTGCTGGCCACCTGGGGGCTGCGGAACAAACTGTAAACCTAACATCGACCTTTATGAAGTTGATTTGTGTTCGCAAACAGTTGTTTACTTCAAACTTTAGTTGACATGGAGCAACATTTGCATTTTTTTTGTGTCATGTTTGCGAATATTCAATCTCCATTTAGCTCTGGTTTGGTCTCCACCAACACCAGCGGGGACTATATTGCTCTTTAGCTGCTACACGCTCCACTATGTTCACCAGCTAGTCGCTAACCTTGTCTGTCTGCCGTTTGGTGCTGGGCAGGTAGCGTATTAGAGGCTAATGAGAGTGGCAGTGAAACCAAAACTATGTAAACAAGCTGAAAGGCACTAAAACCGAGCTGAGGGGATCTGCAGAGTCTGGTTAGAATTCTCTGTGGGTTTGTCACTATGAGCTTTGCACATGAGATCCATTTTTAATATAATAATATGAATTAATGAAGCTTTAATTTGCCTTTGCTTGACAGCTTCCTTTCTGTTTCACTCTGTTTGTTGAACTTCTATCTAAAAACAAGGTCATTCAGAGAAGACAGGATGGCACAGTGAACTTCTTCATGAAGTGGGATCACTACAAAACTGGATTTGGCAGCGCTGCTGGAGAGTACTGGCTGGGTATGACAGCAATTCTTACTGACCAGAAGAAAAAATACAACATTCTCAATCCAATCAGACTTCCGTGTACGGTGTAGCTCTGTATATCTGATTCAGTGTAGGCTGTAAATGTAATAGTGGCCAAACAACATGGTACACATGAAGATCTGAAATACTTCATCACTGTACTGTTTGACAGATTCAAGTCTAGGGCTGCGACTAACTGTTTCATTAACTAATCCATTAAACATATCGTCTAAAAAATGTTCAATTGCGAGTCTAAAAAAACCTGAATATATACTATTCAATTACAGAAAAACACAGAAAAACAGAAAATCCTCATAACTAAGAATCTGAAACCAGTGAATGTTTGGGATTTCTGCTGACTTAAGCAATTGATCAATCATCAGTAAGTCATCAAGAAGTTCTCTGTCAATTGGCAAATCGTATGATTGATCATTCCAGGTTCATTTTACGAAGTGTCAAGTTAAAATGAGACCAATTTTCTCCAAACAGAAAATGTGTTCAGTGCACTAATTTTTTTAATAAAAAGAATCACATTTTTCCAGAATATTGAACAACCACAACATCACTTATGATCACGAGCAAAATCCTGCAAAATGAAATCTGACACCTCAGACGATCACAGTCGCTTCACTGTTCGTCCTTCAGGCCTGGAGACCATGCACCTGCTGACGCAGGCCAAGAACTACGAGCTGAGGGTGGACATGGAAGACTTCGAGGGCCAGAGGGTCTTTGCCCAATATTCTTCCTTCTCTGTTGGTCCGGAGGCGGAGGGATACACACTAAACCTGGGCAGTTTCGTCAGGGGAGCAGCAGGTGGGACGTTTGTTCAGATGGTTCTCCCATTCAGCAAATTATGGCCTCATTTTAACATGTACTTAAAATCTAAAATGTTAAACTATCCTCCATTTGTGTAAAGTGTAAATGTAAACATTGTCAGAAGACCAAGTTATTTACATTAATCAGTGTTTTCTGCGGTTTTCCACTAGGAGACTCGTTAAGTATACACAATGGACAGAAATTCACCACCACTGACAGAGATCAAGACACTCATGCTTCAAACTGTGCCAGGCTGGCCTATGGAGCATTCTGGTATGCGGCGTGCTTCGGGGCTAACCCCAACGGGATCTACACATGGGGACCTTCACCCCGTGCAGCCGGTGTACAGTGGAACAGTTTTAAAGGGCTCGAATACTCCCTAAAAACCATGGTGATGAAGATCAGACCGGTTGCTGCGTAAAACGGGACTGGATCAACTTCGGCCTCCACGCTCAGTTTCGCCTAACTGACGCTTCACCACCAGCAGTGTTAGCAATGTGCAAATAGAAGCGAAGCAAACATTGCTTCTATTTCCCAACTAAGTGGAGTCCTTTGTGTTTACTCATTCAGGAAAAAGAAGAAAAACACGTCGGCGTGCTCAGCCATTATCATAGGTTAACCTCTTGTCGACAGGTAGGCAGGTGCAAACTTTAAAGGACTGGACTACTAATATTCTGTATTTTATCCCACCATCCTACCCTATCTCTTCTGTGATCATTTAGCTCTATTTCTGTTAAAAAACACATCAATGAAGCACATATTTGCACTGAGCTACATGTTCCTTCATCACAAAGAACATGAGCACTGTAGTTTTTGTTGACTCAATCCTAGAGAAACCTTCCCTGCCGCTGGAGATACTGGAGCACCAAATGTGTATTAATCCACAACTGAAAATAGTCCCAAACAAATGCACTACTTACTCCTGTTTGAGTCACGTTTGCTAAAAACTACAGTGACCAGCTGCTGTAGGAAATTACTGGGCCTGTAAAAACAGATATAAGTCTTTGAATGAATTGGCTCGATGCAGAGCGTCACACACAGTAGAAAAATGCCCAGGCTGTTGGTTTTGGTGTGTTCATGGTATTTGAGTCAAAGAAATAGAACAGACTGAGACGGTTTAAAAAGAAAATGTGTGGCAATATGTAGATTCAGATAAAGAAAGAAGATAACTATAACAGCATGTCAGAAAAATGCAGAATTTCCCCCATGATTGACACATACAGGAGGAATCTTTTAGCATCTACAACAAAACAAAGCAGACAAACTGACAGACTGAGTTCACAAAATGAAAAATAATGTTCCAAGAAAGGAGAAATATCCGATGGTCGATCATTTTAGAGGGCGGGTGATTTGTGGATGAAGTGTCAGGTTCAGTACTTCGCCTACAAAACGCTCCATATTAAAGTGTTCCCTCATCTCCTGCCAGGTCTGCGCCCTCGGACATGATCCCACAGATTTACAGGATCGTTCTCTTTGAAATGTTGCATGTCAATTTTCTTAAAGAGCACATTAAAAAATAAATACATCTGACATTCAACATTCCATGCTGCATGTACAGTATGTGTGATACTCATCATATATTCTTTTTTGAACACTTTTTGATCACCAGGAGGGAATCAGCAGATGGCAGCTGCAGGGTGAAACGGCGCTAAAGCTACTTTCAGACAGTAAAATGAACACGTTTCTGGAATTCCCTACCGAGAAAAATAAAAACACAAATTGATCTGAAAATGTTTGATAAAAAGGTGAAATAAAAGCAAACCTGTGATCACTGAAGCAGAAAAAGAAAAGCCCAAACAGTGACAGGGGTCGCAAACTGGCCATGGCGAGTAATCCTACATGCAAAACAAACTGAGTTCACGGTTTCACAAAGTGTTCCTGAGTCTATGCAGTAATCTGCTTTGTACAATCATGTGTTCACAAAGTGGTGAACCAAAACATTAAACATATTGTCTTTGTACTGTTTTCAATTGAGCATGTCAAAAAAGGATTTACAAGCTATCACTTTCTGTTTTATTTGTGTTTTACACAGTGTGCCATCTTCTTTGGAATCACGGTTTTAAACGAATAAATAAATAGAAATAAAATTGGACAGTGTTACTTGAAAATATTTATAGATATTTAAATGTTAATGATGAATTTTTACATACATTTTTAGTCTATAAAATCAGTTTCAGCTCTAAATGTAAGACAAGGAATGTGCCTCCGTCTTTAGTGTTTTATGACATCTGTGAGGGGAGGGGAAAGAGAGAGAGGTCGCCATGGCAACTGAGGCTCCTAAATTTGCAGCACTGCACTGTTGTGGGATTCATGGAGCCTATCATCACTGGCATTTGGAGTAACCTGTACAGTACGAATGCTATGGGACTGTCAGCACGGCCACATCTGGATCCCGAGGATCCAGATGTGCAACTGCCACTGAGGGTCCAAACATATGGAGCTGATGTTTGAAAAACTGTCAAATACTGAAGTCTGCCACTGAATGTCTGGGCTGCAACTGTCAATCATTTTCATTATAGATTAACCTGCCACTTATTTTTTTTGATTAATCAATCAATTGTTCAGACTATGAAGGGTTAAAACATTGTGAAAAAGCAGCAGTGTCTCAGAGGTAACAGCATTGTCTTTGTTTGCTTATTTTGGTTGACAGCTTACCAAAGATACCCTGAGATTAAAAATTTACTGTCATATATGTCAAAGAAAAACAGCAAATCATCGTATTTGAGAAGCTGGAACCAGGCAATATTTGACATTTTTGCTTGAAAAATGACTCCGAAACAATAAATTAGTTAATTATCTGGTGATCAACTTATAGTGGCATCTCTGTGGAACGATAAAAGGTCTTAATTCTGAAGCCTATAGAGTCCAATCTATGTGTGTGTGATAAGCAAAACAAAAACAGACTGCAGCACTGGCAAGTGTAAAGTACTGTAGTACACACACACACACACACACACACACACACACACACACACACACACAAAGCTCTCAGCTCGCCTCGTCACTGGTCATTAATTTTCAGGTCCTATGTCAGTCCCTAGTGGCCTGTCAGCAGTACTGCATCAACTGCAGCAGGAGAGAGAAGCATTTGCAGTGCGATGAACGTCATTAAATAAAAC